>NC_046323.1:29715668-30351245 GCF_009819535.1 Lacerta agilis
TCTTTCATACCACATTCAATCTGTGGTGTAGATGTGCCCTTAAACTTTACAACAGCACTCTTTGTTGGGGGCCAGGCTGCAGCTTTCAGGCAGCAGGAAGGGAACACCTGCGTGTTAAGATGCAGACATAAGGAATGGTGCTGAAGGTTGATCCCAGTCCTCAAGACACGCTCTTCAGAGTTGCTTCTCTTGGCTTCAGTTAAGGTAAAGAGATGTGGCTGCTCTCTCTGCAACAGCTGTCACCAGCCTGGTGCCCTCCAGATGTTGTGGACGACAACGTTCAACCTGGGTCCGATAGGTGTTGTAGTCCAAAACATCTGGTTGATGAAGGCTCCTCTACAATATCCAAAGAGCATGTCATGTTTTGGTTTATGCAAAAAGCAAATGTTGGTCTGCAAGACAAAAATCCACCAACTCTTAGAAATACCTTTATTAGGCCACTTTGTCGTTCCAATAAATAATGAAGTGCAGGACTCATTAATCCCATATTCATTATTGGGAGAGACATAGCAGGAATACACATCGGATCAAAAAGCTTTGTTCATTGTTATAACAGAGTTTGCTTTTCTATTCTATAGCAGTTTCACTATTATATAGCACATGTTGAAAGTTATGTCTGGAAAAAATCTAGTTACGGCTGCAGAACCGTATGTCATTTTTATGATCATCCTGTACTGTTTTTAATAGTATTTTATCTCTTTTGTAAATCTCGCTGTACACCAGCCTGGGATTTTGTATGAGGGGCAGTCTATACATATCATTACTAAAGGAATAATTTATAAAATTCATTTAAAAATAAAAAAGTCATACTCTTAATGTTCTAGCCATAGCCCTAAAATGTATTTATTAACTAGAACAATAATTCACGTGCATTGGTAATATATACCAAGATCTGATGATTTTGTATTTATAGCTGGAGAAATAAATAAATAATCAAAAGTAATCCTAAAAAAAAAAAATTATTAGGCCAACTAAAATGTCACAAAGGCATGAGCAAGTTTTCAAGTTATCCAGATCTCTTCATCAGGCAAAGCTGGAGGAATGGAGGAAGAAGGAAGAAAGCTGGCTTGGGTGGGTCCAGGGAATGATGCTTCACCATCCACCTGAAGGAGGTGATGGTGCTCCCATTCCTTAGAAGGGCGTCCCAGAACCCAGAAGTGCTAAAGAACTATCAGTCAGTGGCAAATATACATTTGGGGGCCATGGTGCTTAAGAAGCTGGTGGTAGTCCAGCTTCAGGCTTGGAGGAGACCCTCTCCAGTGTTAAGATCAGCAGAAGAGCCCCTCTTGGCACAGGGACTTAAGGTGGCATCCAACTAAGTTTTACTCAGATTAGATCTAATGAAATCAACGGGCCTAACTTAATCATGTTCATTCATTCCTATCCACTGAGTTAGCTGAATACCACCTCTGCTCTCTAGGACAGTGGTGGCAAACCTTTTAGAGACCGAGTGCCCAAACTGCAGCCCAAAACCCACTTATTTGTTGCAAAGTGCCAACACGGCAATTTAACCTGAATACTGAGGTTTTAGATTAGGAAAAAACAACTCATACAATGTAACCCTTTCCATTGATATATAATTTTATGGTATAACTCAGTGCTTCCCCCCCCCCCTAAAAAATGTTTAGGGATACTCTCATTTTGACTCAAGAAAATCACCACCAGGGAAAATAAATACAGTTCTAATTGGGGAAAATAAATACAGTGAATTTTCATCTCCTGTTAAATTCACAAAACGTTTAGGGGTATGCATCCCCACAGAAAAAAAGCACTGGTGTTACTCCCAAAAAAGTAGTGTTATGAGCCATCAAATCTTGGGAATACACTTTTCCCAGAAGGTTTACTGGAGGGCTGTACTAAGAGCCACTAAGAGCTTTTTTTTGGGGGGGGGGGTTGTCCAGAGTTGTTCAGCTTTGGGGGGCAGGGTATTATCAAGATTTGTAGAGCTTTTGGGGGGAGGGATTGCAGAAAACCGCTCACCAGCATCACAGACTTACACCAATCGCCTCCACCACAACAGCAGCCAATCGAAAATAGCCCTTGACACAGCCACCAATCACATGCACTATCGCTGCAGAGAGTCTCCTGCTTGTGTCTTTCAGGAGCCCCTAGGAGGCGTCCGCCTAGACCAGGGGCACCGCTCCTCCCTCACAGCTCCGTTGCTTCACCGCTCCCCTCCCACCTTCTGTGCTAGCTGGTTGGTGGGCGTGCAACTCCCCCAATGCTCTACGGAGCGTTTCCCGCCTGCAGCGGTGGGGGGGGGGGAGCGGCTGCCCACTTCGCCAACACCCAGCAACGGCCCCGCTTTGTCGGTGGCACACATGCCCACAGAGAGGGCTCTGAGTGCCACCTCTGGCACGCGTGCCGTAGGTTCGCCACCACTGCTCTAGGAGGTATGCATGGGATCACAGCTTTAGTTTGTACTCTTATGCACCAGGCTGTCTCACCAAATGTAGGCAGGTCACATCCACACCATACTCTTATACCTCTTGAACAGTCATGGCTTCACCCAAAGAATTCTGGGAACAGTAGTTTGTTAATGGTGCTGAGAGTAGGAACCCCCCCCCCCACACAGAGCTACAATTCCCAGCATCCAAAGCAAACTGCAGTTCCCAGGATTTTGGGGGGAAATGGCATGACTTTTAAAGTGGTGTGGGTGTCTTTTAAATGCATGGTGTTGGTGTGACCCAGGGCTTCCTTCATAATGCCCAGGAACATTTCTTCTCTCTCTCTCTCTCTCTCTCTCTCTCTCTCTCTCTCATCTCATCTCATCTCACCATTCATTCACTTGGATAGCATCCATCCATAGGTAACTCAAAAGCTTGCTCACTATTTTGTGACATTTTCATTGACTCTACTGTTGCTTTTGGATCTGCCTCCTGGACAACAACAGAAACAGACTAACATGATTTATTTGCCAATTTGAAGATGACGTACACTTTCCTTTTCGACATGGGCTCTCCTCAAAAGAGAACCCCATGTCCGTGACGTGTCATCTCCTTTCCATATGAAGTGTTACTTTGTGTTTTGGTTCATTCATCTCCTTGGTGGGCTTGAGCTCAAGATCGGGTCACAATTTGCAAAGGAAGATCGCCACGTTTCTAAACCGCTTCTCCTGCAGCAGTGCTGCTGTGAAGTCCCGGCCGCTTTGCTTAATTGATTTCTATGCCAAGGATTTAAAAAATGTGCCACGCTTTTGCATAAGCATGTGGAAGCTATTACAAGAGGAGAATAAAAAGGGGGCAAGAGGGAAGGGTTCCAAGAGCAGACTAAGTCTGGAGATAACATGATGATTAGGCTTTGTGGTTTCTTTTAAAGTCGGGGCATCATAGCTGCGTTCATAGGAAGGAACCAATGAAAAAGAACTTGGGTCACTGGAGCAGGAGATTTACTGTGCAATCCTAGGCATGTTTACTCAGAAGTAAGTGTCAGTGTCTGGGCAGCTGCTAGGTATTTAAAAAGACCGGGCACGCTGGCACATTGTTCTAATTTGCATAAAATCTGTATATGCTTAGTTGTTTGTATATATGCACATTCAGGCCATGTTTCAGTGATGAAAAAAACCTGACTCTAACTGGCAGGACTTACTCCGAACTATGAGTGCCAACAGTCTTTTCTGGGTCTAGTGCACAGTCTGTTAGGAAGAGTTGCTTTTTATGTGCACAATAGAAATAAAATAAGTCTTACACAACATCTAACCCCGCCCCAATACATTTTTCCTTATCCACCCCATCCAACAATTGTATGTACTTGCAATTTCCCCAGCACCAATCAATACCATCCACACACGATAAGCATAACACCACAGATCAACACAATCTCTGCCGCAACTGGGAAACAGGAAAATGTTATACGTGCAGAGCAGATAACGCAAGGAAGTTAGTTAAGCCACGCACTATGTCGTGCATTTCATCATCAAGAAATGAAGCATGTCTTCAAGGAGTCCCAAGCAGTGGTTTCTCCTTGTGCCCATTCCAGCCTTCTCACAACAACACTATGATCACAGTCCTTACGGGGAATAGTAGTACAGTGGCACCTCGGGTTAAGAACTTAATTCATTCTGGAGTTCCATTCTTAACCTGAAACTGTTCTTAACCTGAGGTACCACTTTAGCTAATGGGGCCTCCCGCTGCTGCCACGCCGCCGCCACGTGATTTCTGTTCTCATCCTGAAGCAAAGTTCTTAACCCGAGGTACTATTTTTGTGTTAGCGGAGTCTGTAACCTCAAGCATCTGTAACCCGAGGTACCACTGCAGTATAAAGAAATCTTAAGGGGGGAAACCAAAGTAGGCAAAATTGACTGGAGAGATGTTTTTTCTCCCTTTCTCATAATGCTAAAGCCTGGAGTCACCCAATGAAGATGCAAGACAGACAAAAGGAATCACTACTTTGCCCAGTGCAAAGTTAAACTATGGGATTTTCTGCCAAAACATGTAGTGATGCCCATCAGCCTGGATGGTTTTAAAAGTGTCTATTAGCCATGATGAATGTGTACTACCTCCAGTCCAGTATGCCTCTAATACTAGTTCTTTGCTTTAATATGCAACCTTCTTAGAGCCAGGACTCACCTTTAAGGTTCGTCTATTACACAGAAGCGACTTTTAGTTATTTACTGTATCCAATCTCTCTTCCCCTTTAGTTCCTTTCTTCCTTTTTTATAAAAAAAAAACCCTTCACAGCAAGAGCAAAAAGAAAATGGCAGTGGTAATGTTAGCATGATCCACCTTAAGTCAGATCATGACGCAGACATGGGATGCAGCCTAGAGGAGCAGTGGAAGAAGGTAGGAAGATGCCTTCTGCTGACTGAGATTGTTGACCTGCCTGTGCTGATTATCAATGGGTCTCCAGGGTTGCAGACAGGGGTCTCTCAAATCCATACCTAGGATGCCAAAGATTGAACCTGGGACCTTCTGCAAGCAAAGCAGATGCTCCACCAACTGTTCCCATCAGTTGGAATCATAGAGTTAAAATGGAAAAATTGAATCATAGAGCTGGAACGGACCACAAGAGTTATCTAGTCCAATCCCCTGCAATGCAGGAATCTTTTGCCCTATGTGGGGCTTGAACCCACAACCCTAAGATTAAGAGTCTCAAGCTCTACCGACTGAGCTATCCAAACACCAATGCAGTATACAAGTGGTAAATATACACATTTAATGTACATCTGGCAACTGTGCAGGATGCTAAAGAAGAGCAGGTTCAGTATAGTAGATAAAAGTATTGGGCTTGAACGAGAGTGCCTTGGGTTCAAATTTCCATTCAGCTGTGAAGCTCACTGCCTGACCTGGGGGTCGGTCGCTCTTTTTCAGCCTGCTTCCCAGGATGTTGTGAGGGCAAAATGGCAATAGAATAAAATGGATCCCATTCTGAACTCCTTAAGGAAGGCATAGGAATGTGATAAGTGATAAATGGCTTAAACCTCACCTATGAAAATGCTTAACACCGAGAGAGAAGGGGGGAAACACAGTGAATTCCTCAAGCCAGACACCACCTGACTCTGGAAAGCGTCAGTCTGTCAGGCAGCAGTTTTTTGAAGATGTGTTAGGGGTATTTTGAGAGGGGGGAGGACTTGATGCTGACAGGTAAACTGGTTATTGAGTTAATCTCCTTAGCGGTTTTATAAAATCTGTTGAGTTGTGACTCACATGGGAAGGTGCTGCAATTCTTACAGTGCATTAACTCTTGTCTCTCCTTTTGCTTCCTTGATAACTGAATACCCCTGCAGCTAAGGATGTAAGGAGAGCCCGATGGATGAGGCCAGCAAGATGGCTAAGAATGCTTCTGTTCTGAAAGAAGAAAAGCCATGGCCTGCCTAGGGCCTGCAGGCTTTGCTCTTTTTCAATGACTGGAGGAAAACACTCTGCACATGTTCAGAATCTTAAAACCCCAAGTTGATGCATCCATCATGATCCATACATGCAATAAGAGTAAGTACAAAAAGCTGGAGTGCAAGACAACTTAGACATACGTAGCTCCAAAGAACGTCAACATTGTGGCACAGTACTGTGTGATGTCTGTACACTAGTAAGCAGACAAGGCATTAAAATAAATATGGGACATGAGCAGTCCTGATGTTTATTTGTGTATTAGGAGAAATAGCACCAAAAGGGGGCCCAGCCCTATGTCAGAAATACAGCCAAGGAATCACTATTGCCTCTCAGCAAGCTCTTTTTAATAACCATTTGGTAACTACCATGCTTTCGAGTGGAAAGTTTACTATGGCTCAATAGAATACACTAGTTTCCTCAGACAGCCAAGATTAGTGTTTGTGACTGTTAAAACTAGAAGGCCTGTGGAGATTTCATGGGTCATCAGTCATATAGACTCAAAAGTGATTTATTATCCAAGACATCCCTGCATATGTAAGATCCCCAGTACATTTCCTCACTCTGACATAACAGAATATTTAACATTTGTTGACAGCCAGGGGAAAATAGGTTGTTTCAAAGGTTTGGTGAGAGTGTGTTACTGGAGGGGGGGGGCTCTGATCTATGTCCCCTCAGGGACTATAGGCAAAGCTGATTCCAGTCTGAAGGGAAGCTCTGCTTGCAGCTGAGAATGGTTGATGGTGGTCCCTTTGTTTGCAGAGGATCCCAAATGTTGGGGCTTGTAGTTAAGCACGAACCTTGTGTTTGATGTATCAATTAATCAGTTTGTGGAGTGCTGCAGAATATGGAGGTTTCTCTGCAAAACACTGTAAAATAATGGCAAAACTTTGGCACAGGTTTGGAGGAGAGTCCAAATTATGGTGTTCGTAGTCAATTTGCCTGTTGAGGGTCAGAGTTCTGATGGCTAGACAGGAGGGGAAGCTCACAGATGATGATTTTGAAGGAGTGAATAACCTAGACCAAGCATAACTGCTACTAGCCTCATTGTTAAGTTTTGCTTACTTTTGGTAAGCCTCCAAAAGAGGGGTGGGCAATCCTTTTTACAGTCAAGTCATGTATTCCTTCAGAGGGAATCTGCCAGTGGGGTGGGTCACCAAGGGGAAGAACCCAAGCCAGCTGTGGGCAAGACCAATGCCCAAAGCAGACAATGCTACCCTTTTCTTTTTCCCCACCCCCACCTCCACCCCTACCCCCATGCCCAGTTACACTGTCTTCCTAAACAGGGCTTTTTCCAGCTGGAACTCACTGGAACTGAGTTTTGGCACCTTTCAGGTGGGAGCCATTTCCATTATAAGATAAAAAGGGTGAGTTCTGGCACCTCTTTTTCTAGAAAAAATAGCACTGCTTCCTACCAACTCCTTCTTTCTCTCTCTTGCTTCCTACGGAAGGAGAAAGAGACTGTTCCTGCCAGAGTTGTCTAGACTGATCCGTCGCAGTCAGCTTTGGAAATTATGCCAAGGGCTACATGCCCACACCTTCTCGAAAGGTTTTATCTTGGGCCTGAAATTGATTTCTTGTGAGAACACCACATATGAACCAAGCCACCCTTTTAGGTCTTCTGTGTGAAAAGCTAGACAAAGGCTGGGGAACCTGTGGCCCACCAGCATAGCTTATTTGTGAGAGCTATAGTCCAGCAACATCAGGAAGGCCAAAGGTTATTCAGCCATGCACTGGACTGACGGTGACACACAGAGCTAGGTCTTCTTGGTGGTAGCACCCTGATTATGGAGTTTGCTCCCTAGAGAGCCTTTGTTGGAATCCCTTTGGAGAATGGAGAAAACAACTTGATCGAGAAAAGCATATAGAGCTGGCTAATCTCTCTCTTTTAATGGTGCTGTGATCCTGTTATTTATATATGCAGAATATGCTCATTTTGACTGTCATTTGTGGGCCATTCCGTGAAAAATGAGCCTGATAAGAATGCTAGATGAGCACTGGACTTTGGTGAGGAAGATTCCAAACGTGCAGTCTAACCATTTTTTTAAAAGCTAAAGACAAAAGAAGTTTATTTTATGGACCTTCTTTTCAAAAGTCCACCCACGTAGTCTTCACAGAAGTGTTCAAGTTAAAAGTTTTCTGATGATTGTCCCACCCGTGACAGCATTTTTTCCTTAATTTTGTATCGTTAAATTTCTTAAACTTAATTCCTGATTGCATAGTTGTAACCAATAAACATTGATTTAAACAGATATGCTGAGTTTATCATTGATTCACCTCCCAACTCACAGAGTTTTTCCATAAATCAAACTTATCTCAAGCTCCATGTCCTTTTTTTGTCCCACCCGTGACAACACTTTTAACATTTAATAAAATTGTCAAAAATATCCGTAAAAATAATAATAAATTAGTAAAATGTTCAGTATCTTATTAAGAACATAGTTTAAATTTTGGTTGTTAATTTTTATGTATATTTACATTGTTACACATGTGCGAATACCAAAAAACATGGTCAAAGTGTCCCACCCGTGACAATGGAATAGCCCTTGTACATTGTTATGTTTTGCTTGTCCATGATATAATCTGACTCAGGTTCTTCAAATTGGAGAAAGGGGAATATATACAAACTGAGCAAGGAACAAATAAGCTGAAAACTTGCAGCATCAGCAAAAAACAAAACAAAAAACACCCACCACTGCTTAAAATCAAGTCTGTTAACCTGATGTGTCAGATCAACATCACCAACCGTAGGGTAGCACAGAGACTGGAGAGGCATTAAGCCAGCACTGCAGGCAGATGAGCTGCTGCAAGCCTCCAGAATCTGTCTGCAGCCCTCCAGCCACCATCTGCAGGAGAGCCCATTAACTTCAAAGGGACTTCTGTAGAATAAGTGGTTTCACAATTACTACTGAAGGCTAAATCTTCTGCTTGATTCCCAGCTTTCTTTGTCTAAAGCAGCATTTCCACAAATGTGTATCAGCAGCAAACCTGGAGACTATGGCTTATCAGAATTGAGTAAACCTACTTATATTTCACTCACACGCTAATATTCTGTGTTGAATTTTCATGAGCTTTTCTCACTACCTAAGTCACCATTTGGAAGTAGAGATGGATGAATCTGTCAATGTCGTTTTTTTCACCACTTCGCTTTTCCCCCAGACTTGAGTTCAGGTTGTCACATTTCCAGATAAGTTTGCAGATATATATATATATATTTAGTCTGCACAAAAATTGTCAGCATTTATTGTGCATTTCCTCTAATATACCAATTTCTGGAAGCAAGTTTGTCTAGCATACATAATTTTGCAAGCAATTCCCCACAACAGCATTCATTTTTGTGTTACTGTCATTAAGATATACATTTTTATGCGCACCTTTTTTGTAAATTTTAAAAATTATTTTTACAATTGTTGTTGTTCAGTCATTGAGTCATGTCCAACTCTTCATGACCCCATGGATCAGAGCACGCCAGGCACGCCTGTCTTTCACTGCCTCCCACAGTTTTCCAATATACCCCCAATAATAGCCAAATTATTAAAATAACAATTAATTCCCAAATTATACAATTATCAGAATGCTAATCAACTTCCAACTAATACAATTCAGTTAAAATGGCTCCCCGCGTGGTGGAACAGGTGCATTTCCGATCTTATATCACTGCGTTCCATAATCTTAATTAATTTCAGTTATAGTAATCATCTCTTAGTCAACAGCTACATAATTAGTGATTTCCATTTGTGATGTTATAATATATACATTTATAATGCTTCAAGTGAGGAACTCCAACTATTATCTTTATTCTGTTCTGCGTGTGAAAACTGGAGATTCCTTCTGTCCATATATGGTGTTGTATCTTTCACTTTCCAGTTGTTGTTTTCTCCCATCGTGATTTGGAGCGGAACTGAATCTCAAAGTTTCTCAGAAGTCTTATCTCTCAGTCCTTGCTTCTATGTCTTGGAAAAGGCGAGAGTCTGCTAGAAACCATTCTGTCTCACAGAACATATCACAGATCTTCGCCATTTCCCCCTCAGCCTAGGAAAAGGTGGGCAGTTTTCTAAGCACTGAAGATTTAATACTCCTTTTCCAACTCCCAGAATCTCTGCAGCGTTCTTATCACAGCCCCCAAATTCTTTTCCTTCCAGCAAAAGATTTATGGCCCAATTAAACTTTATCTTAGATTACAATCCATCAGTAGCACAAACAAATCTCAGTCTGTTTTTCCTTGTCTGTTGTTTTTAAATGGAGGTGAGGGGAATTACTCTGTCTTTCCAACACCGTCATACTTGAGTTCGCCTCCCCCTCCTTTCTTCATTTCAGATCACACACAGTTTCCATTTTTGCTTGTTAATATCAATATTACTCCAACATCCCTTCCTCACTTGTAAATATATTTTTATCTTGTATTCTGAAGAGGATTGCAAAATCATAAATATATAAAAGCTTAGAATAAACAAACAAACCGTGGGTTTCCCTCTCCCCAACCGATTCTCACACTAAAGAAAATCTTATCTCAATTCAAAACATTGATCCATGTAGCTGATATGTTCCGCAGTATGTTGTTGCAACCCTTTTCCATAACGCACCGGTACTTTAAAATCAATTATAAATCCAACTAAACGGATAACCTCTGCTTCTTAATGGTGGCGTAGGAGGGTTTTCACCAGGTGAAGTGCTTTTGTACTCAGCACCTCCCTGCCTTCCACATTCCATGCCGGAGTGAGAGCCAGGTACCAAGACGAATTACAAGTGAAGCCCATTCCCTGAGGGGAATTTGCAAGGATGATTTACCCTCTGCCATCCTTGTTTTTCGTTCGCCAACAATCCCCCGCTGTCGTGGGGGCTGCCTCCATTAAGGCAGGTGGGACAGGAAGCCTATGCACACTTTCTCTTAATGTATGCATTTTTGTGCACATTTGGGGGTTGGAGAACTGCACTGCAAAATTGAAAGAAGTGCAAATGTTAAACTATAGGGCATCCCATTGCCAGACTGCAAGCAGTTTCATTTCCCACCAACATAGCATAGAATTGGAAGACTCAAGATGTTCCTACTATAAAGGTGAAACTCAAAAAATTAGAATATTGTAGAAAAGTCCATTTATGTAAGCAATTGTTTTCATTATACTGGAGTTTAATATATGAGATAGACTCACGACATGCAAAGTGAGATTTGTCAAGACTTTGTTTGTTATAATTGTGAAGATTATGGCATACAGCTGATGAAAACCCCAAAGTTGAAATTGTTAATTTGGGGTTCTCATCAGATGTAAGCCATAATCATCACAATCAATCAATCGATTTTATTTCAGCTTTAAGCTCATAGAAAAAACAAAGGGAAATACACACGCACTGTTTGATTTAAAATTGGTAACGATAAAAGACTTATTAAGCATGCAAAATTAGATAAATATTATAAGGAGATTTCAGCTCCTAAACAGCAACCCATTACGTCTCTTGTATGTCAAAATGGAAGTTAAAAATTTCGCCATTTGTAAATCATCACAATTATAACAAATAAAGGCTTGACATATCTCGCTTTGCATGTCATGAGTCTATCTCATATATTAGTTTCACTTTTTAAGTTGAATTACTGAAAGAAATGAACCTTGCCACGATATTCTAATTGAATGGCAAATGAAGATTAGGGACTTTATGTTCACAAAACATCTCCCCCATGTTGGCTTCATAAGGTGGTACACTTGCACTTGTAGCTGGCCTTGCACTTGATTTATTTCTTTTCTTGCATTGGAGACTGAGGGTGTTTTGATGAGGGCCATATTTATTGAAGAGACTATCAAGGCCATGGACTAGGACCTGTGAGTTTCATGATATACCATATTTTCCGGAGTATAAGACGACTGGGCGTATAAGACGACCCCCAACTTTTCCAGTTAAAATACAGAGTTTGAGATACACTCGACCGCAGATTCTCCACCCGGCGTATAAGACGACCCCCAACTTTTGAGAATATTTTCATGGATTAAAAAGTAGTCTTATACGCCAGAATATACAGTATATTTTTTGCAGTTAAATGGGCCCATGCCAGTAGCCTGACCTGTGATTTTCATAATGCTGTGCTGGCTTTAATGATATTGTCACAGTAGAAGAAATAAAGTTTATTAAGTGGTTCCTTCAATTTTTGAGAGGTCCGCAAAACCTCAGAGTTGAGAGCCACTGATAGTTCATCCTACATGAACAGATCTGCAATTTTGTGCATACAAGAAACTGCTAATGAAGTCTTTAAAAAGAAGGTGGGGGAACCGTGTGGTTACAGTGGAATAGATAAGCAAAATCAAGAGAAACATTGTGGAAAAACTCAGTGCCGGCTTTTGATCACCTGACTTCACTTTGGTTTTGCTCCTTTAAATTACCTAGAGAAAGACCATAATCTTCTCCTCATACAGCTGGATGGGAGCCAGACCTCTGGCTCCAGAGGTAAAGGGCAAAAAGTAAAAATCCTGTCTGAACAAGCAGCTCCACCCATTCCTCTGAGTCAGTTTGGCTTTTTGACAACAAAATTGAGCTCTGAAGAAAATTCATTCATTGCTTTGCTTCTGGACAAAACTCAAAATGCTGAGCTCGTACAACAGACAGGCAGATCCCCAAGTAAGACAGAATGCTACTTACTGACGGATCTACAGCTAGACCATGTAGTTCACTGTAATGACTAGGACGCTTTTAATTTTTCATCTTTAGGACACAATATATTCAGAAGATATCTGGTTTTAGGATTAGCAAGTAAGGCAGCCTTGCAAATCTAGTCCTCCTGCCCCCACCCCCCATTACTAACCCTCAAACATGTTTACTATATTCCTTCTCTTAGACATTTGTGGCCTTACAAGGATGAAGAGAGAATCGGCTTTTGCTTCTCTCTGTCAGGTCACCTGGAGAGGATTCTTACTCTGCCCAGGCGATCAGGTGAGCAAGTTTACAAATTAGGGTGGTGCACAGAGAATAGCTCCTACCGATGCTTCTGGCTGAGTTCAGTGTCATGCATCTGGGTCTTCTGGAAATGCCCAAGGTGATCATAGTTCAATGATACAGCACATGCCTCGTAAGCCCCAGGTCCCGGGTTCAACTCCTGACAACTCCAAGTCAGGCTAGAAGGTTTCCTGTCTGAAACATTACAGCAGAGTTTCCCAAACTTGGGTCTCCAGCTGTTTTTGGGCTACAACTGCCATCATCCCTAACTAGCAAGACTGGTGGTCAGGGATGATGGGAACTGTAGTCCAAAAACAGCTGGAGACTCAAGTTTAGGAAACTCTACATTAGAGACTTGCTGCCAGTTGGTGTAGAGAGAATGCAGAACTAGATGGATCAATGGTCTGACTCAGTATAATCTGCTCCCTATATCCCAGGAAAGGCTGATAACTCTTCCCCCCCCCTCAATGCATTCCCTGCGCTCAAAGCAGTGAAGCGGCCATCCAAGCTGCACATCCTAGGTAAAAACCCACATTGGCTCCTGTGGGCTGGTAGGAACACAAGTCTGAACTGCAAGGACTTTGAAACAGTGAGACTACTAAATTAGATAAGTACATAAATGCCCTTTTTGCTACTGTAATTTGAAATGAAATAAAACATATAAGGGGACTGGGAAAGGAATGTTGCAGTGGCTGGGCTTTTAGGGTAGATTCATTTGAGATCCACAAGAAAGCCTTGTTCATCCCCTAGTTCTGCTGTAATGTTCACTCAGCAAGGGGGAATAAGTTTGTTTCCTAAATTGTATATAACCTAAAAACCAGATCATGCCACCCACGTTCATACCAGTAGTCTCCCTGAGGTCTGGCCATGTGGTTTTCTCTAGCCAAGGCAGAAGAAAATTCTTTATGCCACTTTTGTCTTACTTCCTTACTTCATGTGGCTGATACAGTCTAGAGGAGTCTTGGGTGTGTTTGCAAATATGATGATATAAACTGCTTCCTGCTCTGAAGACAGTGAAGTTTAATGTGACTTGAGTGCAGAGGGAGTGAACTCTTTTATCCACGTTTGTTAATTTACATTTAGAGGGGTTTTTTCCTTGCTAACTGAAAGGGTATTTATTTATGCCATGCCTTTCTATTAAGGACACTGTTGAAGGTCTGGTCAAGCAAAACAAGAACTTCTGTTCTATAGTGATAGAAAATTTTTTTATCACAACAATAATATTGTTATAGGTTTAAGGGGGGCAGGGTCAGTCTGGATGATATTCATTGGTCCCTTCCAGGCCTTCCAGCGAGGTTCAGAATCTAGTAGAAGAGGCCACTGAACTAAGTCAGACAAGTTGCCTTAGCTAGTCAGCTGGACTGCCACATATATGTCCAAAGAGAAATAGGTGGACCTTCTACTACCTCACCTGGCTGGATGCTATGCCATTCTAGGATGGAGAACAGGGGGCAATGGGGGGGGCTGGGTGTGTGAGAGAGTTTTGGCTGATGCTGGAAGCTGAAGACACAGAAGCTTGTCTTGCTCTATACTGCGAGTCAGCAACCTTTTCCAGCTGTGGGCCGGTCCACCGTCCCTCAGACCATGTGGTGGGCCAGACTATTTTTTTGGGGGGGGGGAATGAATGAATTCCTTTGCCCCATAAATAACCCAGAGATGCATTTTACTAGAGGCATAGTGTATTAGGGGTTAGAAAACTTTCTCAGCAGGGGGTCGGTCCACTGTCCCTCATGCCTTGTGGGGGGCTGGACTATATTTGGGGGGGGGGATGAATGAATTCCTATGCCCCACAAATAACCCAGAGGTGCATTTTAAATAAAAGGACACATTCTACTCATGTAAAAACACGCCGATTCCTGGACTGTCCGCGGGCTGGATTGAGAAGGCGATTGGACCACATCCAGCCCCCGGGTCTTAGGTTGCCTACCCCTGCTCTATACCGTACCCAGAGCATGGCTTGGGGCTTTTCTGGAAACCTAATGGGGAGGCAATAAATTTTGGAGTCTTGATGCAGTGAGCACCTCCATCCTATGGTCAGGTTGTATAAATAGAACCACATAACCTAAGGATACCACAGCCTCTATTCCAAGGAAACTGAACCCAGGATAAGCACAGACACCCCTGTTGTCTCTTGGTACTCAGAGTTGGGGGACCTTACAATAACATACGATACGCTACGCTACTACACTAATATATTATATTAATATAATATAATAATTAATTCAGCAGGGCCACATAATTTTTAAAATCACTTAACACGGTTACATTTTAAAGAGCATTGCATGATTACATCTGCACCTCTACTATATGGCCAGTGTTGTTTTATAGTACAATACAGAAAGAAATTGACCCAGGACTCAAACACACCAGGACAAAAATGTGGACCCCATCCTAGAGTTGTCCCAGACCTTTTCCACTTTAAATGCATCCCCCCCCACCAAATCTGTACTTTCCAAGAATTAAAAACACACTTCATTTAAAGGTGTGTGTGTGGGGGGGGGGGGTATGAGATAACAACGGGGAGGTGATTATGTGGCTGCCCTAGCATTAATGGGGAGACACGCTGATGTAAATCCACACTCCGCTCCTGTATGAACAAGCCCCCTAGTGTGAACTACTTAATGCTGCCAAAATGGGCACATTAGACATTCTGTAAAGGGGCATGGAGAGTGTGGGCATATTTATGAATGACCAGTGCAGAGCAACTAAGCTTTCATGGGAGAGGAAAATCTCTGGCAATCTCCACCAGATGGAACTTCCAATTGCTTGGCAAGAGGATCCTGAGCTGTTTCAGGATAATCACCATTTATATGTCAAGTAAGCTTTCATTTTAACAATTCCCCCAATTGTTAAATTTTAGGGAAAGGTCATGGTTCAGTGGCAGAGCAATTGCCTTGCATGAAGAAGGTCCCAGGATCAATCCAAGTAGGGCTGGGAGAGATCCCTGCCTGAGAGCTGCTGCCAGCCAGTGTTGACAATGCTAAGCTAAATAGGCCAATGAAACTGACTCAGTATAAGGCAGGTTCCAATGATCCGATGGACCACACAACAGACAGACTTGAGAAATTGGGGGGGGGGGGGTTTGAGACAGATTGAGAGGAAGGTCACACGAAAAGGACAGAAGAACGGAGCACAGTGCTCTCACTACAGGACTGCCAGAGGATCAAGATGGTGCAAGGGGGAAGCAGAGGAATTTGGCTGGAGAGGAAAGAAAAAGTTTAAAGGCACAGCTTCCCGCCAATGCCACTATACCTGACCATGCAGGAGAAACCACACAGAAAAGAGTCCATGCCTTCCAGAAGGTTTAAAGAAATTGCAGAAACAAAAACACAGGAGGGTGGGGGGGGCGTACACAAAGGATGCCATCCATTAAACAGAGAGGAAAGTTATATGGCAATCCATAACGAAGGAGGGAAGGAGAATAAAAATGTGAAATCCTTGGACTATTTATACAATACGCTTCTGGGTGAGCTGACACCATCCAAGTCCCAAACTAGACATGACATTACATGATTCTTTGCATTTAATGTGCAAGGTTTTTTTTTTTTTTAAGGCAAATTGCACGTGTGGATGTGATAATTATGAGGATCATAGCAGGCATGGATAGGGAAATCAACCCCTTCCTCCCTTGCTGCAGTTGTGATGAAAATCCTTCTTCTGAATCTGATACTTTTGGCAGAAAAGCCACAGTGGTGCCATTGCAAAGATGCCTTTAACATGAGCTGCAGTTTGGTTCTAATCTGTTTCTTTTCCCTGCAGTCATTTAGTACAATATTAATTGTTCTCCCTTGTTTGCTCTCCTTTGGGCCCCTCTCTTTTGAGAGGGCCTCTTCATTTCACTTAATATTTGCTTCTTGTTCTCCATCCTTACTCTCTGCTGGCTTTTTTAGAAAGTGCAAAAATGTTTCTCGTTACTCATTTTCAGTGAAAATGTCAGTCAAAAAAAAATCCTTAAAAGTAAGAAACTGAGGCCAATATAACAATCCATGTAAGTGTATACTTTGGGTACAATTACATATAAAGAGTTATTTTTTGGGGGGGGTGCCTATAACAGAGTGGCATGGCTGCATTTGAACAGAATGCTAACTCCTCATTTGTCTGAACCATGCTGACAACAAACCACAAGTTGTCAAGAGATAAGCTGTTGAATCAGGCCGGGGCAAACATTATTATTATTATTATTATTATTATTATTATTATTATTATTATTATTATTATTATTATTATTATCATTATTATTATTATTATTATTATTATTATTATTTATTATTAATTATTATTGTTGTTGTTTACTTTTACCCCACCCATCTGGTTGTGTTTCCTCAGCCACTCTGGGCGGCTTCCAACAAGAGATTAAAAATGAGCAAGAGATGGCCAAACAAACCATGATCAAGCAAGGCTACTCAGCTCAGACAAAATAATGTCAAACCACAGTTAAAACAAACCATAATTTAAACAAGCCAACAACAAACCGTGACTCAACAACATGGTTTGCTGCCGGAAAACAAGCCATGATTAGTCTGCTGGGCTGGGTTTGGACATTCAAGCACATACTGGTTACCTAATAGCTGTATATTGGTATGAACCAGGACAATTGGGAACAAAGAACTTTTTTTTTTCATGGATAAAGTATTTTATGGGCAGTCCCCAAAGAAAAATTCCCAGGACATCTCTAACATGAATATTCTCCTATATAACCATGCTATTTAGGCCATACATGTTTTTAAGTTAATGGCTCAAAAGTAGCAGGAAAAGTTGCACCTGAAATCCTGTTCAGTCCTGAACAGTCTACTCTCAGAAGCCAACACTTTCCTTTTGAAGCCATAGCTAAGATTATTTAAGGCAGAATAATGGGGTGTTTTGATAAAAAAAAAATCTAAGAGACTCAAGCCTGCTTTTCTTCATGTGGTATTATATAATTCTCCATGTGCATGATAACACGATAAGGAGCACGGCCATTGCTGCACATTCACATTTGTTAATAATCCTCAGTACAGCTTAATGAGCAGGTGGCCTTTAGAAAACAATTTACATGTTCAAAGCAGTAATACCTAAATAGATACAAGATCCAACAGATTCATCCCACCAGGATATCTCTTGACTTTTCGGCATCCTGGTTCTACTTTCATGGTGTGCTGTGATCTCATGCCTCATTAACATCAATATAGGAATGGGGTCCTAGCAGAAAATTATTGGATTCCTCACAAATAAAGTTCCTAGAGGTCCTTGAAAGAAGGCAGTTTAAATCAGGTTTGGCTGAGTGGTTTAACAATCAATTTGTCTTCCCAGGGAACTCTGGGAATTGTAGTTCTGCGAAGGGAGTAGGGGTCTCCTAACAACTCCCACCGCCCTTAACAAACTCCAGTTCCCATGATACTTTGGGAGAAGCCATGACTATTAGAAAAGTATAGGAGTGGTTTAAACGCTTTGTGTAGATGTGGGCAAGAATGCTGTAAGAGGCAGGGAGATAATCTGACCACAGCAATTTAGGAAACCCCCCCCCCCACCTTCCAGATATACCAAGTCACATGGAAACCACTTCCCCATAATGGTCGTGAGGCTGACTAGGACCATTTTTACCTAGCATTACACCAAGCAAAACATCCGACAATTAGCTGCATATTTTCCCACAGAGATACACTCAAGACTCCTTAGATGTGGGGTGGGCAACAGGCAACCATCACAACATTTGCTGCAGGCCTTCCCCTTCCTGGGAAAATTAGCCACAGCCTGCCACAGCCTCTCTGTTTCACTTAATATTTGCTTGTGTGCTTCAATCCCATTTATCAGACTGGGGTTAACTGGAATACATAGGTCCATGTGTAAAGATAAACAGGAACAAATCCACTGCTCCCCAGAGAACAGCAGCGTAAGTCAGAACCTATGTAAAGTTCCTCAGGCCAGCTTCAAACAGTCTCCAGCAGGCAGTTGTCACACTCCTCCACATATTTGTACTTACTTACACACACACACACACACACACACACACAATCAATCAATGACCTTTCCCCTGCTCTATCATCAATATTAGCAGGTACAGCAAAGTATGGTCTGTGGGTGTGTATATATATGCCCTTCAGGCAAATCCCACAGCAGCAAAAAGTAGAGCTTAAGAAACACATTAAAACAAGGTAATTCAAAGCATATCAAAACAAATAAACAGTAGCCTCTCAAGGATTGGGAATTTGCAACCCACACACACGCACACAAAAAAACAACCTGGGTGCATTTTCAGTAGGTACCAAAAACTCAACAGAGTTCACTCTAAGCTTTTCGCAGCTATAATAAGCAAAGGCCAATGGGGGGGAGGCACAGGTGTTGTGAGTGGGGGTGGTGTGCCCCGGGTTCCAGGCGAGGGGGGTGACACTTGGGCCAGCCCCACCCTGCTGGTGTCACCCGAGCAAACTGTGGAGCAAAGCCGCTCCACCCCACGGCCTGTCTGGGTTCCGCCAGCCGGCGCCGCTATGGGGCTGCCCTGCGCGATCGGGATGGGGAAGCCCCAGGAGCCGGCGCTTGCTTGGCGGGTCGCCACTGGAACAGCAGCACCGGCGGGATGGACTGCACATGCCTGGATTTCCGCGCATGCGCAGTCTGTCCTCTGGGGGGAGGGAAATGCAGCGGGCACCGAATCAAGCACAGTTTAGATCTGAAGCAATTCTTGACACTGCTCCGTTTTCATCCAAATTTGTGTAGACATGCGGTTAAAATTTGAATTCAAATCCTGGCATCAGTGAGTGACCTTAGGCATTTCTCAGCCTCTCTTCACAGCACGATGGATGATGCTGAGACTATCTGGTTGATGTCACACTGGGCCATTTGGATCCTTTATCATCTGCTAGCCTTAATTATTGCATATGATGGGCAGATACTATGCTCATCCTTGTATAGGGTTGATTCTCGAGAACTATGAGCCCTCTAAGGAGCCATTTCCTTTTATATCAGGGACTGTTAGCATGTTGGGGACCTAGGGCTGCATTCACCCTTGGCCAACTCTTCAGAGGGATGAATGCTAGTAGCGGGCATGGCCAAAAGTGAGTGTGGCCACCCTACACCCCACATGCACATTCTCACAGGCATGCACACAAAACACACAAATATAGGACATACACAGGACACACATGGGTGCAGGACACATATACAGGTACACACACACACACACACACACACACAGGCCCCTGCTCCATGTACATCACTTGAGAATGGGAGTCGTCACCCTCTCCCCACACATCTGGTGTGCAGGAAGCGAGTGGTTTCCATCTCTGTCTAGGCCAGAGCCCCAAAGAGTATGAAATCCACCCCCAGCCACTCATCAGATAAGGTTGATGACCCAAACCAGCTCAGCTAACCCCATTGTTTACCTTTGTGGTCCACAGCTTGACGGTCCAGTCAAATGATGATGTCACAAATAGATGGGAGAAGTCAATTGGACCCACTGCCATGTGGCAGTTGATTCCTGTCACAGGACCTTGGTGGCCTTCAAAGATTTCACCAATGCCCGCTTTACTGTGTAAGGAGAGAGGTGTACACTTAGGAAACATCCAACACCAGAAAATGCCGCGAATCTTGAGAATCTATCTGTATTCCTTCCCCACCCCCCTTAATAGCACTTCAGGTATGGGGTTTTGATTAGGGAAACAAAGCTAGTAGAAGGCTAGAAGGTAGAATCACTGCTCCTATGAAATTCACTTCCCTCATCATGTCTGTTTTGGCCCTTATTGTAACCTAGGCAACCTAGAGGTATCTTCTGAGCTAAATGCATTTAGTTAAAAACTAAAATACACACAAATACCTTCCATGACGACAAGCTGTGTAAACAATGCCCTCTTCACTTCCAACTACAAAGTTATTGACGTCTCCAGTTGGGAAAGCCATTCCAGTAACCGCCACTGGCTTGGATTTATTGTACACCAGCTCCATGCTCTCCTAGCAAAATAGAATATCCCCCAATATATATATATTACAGAAATAAGGTACTATTTTCTTAATAAGTTTTTCATCAACTACAGAGAGCTGATCATTGTGGAGCACCTGAAGGAAGTTCATGGACCACTGGTGGTGCACAGACCACAGCTTGGGAATCGCTATTCTAAATTTTGAATGGGCCAATGGCTCTTTGCTCCCAGTCTTCTCCAGCCAGATGGGCTACAACTTCCATTAACCATAGCCAGTTGGGATAGGAGATGCAGTCCTAAACATCTGGAGGGCACCAGGTTGGAGAAGGCTGTTTTCTACAAATGTAAGAATTAGTGCCAAACCCAACAATGACAACAGCAACACAAGAACAGGAGAGTGAAAGGGTAAAAAAAAAAATGTCAAACTTTTGAGATGATCTCCTTGCTTAGCGGTCACTGGATGCAGATAATAAACCATACTTTTATTGAGTGCCACACAACAATCTAGTCTTGCCTTTATCTAGTCAATATTTGCTAAAGAATGCGGTAGAGTAAATGTGATACACACCACAGGCGACTCGTATGATTACCTGTGCTTTAACATGGATTATTTCATTTTCACTTGAAATTGACCTGCATATTAACGCATTACAGTAATTACATGATTTGTGGCAGAGGAAATGGGCTTTGGCTCTTAGAGGAGCCTATTGCTGGAAATAAGCTGCGCTCTTTCAAGTGCATTCACAGGTTTTAGTTTGCATAGGATGTGAAGTTTGGGCTTTTAGGGATGATGTGGGTATCAGCTTTAACTCCAGCACTTTCTTCTTGTGTAGGTAAAAACAAACCCACCTGTGGAGTTGAGAGCATATCCAGGCTCCAGGAACACATTTTGCCATCTGTTGAAACGGTAATGAGGTTGTGAGCATTCTGTGTCCCAACGACATTTACACAGTATACAGGGTGCTGAAAACACACAAAATGTCTGGAATCAGAGGGTGCATGATCACATTTTGAAAACATAGGTATCAAAATGATTCAGACATATTATTTGCAAAGGAAATTAGGTTGCCACATAATGCCCAGAACTCGTCTGTTTGCTAGGTAGGATCATTAACTTTTTGGTTATTTGTTATTTTTTTACAAGAGTAAACAACAACAACAACAAAAAGCAAAGTCCCCCTCCCCTCTCAAAGCTTCATTTTACACCATCATAAACTGACCAAAATGATGACTGCTGTGAAAATGGATTAAGTGGGGGAAATTTCACGTGCATGGATACATTATCATGCTACTGATGGTGTTTGATGCTAGAAAAGTAAGAGCAAAAAAGAGACAAATCTTCAGACGGAGCAGAAATGTGTATTATTTAATGAGGAAAATGGGTGCGGGGGGGGGGGTATTGCAGCCACCATCTTTGACACAGCTTGGACTTTGCACAAAACATTTTCATTCACACTTTGGAGGGATGGACATGAATGTCACCAAATTCATTAAGACTTCTTAATCATATATGGTCTCATTTTCAGTGAAGATAACCTGAAATAACTGTGCCAGGTTATTGTATTATTTTAGATTTACAATGGGCCGCAATTCTCTCCCACAAAGGGAAGAACTGGGTCTTGAGCATGCCTATAGACGTGTTTCTGTTATGCACTGAGTTGAATCCGAGTATATTTCAATTTCCCTACAATCTCCAGTGTGTGACGACTGACTACCACGCCGCATGGCCTTCCTGCAACCAAATCAAGAATCACAGTTCAATAAACTGGATGTGGCCTAACTTGTCCTCTTTGAAAGCTGCTTTTTCATAAACCAAGCGGCATTTGGGCTTTAAGAACACATGTTTGAATATAGCACCTACATTGACCAATGGTGTACACCAGCCTTCCCTAACTTGCTGCCTCTCAGATGCTGTTGGCCTCCACCTCCCGTCAGTGCCAGCCAGCATGGACAACTGCCAGGAATGATGGGAGCTGTAGCCTAAAACATCTGTAAAGCACAAGGATGGGGAAAGTGGTGTACATGCATATTAGCTTTCATTCTGGCCAACAGGCTGATCAAACATCTGATGAGTGGTAGGAGGGAGGTGATGTGTGTCTGCCTGCCTCCCTGTATGTGTGTTGGTATCTGCATGTGTGTTTGTGGTATGTGTTTAACAGACTGCATATGCCCCTGGATTTGTGTGTGTCTTTCTGTCTGTCTGTCTGTCTGTCTATCTGACTCTCTCTCTCTCTCTCTCTCTCTCTCTCTCTCTCTCTCTCTCTCTCTCTCACTCACTCTCTCTCTCTGTGGTGTGCATTAGATGTGCAGCTTGCGCATGCATGAGAGGGATGGCCATCCCATCTTTTGTTCTGGTGTTCCCCCTCTGCTGCCAGAGGGCTTCCAAAAATATTAAAAAACACCAACTAGTCACTCCTGCCTTCCAGAAATTGCCTAATAAAGACAGGTCAATCAAAGTTAGATGGCATATTTGACTACAGCATCTTATATGAACTTTATTCATTTTAAATCCTGTTGGATCTTTTTCGTATGTGGTTTCACGGATGGGTACATGAAAAACAGCATGACAAGAAAGCTAATTGTGTGTGTGCGCACCAGCGGGGTTATTCGATTCCATCGCCACCCTTGCTTAGCTCTTACTCATTCTACCAGACAGAGCTGGCCTTCCGCATGTGTCCTCTATGAAATCAACCCAACCAAGCGCCAGTTCATACCAAAGCTTATTGAACATTTGCCCTCCTCACTATGGTGCTTATACAGGTTGGTAACATGGTCCTCTTAAGCAGGGAACATCAGGGGCGAAAGGAGGCAAAGTTCAAATAGGTGGAGCACCGTTCAGTAGCACGAGGATGGCTCCCTGTTTTCCTTGCAGCGCTCTCTTTATGCAGTGTCTGGCTTTAATCAGAGCTGTCACTTGTCAATTTCATAAGCAATAAGTCTCACTGCAGAACTGGAAGGGATGTTTCAAGCGCAGGGTGGGAGGGGGGAAGGGGGGAGGGGAAACGCCAACTGTACTTTGCGGAGAATCTTGCTGGGCTCTCTCTTTTCCCAAGAGGAGAAGATGCCATCTTGCTTTTATTTATTTTGGAAATGAAATCATCATGCTAGAGGGTTTTTAAAAGCTTAATTAAAATTTCCTGTTATCCCAAATGCAGATGTGTGGTGGGTGTGAAAGGAAATTAGTGAGTAATGTGTGGTGGGACTCTCTTCCCTTGTGAATCCTGGCACCAAGACGGAGGGATAAGCTCAGGAAATTTGGAAGCCAGCGGTTGGTGGCAACATGGGACGTATTTTCCAGTGGGGGAAGGGAGCGAATCTTGTTTTCATACAGACTAAAATTAAATTTTAAAAGTGAGTATTGCATTACCAGATGGCTTGCTTTGGTGGGATTGAATGGGTTGCCTCGGTCTCAAGGCAGAATCAGTACACGGTCCACACAGCAGTGCTTAAGCCCATGGCTTTCCAGGATGCTGCATGTCGCAGTCAGCTAATGAATTAAACTATTCACAAGGCAAGCCTTAGCTTACTTCACAGGGTTGTTGTGAGGATAAAATGGGGAAGAAGAGAACCATGTACACCAACTTGGAGCTCCTTGGAGGAAAGGTGGAGATAAAAAAAATAAATAATGCACAAGAAAAGGAAAAGAATACTTAAAAATAAAAAAGGCATTTTTCTGGTCGTGTGGTAGGTCCTCTGCATGGGGAAGACAGAGAAATGCTCTTGCGTGACATACAGAAGGCGGAATTGCTCAACATCTACTTTGCCTCTGTCTTCACCCAAAAGGAAAGCAGTGCCCAACCTGGCAATAACAGAATAAACGATGTCAGGAGGGAGCTGCAGTCCAAGATAGGAAAAGGGGTGGTAAGGGAACACCTAGTTTCGCCAGAGGGTGGGTTGGGACTCACTACCAGGTCGTGGCCTGATCTAAGGTGGTACAAGGTGGGATCCTTTGGAATGACATGATATAAATTTAAGAAAAAGGTAACAGCAGCATTTCCAAGAAATGGATCTCTAAATGCATGTTTGGGTTAAAGGTAGTCTGTGCCTGAAAAAGTTGAAGTCTACTGCCATAATGGATGGGGGAAGTGGCTTACACAGAACAATATTTGAACTCTTTCTCTTTACACAAATAATTCAGATGAGTTTACAAATAGCTTACTCAATCCGCCATTGCTGCCTATCCTGTCACCTGAAATTCATGCATTGAATATAATTACTACATAGGTCGTATGCACATAAAGACCAACATGTGTAGACCCAAACCACAGAAATGTTAGTCCCTAATAATCCCAGGAAGCAGTTGCATAATCCATTTGCAAACATCTTGTCCAACTGGTGGGCGTTAAGTGGGTCTGGAGGTAAGATGAGCAATAAGTGGGGCAGATGGGTGCAATCCATTCTGCTCCCAAATGGAATCATGCCAAAACTGCCCCAAGGTTTATGGAGTCATTTAAAAAGTTTGTACAATTGAAATATAAGATGGACACATGATAAAAGCTAGGTCTTAATTTCTGCTAATCCTGAAGGGCAGACTCCTCTAACCATGATATGATGTGATCCTTCTAGTAGTTTGAATTTGACATGTAATATGCACACATCGTATGCTTATAAATACATCTTCTGTGTTCCAGCTCAAACAATTGTAATTTCTAGTGCAAACGTTTCCTATGTCCCAGGTATAGATTTGTCAGCAGGGATTGACAAGTGTTAATAAATGGGGGGTGGGGATGAAATCAGTTTCTTCAACACTAGTCAACATTTTGAGTGACCTGCATAGTCTCCACAAGCTCCCCATATTACTAAGTCATCTTCCTAAAATGACGATGTTTGTAAGTGTAGCTTGGTGACTAGTAATCAAAGGAACACCATCAGTGGATTTATTAAATTGACCTAACTCTAAGATGTGCAATGCATTACTCATGCACGGCAAGCATTCTGATGCCAGAAATTCGGAGCAATATATTCCTTCTTTAAATAAATGTCTGCACGCTACCATCATTGCTACCACAGTTCATCTTTTACACTTGGATGTCACAATTTTTAGATCATGACTTTCAAATTCAGCAATTACCAATATCAGTTTAATTCAACCTGGACCTGAAAGCCCCAAGATATTTGTTGGGTGATAATAAATAAATAAATAAATAAATAAACCTTTATTGTCACTACACCACCTGTGTGCAGTGAAATTAAACGAGCCCCCCACACCTACACTCAGTCTTGTTCACGCTCTGTGTGCTTGTCGGAAGTCAATTGCACCACTGTTTACAGCCCACGGATAAAAACTGTTCTTTAACCTGTTGGTGCGGCTGACTATACTTCTATATCTCCTGCCCGAAGGTAGGAGATTAAAGAGGTGCTGGCCGGGGTGTGAGTCGTCCCCGAGAATTTTCCTCGCCCTCCAGAGGCAGCAGTCTCCTGCGATGTCACCTAGTGAACTCAGGGGACAGCCCATGATATCACGTGCTGTATTCACCACCCTCTGTAGGGACTTCCTTCCGTGGCTGTCAAACCAGTGTACCACACTGTAATACAGTATGAAAGGACACTTTCTATTGTGGACCGGTAGAAAGAGATCATCAATTTTTGTTTGTCATTGTTCTCACACAAGACCCTAAGGAAATGGAGTCTCTGTTGGGCCTTCCTAACCACCTGGGTTGTATTGATTTTCCAAGTGAGGTCTTCACTAAGGTAAACTCCCAGGAATTTGAAAGAAGAGACTCTCTCCACACAGCCATATACAACGGGGCTAATTCCCCTCTCCTCCTCTGAAAGTCCAACACCATCTCCTTTGTCTTACTGATATTTAGGTGCAACTTTTTGAACCTCCTCCCCATAGGCGGGTGATCACAGCATTTCATTATTTCTAACAAATAGCAAGCTTTGTTACAGTCAATTCCCCATGGAGCACTCAAAACTGTTGGGTTTTTAATGATTCTTGACAGAAAATCATACAAGGAGCCAGTGCAGTTTACACTGCATCCCACAATCTGCCGGCATTTGTAGTCTAATTCATGCAAAGTGATCTATGCAATAATCATAACTTGTCAAATTTTATGGTGATTATATCCTCCCCCTACCCCACCCAGAGGACACGGGTGGCGCTGTGGTCTAAACCCCAGAGCCTAGGGCTTGCCGATCAGAAGGTCGGCGGTTCGAATCCCCGCGACGGGGCGAGCTCCCGTTGCTCAGTCCCTGCTCCTGCCAACCTAGCAGTTCAAAAGCACGTCAAAGTGCAAGTAGATAAATAGGGACTGCTCCAGTGGGAAGGTAAACGGCATTTCTGTGTGCTGCTCTGGTTCGCCAGAAGTGGCTTAGTCATGCTGGCCACATGACCTGGAAGCTGTATGCTGGCTCCCTCGGCCAGTAAAGCGAGATGAGCACCACAACCCCAGAGTCAGACATGACTGGACCTAATGGTCAGGGGTCCCTTTACCTTTACCCCACCCAGAGCTTATTTTTTCTTCTTTTAAAAGCCAATTTAAGGTATAGTATCAACATACCCATTTTCGCAGGGCTAAGCTACATATTACACATGGTGATCAAGACTGATATCCAGGTTTTATTTTATTCTGTAACTAAATTCAGCTATTGATTGGGAAAGTGACACTACCAATAGATAGTGGTGATTAACCCTCCCCTCTAAATTACCACCCTCCTTGCAGTTATATGGTTCATGGAAGGAAGCAATATGGAAGTGTGTGTCCCCCTCCCCCTCAGGCAGAGCAAACAGCTGCTTACGGAGAAGCTTTTGACAGCAAAAATGGGGCAGGAAACATTGAATGTCCCAGTTTCCATACAATTGCAGTTTGTTCTTAGAAAGGGGTGGCATGGAGCAATTATGAGACGAGCTTCTCAGATTTATTTCAGAAGAAACTGATTTTGGCCACTTAATGAATCCAGAAAGATTGAGTGGTCTGCCTTACGAATCCAGAACTCAGCAACTTTACCCTCTTTGCCTCAGGGGATGCTCTAGACTCCAACAATTTAGCAGGACTCAGTCGCTGCTGTTCTCCTTTAAAGAGTAAGTAGATTATCAGTTTCTCCTTTTTTTTCCCAGGACACTGATTACAGCCTCCTCAAAGAGGCAATTGCTAAGTCGCAGATTTCTCAATAGAGCAGGACCGTTCTACCAGAATAACATCAGGACTTCTGCCAGGTACTCATGGGCATGTTACTGTATTTGCAAATGAATCTATCTTCAAAATCAGGGTTGCCAGATCCTGGGAAAGCACTCTTCCCTTAAATTGCATCATGGAACCAAGGAAAGGTGCAGCGCTTTCTGGCCTTTCCATACAGTGGTTGACTTACCCACTGCCCTTGGACTTGCTTCAGGGTAAAATGACAGTCCTAATGGTCATAGATGGGGGAGCAGGGGTAGACAAGGCAACCAGCAGAGCGACATAATTAAAGGCAAAGGCCCTGCCTTCGCAAAGAATTTGCAGCCCTGATAGTCTACCCTGCCACTTACTATTCATAATTACATGCTCTTTATTTTATTTTATTTTATTTAGTGTACAAAAATATTACACTACAACATCCTGCTATTGATATTTGTCTTTAAAAATAATGATGATGAGTTTGATCCTTTACCGTGTGAGCAGCTGCAGAAAGGGGTGTGCGCTGAACTGGGGTCCTCCTGTGACTCCGGTTATCCCACAGCACAATTTGGCCAGAATAGGTCCCTCCGACAACCAGGTTTGGATGAAAGCGGGCAAAGCAGACAGACATCACAGAAGACTAGAACAAAAAGAAGAAAGGGGGTAAAAGAATGAAGGGTTTTCTTTTTTTTCTTTCATTTCTATTTAGAAAAATAATCCTAGAATTAATACTCTGAAACAGATACTGCTTTGATGACTTGTTCTTTGAGAAAACCTTTCAAAATATAGGGCTGCTTCACACATGCATCTGTATGCATGAATTTAATTTTCTTTTCAGACTTTCCACCCTTTCGGTCAGCGATGTTGAACCAGTATCCAGTTAGACGCTGCCGGACTCCAACTCCCATCAGCCCCAGCCAACATGGTGAAGGGTCAGGGAAAATAGGATTTGTAGTCCAGCAACATCTGGGGGATTGTGTGTGTGTGTGTGTGTGTGTAGAGGGCACAGATTCCCCATACCTGATTAAGGCGTTCTAACAAGCTAAAGTGTATTTTTTATAAATTGAAATATTAATCAAATATCCCCAATTCCCCTTTACTCTGCTAAAAGTTTCAGGTGCTTATCTGATGCTGTTATTTCCTGCTGCCTTGCCCACCGAGCACTGCAGTTTCATCAGTGGTCAAGTGCAACATCAAAAAAATGTAGTTTCCATCATTTTCAGAGGGTGCCCTATTCCACAAGTTTATCCGTAGAAATATCCGTTGTGATAGGTGGCACAGGAACAGAGAGCCCTTGAAAATCAGCAGCTGTGGAGCTGCCCTTCCATTTCTACAGGCTGCAACAACTCTTGAAAACCAGGTCTGATGTATTATCATTTCATATCAAAGCTTTAATCAGACAACCACAAGCTTTATCACCAATGACAAACCTTGTATGACAATAGCAGTAGATTTTTAAAGCCAATATCTGCAGTGCTGAATACACTCTGTGAAATGGCAGTTAGGTTGCACTAATGTTTTGATTAAAAAAAAATAGCCCTGGATACAGGCGGAGTTATCTTGAAGAATACAGAGAATAGTTTCAGGCTTTGCTTTTCCTGAGTAATGGAAAGTTCTTGGAAGACTTTACAGCAGGTTGGGGCACCACCAGGCGCTGTTGAATTCCAATAAGCCCCAGCCAACATGCCCAATGGTTCAGGGATGATGGCAGCTGTATTCCAACATCTGAAGGTTCTTCACCCTTGTTTTACAGCATCGTTCCCACGTGAAGGAGAAAACACACTGAAGACTTGTGGGCCCTGATCCAACAAAGGAGACGTGTGTAGGGCTGAGGCAAATGTGTGTCTACGCAGTAATGCTCTTCCAGGAACCAATGAACTTGGAAGGTGCGTCTGCCTAAAGTTGTATGTCCATCCCTTTTTGGAATTGTCAAGATGGTACATCAGTTTCATTTCAGCTTGCTGCCTAATATACACAGCACTCTAATGCAGACATGTTTCCATGGCTGAATTAGAAGAAGACCATATCAGCAGCATTCAACAAGAGCTCCACATTTATGGAACTGGGAATAAAGGGAAGATGTACAAAACATATGGGTTCTGTTACATTGGAAGAGGTTCTTTATTTAATAAGGCAACAACTACAACCAATGTCTTGAAGAGGAAAGAGCACCATGTACTTGTGGTGTGATCTGCCATAATCAGAAGTGGCTGATAGCCCTGGTTGCAGGACAGTGTGATCTGCTAGGATTATATTCTTCTGGAAAGTCAATAAAAATTTTGTGTACTTTTTCACACTACAGAATAGCCCAAATTATTTATTACATATTCTACCTTTCCTCTGAGAGAAACTCAAGGTTCTGCCCTGTAAATCATATCCTAAACAACAACAACAACCCCCTGAGGTAGATTAGGCTGAGAGATGGTGACCCATGGTAACTCAGAGAACTTCATGGCTGAGTGGAGATTTGAACCCTGGTCTGAACTATGCCACACTGGTTCTAAATAAAAAGTATACTCCTTTATCTTTCATTTGAGGGGATGTGCTAAGCATCCCAGAGGCTTCCAGCTTGCCACCGATGGAACAGAAATCTGAATGAGATGAACTTTTAGTCTCATCCAGCAGGACTTTTACTGTGTCCTCGTGTCTCATTTTTGCTTTGCCTTTACTGTGTGCAGTACATACAGATCTAAAAATGTTCATTTGTGCCTGGTAAGGCTGTTTTTTATTTTGGAGAATTAATGCAGGCCAGATTTGGATTAGTGATGGCACATCCCTTTAACCGCAGATGGATATGCTTGCAACAGATAGTAATTTACATTATCTTGGTTGGGAAGCCTGACCTCAGGACCCACATCTGATGTGCACATGGGAAGTGTGAACTGGCTGCGCATACTGGTGTTCATGTATCAGGATGGCTTTCTGCCAGCCATTGCCTGGACCCATCTGGAGGAGAGTGCTAAATAAATATTACTCTAATATGAGATTTAGATTTGCATTTGGTGAAGTGTCTTCTTCAGAAATGTCACTCCCTGGGGCATTCTGTGGGCCGCGAAACAATATTTCATTTGTGGGCACTGGAAATGCGAAGAGTTTAGAAGTATTTCCAGCTTCTGACAAAGCAAACACCAAGCACCTCCATATTAAAGAAACACACGTGGCCAGTGCTGTGCCATGATTTAGACCATGTGTGCAGAAGACATGGTGGCCTGTAGGTCTGTTTGCACTCTTAATGGCACTACGGGGTTTTAAAGGCACCTAGAAGCATCTCATTTTAGTCCTGTTAGGGTAGGGTTGACATATTTCAAAAAGTGAAAATCCAGACAGAAAACTTGTTGATTTTCCCGGACATTTCGTCAATTTCCGCCAGGACACTGCTTTCGGCTGCAGTTTTCCGGGTATGTCCAGAAAATTCCGGACGTACAGCAACCCTATTTTAGGGCCCATTTCAGACAGTTGAAAAGGGCCCCATATAATTACATTTCAAATCCAGTTTCCAGAACTAGATTTTCTTGGAAACTGGGGGTGGGGTGGGGGGTGGGATCAGAGCAAAGAAACTGGCATTAAAAAACCATACTGCTGAATCCAGTTAGTGGGTTGTAGCCAATGAAGTTGTCCGGGCAGCGCAAGGCCTTTCTCTCGCTTTTCCTTGTCCCCACCTCAAATTTGCTCCAGGGGTTTGGTAGAACTCCCATAATAGATCAGGAGGGACACGAAGGAAGAGGGGGAGGAAGTGCTGTTTTGCATGAGAACATCCTTGCTCTAACAGAACAATTTCATTGGATAAAACCATCTAGGACCAGATTTTCTGGTTGCGTGTCGAGACGCTGCAACCACCCCCTCAAAGATGAATAAAAACACCAGGACACAGAATATATGGTTAATGTTATTGGGCAAATTTTGGCCACAACTTTCATTGGTTACAGAATGTGAGTAGTAATTGGCTTAGGCATTGGATAGACCAGACCATATCTGACTCCTGACCGCAGCGCAGGAAGTCTGGTAAGGGTGAACCACCGGTAGGGGGAGCCCCGTCGATGCAGACCAACTCGAGCTCCCCCTGGGTTCCCGAAGGGGTCGTGGCATGGCCCTAGCCCTGCCCCGGGCCTCGGACAAGTTCCATACCCCCTGATTCCTTTAACGGAATACCCTTAAGCTTGGAGGGGCAGACAATGGCCGAGCCTTCCCTCCCCCGACATGAGGTCACCCAATGCCTAACCGCCATAAGGGCCAAAGGCTCCCGCCAACTACCTTCACAACTGCAACCAATACCTCACACCCTCTGTTATGTCGGCCAACCAGATATACTTTCCAATCAGAAAGGTGTACGCCATCATCTCGAAACAAAGTCATAACGGCTAAAGAGAGGTTCAAGAACAACAACCACGGAAAGTGCAACAAGAAGTTGAGAGTGGAGGAAAGACACTTTGTGATGAACTTATTGCAACTAATTATCAAGAAGATTGCTACATTCTGAAGAGGAAGCTACATCTGAAGGGAAGAACAGAAGGAAAAGAAGTAAAATTGAACATGAAGGAAATAACAGAAGAAGGAGAACCTGGACTGGTGGAATGTCGGGGGGGGGAGACTGGGGGGGATGGGAAAGGTAAAGGGAAGGGTGATGATGGACAGGAGAGGGGTGGGGTAAAGTATGAATTATTGGGGAATGAAAGGCTGACCACGGTACTCCGACCCCAGAGGGAAAACGGACTATGAGAATGGAAGAAATATCTAGGTACTTGTTAAAATGTGATGTTTTTTATATATTTGAAATTGGAATCAGAAGAAATATAGACCACAGCATAATAAAGTTAAGTGAAGAGAGGATAAAAGAGGTTGAGATGTGTAATTTGATGTTTTATGTGATAAAAATAAGATTTTAGATTCGAGATATGTTGATAAGAATAGGATTTAAGGTTTAAGACATATTGATTATAATTGTAAGATTAAGATTAGATGTATAAAAGTAGATTTTACAATGTTACAACGTTACTAAAGAAGATTAGAAATGAACGCAAAAGAGAGGATGTGAGGAAGTTCCAAGTTTAGGATTACAAAGAAGATTAGGATGAGGAATTAATTGTTTTGTTTGTGTATATTGTGTGTAGTTTGTGTAGTGTTTGTATTTTGTGTATTTTTATTTTGAAAATCCAATAAATTCTTATTTAAAAAAAGAGAGAGAAAAATTATTCCCACTCTCTCAAATGTCTTGGCTCAGATAAAGAGCTACAATTGCCCCGTATGGAGCTTTTATTTGACCCCAGCATGTCAGTTCTTGCAAGCTTGTTCACCTTAACAACGTCTTCAAGATCCTGTGGGATGAAAGTAAGAATAATACTGATAAGGTCCCTAATATTATCCTAATTTTGCCACAAAAAGAAAACAAAAGAAAAAACAAAGCAGTTACCATTTGCTTCAGACTTCTCTGTGTTACCATTGCATAAAAGGATGACAGCACTGTCATATGCTAAATAAGGAGAAAATAAAAGAGTTTTCCATAATTTAAACAGCAAACATGTCAAAAAGAAAGGCATCAGAAATTTATTTCAATAAAAGGCAGCATATTTACAATCATGTCTTTTCAAAAGTGAGAATTCTTCCAGATGTGGACAGCTTTTAATACTTGCTATCTTATCTTCTACGTAAGAGCTATGGAAGGATACTGGAAAGATTTTGGAGCTGGAAATTATTTGCGGTATCGGGGGGTGGGAATTAACTTTAACTAAAAATAAAAAAGTTGATAGCCTTTTGCATAGGAAGGGGGGGTTTTGGAAGAAAAAAAACAAACACTTCAAACCAAATGTCAAAATCCCATTTAATTAAAAAAAGGAAGTTTATATTTCCATATGGCATGTGTTGACATCTATCCCTTTGATTTACAAGAGTATGGACTACAGGGAGCAGATTGCTTTATTCAAGAGAAATGATATAGGGAAGGAGGGCGATTTGACAGGAAAGAGTGTAGGCTGCCTTAACTTCAGTGCTTGTTAAAACATGAAGGATTAATGGTAAAAAGGGAGGGAAGAATTGTGAATGTCTCCAGTTGAGGATCTTCAAAAATGTTTGGGGTTTCTAAGAATGTCTCAGGCAACCACATGAAAAGAGACTTAGCCACACAGCTCTCTAAATCCAAAACTGGTACCGCTCTACTTATACCATCAAACCAACTGACTTGAAATAGAGCCACAAATTGAATTTATTTATTTTTATTGAAAAAGCACTAAGTCCTTGAAAGGAGCAGAATCCAGAGACTTCGGGAGGGAGTTTATAATGCAGGTACACAGCAGCAGCAGCAGCAGCATGCACAAGCGCTGAATCTCTGCTGCGGCGAGTGTCAAATCCCAGTGGCTGCATTTTCTAAAGAGCAGCCATTTTCTTCACACACAGCCTTGTTCAAAATGGAAGGCCTGCATCCTAAACCGTGTTGTGCAAAGGGCAAACTGATGGGATGGCGTTGTTCTCTGTGTCCCTAAATCTGCTGGGCAGAGCTGCTTAAGCAGGCCACAAAGTTACGTAACACAGTTTAACAATTCAAAGAGCTACGTTGTGTTATGTAGCTTTGTGGCCTACTTCAGCAACTCAACCCAGCAGATTATTTTCCGAGAAACTTAAAAGAACAGAATCACGACCGTTACATGTGCGTTATTCAATTCATCTCTACGGGACTGCACCAATGTCAAAGGCCAGTGAGTTCACACCTTTTAACCTGCTAACCAACTTACTGGTCTAATAACATACAAATATTCATCAATGGTCTCTTTCCAAGCAACCTGCTTATTAAGCATTCATCCTTATTTGTTTGAGGGGAGGCTATACGATGTTGTGTCAAGTCAGTGTCATCCCACACTTTCTACTGCATTTTCCTATCACTTTTCTTACTCTAAGAAGTCCTATTGGGGGGGAGGGGGTGGCTTTGTTGCTCAAGAGTTCAAAATCAACTTCAATTATGCTACCTCAATTTGCCGGTATGTAATTGAATCCCACCTCAAAATGGCAACAGTCTGGAAGCGCCCAGTAAGAAATAAAGTGAACTGAGTTTTGATGACAACCATATGGAACCATACAGAAAGTATTTCAGCATTCTGCATAATAAATTCCAGAAACATCGCTGTAAAGATACAACTTTGTTTTGAATCACACAATTCCATACCAGGCACATCTCAGAGGAGCCCTGACATGATTTAAAACCACAAATTTAAACTGAAGAACACTATGGGTCACATAAAACAGCTTCCACAATTCCCCCCTTCTCCTCGTTCCACACATTGTATTCTACCGTCTACTAGGTAGCATTCACACCATGCTTTTAAAACACTATGACAGCACTTTAAATTGTCATAGCTTCCACCAAAGAATTCTGGGAGCTGTGATTTTTTGTTAAGAGAGCTGAGAGTTGTTAGGAGAGCTACAATTCCCAAAGTGATTTAGCAATCAAAGCCTCTTCCCTGGGAACTGTAGCTCTGTAAAAGGAATGGAAGTCCGGGGAAAGCCAGAACTGTTTCAAGTGGTATCATAGTGATTGAAAGGATAGCGTAAATCTGTCCCTGTACACAAAATGTTTCAAACAAGCAACTTTCCTTTGTAAAAAAAGAAAAGAAAATGAAAAATGGAGAGCACAAAGAATTAGATTAAATGCCTTGCTTCACCACAGTTAATTTATAGTAAGTCATACAGCTTTGAACTTAGATCCTATTAAAAATAATAATAAATAGCAATAAATATCATTTTCTTTTTATCCAAGGTCAGAAATCCAATGTGAGAATTCTCACTTTTCATTTTTGTCAAAAAGTATTTGATTGAACTAAACGTCTGATGTTAAAAGGGTTAAGTACAACACAGGTAGCTACAAAGAAAGTGCCTCAGCCTGTTAATGAACTCCATTCTGCCCTGGTGAGACCACCCTCCTTTTTAAGTAAGTGGTAACTCAATCCCTATGTTAACTCAGTTGTGTTTGGGGTTTTTCCAAGTCAAGAAACTCGGTGTGATAAGTCAAAATGAATTGTCTGTAATAATTCACAAAGTGTCCATAACCAATCTCAAACAAAAGGCTCTTAAGTTAGGTTTTACATTTCCTTTCTCAACACTTTTATTTTTCATTTCTCACAGAAAGTAAAGTAATATGAAAATCCTGTGTAGTTTTTGCTGACCTCAAATATGAGGGCTTTTGATGGAATTTCTCGTTTATTTATCACATAAGATGCATAAATATTGTAGGAAATTACAGGTGAGTAAAAAGACATAGGAATACTTCTTCCTCACACTTTGCACATTTAGTAGGGAGTAATTCAATGGGAGTTACTTCTAAGCAAACATGCTTACAATCATGCCACACATTGTCTTTGTTCAGATGTAATGCTAAACTATGGCTCAGAGGGATAGGAACAAGCCTAGGAAAGCCTGGGGCAAAAACACACCCAGTACAGCTGTGAGGTGAAGATTGGAAGCTTTCAATAAATCAGTTTAGCATTATGTCCAAATCCTAAACTGTGGTTACTCTTAACTCTCTATTGAAATAAGCCAGTTTTTAAACACACGATTTGAACTGGACTTTTTTTTGTAATGGTAAAGATCAACCACAGTTTGCTGGGTTCAGATGGGATGACAAACTGTGGTTAATAAAAAAAAAATGGAAGCAAAGGCTTCAGAACTCCTTATCATCGAAAAGGGGAGGGGGGGAAGAACACAAGCCAAGACTCAACTAGGGTTATTTCCATCACAATAAACAATGGTTTATCATGCTGTCCAAATTTAGCCATTGTCTGATAGGCCACCTTGCAAACCTGCTACTCTGGGTCTCTCATCTGCCACTTTTGGCAGCCAGTGGTACCCTGTTCTCTGCCACCATGTTTCTTTTTGATATTCCACATGGGTGCTATCAAAAGGATATGTGACTTCTCGAACTGCGACCCTGGAAGCATAGCATGGAGGAAGCAGAGGAGGAAAGACTTGGCAATCCAAACATTAAGGCTTCATGTTGATTGCTGGGATATGTCCAGAACATAGCAATAAGGTATGGGATATATTTAATTTGATCAAAGTCCTGCGGTGTAGGGGTAAGCAAGCTTCTGATTTACACAAGAACTTTTCATCTTGCAGAATAAAAAGCTAAAGAAATACAGTATAAATACACCAAAATGTGGACCTAAGAGAAATATGTAATTCAAAAGCTTTCTGGGTACTTTCTGTCCACAAAAGCTGGTCTAATAAAAATAGTACCTTATATGCTTTGCATCTTTTATTTATTATAAGGAAAAAATGTTGCATTCTGATGTCTGAGCACATTTTCTTGAAAACCTGTTGCTGTTGCTCTAATCTTCTTTGAGAACTGAACTGGACATCGATGGTACCCAAACTACAAGACCAACGAGTTTACAAATCATGTACAACCACCAGAGTCACCAGAATCCTCTTCTGTGCAGAGTTTGGTTGAACCTTAAGACCTCATCAATGATCGGGGCAATTTTAGCAAGTAGCCCAGAGGAGATCTAAGGATAGATAAGCACATGTTTACATTTCGTGCTTTACCCTAATTGTTTCTAAGCAATTGACATTTGGTGCTCTTCAATCTGTGTCACTTGGGCACACTTCTATCAGTTCACTGTCAAAATAATTACAGTAATCTCTTCTTATCTTTTGATTTAATTATAGCTTCTGGGGAAGACTGACAGACTATTATATTTGCCCAAAGCCATCCCTTCCACTAATGTATCATTTACAAGTCGTGTCAGTGGGTAATTAGAAATAATCTAAAATTAATTGAACATTGCAGAGCTATGTTGCTAGTTTGGGAGATAAGTAGAGGTGTAGCAGAAAATCCAGATATGCCAGTTGCTCTGACCACTTCGTTTGAGATGGGGCAATAAACGTAGTTGAAAAGTCAGCAATAATGTATATTACAACACACACACCCTAAAAGAAAACCTAGTTCTAGAAGTTCCAGGGTCTGGTAATGGGGAAGAGGCTCTTTGCTATGGTGGGTTCAAGCAGATTAGGGCTATTTTTTATTTTATTCTTATTAAATTTTGGAAAGAAGAAAGAATATGGAGAAAAGTAAACACTGAATATCATAAACAGAACCATATGTACCCTCCCATATACAGAGATCCACTAATGACAGACTTGTGAGTGCAGCCGCCTACTACTGTAAAATGAGGAGCAACAACTGAGGTCTTTTTCTGTTATAGCCTCAGGATTGAGGAACCACCCGCAACAAGAAACCCACCAAATCAAGGAACTTGGTCTGACTAAAAAGGCCTTGAAAACCTGGTTCAGGTGTTGTTCTTATTTCTGTCTGAAGTTTTTATTGACGTTATCTTGTGATATATCATTCTCAGCTTTGGGAATACTGTATTTCATTGCTCTGAGAACATGTTATTATTTATTAAATTACCATGCAAAATAAATAAGGAAATAATAAAACAGAACTACAGTTTCATCAGCCGATATTACATAAAAGTAAATGTAAATAATTTCAAGTGCTTTCCTGCATAATTTTTTCTTCCTATCCCACCCCCGCACCAACTAAATAATAAATGTGGCCACAATTAAGAGATACAATTGCAGATGTGGCTTGGTTTTCCTTGCTCAGATTTTTGCAAGATATGCTGCTTACATGGTAGAAAAAAGCCGTGCCATATGTCAAAACCTGCAAGCATATGCAGAGCAGGTTATCTGAATCATGGCCTAAAACTGAGATCTTGAGTGTGTGACTTTACCTGAACATCACACTGTTATGCTCTTATTATTTCCCAATATTGCAGGCAGAGACTAGACTAAGCCAGGATTGGCTTGAGACATATTTCTGCCTGAGGTGGACACAATGTTCTCTTCCCCTGCCTTCCCATATTCCGCCTACAAAATCTGCTTCGACTGGCAGCTGAATCTTATTTCAACAATGGTGATGGAACGGCATCCTTCCTCCACCATACCTGAGGGCAGCAGGCAAGTGTTGTGAGTTCTGCTGCAGCCACTTGGCATCTGCTGCCTGAATCAGCTGCCTCCCTTTGCCTAACAGTAGGGCAGGCCCTGGACTGAGCTGAAAACAGCAGATACCTCAGAATATATTAAAGCGGCTCTCAGGACAAAGAGTTATTACAAATCCTTAGCTTACGGGTGACTTAATTCAAATATTTCTCTTTCCAGCCATCCAGAGTCACATTTCAAACACATGAGAGCAAATGTTAACCATGTTCTCCATTATAAAATCCTTAGCCGTTTGCTATGTGTCCATGAACAATAAGAAACTGCCGTGCAAAGGAGAAGTCTTAACCACAAAAATACTAAACAAATTTGTTATACGAGCTGTCAAAATGAATTCAGGATGGATCTTAATCCAGGCTTAATAAATATTATTTTATGGATAAAGAAAATATTTTGATTGTTCCAATAGGAAGGATTCCCCCCCCCCCTTTTGAACAAAAAGCATTCTTACTTTCCTAATGGTACATTTGTTTGCCATTTCCTCCCTTCACTGTTTTGATTTTAACTCTTGCCCACACACTTTCCCCATCTAAACTCCTTTTGAACATAATTTTAAGAATATACGTGTGTGGGATGTGTGTGTGCGTGCAAACCTTATATTCACGATCACTCTTCCTGCTTTAAAACAGGGAGTCCCGTGGGTGGGAGAATGAGGCAAAATATGTGTCGGGAAGAGTTTCCTGCTTACTGGAGCTCCCCCCAGTTTTGCAGAAAAAATGTGAGGCTTCATGGGAGGGATATAGGCACCATAGCTGTCAACCTCCCCCTTTTTTTGCAGGGAATTTCCCGCCAAAAAAGGGAAGGTTGACAGCTATGATAGGCACACATATCTTGAGCCCAACCCCTCTCCCAAATCCTTCAAAAGTTCTGCTTTGTGGGCATGTTGATGTGTATGGGCATGCTGGCCAACATTTGGATGTGGATATAGATCTACCGTAAGTTCTTTCCACATTCAACCACTACAGTGCAAGTCCTATAATGGATAGACACAGAAGTGCCTCCCCATCTGTCACTCAATGCACACCCACATACATTGACTACTGCCACCAGAAGTGGGTTTTTTCTTTTTTACACTGTATCAACAGTGTCCGATGCCATTGTTGCACGTGAGCTTAATGTAATACTCTTACAAGTTTCAACCTAAATTGATCAACAGGATGTCTGTTTTCACTAGCACCCAGAAAGTTTCTATTCAAGACTGTGCATTGCACTGTTTGATCTGGGCTGCTGCATTCATTTGCTCGCTGTCATACTTTGCTTTTTTTCTAATAGCTCCAATCACCTGTTTAGGGCAAGGCGGGCAGATTTGAGACAGCCTATATTACCCCTCATAATTCACTAATTTATGGTCCTGCAGATGCTGAACTACAATTCCCATCATCCTTTGCCACTAGCCATGCTATCTGGGTCTGATGGGAGTTGTAGTTCAACAGGAGGGCCGTAAGACTAGTATCCCCTTCCTCATGGGAAATCAGAGGTGCCAAAGTTAGCTAGCAGGACAGGTTATCTGCCCTGTGCAGATATATCCTATGGTACAGCAATGCACATTCAGCTCCCTGGGCAGTGTGAAAGGGAGCATCTCTGGACTGGTGCCATTATTACATTTTTGTACTATATCTCAAATATTAATTGCTGAGACTTAATACCTTGGAACCTCAGCTTAGATAACTAGAACCGGTCTTTTTATTATTTTAAAAAAGCATATTATTGTGAGGTATAAGAAGCTGTGCTTGCATATTTTATTGCTAAAGCCTCAACCTGATCACCCAAATCCCCCGACAGGAGGTGCTTTAGAAATAAAAAATGTTAATAATGAAATTGTGTTATTGTGATAGGTAGATTTAAGGTATACGCAGTGTCTTTATACAGCACGGAGCTAATTCATTCCTATTTTCTGAGTTCATGCAGTGAATCCATATGCTTTCCCCTTTGTTAATTTCTTAAAAGGTCACTGCCCCTCTGTGATCAATCTTCCAGGGAAAATTTCAATACTTCAACCAGTGATTGAATGCTTTTAGCTTCACTTTGCAGAATGTATGGGATATTAATCATCATTAAATTAATGTTGTTCTCATACAAAGATTCTTTTTTGGGGGAAGTAGGTTGCCAGTCATCCTGCTGTGGGGTCAGTGGGTGGGAGGCTGTTGATTTTAGACCCAGAGTAGGGGACAGTTGGAGCCAGGCTTTTAGTGATGGATCCCTTGGCTTTTGGAGATGCTGGAGCATTTCAAAGCAGTAACTGTTCTCCATCTCGTGCCAGATAACGCAGTATGATGCTCCACTGTTTGCCGAGGACTCCCACAGAGGCATCTCACATAAGGTAAAGCCATTGCCTAGAATTCAGACCAAGCTAAAAGGGAAATTGTGCAAACGGTTACAGGAGGAGATGCTACAAAAAAGGCAAGCCAAGAAATGCTTATCATGCACAGCGTGGCTGGCAAACTGCTGTGGAGGAAGAGGCAAAAATTCCACGGCAAGTTCTTTGTTATACTAATGTCAGGTTTCTTTGTGGGTATGAAATAGACACAGGCGGAGGGGGGGGGATTCATAATGATGTTCGGATGTGTCAATTTCACTTTCCTCTCAGTTCCTCATTTTTCCAGTCTTACATTCAGTTTTCCACATCTCCATAGTAGTTTGTGGTATGCTTTTAAAACTCTCCTTAAAATTCACCATTACAGTACATATTTTTTCCTAATATGCATATTTTTGTAATCTTAACACCTACATTTTTGTGAGCAACTGCCCCAATATAATGCATTTTTGGCGTTATTTTCACCATTATTTGCATGTTTTAACCTGCTTTGGGGGTTCCGCCCCCCTTACAACCAAGTGGTGTGTAGGTGTGTGTGGGTGGGTGGGTGTGGGTGTGTATATATATCTTATGAAATAAATAAATAAAATACAACCTTATGCCATTTTTATCCCAGCATATGCCATGTTGCACGCATTGCATCGTTGGATAACTGCATCACAAAAATTGTAAAAGTGTCCATTTCAAAGAAGAACTGTGTTCCCACGTTGTCTCAAGAAGTGCGTATCTGATAGTTTCTCATACAAATGGAAACAGAATCAAATCCCCCTCCCCCACCAAATCCCTGGGGAGGAAGTAGTCCCAATTAAGAACACTGCCCTGTGCTCAATTTCTAATAAGATATTTTAGGAGTGCTGAAACTGCTTTGGAATCTTCATACCTCCTTGCCACACCCCTGCATTCCAGCTGTTTGGGGATTAATGATGATGACTCAGCCTGCCTCTTGGACATTACCCTAAGCCAGGGGTAGGCATCCTAAGGCCAGTGGGCCGGATGCGGCCCAATCCCCTTCTCAATCCGGCCCATGGACAGTCCGGGAATCAGCGTGTTTTTACATGAGTAGAATGTGGCCTTTTATTTAAAATCCACCCCTGGGTTATTTGTGGGGCCTGCCTGGTGTTTTTACATGAGTAGAATGTGTGCTTTTATTTAAAATGCATCTCTGGGTTATTTGTGGGACATAGGAATTCGTTCATATATTTTTTTTTCAAAATATAGTCCGGCCCACCACATGGTCTGAGGGACGGTGGACTGGCCCACGGCTGGAAAAGGTTGTTGATCCCTGCCCTAACCAATGCAGTGTGTTTCATTCCTTTTGGATGTTTTGTGTTAGCAAAGGAGACCATGCTGGTGCCCTCCGCACTTGGAGCTGGGGCAATGTTGATATGGGAAGTAGCCTTGGTGTACATTTGTCTCACAAAACCAAGACTTTTTGATGTTAACGGAGTGATGCAGGAAGGATGCGCTATTGCAATTCTATGTGCAATGCTAACATAACATCAGAAGTGGCCTAGATTGTGTAGGAGAGATACCCTTCATATTCTCAGAGGCATTCTGGGTTATTTTTTATTACAATGGTACATTGGTTCTCAAACTTAATCCGTTCCGGAAGTCCGTTCCAAAACCAAAGCGTTCCAAAACCAAGACAGTAATGCAAAATGGATTAATCCGTTCCACACTTTTAAAAACAACCCCTAAAGCAGCAATTTAACATGAATTTTACTATCTAATGAGACCATGGATCCATAAAATCAAAGCAATAAGCAATGTACTGCAGTCACACAATCAATCAATCAATCAGAAGCTGAACTGGGTCCCACACAGTCACAAAAACAAAACAAAAAGAGCCGCCAAAACAAAAATGCGAAATAAATATCAAAAACCGACAGACCTCAGCGTAACACTCAAACCAGAAGCGTAACATTCAAAATGGAGCACATTCAGCTTCTGAAAAAAGTTCACAAACTGGAACACTTACTTCCAGGTTTGCAGTGTTTGGGTTCTAAGTTGTTTGAGTACCAAGGCCTTTGAGAACCAAGGTACTACTGTATTCCACTTTTATTGCATAGGTGTCTCAACTTTACTCCAAGATGTTGAATGGAGCATACACTGTTCTCCACCCATGATATCCTAACCACAACCCTGCAAGACTGACTGCCGAGGGTCAATGAGTGCCAATGCTGAGTGGGGATTTGAATCTGGAGTTCAACACTCTAACCACAATACCTGGACACACACACACACACACACACACACACACACACACACCTGGGAACCAAAAGCTAAACCCTGCCTATAGCAAGAGAATGTGTCAAGATTCAAAACGTTAGCTTGCAATGGAGATCTGAATGTTTGAAAAACATTGTGACATGTATTCATCACAATTTAGAAACACATGGAGAACATACGAACAAGGCCAAGTATCCAGACATCTCACTCAGGGCATTTTGGGGGATGGAAGTAATTCACAACCAGAGAGCACAGGTACACACAGCCTCATCTCGGAGCCACACTGAGAACGTGGGACCGCTCTAGAAATACAATAAGGAAGGGTTCGTGTTCAGCTAGGCTAGACTGGAAAGGTTCATGTTTTAACTATAAACTTAGCACACATCTGGAAAGAGGAAGATTTGAATTCTGGAGACAATACAATATAGGGGGTGACCATTCTGTGCAGGGGATTTCGTTCCTGGTCCCCGCATGTGTCGGCAAGAGCATACTTAAGCCTGCCCTGTTCTACTCTCTTCCAGGTCCAAGTGGAAAATGGTTGTCACCTGTATACAGGAGATTTATGCAGAAACACAAAATATTTTCTAGCCAAAGTTTAGCACTTTTAGTCTTCATTATAAAAATTACACTGCAATCCTATACATGTCTACTCAGAAGTAAAGCTTGTTGAATTCAATGGGATTCATTCCTAGGTAAGGGTGTATACAATAACCTCCCAAGCCTCAATTATAGCCACAACTCTTCCATTGAAATCGACAGGACTTTCAAATGCTAAACATTTCTTTTGCTGTTAAACAGCTTTACAAACAGAGAGCGATTTAATAAGGGGTCGTGCTAAAATGTGTCTGAATCAACAATTCATAGAATACAGATCTCACCTGGTTTGACAGGACCGTGCTATATAAATGATATTATAAAACAAGAGGACATATTTATGCTTTCTATCAATGAAGCCTGTTCCAGCTTCTTAAACCAAACAAATGCTGTCATGTGCTTTTGGGTATCCATAATATAAGCCATCTGTGAAAGGCTGTTTTTTGTTTTTTTGCAAAGGCATCCTTTCCAGGACGCTCTGATGATTTTGTCACTGCTTGGGGTTTTGGCAGGTCATCAACATCCCTCTAATTCCCCTTCATGAAATATAGCTTGTGAGCAGGATCTTCTGAAGGAACAGGCGAAAGATTTGAAAGTACGCCATGCCTGCTTTCACAAATGCAAAGTTTTGCCTTTAATCAAAGTGTGTTTTACTGTGCTGCTTGTCCCTACTGAAAAAGGTATCCAAAAACACTGTTTTCAATGCCTGCTAAAAACTTTATTGTTTAGGCAAGACTACTTAGAAATGTGATTTTATTTATGTATATTTGCTTTTACAACTGTTGATTTTATCTGTATTCTGACCATTTTATTGTCTGCAGTTTTCAAGGTCTGCTTTTATCATTATTTCATTTTAATGACTATTTTATACTGTTATGTAAACAACCGAAAGACAGTTTTTGATTAAGCAGTATATAAATCTTGCTGAGTAAATAAATAAAATATACGGACAGGCTAGGTAGTCTGACCAATTTAGAAAGACAAGTCCACTTAACTTATTGGGTGGGTGGCGTTGCGGGCCGGACCTCAGGGCCTGTGGTGATCCATCCTGGGGCCTGAGATGGGCACCCTCCTAGCTGGGGGTTGGCCATGCCGATGGTGCTGGGCAGTGTCCCGCCCAGGAGGACAGGCCCCACTGACCAATCAGCACTGGCGGGGGGCATGTCCGCAGTATATTTAAACCACCTGTGCCAGAAGACTGTCCTTTCACTAAAGAGCTGGTCAAGGTGATTTGTTGTCATTAGGAGCTAATGGCTGGAGATCGTTATGGAAGGGGGCAAGTCTTTTTCCACTCCCTTGGCTGGAGGAGACATCAACAAGGTGTGTGTGAAATGCGGGGAGACGAGCACAACCAAAAGAAACTGGCAGTCTTGGGACTGGAACTGAAAAGAGATATAGAGCCTTCCTTCACTGCTGATGGATGGAGGTGGTGGTAGAATGGCACATAGTCACTTCTGTGAGTGGAGAACACCACCACTGGTTAGGGGAAGCTTCTCCCTGCTGATCTGAAGCTACTTCACCGGTGGAAGCTAGCATAAAGGCCTGAAATGAGATGTTTCAGCATGGGAGGCCAGTGGCTTTGGTTACACCAGGTCCAAAGGCCTGTGCTTTCCAAAAGGGGCCCAATCCTTGGATTTTTGGAGCTGGTATAGCAAAATATAAAACTCTCCCACACACATTCCCATTTTCTGTCCTGGTGGGTGTTGAACAGCAAGGCTTGGGATGCCACAGTGGACCCACCATTCCACAATATTCCACACCTCCCCTGCCCCACAAAACTGCAGTGTAAGCCACTCAAGAGGCTACCATAACAAATCAGGAAGCTCCTGATGCCAAATCATACCTATTGGTCCATGTAACCTAGTATTGTCCACTCTATCTGGCAGTTGCTCCCAATGGTCTCAGACAAAGGTCCCTTTCACATCACCTGCTATACAATATTTATAACTGGAGATTGAACCTATGCCCTTTTAAAATGTGTTGGGGGGTGTTATTGGGTTGTTCTTGTTTTTATTTTGATAATGTACTTTGTGGTTTTATATTCTGATTTTATTGTGTGACACACACACATTTTACATCTGCATGACATATGAAGAGGATGGATGCAAGCAAGCAAGCAAGCAAGCAAGCGATACCTCTGTTAAATCTAATTCTTTCCTATCTCACCCACTGGGGAAAAGAGATACCCCCAAGTTACCATGAAAACAAGGATTAAGAACACACATACACAAGAGAGAGAGTGTGTGTTAATAGAAGATACTTCATGCTTAGTCTGGAAGGTTGAAATAATTATTTGAGCCAGGTCAGATGGAAAACTTTTTTTAACACCCTTCAACATGCTATAAGAAAATATATATTACAAGTCATGGTTTTATAACTCATAAAATAACATAGCTGAATTTCCACTTCCCTGCCCCCACAGTTTAAACCAGCAAGTGCCTAAACTTTTCCAGCCAAGGAAAGCATTTTCTTAATGCTTCAGCTAATAGGTGAATATGAAGTTTCATTCTCAGAGGAATCAAGAGACGCATATGATAAACAGCTAAAATGCAAAGTGTGTGTGTGGGGGGGGGGGTTAGTATGGGCGTCTTATTGCTGCTGGACAAAAGCTTTGTGTGTGGCTTAAGGATTTTCCACTACAGCCTTCACACAACTCTGTGTGTCCATTCCCAGTATTTCAACTGCAGCCATTTTTTTGTTTTGTTTTTGCTATTAGTCATCATTTATGGGCTGGGTGGAGGTGAAGATACAGCTTTAGACTTATGCAATGCTTTATTAGAAAACAGAAATAAAAAGGCTGCCTGCTTGCTAAAGTTTGATGGAATGGAAAAACAGGCTCAGAAAAAGTAAAGGGATGCAAGGATGCCACCTGGGACTCGGATAAATTTGAAAGAAAGGAAAAACCTTGGGAAAAAGTGATTATGTCCTTTACATCCCTCCCAAGACTGTTCACTATCCCTTTTTCAAATAACAGCAACAGAATACTATGATATAATGAATTATGCGCTTGAAATTAAGGAGGAGGAGGCAGGAGAGTTAAGTGTCCATTGTTCATATAAAGGACACAGAATGTTTGCCACTTAATTACAAGTTCCATCACTGTCAGTGAAACGAAAGGGAAAGCTGTACAACTTTCAACATTGTCCTTCATTACTAGGGTATGGTCCTAGGATCTTTATCCAGGTGATGAGCATCAGTATGGCCTTTTAGCACCTAGGAGACATTCCTGCATTACTTTACAGGACTTGGCATATGAACTTCAGAGAATCGATTCCAGCTATATGAGCAGATATTTATACTAGGCATTGGTAGATGGATGGGCAAAGAAGAAGGAAGCGAGTATTAAGGAAGTTGGGATTGGAAAAGAATGAAAAGAGGACACCTAAAATAAAGGTCTGGGAGAATCCATGGCTGCTGCACACACTTTTTGGTAAAACACAGTATTGCCCATATTGCCATCGTAGCGATGCGTCAGACGTGCTCTCAAGAATCTGGAATTCTGGCAGCCTCAGAAAACAGGCCACTGGAGCACTGTATATATCAACATATCTTTACTTAGGAAAAGAAAACAGCAAAGGAGAAATGAAAATCAGGAGAGGAAAGCAACTCCAGCCAACATTGGCCACTAAATACAGATTTTCAGTTAACTTCAGTGTGTTTAATTCTAAGATAGGCATTTCTGATTCCATCCACCCAGTTGAAAAGGGAAAGACCACACCAGAATAAGCAACAAAGGGTGGTCAGATCCATAATTTAATGACAGCGCATGGAAGCCACTACAGAAAACTTGGGGGTAGGAGGCATAGGGGAGAGAAACATTCTATAGTGTGGTTAAGGGGCTGATTTCTAGAACCAAGCCACAGTATTTTCCAAGCTTGGGCAGCTTTTATTGAAATTAAAATAGAAAACCTAAGGCCATATCCCACACAGAAATTGACAGGTTAGCAATGACATGGAGCCTACCATGGTGAGTATGACTGGATGGCGATGCTTTAGAAAGAAAAGAGAAACATCTGCAGAACCCAGCACATCACACTGCCATGTAGGAGCCATCTACCAAGAATGGCTGTCAGCCTGCAGTTCTAGACTGCCCAGGGCTACTTCTGCATTTCACAGATTCGTAGAGCTGGGTCCCATCTAGTCTTGTCCTTGTCCAAAAGCAAGACTTTCCACCTGTCACTGTAGTCTAGCCAGTTGTGGCTGTCCTCATGACAGCAATCAAAGATCCTGGTTTGGTCCTGATGTAACATTTTTTTCTTCCACAAAGGATGACCCATGGAAGCTGTTACATAAGAATACGGGAGCCAGGGCTCTTCCAGGTGACGTGTTGATTAAGCATTTTCTTTGCACATAATTTGTGTGGAGATTGTGCAGTGTCACTGTTCACCAAGCATTCATTCATACCACAGACATTTTCTGGGTGGTGGTTGTTGTTTTTTGTTTGTTTTTTGAAGTGGGTTTGATGCCAAAGAATGCCAAATCCAATTTAATTGTGCAACCTAAATTTGCCAGTTTATGACTGAATCATACCCGCAAAACAGCGACAGCCTGGAAACAAGAGGTAACTGGTCCAGAATGCAGCAGCCATGCTTTTTAACTGAGCCACATAATAGAGATGAGGACTGCTGCTCTTTAAAGTTCTGCAGTAGTTATCACATAGTTCCAAGGCTCAGTTCAAAGTGCTGCCTTTGACCTTTAACACCCTAAATCAGCCTTCCCCAACCTCATTCCAGATGTTGTCAAACTCCAACTCACTATCAGCCTCACTGGAAAACTGGATATATTAGGCAAAATTGCATATAAATTTGTAAATTACGAGAAATGCCCACTAAAATGCTGGTGATTTTTTGTGAGGTTTCTAAACACACACACACACACACACACACACACACACACAGATTCAGAAATGTGTCAAACTGAAGCACGGGAAAATGAGAGAAAATGAAATTGACAGGTTCATCCACCCTTATCTAGGAATAAGCCCAATTGCCTCAGTGTGGTTTACTTCTGAGTAAACATGCCCAGGACTACAGTGCACTTTCAATTCTTGGAAAGAAGCAATTAAAACCATGCTTTTGTTTGTGTTTCTTCAAGCTTGATGAAATGCATTTATCAAGACCCCACCAATGACTATAGTTTTTGAAAACTGGACACGGTTGATAAATAAAACTGGGAACACTGGAAGTCTGGGATGCAGGTTAGGGAACATTTCCTTTGCAGATTTTAATATATATATTATATGAAATGAGACTAAATAATAACATAGTTGGTTTCCACTAAGTAATCAAAGAATGACATCATTATAATCTTGAGCATGGCCTACTTGCCTTCCAGACTCTGAGGTAAGATGAAGTGTGTGTGTGTGTGTGTGTGTGTGTGTGTATCAGTGAAGTCAGCTTTTATTTGGAAGGCCAAGAGTAAGCTCTCCAGCCAAGGGTGAGTTCTTTTGATCACATGAGCTATGATTAACCAGTCAGGAAAAAGAAATTCTATCTGGCCCCTATTCTGCTCCGCTATTCTCCCCACCCTCTACCCCATAAGTACGGTAGCTCAAGCATGGTTCCAGCTAGCAACACTAACAGTGCACTGGGGAAGAGCACTTAAAATATCTGTGGGGATTTAAAAAGAAATAGTGTCATGGCATTTCCTGCAGTCGTACGCCTTTAGCACATTCTTAAATCCAGATTCAGGTTGTTTGTGGTTTCAAACTGGATGTAATTTTAGTGGATCTCGATCAGAAACATAACAAAAATGCTGACTCTCGTGGCAGATGTGAAAGTCCTCACATGATTCCCTATTCACTGAATCCTTCCTTATTTTTAGCCTCAGCACGCTTAACTAGATTAAACAAAACTTTGATTTTAAATAGACATGTTGGTATTGACCTTGAAAGCCCTAAATAGTTTGGCATTAGAGGTTATTTGAAGGATGGCCAAAACAAGAGACAACAACTGCTTTTTTTCAAAAAGTGCCAAGTTTTATTGGTGCCCACTTTCTTTTGGAAATAATTCCTCTCCTCCTCAAGGGCTGGTCTCGATACTGACTTTTTCATTCAGGAGCTTATTGAGTCAAAATCTGAAAGACCAGCCACACACAAATAAACCTGCCCAGGGCTTAAAATTGGCATCAAAGGCCTTTCTTCTCAGACTCACTGCCATAAGATGTATCAGAGTAGTCTTCTTCTTTGGCGATCACTTGTAACCAAGTAAGATTGTCTTTCATGAACACAATCTTAATAGTGAGTCCGTAAGTGACTGTAGAGGCCAGTTCTGAATCCACACGTCCTTCCACAGTGGGGACATTGGTTTCCGGGCGGGAGTTGATCACGGTGTGGATTTGCCAAGCATGCCTTCCTCTTAGCATGTTTCTCCCTTGCGTCCTGAGTTCGAGTGTCTTCAAAGCCCATGACTTTAGCATGTTTCTCCCTTTTGTCATACAGTAGATAACAATGGCTCTCAAAGTGAACCATTCACAGTGTGATCAGCTGTTAAAACAGGGTTGTGTTATCACCTCAACTCTATTTATTATTTTCATTGCCATGATCCTACACTTTGTCGAAGGGAAACTCCCCACTGGAGTAGAAATCATATATCAAACAGATTGAAAGCTCTTTAATCTGAGTGTCCTGAAAGCAAAGAGTAAGGTTACCGTAATTTCTGTCATAGAGCTTCAGTATGTTGATGACAACGTAGTGTGTGTACTCAGAGGATGACCTCCAAACCACACTAAATATCTTCTCAGAAGCCTACAAAAAGCTTGGCCTATCACTCAACATCCAAAAAACCAAAGCGCTGCACCAACAAGCACAAAACAACCCCTCTGCAGCACCACAAATCCAACTTAATGGTGTAACGTTGGAAAGTGTCAATCACTTCTCCTACATGGGCATTTATTTTTCCACAAGGGATGACACTGATGCCAAAATCCAGCATCGCCTGAGCTCAGCAAGTGCAACTTTCTCCTGATTGAAGTGCAGACTGTTTGGGGACCAGGACATTCACAGGGAAACCAAAATGCTTGTTTACAAAGCTATTGTACTACGAAAGCTATCAGAGTAGTAGGCGCTAGAAAGATATAGCCTTTTCAGCAGTGGCCCCATATTTGTGGAACTCCTTCTCACATCCTTATCAACTTTTAAACAGGCCTTGAAAACCTTATTGTTTCAATACCCATCAGGTATTTTAACTGGTTAAACTGTTGCTGGTTTTTGCTTTTTAGTATCTGAATTGTGCTAGCCTATAAACTGTTTTTAGACTGCCGTTCATCTAAGAAAATAGGAAGCTGCCTTATACAGGGTCAGACCATTGGTGCATCCAGCTCTGTATGGTCTACACTGACCGACAGTGGATCTCCAGGGTTTCAGGCAGGATCTCTCTCAAATCTACCTGGAGATGCTGGGGATCAAACCTGGCACTGTCTATGTGCAAAGCACATACTCTTCCACTGAGCTACAGCCCTTGCTTTTAGTTTTGCAATTGTAATAGCATTGTTTCAGTTGTATTTTATGTTTTTAATTGTTTGTGTGAGCTGCCTCAGGTGGCATATAAACACTGAATGGTCCAGTCCTCTCATTCTGTTAGCACAAGGATTTATGCTTGCATAACAGAAGCCCCAGTAGATGTAGAACAAAGCCATAAAGGTGGTAGCCATTGATAGTCTTATCCCGCTTGGATAAGTCTAATCTTCCTCCAAAGCCATCCAAGTTGGTGGCCACCACTGCTTCTTGTGGGAATGAATTCTATGGTTTAACCATGTGTGAAGAAGTGCTTCCTTTTGTCTAGAAGAACATAGGTTCCCCATCCTATGAGGCACTCAACCGGTTATTACAGAATCTGGAAGGCGAGCCCCAATGAAGGATCCACCTGGTTTCAGATGTGGATTGGACTACCTGTCCTCAGGGGCGTGTGGGAAATGACTCATGGAGACACACCCTTCATGTTGGAGACACGCCTCTTGATTTCCTGCCTCAGCTGTTCATGACAAAGCACTGAGTGACAGCGAAGTGACATCTGCACCACAACTGCTAATCAAGCAGGAATCGGTGGGAATTGTCACCTTGACCTCGTTTCTACCATGCTATTGGCAAAGCTGCTATCCACGAGCGCTCTCTGTGCCGGTGAACGGCTGCAATATCACCGCAAACAATGTTAAAATGGAGCGCCGGCTGCTCTAGAATATAGAAGGCAGAAGGAAATTTACGTGGGTGGGAAAGCACATGTTGCCAGCTGGAGGAGGAAGTGGTACACCACACTTACTTCATAAGTGTGAGGTTTTTATAAACGAACTCTCTTGAGGATTGTTTAAAATAGACAGAAAATGACACACAGTCTCCAACTGGGCTATGTTGTTGTTTTAAAAGATTGCACGCATTCTAAAAACATTAGCGTGCTTCCTCGTGCTCTTTCCAAAAGGCTATATTTTTAACCTGAACCTCTTCCGAATGGTGGGCAGTTGAGTCACACAGTAGTCCTCAGCACGGTACGAAACAAACCGCTTTACCTTTTTCCAGAAGGGTAGCTGTGTTAAGTCTGTTGCGGAAAAATCTGTGTTATCCACCAACACTCTTTTGCGAGCAACAACTGATGATAAAGCAGTTATCACTGTCTGTACTTTCTGCATTCCATTTCCTTCTGACCTCGATGTTGACAGTCTTTACTCCGGGGCCATGAGTATATCACACAGAGATATACAAATGGCTGGGAACTGCAAACACAGAGGTCGGAGGGACATCAAATGCAGAAAAGTACAGGCAGTGATCATGACATAATCAATATTATTAACTCAAGGTAAAACTTCATGCATCTGATGAAGTGGATGCTAATCCATGAAAGCTTCAGTCAGCCTTCTCCAACCTGATGCCCTCTCACACTTGCTGAGAACACAGGAAGCCATCTTATAATGAGTCAGAACATTTGTCCATCTACCTGGAAATGCTAGGATTCTGCTCTGCCACAGAGCTAGGACCCTTCCTCCAAACATAGGAAGTTGCTGTATACTCAAGACTATCCGTCCATTGAGTTAAATGTTGTCTACATTGACAGGCGGTGACACTCTAGAGTTCTAGGCAAGGGGCATTCTCAACCATACCTGAAGTTGTTGGAGATTGAACCTGGGACTGTCTGCGTGCAAAGCAGATGTTCTACCACCACCAACGGGTTGCAGACCACTAAGGGGCTAATGGAAGTTGCAGTCCAAAACATCTGGAGTGCACCAGGTCTGCAAAGGTTGACTTATGTCATAATAAATTTGTTAGTCTTTGAGATTATCTTTATTATCTTACCTGACAATGAAAAACATACTCGGGGGTTGTTTTCTTAAATTTCATGTTCCAGACCAAGGCCACGCCATCAGGTTCATGTGGAGCATCTTCATTGTTGTTATAGGAAGCAACCATAAGCTCTGGGTACTGTGCAGATAAAGAATGTGCTATTAAATTTCAGCATGCAAGGGGGGAACAAAGTTTTAGAAACAAAATAGAAGATAGCAAGAGGACAACAAATTCCAGTGGGTCACCCAAAATGAGTAAGTGTGTGTGTGTGTGTGTGTGTGTGTGTGTGTTTAATATTTCTGAAATGCATTTTGAGCATTTTATCTTCGGGGGAAATGCAGCTGAAAAAAACCCCACTGCAGGAAAAATCCACAATCTTCTCTCATTTGTGATATGGTGATAACTAATATGGGTCTATCTTACAAGATATTGTATTATACTAAGTTTTAATTTATTATCTGCATTGTTGTACACTGCCCTGGAGTCTTTTAAAAAAATAAAAATAAAGATTTCTTGGTTTACAAAAGTATGTGCAATGTCTCTTTTTTCAAGTTGGGTTTACTACAGACCCTAGAGTCTGTTTTGATCCTTTGATGCTTACCTAGGAGTAACTGCCACCGTACACAATGGGGTTTATGCTTAGGTAAGTGTGTGTGTGTGTGTGTGAGAAAGAGAGAAGTAATTCCACTCGCAAGATAAGAGTATAAAATAAATGTGTTTTATCATTTTTATTTATTTAAAATGTTTGAAACTCGCCTTTTCAGACACACACACACGGTGGCTTACAATAAAAAAGGGTAAATATATAGTGAAATCGTAAGATGAACAGCATTAGAAATGTCAGATACACACTAGGAAATAAAACAATACAAGTGCAAGTTTAAAACCGTAATAAAAACGATGGATGGTTTTTTAGAAAACAAGTAGCTGAAGATCTAGTACCATTTAAAAGCCACTGGAGGCACATAAAAGGAGGAACTCCGTAGGCAGGATTGGGGGGGGGGAGGCCATTCATCCATCTTTATTGACTTATAAAAACATTTATCCATCACCAACTCATATAAAGTATCAGTTATAAAGACAGCATAAAACGATTTATAAAATAAGCATAAAAATACTAACTAATAATTGAAATGACCATTTCTACATGTCTCCTCAAAGGTGCATCTTGAATCCCATGGGGAGACTACCTGGCAGGGGGACTAACTTGGGGTGGAGGTGAATTGCAGACAGAAGGCCAGGATAAAGGCTGGTTAAAAAACAAAAACAAAACACCAACAGTTTGCTCCTCACATTTCAGCAGTATTGGACATCTGTTTTTAATGTTAACAGAAGCTAATGGAATCGTAATGTCTAAACTATGCCTTTCATTTCATATCAGGATTGCCAACTTTTTTCTATGGCAGAGCTCTTCTGCCTTTGACAGCTGCACAACAAACAGAAAGCTAGCCTTCACGACAGGAAAAGCTTTAGTAGTTTCATTTGTGCTTATCACTCAAGCATTAAATAGCATTGGAGCAGGAACTATTGTAGCGTACAGATAGGGTTGCAAGATATCCTTCAACAAGGTCAGTACCTATATTTTCCCCATGTGAACAAGCCAGACTGGCTCCAGAGATAAGGGGGCCTTTGGCAAAATGTTCTGTGATGGGCCCTCTCCTATGTAGGTGGGCCTCAAAGGGCTAACCTGGCTGCAGGCAGCAACAATGCAGCAATGGAATATTGGGGGCAATTGATCTGATGCTAGCAGCCCAGGGTTGCTTGGGGAATTCTTTAAAGTAAAAAGTGTGGTTTTGAAATCTGTGACTGAAATGGGCAGTTCTGAAAGGTTCAGTCCACCATCTTGATTCAAAATGGCACCCAATTTTATCCAAACATTGACATAAACCTGCTCCTTGATCTCACGAACTGTCACACCAAATTTGGTTGTGCTATCTTAAGCGGTGTCCAAATGGAAAGGGAGGAGACCAACAACTTCAGTTAAGACAAAATTAAATTTTACAACTTTCCAAAAGCTACAGTAGAAGCATAATACTATCCACCGTTCATCCCCATCATGGTGATGGTCTCTCTCTCTCTCTCTCTCTCTCTCTCTCTCTCTCTCTCACACACACACACACACAACCCTTTCTAGCAGAATTCCATTCGGCTTGATTCGTGTGAATTCCAGCATGCCTTTGATAAACTGTGCACTGTACAGTGTAATATTATCACAGTGTGCTCTGATGCATCTGTCCTACTTCGCTGTCTTTTGCACTCCAGAGGTGAGAGGTCAAAGCGCTCCCTTTGACGTAATGCACAGTGACAGTGAGAGCAGTTAAGGTGTACATCCAAGAGGAATAAGGCTTCGGAGGAGAGAAGGTGAGATGGGGCCACCCCAGAACAAAGCAACAGGAGACAGAAACATGCTTGTGCGCCTGAGGGCACAAACAATTACATTTTTTGGCAGTTGCCTTCCAGTTGACTTTATCTCGCTGTCCCGGGAATACAGTAAATGCTGCTTGTTAAAAACCTATCAGATAAGAATCCCATGTAATTTCCAGCTCCTTGAACAGCCTGAGATAAGTGTTTCCTCGGGCTTGTTTCCCAGTTCTGAACAAATCCACATATGCTTACTGACCACCCACGTGCCAACGCATACCTGTTGCAAAATGGATTCGATTAAGATGCATAGATGCTTAAAATTTCCCTTTAAATGTAGCTGTGGTCATATCTCATAAGCATATCACTCCAAGGTCTGCATTATCTTCCTCAAGCAAGCTACAAGTTTGAGGTTCAGACAACGTATTTATTGAGCCTTCATCCTGATACGCTTGCACAAAGCTTACATGGAGGTTAGATTATACCTGGTCTCTATAAAGCATTCGGTCCGAATTCTTTGCAGGGAGGTTATATGACAATGAACATTCATCCTGCATTCACCCTGGTTTGATTGTGGGCTGTTTATACACCTTCCCGTTATTCGTTTGTTCATCCCACACTTTTCAATGCATTCCCCCGTGACTTTTCTAATCAGAAAGTCCATTTCTTTTAATAAGTGGATTTGTTGCACTAGGGTGACAGAGCACCTTAATTCACTGTGATTCCACAAGCCGTATTTCCCTGGCATATGCTTGAATACCAATTTAAACAGTCATGGCGTCCCCCAGAGAATCCTGGGAAGTGTGGCTTCTTAAGGATGCTGAGAGAGTTGTTAGGAGACCCGTATTCCCTTCACAGTGCTACAGTTCCCAGAGTGATTTAACAATTGATCACTCTGAGAATTGTAGCTCACGCAGGGAATAAGGATCTCCCAGCAATGCTCAGCACCCTTAACAAAGCACAGGATTCTTTGGGAGAAGCCATGACTGTTTGAAGTGGTATGATACTGCTTTAATTGTATAGAGCAGATGGAGCCTTTGACTGATGGCGGCTCCCTGGCAGAGGTCTTTCACATAGCATACTACCCAGTTTATCAGTCTTTTAAAATGGAGATATAATACCAGGAGATGAATCTGGAACCGTTCGCATGCAGGGGATGTATTCCACCACTGAGGCATGGTTCCTTTATCAAAGTCACATGGTATATATACAAACTGCAGAGCAACTTTGGGTGTGCCCAAGAGCTTACGGCAAGTGCAGGGACATGTTTTATTTTGCCGCCAATCTCGGGCCGTTGAATCTTATGGCATGTAACAAATCTCCCTCAAACAGCAGCTTGCCATCCAGCATTTGTGGTATTGGGGAAAGTGGTTCAAGAAACAAGTCTAAGAGCTTGGAACTAGTAGCACTGTTTCGTTTCATTTTCAGACTCTGCCAAATTATATATTTCCAATGTTGGTGTGCTTTTGTAAATACAAATCTTACCTGAAGGGACCAATCCATGCAAGTGACAACCCGGTGCTTAGACCAGTGCTCATCGTAGAACTGACGGTTAAAGGAAAGGTTAGCTCCAGCTTGGACATCTCTGTATGGGTTTGAAAAAGAGTTACACTTAAAGTTGTGGTTGGTTTACAATTCCAGCCTTGGCGTCAGCAGCTGGCATGCTAAGGCAGATGCTGAGGCTCCAGTGACCTAGTTTGTGCCCACCACAGCTGAGTCTTTCCCTGGGATCTCAACACTTGGCAGCTGGTTCTGCAGGCCTCCATTTTGATTTTCCACAATGCCCTGGAAAACTCATAATGTCAGCTCCTCCAAGGCATTGTGGGAAATCAAAATGGTGGATCAAACGTAAGAAGGGACCCACCACAGGGCACTTTGCCCGGGTCTCACTTTGCACAATGCCAATTGTTTTAAAAGATTTCCAATCATTTATTTCCCTTGCTATGTTTCCTTAGCTAGTTAGTGTCTTGGAACTTCTTGGGACTGTGTCTTCTCTGCAACCCACCCTGAAAACTATTTTGTCTGAAGTAGAAAAATGGGGCGGCAAAAGAGATTTCCTCTTTAACATAGTAAATCCATCCCTGTGTCAGTGTATACCTACTGTGTCAATGCTGCGCCTGACCAATACCTCATGTCCCCAGTGCAAATCCACATACATTATTCAAGGCATATAATTGACCCACATGGCAGAAGGCCTGAAGCGACACTGGACACTTCAAAGCACCTGCATATTTGTCTTCTTCTTTTTTAGTTTGTTGCACCTGACTTTAATTGTTAGTAGGAGTCACCCTAACAAGACATTCCATACTGTAGGCTTCAGTAACATACCAAAGGGTCAGGGGTGACCTCCAGCAGGTAGCAGAGGGCAGCAAAAATATTTCCCGCTGCCCCTTTGGAGACCCTCAATGTTGGCATTCCACTGCATATTTTGGAGCTAAACCCAGGGCTGTAGAAACCACCCTCCAATGTGGAGCCAAGCCCACCTTAAAGGATTGATTTTTTTGGTCTGTAACTAGGAGCTTCACATTAAGCCAACTATCCCCAGAAGAGGAACTTTAAGGGTAAACTGATGAATCATATTATATATGCCCTCATACACTATAGCAGCTATCTGTTGTGCATACAATACTGTACCGCCACAACATTTTCAACCATAAAACATCTTGGGTGCCTTGGCAGAAAAGTGTTTTATAGAAATGTCATAAATACATGGATTATAAACACAAGGGTTTGATACAGAAGAATGTATTTCACTACTTAATCTAATTATCGGTCTTTAAAATGTATAAATTACTGGAATTTGACACTGCCATGGGAATGGGCAATGTCAGGCATGGAGTCTGGAGACCTCAGGCATGAGGTCCAGTGCTGAGGGCCTTCTGGCAGTTCCCTCGCTACGAGAAGCCAAGTCACAGGGAACCAGGCAGAGGGTCTTCTTGGTAGTGGCACCAGCCCTGTGGAACACCCTCCCACCAGATGTCAAAGAGAAAACCAACTACCAGACTTTTAGGAGACATCTGAAAGCAGCCCTGTTTAGGGAAGCTTTTAATGTTTAATAGATTATTGCATTTTAACATTCTGTTGGAAGCTGCCCAGAGTGGCTGGGGAAACCCAGCCAGATGGGCGAGGTATATTATTATTATTATTATTATTATTATTATTATTATTATTATTATTATTATTATGCAGCCCTTGACGGCTCTCCGTCTGACCTTCAAGACTCTCCCCAGGCCATGCCCTTCAAAGGCCCTACTCTGAACCCTCCCTGACTGCTTTTGCCTGGCTGTAACCTATTCTTGAATTATGAGAATGCCTCTTGCCTGTCTAGATTAATAGCAAGATGTGGATGTATGTGTGAAGAAACCTCTGGCTTTTGCATGGCAGGACAATAGCATACTTTTGTCATTGGCCACACCCACTTTCGTCTCTGTCCCCACCCACTACTAGCATATGGTTCCCCCCAGGAAGGCTGCCCATGAGGGAATGTGTGTGCTTAGGACTGAAAAAGGCTCTTCCCTCCCACTCTAACACAAATAGTATCTATTTGTTTGTTTGCTTTTTATCGCGTTGAAAATAATAAAATACTGACCCATCTTTCTCTTCCACATCTCTGCCACCATAGTCAAAGAATATGTCAGAATCTTCAGCTAGCGCTCTCTCAATCACACGTATTGTCCGGTCAAAAAATATAAGGAACTCTTCTGAGTGGAGAATCTGCTGCTTTTCTTCCTCTGTCAGTTCCCTGGGAGGAGCTTACAAAAGCATATTGGCAGTGTTAAGCCCACAAGGATTTAAATATTTCCAACTGAATTAAACAAAGTCTTCAGGAAAGAAAGGAAATATTCCTATGAAAGTTGGTAGGGTCGAGTGGTTTGCTTCCTTCTAAAGAATCACTTCTGAATCCTCTCTAGATGGACAGCTGCGTAATCTTAGAATGCAGCCTCTATACAGAAGGTACCCTATATCGTGCATATTTATTATTCCGGAAAAGAAAATACTTAGGATCCAAAATAAAATAAACCCCACGTTCAGATTTCAGGAAACATTTTTGACTGATGTATGTTGCAAAACTGAACTTGGAAAAGCATTAAACGGCATTTCACAAAGAAGTGCTCTTTTAACACAGAGACCATTTTCAACCAAAGCTTTTAAAAAAAACGTTCGCAGCCTATTAAAAGGCATGCTTTACTTCATGGTATTTAGGTTTCTTAACATGAAGACATAGGGCCCTTCTAGAGTAAGGTTAGTTTGGGTTTTTTGCATGTGTACTCTTTCTGTAACAAGTCATTGGAACAATAATAGTGCATTAGTGGTGGCTTTTTACTGGATCGTCCACACATCATTCTGCTTTATCAGTTGTTCTGTGATGCTTTCCCAGTGTCAATTGCAATATTGCCTTCGGGGGGGGCATACTTGTGCTGTAGTGCAACAGAAGTGTGGAACATTTGCGGTTTGAAAAGCTACAGAATTTAAGCAGGAAACTACGGGGCACGAACCTATTGCAAATGAAGCAGTGCGATTGCTCCAAAACCTCTGCAAGTACAAATGGCATTGAAAACTTGATTGCTTCTAGCATCTCCAGTAACACCATGAGCTCAAATCATCATGAATGCTCAATCAAAAGGACTTCTGGAGGGGCCCTTAGGCCAGGATCTTAAGGGCCAAAAACACATGGGGGAAGGTAGCTCAGTGGTAGAGCAAGTGCTTTTCATGCAGAAGGTTGCAGGTTCAATCCTTGGCATCTCCCAGTGGAGCTGGGAAAGATCCCTATCTGGGATGCTATTTCTAGAAGATGTCACTGGAGAGGAAAAGATCCGTGACTACTTCACGAGAGCACACAACTTTCTTCTCTTATGCTCACCACTTCCTGAGATGATTGAACATGATGGGTTGTTTTCTGGTCCCTTATGTTTTCCTCTGCTGCAATAAAATAAAATGCCTTCTGTGTAGAAGTTTACAAGCCAATAAAATGAAATGAAAAGCAGTACACAGCAAGAAGGCAGCACTTTTCAAGATTTACCCAGCTTATCGTTTTCTATGAACATCTGTGAGATGCATCTATTCCAAAAAGGTGCACAGAGTGGAGTTCTTGGGGAAACCCCATAACGATGGAACCTTATTCCCACTGGGAGCCTTCTAGGCCCAATTTTCTGGCAGTGTTAAAAGACCTTTCAATTTAAGCACACAAGAAAATAGCAGGTAACCATACTGGTCCATGGGAGGGGAGGGGTGTGCGCAAAAGTTAACAGTAGGGCAATAGGTTTAAATGGCTTTATTAGAGCCAACTAAAACATCACAATGTAGTGAGAAATCTTCCTCAGATTTCTCTGAGTTCCTCAGAACTCAGAATGGATATTGTCACGGAGACAAGCCTGGATCGGGAAAGGAGCGTGGGAGGAGGAACAGTGAGGGAAAGCGGCAAAGCAGACAGGCAGGGGGAGGGGGCTGGGTATAGAGAACCGGTCCCATTAATCTCAACAGATACGTCCGATGATGACAGCCCTCTCTTGGAGATATCGCCAGAAGAAAGGGGGAATACTGACGTCAGTAATAAACAGGGGGAGGGGAGCAAGAGAGGGAGGAAGAGATTTACGCGTCACTTCCGAGGCACCCGGAGGTTCTTGTGCTGGAAGAGGCGCGAAACGGAAGACAGCAGTTAGGATGTTTGTAGCAATGGAGTGCAGACGTGTTTTATAGCTCTGTAATTAGTAAGGACAATAAAATGCTTTGAAAACCGAGAACCGAGCCGGCTGTTATCTCACAGCAACACCAAAGGCAAGGTTGCCGTGACAGATATTAAAATGGAGAGTGAGGGTGGATAAAAATATGCTCCTAGGCATGGTGGAAAAGTTCCAGTCTTCATCTTGTAAGAGAAAGTAGAGGAGATTTTATTAGATGACAAAGGTTCTGTAGAACTGAGATGGCATCTTCATCTTACCAAAAAAAAATAATGCCTAAGACTTTTCTTTACCAGGTTCAGGAACATCATTTTGGCTTGTTGTTGCTCTTATTTTTACTATGTATTTTGTGGTTTTTATATTGTAATTTTATGTTGTGAATCGCCCTGAGATCCGAGGATGAAGGGTGATAGACAAATGAAAGTCAGGGATGGCGAACCTCAGCCCTGGAGGCCAAATGTACCCCTCCAGGTCTCTCTGTCCAGCCCTCAGGACTTGCCCTAGGCCACACCACCTCTCTATAGGCCTTGACTGGCCCTGCTGGAACCCCTCCCCAATGGCCCTGAACTGTGATTCTCTTACGCTTCTTGCTTGCCTGCATGGAATATATCCTACTATACAAAGCGAATTGCTCATACGCCCATTGCTCCACTCAGTTTTTGTGCTTTTGGCCCAACCCACCACTGATATGGGACTCACAGAGAATGTGGCCCTCAAGCTGAAAAAGTTTCCCCACCCGTGCACAATGTCAAACCATGACTTAGTGTGAATACACAGGGACCAAGAGAGGAGAAAGCAGCCATTTTGGTCCTCCTTTTCTCCTCTTTCCATTGTGTTGTATGGCCAATGGTCAGAAATGAAGGGAGAGCCACATAGGTTCCTGATGCTCATTCCGGTGACCCTACTGATAGGGATGAAATGACCTGCCAATTCTGGTTCTCTTTGTTCCTCATTTTTCCAATCTTAAACTCAGTTCTTTTAAAAAAAGAAATCCTAATGAAAGTTCACCAGCATTTTAGTGTGAGTTTCTCCTAACAAATATGTTTTTTATATATAATTTTGACTAATATACAAAAGTAACTTTCCCTGATATGGTGTGGTTTTATATGTTACTTCCACTATTATCTTCATTTTTATGCACCCTTTCCCCTAATATATGCATTTATGCAAACAATTCTTGATTGGAGAACTGCACCACTAAATTCAGACAAGTGTGAATTTTGAAGGATGGCTAAGTTTCGGTTTGCATATTATTTCAGGAAGTGCAAATTTGATAGATTCGGTTTTAAATGCAGACTGGATAAAACATCTCCTCTATCCCTACCTACAGTAGATGTTGTCTTGTGGTTATTTTGGATTCTTATGTTTACTCAGAAGAAGTTCTATTGTGTTCAATGGTGCGGGGTAGGAGGTAGAAGAAATTTTGCAATTCTTCACCCATTTTTAAAATATGTGCAGAGGCTGTAACAGAAGCATAAAATATGATGGGTTAAAATCCAGGTCCCATTTAAGACTTTGGCAAAACAGCCTTTTATTTCACTGGAGCAATGACTGCATGCAATATGTAGCCAGAAACCACAGGGAACTATCTGCTGTACATAAACACAAAAACATAATTGTTTTAGACAGTGTAGCAAAAAGTAAATGAGAAAGAAAGCCAGAAGACTCATTTATTACATTGCCCTAAAAAGAGAGAGAACAAGATAGCACTATGCCAACCCAGAATTTACATGATATTTGAAAATCTCAGATTGGAGTTAGTCTAGGTGTTATAAATGTATCTAACATACATAATTACATGAAACAAAAAGAGGGGTAAAGATGCACTGTCTTGGATTCAAAGAACCGAGTGTAGTTTTTTGTACACTCATTGAGACTTTGCTACCATTCTTCTTTATTAATTTAGAAGAGTTCTAAACAACAGCAATTTTAAAGTGGGCTACAACTAAAACAGTTTTAAAAATTCACAGTGCAATTTTTTTTAAAGGCAGGATAAATCACAACTAGCCAACTAAAAAAACATGAATGCTGGCATTAGATCCCACTGAATAACCAGGTCTTGGACTGCTGTCCCATGGTGCTGCCATGTCACAGAGGAAGAGAGACAAAAAGTTTGGGTGCCACCACTGAGAAGGCTCCCACCTGCCACGTTGCCAAAGATGGTACAGCCAAACCAACTCTGCTGGCAGATCTAAACAAATGGGCAGACCTATATGAGAGAAGGCATTCCTTGAGGTATCCAGGCCCAAGCTGTATATGGCTTTGTCAGTCAGTGCAAGTACCTTGAACTAGGCTCAGTAACAGATAGCCAGTGTAGTTGTTTCCAGATTGGTGATATATGTTTGCAGTATGTCACACTAAAAGAAACATGTCTGCCACATTCTGCACTGGCTGCAGCTTCCTGAACAGCCTCAGGGGCAGCCCCATGCAGAATGCATTACAATAGTCCAGTCTAGAGGTTACCATGAATCATCAGGGCAAGGCTCTCCCTGTCCAAGAACGGTGCCATTGTGGTCGTGAAGTCCCAGGTTGGTGCAGCCAAGGTAGCCTTGGCGTGAATGTTGAAGCCTCCCAGAATGATTGTGCTGGGATCCTCCAACATCACGCCTGAGACTGCCTCTGCCATCTCGTGTAAGGATGTCCCTGGGCAGCAGGTTGGGTGGTATACCAGCAAGCAGCATCTGTCTTTGGGGTCCAATGTTGGGTACAATTCCTCAAGTCTTGAATTGGAGCAAAAAGGTAAAGGAGATAGGATTCCTAGGGGTAATGGTGACTCCTGCCCCAAACTTCCAGACTGGACTGGTCCTGCATCAAATACCCAGCTGAGCAGAGCTGAATCAGATCAACTCCACCCACCTTGTACAGCCAGGTTTTGGTACTAAATGCTGAGTCAGGACCCTCATCCACAATCAACCGGAAGTGTTCAAGCAGATCAACCAGAAATATTAAAAGTCCTGCTCACTTTGCTAAAAAATTAAATTTCGATTGAGGATTCAACGGTTTTAGGGATTTATTAGAGCAACAGTGTGGCAGGATGGGCTAGCAAGTTACATAGTGTTCCTAATTAGTATTTTGTTTTCTGGGGGCGGGGGGAATATGCTCTCTTTTTAAGTTGCACACATACATAGCATTTTTATTCACATTGCTTCTTAAAACGAGATGCTGGTGTGACTTGAACGATCCGAGGTTATTTTAAGTAAAAAGAAAGAAGAAAGAAAAGTTCAGCTCCCTGAGCTATAACCAGTTTTTAGCCCAGAGCAAATTTTTATGGCTGGGTTATAAAATCCTTCAAAAACAAGATTCATAATGGAAGTGCTGACACAGGCTTCAACTGCTATACAGAAGTGTGAATGGCGCCGCTATAATATCTATTAAGGATTCTTTAAAAGTTGGGGGTTTTGGGGGGGGGGGAGGTAATAGTGTCTCTTGTTTTGCATAAAAAAAGAAAAGAAAAGAAACCAGGGGACTTTATGCCAACATAAACATGCATTTAACCCATTATATACTAATTTGCAGGAAAGCCCTTAATTCTGAATAAGCATTGCAGAACCCAGTACCAACAGGAAATGTTAGTCTAAATTCCTGTTTTCCCTCTAACATATTTTTAATCACTTCCATGAAGCACGCATGAGGGTTGCAAAGTCAGAAAAGGAAGGGATTGTATGAGGGAAGCAAATGTGATTATGCGATAAAAACAAGAGCAGAGAAAAATGGAAACCTTCGTAAGGAAGACTCCTGTACAGTGGTACCTCTGGTTACGTACTTAATTTGTTCCGGAGGTCTGTTCTTAACCTGAAACTGTTCTTAACCTGAAGCACCACTTTAGCTAATGGGACCTCCCGCTGTGCCGCCAGAGCACAATTTCTGTTCTTATCCTGAAGCAAAGTTATTAACCTGAAGCGTTATTTCTGGGTTAGCGGAGTATGTAACCTGAAGCGTCTGTAACCCGAGGTACCACTGTATAGTCGAACCTCGGGTTACGTACTTTTCGGGTTACATACTCCCGTAACCCGGAAGTGTAACCCGCCACGTGCGGGGTCTGCGCACTTCGCGCATGTGCAAAACGCGTTGTTTGGCTTACGTACGTTTCAGGTTACGTACAGCAACCCAGAACCGATTAAGTACATAACCCGAGGTACGACTGTATTGGTATTTTATCTTAATTATTTCACATGCTCAGGCTGCTGTCCTATTCACACTTGCCTGGGGGTTAAGCTCCCTTGAACTCTTTGAAACTAACTTCTGAGTTAATGTGAGCAGAGGGGGAAGCTGGTTGCTTCTAAAATCGTGTGGCTTGGCCTATGCAGTAATTCCAATAGTTCCAGAGCCAAAGTTGCTTAGTCTTGAAGGAAAGGCACTCTGCACATGCTCAGAGAAACACAGGAAGCTGCCTTATACTTAAGCCAGGCCACTGGTGCATCAAGCTCAGCGTGTACAATGACTGGCAGCAGCTTCCCCGGGTTTCAGACAGAAGCCTTCCCCAGACCTACCTGGAGACGCCAGGGATTGAACCTGCGACTTTCTGCATGCAAAGAAGATGCTCTGTCACTGAGCTACAACCCATCTATCTTTTTTAAGGTTGCTGACTCATATGAAATGAGCTCAGGCCTTCATAACAGAAGCCACAAATGGAGAGCCAGTGTGGTGTAGTGGTTAAGAGCGGTAGACTCGTAATCTGGGGAACTGGGTTCGTGTCTCCACTCCTCCACATGCAGCTGCTGGGTGACCTTGGGCTAGTCACACTTCTCTGAAGTCTCTCAGCCCCACTCACCCCACAGAGTGTTTGTTGAGGGGGAGGAAGGGAAAGGAGAATGTTAGCCGCTTTGAGACTCCTTCGGGTAGTGAAAAGCGGGATATCAAATCCAAACTCTTCTTCTTCTTCTTCTTCTATTTTAATTTGCAATCAATTCATTAGGAGCGCTGCAATGAGTGGACATTTGGCGTTTTACCTGTCTCCTCAGAATGACAAAAGTACCTTTTACGTGTTTATGCTGTCAGTCTCAATTCATTCTCCCTCCCTTCTGCTCCTATGATATCAACACTCTCGCAAAGTGCCATCCTATCTGAGTCAACAACCGCGCTTCCTTCAGAATTCTGTGGTTTGAGTTCCTCAAAAACTGTTACTATCGAAAACCCCAAAAAAACACCCTATCCAGCTACCCTTTGCCTCAGACCTGGCTTGACTAGACAAGAAGAGGAGCCAGTGGCAACATGAAGCACTTCTCCTAGACTAAACTATAACAAAGAAGGAGTTGATGTTAGTTATGGCTCTCCTTCAAATTCAACAACAAAAGTATACAAAGGGCGCGCTTGCAAGCATGCGAAAAAAAGCCCACTAAAATAAATATATATCTTTCAGGAGTCTATTTAGTTTGGCTTTTAAAAGTATTCGCACATAATCCACAATGTCGCTTTCCAGAGATAGCCAAATTAGGGCTGCTTTTATGTGGCAACAGGAGGAAACATGACACAGATCTCAACCAAAATTGAACGGCGGATACCGTACTCAATGGCATTGTTCTTGCTGCTTCCTAAGCCTGCTTGCTTAGCCTGCTGGTAAAAAAGGCATGCGCCTAATTGGGCAAAATTTGCTAAATGTCGGTTTAGATAGATGGATTTCACTAGTGCCCCTCTACCCTAGTTACTAGTATTGAAAGCCAAAATGGGGAACGCAGGAAACTGCCTGATATCGGTTCAATTTGTCCCTCTAGCCTAGTATAGTTTTCACTCTCTCTTGATGGCATTCTGTGGTCTCACCTATCACCTTAAAAAAACCACAACTTTGGAAATGTCTGGAATTGGACCTTGAAGCTTCTTATGGCAGTGAGATGAAGAGGAAAGGTCTTTTGAACTATTCATAGTTATGTAGAAATGGGAGTCATAGCCGGTGTTAACTGGCACCTATTGAAATTAGTGAAGGAGGCCCATGGCTCAATGGTGGAACATCTGCCACGCCTGCAGAAGCTTCCAGGTTCAATCTCTGGCATCTCTGCAAGTCACTTTAAATGATACCGAGCTAGATGGACCGATGGTGAGTACACGGCAGCTTCCTGTGATCCATCAACTGTCAAAGGTGCAGGAGCCCTGCCTTCTTTGGAACATAAGAGTGTAAGAACATAAGAATAGCCTGCTGGATCATCTTATCCAGCAGCTTGCTCTCACGGTGGTCAACGAGATGCCCTTTGCGTCTAGCCACTTTCTATACGCAAAACATGCACCCTACTGAACTACAGACCATCTCCAGTCTCCAATGCACCCTGAGCCCTGTTCACTCATTCTTTCCACCTACCCCCTTGTGCGAAGGGGAGGGGATGGAGGTGAGTCCATTGGGATACCCCCCTGCCACATGTTCCCCATTCCTGAAGCTCACCCCTCCCCCTCTCAAATAGGCATCCCATAAAATTTAGAACCATCATCTTCCAGGGTTCTTAATTACATGGACAGCCTACTCAAGGAGGGCAGGCTCTCTATTGTAGCTATTCAGCCCCCAACATATACATGGGGGGAAACAACTGGATGACACAGGGGGGGGGGGCTGCCCTGCTTAGCTGACCTCTCTATGTCTAAGTCACCGCCACTGTTCAGTAAAACAATGTCTATATTGATTACATCTATATCCTGTCTTTACTCCAAAGAGCTGATGCTCTCTCCCCCACCCTCCAGTTTACCCTCCCAAGAACCCTGTGAGAAAGGCTAGGTTGAGGGAGAATGGCTGGTCTAAGATCACTCAGTGAGCTTCATGGCTGAAAGGGGATTCGAACCTGGCTCTTCTCAGTCCTAATCTGACACTAACCACTACTCTGCACAGGCTCTCTTCTGTCCAAGTAAAAATGCATCAAGACTGTGTTCCTGTAACCGTTCTTTGGCTGCAACCCTAAACATGTGTACTAGGAAAGAAGTCTAGCTGAACTAAAAATATTTAGGGCTGGACTGTACCTTAAGGTCTGCAGAGATCACAAGCAATGCAATACCAATGTTAAAATCAAATCCTAGAAAACCGTAATTTCCACTTCACCTACTGTTAACTTTGACATGTATTAGCACACTGCTCATGGCAATCTTTGGTAGATGCTTCAATAATGTCTACATCAACATACCTTCCTTCACGTCTTGTTTCTTTTCTTGAGTTTCTATCTCAGTGTCATTCTGTGCTTTTGGTTCAACCAATTCTTCATCATCTTCATCCTCTAAAGAGAAAAAGAAAAGAAAGAAAGGAGGAGAAATTGTGAAAAAAATAAGAATTCCAGGATATGCCAAGATTTTCTTCAATGCCACTTTTGTGCAATAGACAAATGGACAAGCAACAGCAAAAGTGTAGCATTATTTGATTCTGCAGAAAATGTAGATAGTGCTTTTCTTCACAACTCTTTGACTACAAGTATCACTTGTTCAAATTTCATTTCTCTGGTTTTTTCCTACTTTTTATCTTGAATAAGGACTTCTCAGTGGTGTTTCCTACCCTATGAAATTCCTTTTTAACAGAGAAATGGCCAGTGTGGTGGTGTGGTTAAGAGCGGTAGATTCGTAATCTGGTGAACCGGGTTCGCGTCTCCGCTCCTCCACATGCAACTGCTGGGTGACCTTGGGCTAGTCACACTTCTTTGAAGTCTCTCAGCCCCACTCACCTCACAGAGTGTTAGTTGTGGGGGAGGATGGGAAAGGAGAATGTTAGCCGCTTTGAGACTCCTTCGGGTAGTGAAAAGCGGGATATCAAATCCAAACCTCTTCTTCCCTCCTTTGGTTCGTGCTTTTAAGAACGTTTTAAAAACTCATTTTGGCTTTTAATCGAAAGCCTTTCTTGCATAAGCTGTTGCTGGGGTTTCTGTTGGTGTTTTGCTAAATTTTATTAGCCGGCTGTCGTATTGAGATTCGGATTGTATGTTTTAAGCTTGCTGTTTTTAATGGAATCGTTTGTTAGATATACTTTGAAATATGCATTAAAATAGAACTTGTTTTTAAACAGATTTTATGAAGACATGGGATGGGACAGGCTTAGTGAAACCATGCAAAAGTGCTGTCACCTAGCCCTACTCAGAAACAGCAGTGGCTGGCAGGGGGGAGTTGCATTGTTTTACCAGGCTTCCCAACATGGAGGTCAGTGTCAATAACCGAAAGCAGGGGAGGTGGCAGGAAGGTCAGTGCAGTGCAAGTGCAGCGGCAGGAGCATATGATTGGCTCTGCTGCTGCACCCACACTGTGCCAACCTCCCTGCTTTCTCCCTCTCCTCCTCTTGGTTACCAGCAGCACCTTCACATTGGAAAGTGCCCTTCCATGCTCTGTAAAAACCACACCTCTAAATCAGGTGAGACTTTAATCAGTTCACTTGCACTGCAAACTCGAAAATGGCTCCAAACCAGCACTGGGGGCAGGGGAATGGGGCTACAACGGGGAAGACAAAGAAATGCAATGGTTTGGGCAGGACAATGGAATTCTCATGAGTGAGCCAACTCTAAAGGAAAAAGAGTCCTATGAAAAATTCTGGAGTGTCTTATACAATTACCTGTTCATGCCCAGTTGAGTCTCTGGAGTCACACTGCTCAAACAACAGCCCACCAGGCCACATCACAGCAAATTATTTTTGAAGCTCTGCAAAGTTAGAAAATCCGTTTGTGATGTGTGCCGGCATGGTGGTCTGCTGTTCAAAGGAAATAACCCTAAGGCCACAATCCTACTTACTTAAAGAGTAAACTCCTGTGAACTACACATGATCTGATTTGGAGTGGATGTGCATTGGGTTAGTTCATTGATTCTGTGTGGGAGCTCTTGGGTGCTTCTAGGCTTTCTAGAGGTAAGTGTGGTCCTTGCATTTGTTCGGTTATTTGCCCACCAAAGTCCAGAAAAACAGCTTGCAAATATGCTGAAGCAGAAGCATGAGAGACGTTGGCTGCCAAATATCTGCAAGATATTCTTGAGCTAGTCACCTGTTCCATTCTATTCCCTGCAGCAACTTTCCATCTCGGATGACTTAAGTTTGACTTTTTCTCCCCAGAGGCATCTTTGCAGCCAGCAAAGCAGAGCAGCGGGGGGAGAGAAAGGCATACGCGTTTCAGCTTGGCAGCTACCCTACTAATGGGACACCTGTTATTTAAACACCTCATTTCCAATTCAATTCTCACCAGATTAATTTGTCTTTTGACCTACAAGGAAGGGTTAAATAGAATCCTGACCCCCGGGTCAGATGCCACTGGCAAGCAAACAGGCATGGCACAGTTCTGAAAAGTCATCACCACTCGATTTGGAGAACGCGGCAGCCATGAGATGCATTTGGGAGCTTTAAGAACAGTTCAGCATTAATACGAATTTAATGAGCGCTGAAAATTGACACATGTCAGCTACCACTAACAGATGTTTCACTGGCCTTTCATGACCTATGCAAATCTCTCCACTCCTGCTTCTCCTTCTCCCAAACCCCACTCACGGAGTCTTCCTTTTCCTGTCATTTGTGTCGCGGTTCTGTTTGCCTTAAGCTACGAAGGGCCTGAACATCCAGGTCAATGTACAGCTCCACGAGGATGATGAAAAGTACCCAAAATGAGAAAAGGCCACCAGAAATCAAACTGACCAGCTAGAAGCACCCATAGGTGCTCCTACAGCTTGGGAGGCAAGTAGGACTGCTTTCAGTGTGGGAGATGTCAGGTTCAAAACAATGCCCTGACGTGCCCAGTTCAAAACAACCACAAATAGAAAGTCTACTGCAGGCATAGGCAAACTCGGCCCTCCAGATGTTTTGGGACTACAATTCCCATCATCCCTGACCACTGGTCCTCCTGTTAGCTAGGGATGATGGGAGTTGTAGTCCCAAAACCTGGTCTACTGGGTCGGTGGACTCTGAGAACTTGAAAATTATCTGCCTGTCTAAGTAGAGAGTACTGGTGTAGATGGACCAAAACTCTGATTCTACAGCCAGCAACATCATATGTTCGTATATAACTCAGCGCCTTCTTGAACTCTAATTGGCACAGTGCACATGCATGTATGGCAGTAGTGTGGATATTAGCTATAAAAGCAGGAAATTCACGCAAGCAGTGAATGCATAGGTTAGTACTGAGCTGCAGGTCTCAACCATGTGAACAGTTAACACAAGAATCAGGTCTGACTTTTCACACATATCCAGAACATGTGTGTTTGGAAGGGAAGGGCCTTTGGCCTCACCATATTCACATCCGTTGGCCTACCAAACTGTAGCAACATCATATGATATGATATACAGTGTACTTCCTGTCAAATAGATTAAAGTAGTTTGCATACTGAAAATGAAGATATTGCTATTAATAATATTGGTACTGTTAATAATAATAATAAGCTTTTATTTATAACCCATCCTCCCTGGCCGAAGTCGGGCTCAGGGCAGCTAACATCAGATATATAACATTAGTATAAAATCAAACAATAATTAAATTACCTCCTAAGGAAAATATGTGCAAGTTTTCAGTGTGCAAGTTACTTTACTTTCCTCTCCTTTATCTGACAGAAAGTCTTCTGGTTCATTAGAACTTATTTCCAAGCAGGTTTGCAAAAGGAAAGTCTGAGTTGATTTAGATGTATAGTTTGTACACAATCTGTTTGGTGGTTTTTTGTGGGGAGGATTCCAAAGTCATTTCCATCTACTTGCTTGGCAATCATTTATCTAACGTGATTGGCTTTTTCAAGTTAGCAAACTTGTGACCATTGTTCTAATTCAGGGGCCAGCAACCTTTTCCAGCTGTGGGCCAGTCCACCGTCCCTCAGACCATGTGGTGGGCCAGACTATATTTTGAAAAAAAATATGAATGAATTCCCGTGTCCCACAAATAACCCAGAGATGCATCTAACACAATAAAGTGCAAGTGTCTCTGCGTCCAGTCCCTGTGTCCGTGGGATTGCGCTACTGTGCATGTGCCCCACGGACAGCCGTTGGGACTTGGAGCGCATAGACTTCGGGCGGCCGGACGAAACTGTTGAAGCTTTGGGTATGCGCGGGCACGCGGCGGGTGCACGCTCGTGTGGACTTACTTCTAAGTGGCAGCGGCCGTTACAAGTGGCGGCGGGCGAGTGATGTCAAGCGAGAACTGCTGGGTCAGCTCTGCGCATGTTCCCGATGTTGCTAGGGCAACAGGGACGCTATGCGCAGAGCTGGCTACGTCATGTGGCTCTCGCTTTATTAGAAAAAAAAACGAGATAAGCCCGACTGCATGGTAGTCCACTTTTTTTCTGGTTTTACAAATGTTTGACCACATATGTTCTAGCGCCCGTTAATTTAACGGGCTAACTGAGTACTAGTTTTAAATAAAAGCACACATTCTACTTATGTCAAAACACCAGGCAGCCCCCACAAATAACCCAGAGATGCATTTTAAATAAAAGGACACATTCTACTCATATAAAAACACGCTGATTCCCGGACTGTCCGGATTGGGAAAGTGATTGGGCCACATCCGGCCCATGGGCCTTAGGTTGCCTACCCCTGTTCTAATTTGTTGAAGGCCTGAAATGCATATATTTTTCAAGGCACATGAACCATTTCTCTCCCTGCTATGATTTTCCATGGGGACTGGATCTCATAAATGAAGCATATTTGTGTGCGTTGGTAATAGACCTTCTTTTATAACTTGATTTTGAGTCATTACCAAGAGTCTCCCATATCTACATATACTATCCATCAGTTGGCTTTAAGTAATCCTTAATATGTTTCAGTTCAAAATGGGGAGGGTCCCTGGTGGCCAGAACAATGCTCCTATTTAAACTACATGCTAGACATCCTTCTAAGTGACCTGTCTGCCTTTCACTTCAAAGGGATGGATTTATAACCAGGTTTTCATCTCTAAAAGAAGAAACCAACTTCCTATACTGCTTTCTAAATTGCCACCAACCTTTAAAAGTTGCAGCTTATTCCAGTGCAATCTATTGCAATATGTTGGGATTTACCCACAAAGATTTCTGGATGGTCATCTGCCATGGATGTTTTAGATTCCTGCTTTGCAGAGGGCTGGACTAGATGAAGAAGAGTTTGGATTTGATATCCCGCTTTATCACTACCCTAAGCAGACTCAAAGCGACTAACAATCTCCTTTCCATTCCTCCCCCACAACAAACACTCTGTGAGGTGAGTGGGGCTGAGAGACTTCAGAGAAGTGTAACTAGCCCAAGGTCATCCAGCAACTGCATGTGGAGGAGCGGAGACGCGAACCCGGTTCACCAGATTATGAGTCTACCACTCTTAACCACTACACCACACTTGGGATCCCTTCCAACTCCACAAATCTACGATTCTGTGATTCTATAACCCTATAACCGCTCCTATTATTTCACACACATTTCATAGAACTCACACAAATCAACAATGGGCCTCCTAAGCTATTTGTTCTGGAAACTCACATGATTGCTCCTTTGTCCTAAGCCATGGTTTGTTTTCGTATTACATGCAAATTAGGCTTGGCACTGATCATGGGTATCCTGGTGTTATAATGACACTTCATTATCATATGGAAGTGGCTAATATGGTGTCCTTACCTGGATGGGGCAGGATGTTAGCAAGGTCAGGGCTGCACAAGCACACCAGTCAAGTGAATCCAGCCCCAATCTTGCCACCTCCTTCCCCATCCAGGTAAGTGGCAGTAATGCCAGTGTCAGGACGGTGGATCCACAGCACCAACCCACCATACCAGCTGGCTCTTACTACCATATAAAGTGTGAACAAAAGACACAGACGTAGCATGCACATGTAAGCAAGCTACCAATCAATCAAGTTCCTCCATGGAAAATGCATAGGGTCTCAGTTACATGTATCTGCCGTTCAGCTTCCTGTTTCAACAACAAAATGACACCAATGGTTTCCCATAAGGCATAAAATGTAGAGCTGCCTTAATCCACTTACTATATCTGAATTTTAACTGTGTCCCCACATTTGAGATAAGTATCACTTCAGCACTAAAATGCCCTCTTCCAATTCAGTTACACTACAGGAGAAAAATGAGAACATAAAGTGGGGGGGAGGGAGACATTAATTATCAAAATTACATCCATCTTATAAATTCCTTGAAAACACTTTTCTTGCTGCTTCTGCTGGTATGCATACCATGAGCTACAGTTCTTGCCCCCTCCCCAACCCCACCGTTAAAAATAAAAAAAGTATTTTCATTGGGACATGTGGTTTTAGTTTTTATGTAGAGTTGCGCTCTCACTGTTCAACCAGTTTACTAAGCGGCTAAATATTCGTCTAAGATTTATGTAAAGCAGACCCCCCTCATTGCTGATATATGCACTACCAGCTCAACAGCTATGGCATCTGTTGCTCCCTGGGGTTCGAGATTTACACCTCCTTGGATTTGCACCTCTGAGGCTAGTTAAGAGATCATAACTCCTGTGTATGGTTTTATGTATCAAGAGCCACGCTGAATTAGACTGACAGCACCATGTTTCAATCTGTATAATTACAAACGATCCCCCTCCCCTATTAATAACACACCTTTAAAACAATGGTATGTTAGTAAGTCGAAACAAACTATGGATCTTGCGCTATGAATTAGGGCTGTGTTTGGTGGGTTAGGAGGACAAAAATGGAGTTGGCTACATGCTCCAAGACCAAGAAGCTGTGGAAAGTTAGCAGAGAGTGGCTTCTGCAAAGGCTAGAAATGGTAAGGAAGAAAATGGGTGCTCCTTAGCTTCCACAAAAGCAAGTGTCTTTTGGGAGGTTTTTCATTTATTCATTATTACAATTATATCCAACGTTTCCTCCATAAAGCTCAGGGTGGCATATTCAGTTCTCCCCCCCCTTCCCCATTTTATCCTCACAACCACCCTGTGAAGTAAGTTAGGCCAGAAGAGTGTGACTGGCTTAAGGTCACCTGCTGAGCTTCACGGCTGAATGGGAATTTGAACCCTGGTCTCCCAGGTCCTGGTTTAACAGCCTAACCACTACACTTCACTGGGTCTCCATCTTCAAGATAAATACAGGCCTCATAGAAGCCTCCAGCTTGGTGCAGCCTGGAATCTCAATTTGGCCCCCAAGTTAAACCCATCTGGTACCCAACACACCCATTCTAAAGTCCTTCATCATCTTGCTTTACCTGAGACATGGTGCTATTTATTAAATTTTTATCTGCACAAAATTCAGGCTCACACATATACGATTCCCCTCTATGTTACCCTCAGTGATAAAATGGGACATTGAAATAACAGGCCCCACAGTTCCCATAGTGCTCTTGGAGCAGTGCTATCTCAGGTGTGCTCTGTGGGAAATTCAGGAAACAGTTGAGAATATATATGGCTGGATCTAGACTAACAGTGCAATTCTAATAATGTCTTCTCAGTAGTAAATCCCACTGAATTCAGTGGGGCTTACTTCTAGTAAGGAGAGGTAGGATTGCAGTTGTAGACCTGCTTAGAATAGATCCACTGAAATCAATGGGACTTATCACGATTAACTGAAGTTCCAATGATTTCCATGGATTTATTCTAAGTAAAAAGGGATGCAGGTTAGACCACAGAGCCTAGGGCTTGCTGATCAGAAGGTCAGTGGTTCGAATCCCCGCAACGGGGTGAGCTCCCGTTGCTCGGTCCCAGCTCCTGCCCACCTAGCAGTTCGAAAGCACGTCAAAGTGCAAGTAGATAAATAAGTATCGCTATGGCGGGAAGGTAAACGGCGTTTCCGTGCGCTGCTCTGGTTCGCCAGAAGCGGCTTTGTCATGCTGGCCACATGACCCGGAAGCTGTACGCCGGCTCCCTTGGCCAGTAACACGAGATGAGTGCCACAACCCCGGAGTCGGACACAACTGGACCTAATGGTCAGGGGTCCCTTTACCTTTACCCATTCTAAGTAAAACTAAGTGTAGATGCAATCCAGAGCTTTAAGCAGAGGGATAGCTCATTCTTATGCACACCTCAACCTAGTATATAATGTAAAATTCAAAGAAGTGCACATTTTGAAGCATGGCTGTGTTTCGTTTCACATATTGTTTCGGAAAGTGCAAATAAGGCAAGTTTCCCTTTGAATGTGAACTGAAACCACTTTTTCCCCAACCCTATCTGGCACCACCCCAAAGCCTGTAAAAAACAACAACCAAGTACTTCAGAATGAAGTTGCAAGGTGGAACATACTTATGCAAAAACAAAACAAACAAACAAACCCCCAAACCATGTTTACATATAGTTTATAAATTTCCACAATTTCCTCTGAGTGCAGAATGCAATATTTGGGATCTCTCGATGCAGAGTGCAAAACAAGCCAGTTTATTTGCAAACAGTTTACTGAAACATTTGCCATGCGTCGCCTTGTTAAGTCTCTCACAAAGTTAAATTTGCTAAACATTACTCTCTAAAGGTTACCGTATGTGCTATTTCTGGCTTGTGGATTCTCAGGCCTCCTGGTGTAGTATTTCTCATTTCCATCTCTTGGTTTTTTAGCTTCACCACTGAGCGCTGATTTTGTGTTTGCAAGTCAGTGTTGTTTTCATTGCACTCAGCCACTGCCCTAGAAAGGCAGGTCTTATTTTTCCATTTTGTGACAAATGATGGAGTATCGCAGCCAAATGGCAAAGGGAAATGCCTCTGAACGTTTTGTTTATGATTTTTTCTTCTGGCATCTCATAATGCCCTGGGGCTGGCAAAGCCATCTTCACGGCCTCCCTGGCTACAAGTTGTTGTACTGGTCCAACTATTCCGTTTGGGATAATGCTGCAATATAATTATTTTCCTACTAATTAAACATGGAGGGCAGTCTGTATTTGTTATGGAAGGCATCTGTATAATCCCAGAAAGTAATTTTTCCTTGACCCAAGTGAATTTTGCTTGGTTGCAGCAAGAGTCTCCGCGTTCAGCATCCTTAGGCTATCGCCAATCTAGACCAGCCATATACCTTTCTTGTAGAAATGTTTTTAAAGTGTTTATTAAATCCCTGAGCTGAAAATGCAAATAAACCTATTAAAGCTGATCAGGCACAGATTGTCTCTATAAAGAAACTCAGATATACCTGATTGCTTGACCAAAGAAACAGGAAGCATTCCAGAAAAAGGAAGCCCTCCTATACTTCCACCTGCTCAGGAGTCATCAGCCACCAGCCTAGAAAGTTCTTTTTAATGGAGCTGCAGTTATGCATATCAGTGCATCGGAATGTTGTCAACATTTCCAGACCCTTCATTAGGGGGCCATGGTTATTTATTATTAATATTATTTCACAGTATTTATGTCACTTGATTGTAATAAAACCTCAAGGTTATGCATTTCACATTACTTACACAGCATTCACTGAGACTTGGGTATCGGTGAGGCACTAAGGATGAGCAACATGCCATTTCAATAATGCTGAATATGTGTTGCTGTGAAACCACATCAGGACCAAGCACTGCAGAGTCTCCAGCCTTGCACTAATCACCCCCACGTGCTTATAGGAACAAGGGGTGCTGCTTTATACTGAGTCAGAATATTTGTCCATCTAGTTCAGAATTGTCTATACTGACTGGCAGCAGCTCTCCATGATTTCAGGCAAGACAGTCTCTCCCAGCCCTACCTGGAGATGCCAGGGATTGAATCTGGGACCTTCTGCATGCAAAGCAGATGTACTACCACTGAACGACAGCCCTGCGTGCCTGAACTTACACAAACCTGAGAATTCTCACATCATTGTGCTCTTGACCTCAGACCCTGTACTGTAAGATGTAGCATTTTCTCAAACTCAACAGATGTATTTGACAGCCAATCAGCTCAGTGCCCAAGTGCTTTTCGTTGCAATGCCAATCAGCACGTGCCAATCAGCGGAACACAAAGATGGAGGACTGTTGTCAGGCCAAATCCTTCCTAGAGCCAGCTGGATGGTTTTCAATGGCCCAAGTTTTAAACCCAAAATAAGAGATGCCAAAACTCATCAGCTTTAGGATCATACAATATTTTGTCTTGTTTCCAACTCCACCAATCACCATACCATTCGTTCACTAATCCCCATAGCTGTTGTCACAGAATCAACACAGGGGACAATACAAATAGAGAATATAGGAAACCTGGCTATGTATTTATCAGGAGATCTCTGCTTTGATCCCTATCCACGCTGAGTCGTGCTCGCCCTTGCTTTTCCAGACAACTTGGGACACGCGGCTTGGTGATTGAAGCTTTTCACCACTTAAAGAATCAGTTGTGCAAACTGATGCATCTTAGGGCAGCAGACTTTTAGACCCAGGAATGCTGATGGGGATGCTTTTGAGCATGTGTGTGGTGCCCTTCCCAGAGCTGTGGACAGCTCTCACAGTCATCTGAGTCAAAGGGTGGAAGCTTCCAGGGCAGAGGGCACGGCTTCGAGCTCTCTTGCACCTCACAGTTTAGACTAAGCATCCGACGGGCCCTGAGCTTGTATGACTGCTTTGTAGTACATGAATATGTTCCTGCCCGCTAGCATTTAGCACTGGAGTCTGGAAGCATTTCTTTTGGGACTGACTCATAGAGAAGGAATGGTGATCTCAAAGTCGCACAACAAAGCAACAAGCACAGTGCAAAAGGAGGCTGTCCGATTCAGCCCATGAATATAGAGTGTCTCTATAACTCTAGGAAATACGAGCGCAGCTTCTGTTTGAGACTTGTGTGTAACGGAGTAGCCTTGGAGAGAGAGGGAGAGAAATCAATAGGTACACTGTCCTTTGAATGGTTTCAGCAAGATGCTTTAGTTTCAGCAAACGTTAGTGCTGAGCCATTGAGAACTTTCAGCTCAAACCAGTGTGTGTGTGTGTGTGTGTGTGTGTGAGTGAAATTTCTCTGAGTTGGCTAATTCATGCGAGTAATGCTCTTTCAATGTTCACTGCCACGCGCATGCCACCTTGCAAATTTATGTCCTCCTTCAGTTTGCATTGGGCTGCTCGTGAAGCAATGGGCAGCGACAAAAGAGTGTGTGTACCATTTCCTTCTCCCCGTGTCGCAGCTAATGAGGACCCCAACGCATTAAGACAGTCAAGACGGTCTCTGGCAGAACGTGTTGAGCCAAGGTGTTTGGGCCTGCATAAAATTAAGCCACAAGCGAAACACTCATTTCTGACAGCAGATTTATAATAGGAAAATCCCAGCAGGAATGAGGCATTAGAACCCCCCACTTCTTGGGGTTTTTTTTCATAAACTTCACCTTGATTTAGTATCTCAGGCAAGTAGCAGGAAAAGCTAGCAGCAGAGGTAACCCTATCATCTTTTCTGCAAACAGCACCCTTCCATTTTCTTGGCTTCCTCATGCTGCTAATGTGAATTCAAATCATCTGTGTTTAAGGTTAAACCCAATGATTGACAGAGCTTTGTAGTCGCAGTCCAAACTGAAGATTATTCAAGATATCTATCAGTTATTACTACAAACCCAGTATGACATTCAATACCTAGAGCGAAAATTGTTTTTAACAGTGTAATGTCTGAATCTATTTTGGAGAACTATTTTTAAATAAGGAACTAAGCATAACCAGGTGGCTAAAATCCAAACACAGATTTTACATTTGGGGAGGAACAGGGAGGGGAGACACAAACACGCAGTTTGAAAGGTGCTCCTTGCAACAAGACCTCAGTGGAAGATACAGGGAAGCAAAGGAGGAGGGTTTCATTTTGATTCTAGGGTACGTAGCGTAATTTCAAACTTAGGAAGAACATTGGGACTGGAACTTGCTTTGAATTTCACATTTACTTCTAAGGTCACACCCACAACATACGCTCATAGCACATTTATACTTCTCCCACAAAATCCTGGGAGCTGTAGTTTATCCCTCACAGAGCTGCATTTCCCAAGCACCCTTAACAAAACACTGTTCCCAGGATTCTTTGCAGGGAGGAGACCTGACTGTTAAAGCAGCAATATTCTTCAGGTGAAAACAGGGACATTTCTCACTCACCCCAACCTTCTTTGTCACCCACCCCCATTTTGGGGGGTGACCCCCCCCAAGCACAGCATTTCCTGTCAGAAGGGCAAGCGCCATCACCACTTCACCAATGGGACACAGCACATACTTAACCCCAATTTTATTTTGTTTTGGTAGATTTACAAAACGAAAAACACACACCAATAATAAATTTTGGAAAGATTAGACACGGATGCACAAAACTTTTTTTAAAAAAAATCAAGACTCCTTGCTCCCTGTCTTCCCGCCCAGGGCGGCCCTGCCCTCTGCCTGCCCCTCAGAGCCGGCGCATCATGTAGGACTGGGTTTTGGGCGGTGGCAGCCTCTCCTCCTCCTCACCTGCTCTCCAGCATCCGCTATGAGCTGCCCAAGGGAGGAGGCAGGCAGCGGTGACCATGGGGAGGCAACAGGGTGCTCTCTCATACCACCTGCAGCCGCCACCGTTGTCACTTGGGACAAATAATGGCTCATCCTCCTCCCTGAGTGTGGCGGCCGCAGCGCTGGTGAGGGGGGAATAGGGACGCTTCTTGGGAGAAAAGCAATGACAAACCTAGACAGCATCTTAAAAAGCAAAGACATCACCTTGCCGACAAAGGTCCGTATAGTTAAAGCTATGGTTTTCCCAGTAGTAATGTACGGAAGTGAGAGCTGGACCATAAAGAAGACTGATCGCCGAAGAGTTGATGCTTTTGAATTATGGTGCTGGAGGAGACTCTTGAGAGTCCCATGGACTGCAAGAAGATCAAACCTATCCATTCTCAAGGAAATCAGCCCTGAGTGCTCACTAGAAGGACAGATCCTGAAGCTGAGGCTCCAGTACTTTGGCCACCTCATGAGAAGAGAAGACTCCCTGGAAAAGACCCTGATGTTGGGAAAGATGGAGGGCACAAGGAGAAGGGGACGACAGAGGATGAGATGGTTGGACAGTGTTCTCGAAGCTACTAACATGAGTTTGGCCAAACTGTGAGAGGCAGTGAAGGATAGGCGTGCCTGGCGTGCTCTGGTCCATGGGGTCACGAAGAGCCGGACACGACTGAACGACTGAACAACAACAACAACAATCAGAAGCCAGGATGGCTTTCCTAATTCTGGGACCGTCCCTGGAAAATCAGTACACTTGGAGGGTATGTAGGAGTACTTTCAACATATGGTGCGGATATAACCCAACACCCAAGTCTCTCTGTGCCTTCAGAGGCCTAGTTCTCACAGAGGCAGTTAACCTGTGTTCTGGGTTGTACCATTGCAGTTGGAGTCTCTAATGATTGAGTGCTTCTCAAAATCCCTCCACAGAAAACTAGATTTCAGGGAGAAGGCTTTTGGCCATAACATTGTATGTGCCACACTAATTTTCTATGTGGAGCGGTGTTTTTGTTTTTTGTTTTTGTTTGCATAGTGTCAAGCCAATGAGCCAAACCCAGCTTCGGTCCAAAGTGGTACAGCCCTGGCACCAATTTATGGCCTCCGTGAGGACTACGCCAAAGACCACTTCTACAGTGCCTGTGCCTGATGTACACCCTTTTGTAGAACTACAGCATTGTATTGATTCTTATCAAATAAGCTGCAGCTGAACCAGGGTGGGCAGGGGAGAAGCTGAACCACGATGTTAAGGTGGGGAAATTATTTCTCAAGCTTTTTACTGAAATCTCAAGGTCAGGGAGTGAGAAAAGAAAGGTGAATTTCATCCGAAAAGCGCGGGGAGGGGTAACAGCCCGCCACCCGGAGAAAGGATCTTGAGAGTGTGCGTCTGTCTTAGTTTTGATGTGATGCCTGTGACTGCCAGGTTCTTAGTGGCCTTTCCTGAAGCTTCTCTAATCAGTGGCTGTCACTCTGGGCTATTAGCAAGGAAAGGGAATTGCAAAGGGGAGGGAAAACAGTGATCTTTTAAAGAGAGTGGGAGAAAGAGAAAGTGATGGGGAGGGAGAGAATTCAAAGCAACTAACCATTCCAGTCACCTGATGCCAAAAGCAATAAATGCATTAACAGCTCGGCCAAACCTAAAAGTCATGAAAGCTTGCCGATTCCATCAGCAGAATAATTTTTCAAAGTATATGTGTAAACCCAGGAAGAAGCTTTCCCCCCCCCCACCCCACCCCTCGGTTTTCCTTTTTAAAGTGTTGGATTGAGAGACAGTGCGCAGAGCGGGGATACTTGGGGAAAGGGCAAAAAATGTGAAGAGAAAGATCCTCCCGTTTATCAAGTTTTCATTTTTCCACGTGCAAACAATGAAAGTCGAGAATATTCCAAGCCAAAAAATTAGTGTGAGGAAGGGAGAAAAAGAAATAGAGAGGGAGGGAGGGAGGGAGGGAGAGAGAGACGGGAATGTGTTCCATGGATCTGTGGAGAACCACATAGAAACATATACAGAAAGAGAAGCCGAAGTGCCGAGCATTTCCTGACCTCTTGGCTCAGAATCTAAAAGAAGGCTCCAAGGCGAGAAGCATGAAAGAGCTTACACAAGAAACCATTTAGAAGTGCAGCTCTCCGCCTCGTGAGGACCACAACACAGAGGAAATGTGCTGTGTAGGAGTGCGCTCCTCCCACTAGGAAATGGTGAGGGAGAGAAACTGGTAATGCCATCATGTCACGGAAAGATTTTTCAGCCCAACCTCTGTGCCCTAGAGACACTGGAAAAACTGGGCAGATTGAGAGACAGCCATTGTGTTATCAGGGAAGGATTCTTAACCCTAGCCGTATATAAAAAATGTGCACTGGTTTATAAACAATGGGAACATGTACAGCGGTACCTCTGGTTACATACGCTTCAGGATACATACTCCGCTAACCCAGAAATAACGCTTCAGGTTAAGAACTTTGCTTCAGGATAAGAACAGAAATTGTGCTCTGGCGGCACAGCGGGAGGCCCCATTAGCTAAAGTGGTGCTTCAGGTTAAGAACAGTTTCAGGTTAAGAACTGACCTCTGGAATGAATTAAGTATGTAACCAGAGGTACCACTGTAGTGGGTTTTGTTTTTTACGTTTCAGGTTCTCACACAGTTCCGTTTTCAAGATTGCAGAGGTAAAACCAGTGGCCAAATCCTACCAGCTCCAGCATTGAGGGTCCCAGCACAGGGGGAAGGGCCACAGCTCAGTGCCAGAACATCCTCTTTGCATGCAGAATGTTGCAAGATCAAAACTCAGAATCCCCAGGTAGGGCTGGGAGAGACCCTGGAGCACTGCTGCCGATCCGTGTAGCCAGCACTGAGATAGACGGAGTCATGATCTGACTCAGTATGAGGCAGCTTCTTATGTTCACATATAAATGTCCCAACACTGGTCTGAGGAGGCGATGTTTTCTCAGCACAGTAACACAACCTCAGTCCAAGCACTGACATAAGCAGCAGTGTCAGCTGTCGTCACCCAAGGGCATTATTTCAAAAGGCCGGGGCAGGGGAGCAAGATTTTCAGCAGGATTCTAATCTGAACGGCAAAATTCAGACTGTATCCTAAGAGCAGTGGCTCTGGGTACCTTTTTGTACTTTATAATCAGGGCTTTTTTCAGTCAGAATTCTCAGGTGGGCACCATTGCCATTCTAAGAGAACAAGGGAAGTGTTCATGGTGAGTTGCAGCACCTCTTTTTCTAGAAAAATAGCTCTTATAATACTGATAATGACATTAACGAGATGGGCCAAAGATACCCTCCCCTTTTAATGAAAAAGGAGTTGTGTGCTTTTTGGCACTTGCATGTAGTACATCGTCTTACCCTTCCCTCAGGGCTGTATTACACATTACATTAGCTATGTAACTGTGTCTGAAACTGCAGAGTTGTGTCTGTGCATGCACAAATTGCCAATGAAGGAAGCCCAATTCAGACTGGACTATTGGTGTGGGGCATATCCTTAACTTTCCAATGAGGACCCAATCTGGATTGTGAGGCTTGCACCTGCAATTTGCATTGAGGGGAAATTCCTGTTCACTTATATAGGAACTTATTTTCCTTATGCACCTTCCCAATCAAGACTGGGACCACAGCAGAGGCAAAGGGTTAATGCCCTCAGGACGTTGATGCTAAGAAGTGTAAGTTTTTCCCAAGGAAAGGATTTCTTAATTCCAAAACACAAGGGGCTAAATAAAACATTTTGTCAGTTTAAGAACCTGTTGTCCTTGCCTTTTTCCTGTAAAAAAACAAACAAACTAAACTCTGCAATTTTAAAATTCATCAGCATTGTAGTGTTAATTTCTCCTAATATACACAAATTGGCATGCGATTTTGCCTATCTATATACACATTTTTGCAAAGCAATTTCCCCACAATATATGTTTGTGTGTTACTTACACTCATATATGCATGTATATGCACACTTTTCCCTAGTGCATTCTTGTACCCATTCTTGTATATGCATTCTTGTACCCATTACGTGGCTGGAGAACTGCACTGCCAAATTTTGAAGGATGGCTGTATTTCAGTTCGTTTATTGTTTTGAAAAGTTCAAATTAGGTAAGGTCACCTTCAAATATGAACCAAATTAAATTTCTCCTCCATTCCTCCCATTCTAAAAACGACATTGCTGTGCCACACAACCTTCCGGAAGTCAGGCAGGCGACAGGCAGGAAAGGTCCAAGTCACCTCTGAACAGGCTCTTCCCTCTTGCTTGTGGCTGCCCTTTGCTCTTGTCTCTATGGTTCAGAATGCACACTGGGAAAAACCTACCAAAAATAATGGCAGATTTCAGCACATCTGTCAGCACAGTGTTTTGATCAGCATTTTGAATTATCAGAATCATAACACGTGACCCAAATGTGATGAGAAGGATCAGATTTCAGCAGTTTTGATAGCTAGCACAATTCACAAAATTATATATAAGCCTTTTTATAAGCTTCAATGTGGATATCGCTGTGGATTCACTGTTGATCGCTCATACAGATAGGCAATGCCACTTTTTATACCCTGTGTCATTCAATCTGTCTATATCCCAGTTATTTAAGGTAGACACAAGTCATTGGCAATTCTAAACTATGAAAAAGTAACTATCAACGAGAAATCAGAAGACCACAAGGACAATTCCTTCTCTGTGATCGTACCGGTAACCTTAAACTCAAATATTATGTCTTTTCCACCATATATCTGAATGCTTATAGTACTGGTATCATGGCCTACCTTAAGGCAGGCTATGAACCAATAGCAGGTACCAACCCACCTGTTGAAGACTAATAGTATACAGTACTGAAAGGGAGGTTTCAGTATGACTATATGAGTGCCAATGCCATAGGCTAAACTAATTTCAAAACTAATCTCCCTTCTCCTTCCCATCTCTGTCACGGAAGACTTCAAGGACACATTAGTAAGGAAACTTGACAAGAACTTTATTATCTCTCTCCAACAAGAACAGTAACAGTAAGACTCCACCTAGCTAAAACTAAGTCTAGTGCCACCTAGTGAGTAGCCTACAGAATGGCACTATCCACGCAACCTCCATTATCTCTTCAGTCGTAACTGGGTAAAGATTTGATTAATACTTAACAACAGTAAGTCTCTTCCAGGCATGTTTCATTTTAAAAGAGAGACTATTGGGGTGTTTTAATCATAAAAATGCTGAGCATTTAAGACATCCTCCCCCCACTCAAATCAGTGATTCAGCTGGAATGAAATACAACTCGGTTTTCAAACATTTTGGCATTTAATTCGATTTACTGCTAAATAGATAGCTAAAATGAAAACAGATTTTCTAGTCCTGTTGCCATGCACGGGGATGGAAGCAGGATAGGGAAAGGAATGATCAAGTTTTCTCTGAATTAATTTTGGACGTCTTTGGATATTTCCCCCACTCTGTTTTTCGCCATTGCCACAACAAACAAACAAAAAGTGGTTATTAATTCAATCTGGGATCTATTTTCGGCCAACATGCTGGTGGCCTTTGGTGGATGAAATGGGCGAGTGGATGAAATGTTATGCTAATCAGCGCATTTGTTACTGGCTACAGCAGAAAGAACAAAGGAGGAGGGGTCTGTAAGGCTGAATTGCCCACTGGAAACAATTTGGAAGCTGCTTCTCCCCAGCAGACCTGAGGCTGTTCCACATTATACAACAGAACTAGGTTCTAGGGTACCATTTGGACAACCAGCAAGAAAGGAGCAGATGAGAGAAAAGAGATGATTGGCAGTGGAAAGCCAACAGATCAGTGGCTACATTGGATCCACTAGGAAAGGCTAGAGCAGGCATAGGCAAACTCGGCCCTCTGGATGTTTTGGGACTACAACTCCCATCATCCCTAGCTAACAAGGCCAGTGGCCAGGGATGATGGGAATTGTAGTCCCAAAACATCTGGAGGGCTGAGTTTGCCTATGCCTGGGCTAGAGGAATAGCATGCTAGCAAAGAGAGCCATTCTTTGCACAATGCATAAACAACCTGTGGAACTCACAGCAACTGGATGTGATGGCAACTAATTTAAATAGTTGGGTTTGCTCTTAGAGGCAGTATAGTATCCCAAGCTGCAAAGTAACAACTAAAAATGGATATTGCTTCCATACGCATTGGTGGCTCTCCCTGAGCTGTCAGCCCCTGGCCACAGCTGAAAGAAAGGAGGCAGCACAAAATGGGCCAAGGCAAATCACACATTCCTACGTTCTTAACTAGGGCAAGGACCCAAAGAGTTGCTTACGCTTGTGCAAGAGCCCTGGGATCAAAATAAAAATAAAAATCTACCCCATTGAACTGCTGAGTCGCACACCCCAACACCACTCGTGAATTGCTTTTGAAACAATGATCAGTGCACCGTTTTTCATTTTGTGGGTGGTGGAGGCTGCCATTTGGGTCTAACCCCATCCCTTGGATTCATGGATCTTGTTTCAAGGGTCTTTGGGTTCTGGCCCAAGTCAAATGAAGAAACAAACAAGTGGGAAAAAGGAAGAGCAGAATAAGGAAGACTGACATAGAAAGGAAAACGCTTTACAAAGTAGCAGGAAGATAAAAGGATTAGAAATAAGCAGTGCTTTTTTTGTTACTGACCGGGCCATCCAGAGCGCTGATCCATTTCTTATTCCAAAGTAATGTTTCCCTGATTATCACTATTACTCTTATTTTTTGGTAGAGGAAAAAAAATAGACATCTTAGTAGTTGCCAAGACTGTCATAAATGTGTCATCGTTCACCAGTATTCATTTCATTTGAATTCAGTTTTCTAAAAACATTTGGTTTTGGTGAGCATCCCAGAGTTCAAATGTTTTCTCCAGAACTTCAAAAGACTTTATGCCAATCTATGTTCTGCAAATGATGTTGAGAAAAAAATATTATTTTTTGTCAAATTTCCGGAACTTTTAGGTTTCGTCCAAGACTGAAATAATAGCGGGTTTGGGGGTTATTTTAGCCTTATCCAAGTGTATAAACAAAAGAAAGAGGGAATTTTTTTTGGGGGGGGGATAATGTTAACCGGGCTTATAAAAATATTTTTTAGATTGGGAGGAGGGAATCAGACCAGTCGTCATTGTTGTTTTACCCAGAGCTGCTTCTTATTACAGCCAGGTTTAACAAATTTGGTGGATAACTAAGGATTCACAACAATTGTGGCAATGTTGGTTCAATGAGAAAAAATCCAAAAGTAGTGATGAGTTAATATCTATTCTAAAGACCACCCAAAAAATGGGGAGCAAGTTGCCAAGCTCCACAGAACAGTTCTTCTGACTAGATGTTAACCAAAAAAAAAAAAAAAACTCCAACAAAGGAGAGGGAGTGAAATGGATGGGATGATAGGAAATTCCCCAAGCCTGCAGTCTGTAACAGCCTAAAGATGATGTGCATTAGTTATTTTGCAGATTTACAGTGCTGTCTTCTACATGCCATCTCAGATGTTCAGCGAGAGATACTCCCAGGTAAGTGTGTATAGGACTGAAGCCTCTATTGGGTTAAATTGTGCTGGGTACAAAGCAGATTTCAGATTGCACCTGAGACAATCATCGTTGCCCCTTCTTTGAAAATTTAAAAGTCAGCAGTTATTTCCCTCTTGCTCCAGCACAAAGCAGGTCACAAGATTCTGCTTAGCTAGAGAAAAATGCCAGTAAACTGCCAGTTCATCAACTTTTATGGTGTTTTAGTTCATCTGTAATCACGGTATCATTACTATTGGACCTGTTTTAAAAATGGTGACATTACCCCTGTAACGCTACCATGGTTAATTTTGGAATTCCACTCACAACCTAAATGACAAGATGATAAACAGATGCTACTGTATTTCAAGTTCATCAGTGGAAACAAAGCCAGGAAGGTGCGGGGGGGGGGGGTTACAAAGAGAAGCCCAGCGGTAATTTTTTTTTTTTTTTTAAGAGTAGCAGGGAAGGTTTGATACGCAGGGGAAAAAAACAACAAGCCGTTCTCCCTCCTCCACAGTTTGTTAGCTCCAGAAATATTCTGAAAAGAGGGACAGCATGGTTGTCCCACATTTGGGGAAGGGGTCACTGGAGCTAAAAAGTGTTATTCTCAGATGCAGCTAAATGTGACAATAGAAGCTTCCCATCTCCCCCAGCCTGGTTCAGATTGAGACTGTAGAACGGAGTGGGTGGAGATAATAATATTTTTTCCTTCATTTTCCCAGTCACATTTGCCCTTCCCACAGCAAATCTTTTGCCCTGCACGGCAAAATGTACAGGTAACGAGAGTTCACACACACACACAAAAACCAAAACAAAATAAAAAATAAATAAAAATCCTTCCAGTAGCACCTTAGAGACCAACTAAGTTTGTTCTTGGTATGAGCTTTCGTGTGCATGCACACTTCTTCAGATACCAAAAACCAGTTACCATGTGCCATACTTCAGAGGATAACTCTTGATGTCCAGTATAAAGATAGAGACCTCTAAGAAGGGAGATCAGGAAGGGTCTTGAAATTGTCCATCAAGCAGCCTGATAGCAGACTGGGCAGGTACACAAGTCACCTGGTCGCAGCCTTCCCCGCTTTGGCGAGATCTCCTATTTCAATTAGAAGCATTCTTCCTAGTTATATTTCCAAAGGCAGTCAGCTTCTGCTTCCAGCTTGCACTTGTGACACATACAAGCACATCTGCACCCTCCAATATACACACATGCACACACACGTACATGGAACATTCTGCTTGGCATTGTCCAATGGAGCCTGATTGATCATCTGCATAGGAATGCAGACAAAGCATTTGTGAGAAAAATAATTCAGAAATCAAAGCTTTCTCATACACCACTTGCAGGAGATTAAATTACATCATAAGAATGCTAGATGAGCGACTGATGGTAAGAAAGATCCAAGTCCTTTATCTACGCTTAGTTCAAGTTTAAAATGTAGTCAGCTACACTGTGTTTCGGAACAAACAAAGCACTAATGGGGTTTTTTAAAAACCAAGCTCTGACACCCACCTTGCTCCCCCCCCCTTTAGTCCTATTATTAGGAACATCATTTCAGCTAAAATGTGTTCCCCGGAGTCACCGACAACTACATAGTTAATCTTTGATATTCGTCCCATCGATTCTTGGCAGAACTATAAAACAAAGGGAAGAAGAAAAATCTAAATCTGCTCTGAGTAGGCTTCTACAAACAATGGCTTTCATCTCGGCTCCAAGGAAATCCAGATCAGGCATTGGAACCAGCTCCCTTGCTGCTGTTGCTAGCAATCATTTCAAACTTGCTTTCCCCTTCCAGAACATTTCTAGAATTTTGTTTTTACTTGCATTTGGTGTTGTATTCTCCATATAACAATTTGTTGGAATCCTCCTTCCCCCAGGGGAGTGCCGTTGCCCATTGGCCAGCGCTGCTCTTTCGCTAGCCAACAAAACGCAGCCGCCAATTTCCATTCTTTTCTACTCAGGGGCATAACATCCTTCTGTAAGCCTAGAAACCATTTCCTTATTGCATACGATATATTTCACTGGCTCGATTAAGCCTCTAAATGGAATAGAGCTTAGCTTTATTTGGGGCTTTAGAAAGGAGCATAAGCGGTTGTCTTCAAAGTACCGAGGCCGGTATATTTAAACCTCTTAAATGCCCCTTGCTGTGGGGAACACCCCACATTTGTCTTGCTTGTTTATTATTATTATTATTTAAAAAAAAAAATCTGCCCCACCTTCTTCAGTGAGCTTTGCAAGGTCCCACCTGCTCATACCTTAACCTCTGAACAATTGGTGAGCAGGTGAGATTCTGCTAAGTGTGGGTATCCCTCTCAAGCAAGGGACACTTGAGAACTATGAGCATTGTAATCTGCTTAAGGTGAACCAATAACTTTGTTCTTGGAAGTGTCCCACCCAAACAAGCCCCACTGATACAGAGCTGGCTTGAACCAGCAGGTTGGCTTGAGGAATTAACTAACTCTCAGGTGTGCCAAAGTGGAGGTTACTAAATCATTATCATGTTATATAGAATATGTTTTTTTTAAAAAAAAAATATATGTATACATTCAATTAGAACAGAGGTAGCCACCACACCACCACCGATTGTTGGACTCCCAACTCCCATCAGACCCAGAGAGCTTGGTCAATGGTCGAAAATGATGGGAAATGTAGTCCCAGCAATATCTAGAGGCCACCACATTGGCTACCAAGTGCTGGTGGGGGAATCTGCCAAACTTGGATTCCAAAGCAAACTCACTTAATTCGACCCAGGCAGATCATGATCCAGATTGGATCATGGGTCCACTTCAGAATCCACAGTCTTGGGGATTCCTTCGTAAGGCGGTCCAAGGGCTGTAGTGGAGTGGCCATTCTCCACACAATCACACACCCCATGAGTACCAGAGCATCATTAAAGTCCTGTTATTCCTAAGGGGACTTGCTATATTTGCATTCAAGGCATGTGGAAGGAAACAGCCCTGTTTTTCTTTTCTATCACACCACACTCCATGACTACTGAGCATGCTCACATTTTACTGGCCTGGTTTTCCTTCATTTTGTTGTTGTTTTGCCACTTCAGGGTTTTTTTTTTTAATGGGTTGTCTTTAAAAAAAGAAATCTGCAACCTTCAGGGCTCTCCCAAAAATACTGCCATATTTCTATTGATCCCATTTTGGATAAAAATGGGATCAATATGTGCTTCATATTAATTTTTGCTTCCAGACAATTGTGTAGAAAGAACACCTCAGCAGCGCTAAAGGGTTATAACATGGAGGCAACTGTGGTCTGAGGCTTGCTGTGTATATGTGCATCTGAAAATGGAGGCAAGCTGCTCAAGGGTTTGGCACTTCCTTTTTCAGTAGTTTTACACCAAAAACTGCCACATTGAAGATGGAGGAAGCTTGTTCTTTCCTGCTCCAGAGGCTAGGACCCAAACCAATGGATTCAAGATACAAGAAAGAAGATTCTGAGTAAACATCAGAAAGAACTCCCTGACAGTAAGAGCTGTGGAATAGTTTCCCTTGGGAGGTGGTGGACTCTCCTTCCTTGGAGGTTTTTAAGCAGAGGTTGGATGGTCATCAGTCATGGATACTTTAGGGAGATTCCTCAGGATTCCTTCCAACTCTATGATTCTATGAAAACATATTGCTGCACAGGCCCAGATTCACACACATACTTCAAAAACAGGCCCTGCATAACTCTGGATATTGAGCTCCAGCCTAGTTTTAATGGGGCACTAGCTCTCGGGAACTTTCTAAGGCTGCAGACAGCCAATCACAATGTTGTAATTTCTAAATATGTACTTTGCTCAGCTGGAGACCCGATAGCAAGAATTTTGGCTAGCATTCTGAAATATAAACATGAAATTTCAGCTACCCACAACAGACTCTCGCCCTTAGACACCTTCCTGAAGGAGGGTTAAAAAAAAAAAAAAAGGTGTAGCTGCTGTGTGTGTGGCAGTCAGACAGTCGCCCATAAAGATGATAACATTGAAATATAAACAATAAAACCGTTTCATCATTCACTGGCAAATAGTATTCACTGCTGCTGGCATAATCCCTTCAGATCCCTTCTGACACATGTAACACACTAGGAAGTTGATGGGTTGATATTTTTCAACAGTCCATCTAGATGTTGTGTTCTTGTGTTTATCAACCAAACCTTTCAATGCACGCCAAATTTATTACCAAAAGGTATAAGTTCATGCCCATGAGGGTCGTCAACTGCTAAAAAGACCTTTTTGTTGCTTAAATGCCAGCTGTTTAACTAACAACTTGATATCTTAATTAAATCAATGTAGGTAATGGCGCTTATTACCAAAACCGCAATAGAAGTGCCTTTCTTGAGATACTGAGGTATCTTACCATTTGATAAATGCTACCACTCCCCTTAGTTAGAAGGAAATAGTATACATCATTAATACGGGGTTGCTGCTGCTTTTGTTCATTCCTTTTTTCCAACCATAATGTTGCCAGCTGATGGCTGATGTATAGACACCCGTGAGCAGTTGGTGCCTTCGTTCTTTCAGTGGTACTAAAAATGTTTATGTGGATAAACCATGAGGATGAGCAATTTCATATTTGATTTGCAAAATGATGCCTATTTTCCATAGCCTGAGTCCAAACGGCGGCTCTCTCAGCCTGAAAGCAAGATGAGCACCGCAACCCCATAGTCACCTTTGACTGGACTTAACTATCCAGGGGACAACAGAGGATGAGATGGTTGGACAGTGTTCTCGAAGCGACTAGCATGAGTTTGGCCAAACTGTGGGAGGCAGTGAAAGATAGGCTTGCCTGGCGTGCTCTGGTCCATGGGGTCACAAAGAGTCGGACACGACTGAACGACTGAACAACAACAACCATCCAGGGGTCCTTTAACTTTACCTGCCCTGTGAGCAGAGTTTCCAATAAAGTAAAAATGCAGATTAGGGAATCTTCGGCACCTGAGATGTGAACCCACGTATTGCAAGACAGCAACACTGAAGCGCAGTGCTTTTATTCTAGAAAAAAAGGTGTCGGTATTCACTCTGAAGTTTTTACAGTAAGTGCCACATTTTTAACCAGTGCTTTTCATCTCAAATAAAGGTGTCAGTACTGAGTGCCCTTGAGTACCCACAGGGGGGGAAAAGCACGGTATTGTAATGCCGTGCAATGCCTTTCGCATGGGCTCAATTAAATGAAAAGCAAATTCTGCTAACGAATAAAGCTGCAAATCGGATCCAGATTGGAACTGCAGTTGGGATCTTCTTACAAGTTTGTGTGCCTTGCTACATTACTGATTTCAGCGGATTTTATATATTCATTAGTCATCTGAGGATGTAGTCTCCAGGCTCTCCAAATGGCTGCACCTTCACCTGTCTCTAGATTTTTCTACTGGGGGAAAAATCAGAATTTATGATTGCCATTGTAGTTGCTGCTTTTATGAGAACCAGTAATTAGAAACAGGCACAGGACAATTTATATTCAAAGAACATGTTTCATAAAACACAAAAAAGGAATGAATTTCAAGAGAAGATTGGTCTATACAAATGGTTGGGTCAGCAAAAGAACTCTTTGCAGGTTTAGTTAAGGAAAGTGATCCTCCTGCAGAAGAACTGTGCAAATTACAGAACTATGTGATTGTACACATATGAATTTTATTGAGTTCTGAAAATAAGGGGACATAGCGCTTGATGTTGTTATGGCTGTTCTGTAGACAGTGGATTGTTGAACTGGGGGGTGTTTATTACATCACATTGTGCTTCTTCTGTAAGTGCAGACAACTTTTCATATAAGGGACATGTCTCATGTCTGCAATTTTCAGAACAATTGCTTACAAAACACTATGGGCGATTAACCAACTCCTTTTTTACCCACCCTAAAACTGTGACAGCTGTCCTTGCAGAGAAAACACTGCAGAGATCCTTTTTAAATTTGCCTTTGAAAGAGGCAGCCTTGGAAATTAAGTTCAATTCTGACCAAAAAAGTAGACATTGTACATTTTTTCCTTAGAAAACAAACAAACAAACAAACACCCCATTTGTACAAAACTGATTTTAGTATGCCTGCAAATCTCATCCACTTCTGTCAAAAGAGGGGAAAGCTTTACCTGTTTTTAAAATTTCCCAATAGTGAATGACGTGAATAATTGAAACCCACTGAAAGAGTCTGCAAACACCCCGTTTTGCCCTTTTAGTGATGTTTCAGTGACGTCTTTATGACATTTCCAGGTCACTTCCAGGTTCAGGACAATGTGCTTATATACGGCTGCACACATTTTGAATGCACGCAAATGTAGTGACATAGAAAACAGTGCTCAGATGCAAGCCAACAGCCTACATTTCAATAGATTATTCTTCTCCTTTGTTGCCATGCTTATTTTACGATATTCTCTAGGTTATTTCTATTGCTAATGATATTTGCTTCTTTGGACTCCCTAAAGGAAGAAAAGTGAGATAGAAAAACACTTTATCGACATTAATGTATCACTTTCCCACCTTATAAAGGCTCCTAAGAGACACACAGAGACATCTGAGTATTTCAGCCACTAAATAGATGGCCCCAATGTGGCAGCTTGTAGGAGCGATGAAAAATGGGTTCTATTTACTGGGAGGAAAACTAAATGCCACACATGAAGTGCTGTAAGAAAAACCAAGAGAGAGAAAATAGCTTTAGGAATGGTTTCCTTATTTAAACAGTTCGGCTAAAGTTGGAAATCTCTTCCTGCCAAAGCAAGCGACTCACAACCAGCCCGCCACCAAACTGCTTTGCCTACTCAATCGTTGCTAGTAAAGGATGCTGCCTTTTTGGTAGGACTTGTGAATGACAGAAACAAGCAGGCACCCACAACCACTTGGTTCATCTGTTTTTTGTTTTGTTTTTAAAGGGCTGTTGTGCATCTTGATTTCAAGACTCTCGCTCTATACGGTCGCGACTGTATTTTGCAATTTGCTGTAGCTTAGATTTGTTCAAAAATACGTGCTACTGCACAACATTTTAAATTATGCGAGTTTAAATAAGGAGAAAATGTAGGTGTGCTCTAGTTAAAACCAGCAGCCCACATTTTCAAACAGCTTTTGTGTGATTCACATACCTTTATTTCTGCAATTGCCCAATGGGAAATACAAGGTGCAGACCTTGTATTCCAGGTTTTATTCAGTGGTGTCCCACTCCTAATGATCCAGCCGAGGCTTCTGTCAGCAGAATGGGGAAGGAAGGTGGTTTTCACATATGTCAGGGGTCAGCAAACTTTTTCAGCAGAGGGCTGGTCCACTGTCCCTCAGACCTTGTGGGGGGGGCGGACTATATTTTTTTGGGGGGTGGAGAACAAATTCCTATGCCCCACAAATAACCCAGAGATGCATTTTAAATAAAAGCACACATTCCACTCATGTAAAAACACCAGGCAGGCCCCACAAATAACCCAGAGATGCATTATTATTTTTTAAAAGAACTCATTCTACTCATGTAAAAACATGCTGATTCCTGGACCGTCCGTGGGCTGGATTGAGAAGGCGATTGGGCCAAATCCAGCCCCGGGCCTTAGTTTGCCTACCCATGACATATCTGGTCCTCATCACCCCACCCATCTGCTCCAGAGGGTTGGAGAACCCTTTTGAACATTGTTGGAGGTGGTCAGAGGATTGGAGGAGGAAGATATATTGGCAAAAATAAGCTCCTTCCCTGTTCACCTGATGGGAGCTCCTGCTGGATCAAGGAGCCTTTTATTAGTGGGGGGAGGGAAACACAATTGGATATGACCCTATATAAACAGGGTTTGCTTTCAGTCCCATTAATGTCAATATGAGAAGTCAACAAGGATGTTTTTTGCACCTTGTTTTGTAAACTGTGAATTGGGTCGGTTCACCTTTAAACTGAATTGAATTTCTCTTTCATCTCTGGGAGCTTCTGTGGCCCATAGATAGCAAAGCTCAAGGTAGCCTAATCCAGCCTAACATTTATGTCACAGAGGGAAATATTTGACCTCCGAGGGATGTTCTGTGTTAGACTGCAGTGAGAACTGCAAAACTAAAATATGTTTTTAAAAAGTAAAGAAGAAGGACCTTCCCCCTTTTGTTCGGCTTGTGTTCCTTTCGATACGAAATGTATCTATCTAGACATTTTGGTCTCACAGCCTTGGCTGTGAAAATAGATGCATTGTTCTACAGTCTGCTGATTCGGCAGCCACAAAAGCTGAGACAAACTGCAAGGAGAGATGCCAGCCTCCCTCTGCTCTGACGGCAGGACTCTCCGCATCAGACTTTTCAGAGAACAAATGTGACTTCTTCACACTTGCCCAAGAGACAAAAGTAACATTGTGGATGGATATAATCTAAAGTTAAGTTGCTGACTTCTGGGCTCCCAGCTGTACCAGGGCATGTACTTTTGTTTTCGCTGAGCAGCTTCAGACATTCCAGCAAAGAAAGGATGGTCAGTTGCTTGAAATTTTTCACTCTACTTTTCCAAAGGAAAAATGCACATTTGGTCCTAAGTCTGACTCCAGGTTCGCTCTTATTTGCTTCTACTTCATAGTACTGTTGCACCTTGGTTGTTGAACACCTTGGTACTCATCGGATTTGGCTCCCAAACACTGCAAACCCGGAAGTGAATGTTCTGGTTTGCAAACGTTCTTTGGAACCCCAACGTCTGGCGCGGATTCCAACTGGCTGCAGGAGCTTTCTGCAGCCAATCAGAAGCCATGCCTTGGTTTCCAAATGTTTTGGAAGTCGAACAGACTTCCGGAACAGATTCCGTTCAACTTCCGAGGTACGGCTGTCCACTGTCTTCCCTATCTCGGGTTTCCACTCATCCTAACCCACCCACCCACCAACTTTTCCCCAATCAACATTAAGGGCTAGAAAGCTCCTCTTGGTATGATTCCAGAATGCTGGAAACCAACACAAATCAGTGTCCAAGAGCTAAGAATGAGAAATTGAAGCAATAAAAACAACCTATTCTGTGAGGTCCAGATTATACAATGGATTTGGTGCATGTCAAGAAAATGGACAGGGTATGTCAGTTGCTGAAGAGGCCACCTGGATGCTTTGCCACTAACATTTAGTTTGGCTATCAGTGGCAAGGCTACCAAAACTGGGATTAGACAGTGATGAAGTGAATCTGGGTTGAGATGAAAGTTGATGCATGGCTAAACAAATATGGAAGCGCATCTCCATGTGAAAAACTCTGTTTGGATATGCTCTGCTTAATTTCTCAACACATCGGTATTGTTGTATGAATCGACAATTAGTTTCCAATATTCAGGAATTGGAAGAGTAGGTATCTACACCACCAGGAATTGACCTGGAAGTCAAATAAATTACATAGCTCTACTTCCTTCTTTACATGGTCAGATTTATCACTTGTGAATTCTCCAATAAGAGAATCACTCTGAAAACTAGTGAAACATTCAGTGAAAGCACACCATACAAACATTAAGTCTGGTTTTGACTATATTATTTTAGGAAACAGAACAAGATGTCCTTCTTTTGCTTGGCTTTTGGAAAAGGGGTGGGGTGAAGAATTGTCACTTTTTATTAAACTGATGAAAGTATTAGTGCTGTCTTTTTCTTCTTTCTGTGAGTTGGAGTTATGGAATTGTTTTATTAGATCTGATTTTTTTATTCTATAGTATTATTTTATATTGTATTGATGTAACCTGCTCTTGGGCCTATCAATGAAGAATACAAAAAAAATCTAATCTATATATTGGGAAGTTGTTTTGTCTTTGTCTGTTCTCTATACATTTTGACACCTCTTAAGATATCATAACCAAATTTTACAAAACAGTTAATGAAATCAAAGAGCATTTTTTGTCTATGTTTGGATGAAATTGGATGCCATCTTGACTCAAAACTTCAATGCTTCTTAGTCTTTAATAAATAAAATAGACTCAAAACAACCAGCTCAGCATAAAATGACTTTGTAAGCACCCATGCTTTAAGCTGGCATCAGACCAACATCAACACTGATGACTACTGAATTTCAAGGGAATTCGAAAGCCAGGGTATCACCAAAGAGAAGAACGCTCCTCCTGAAACACACACACACACCCCATCACTGGTGCTCCAGCTTACGTTAGTACTCTACCAAGTACCTGGATGGGCACATCTGGGTTAAATCCACATCTCCACCTCACCCACCAAACTAACACACACATATAAGGTCTGATATCCAGGGCTTGTGGGTGTGTGACAGTACTCATTGGTACTGAATATACCAGCATCTCTGTTTTTTATTACCTATGGCAGCCATTTTGTGCTGGCACCAATAGCACTTCATTTTTTACCCCCCAAAATGCACTGCTGACACCTAACTCAGGATAAGGTTGTGAATGAGTGATGTTTTATTGTGAACCGACCTGACAAGTTAAATAATCCAAGGTGGCTTGATCTTTCTTATCATGAAAAAAAATGCAGGACCTTTGTAGAATGAAGACTTGAAATACACAACATAATCAGACATTTGACTGATTTCTCTATATCTCAGGGAACTTGCCCCCCCCAGCTGTTGTTGAGCTATAACTCCCATCAACCCTAACCATTGGCAGTGATAGCTAGGCTGTTGGGAGCTGGAGTCCAAAAACATCTGGAGGACCACAGGTTCCCCATCCCTGATATATGAACTAGCCACTCAGTGTTTTCCACTGAGGGGTGAGAGCTCCTATTTTCATGAAATCCAAACCCAAGCAAGCACTGGAAAGGCATCCATCACTAAAAGGAGGTACTGTATTTTCCGGCGTATAAGACGACTAGGCATATAAGATGACCCCCAACTTTCCCAGTTAAAATATAGAGTTTGAGATATACTCGACTGCAGATTCTCCAGCCGGTGTATAAGACGACCCCTGACTTTTGAGAAGATTTTCCTGGATTAAAAAGTAGTCTTATACGCCAGAATATACAGTATTTTATCGGTCTTCTAATTCCAACATCTAGCTAGCCAGTAAACTCAAAGAGCATCCACATGATGCAAACTAAGCATCTACATCAAGCAGCCTTTACCAACCTGGTGCCCACACTCCCATCAGCCCCATCTAGGAAGGCACCAGATTAAAAGGCTGATCTGAAGTCTTTAATTACACTTCAGTTCGCAAGTGCACAGAAATCCTACTTCTTAAATGTAGCCAGAGAGAAAGAAAAATAGATAGATTAAATATATCAAAGTGTGTTTCAAATACAATCCATCACTAGTCCTTATCCAGACTTTTAGGGAATAGAACAGCAATTTCCAAGTAAGTAAAATGAAAGGTGCTGAGAGACTCTGTACAAGCTCAACTCCCCACATGCGAGAGTTGCCAGGGTTTCCCAGATGTTTTGAGATCATAACATAGGTCAGAGGATAACTGGTAAGGTCAGCTGGAAAACTGGAAAGGTAAACACTTTTGGGGGGACTAGACTGAGAGAGACTTTCAGAAAGGGAATATCAAACTTAAAAAGAGGCGGGGGGGAACCATTGGTCAAAATGACGAGACTTGTCCTGGCTTCTGCTAACATTACCAATTATTCAAAATATTTCCTTAGTGTAATGCTTTTTCAAAAGTTTCTTGAGAAAAAGGCAACATTGAACTATTTGGACTCTGATGAAATGGTGCACTTCCCCCCCCCCTTTACTTTTTTCCCCTTTGAGGCATAATAAAGGAAATAAATCTAAGTTTTGCAAAACAGAAGTCAGATGAAGCAGCAGCAAGTAAAGACCACGTTTATTTTAAGTCAGCAGCACACTCTGCTGGCTGTTTCACTTTTTGTCTTAAGGTTAAAGATAATAAATGCAAACTTACTGTTGCTGTACCATCTCTATGTATAGATTAAAAACAGCTAAGCGGTCAGTGTACTGTACCTCCTGAAAAATTCTGAAGAATATATGTTGTTTATTCTGGCAATATACAGTACAGTGGTACCTCAGGTTAAGAACTTACCGTATTTTCCAGCGTATAAGACGACTGGGCGAATAAGACGACCCCAAACTTTTCCAGTTAAAATATAGAGTTTGAGATATACTCGACCGCAGATTCTCCACCTGGTGTATAAGACGACCCCCGACTTTTGAGAAGATTTTCCTGGATTAAAAAGTAGTCTTATATGCCAGAATATTCAGTAATTCGTTCCGGAGGTCCGTTCTTAACCTGAAACTCTTCTTAACCTGAGGTACCACTTTAGCTAATGGGACCTCCCACTGCTGCTGTGCCGCCGCTGCCGCCACACAATTTCTGTTCTCATCCTGAAGCAAAGCTCTTAACCTGAGGTACTATTTCTGGGTTAGCGGAGTCTGTAACCTGAAGCATCTGTAACCTGAGGTACCACTGTACTTGAAGGCAATGTAATTCTAGTGCGTTGTTTGGAAAACTGCTCTTGAAAGTAGCTGATAATGGCTCTGTCCCAGCTTCTGCCAACCTACCGTGTTTCTCCTAAAATAAGACACCGTCTTATATATTTTTTTTGCTCAAAAAAACACAGTATGGCTTATTTTCAGGGGATGTCTTATTTTAACCGTGTCGCATCAGTACGCTGCATAGCCACGCCTCCCCAGGCTGTTTTAATGGGAGGTGCCGCGTCACTATGGCTTATTTTCGGGGTATGGCTTATTTTTGGGGAACGGCTTATATTTCGCAAATGCATAGAAATCCTGCTATGGCTTATTTTATGGCTATGGCTTATTTTAGGAGAAACAGGGTAGCAGTTCAAAAACACGCCAGTGCAATTAGATAAATAAGTACCATTGTGGTGGGAAGGTAAACGGCATTTCTGTGCACTTTGGTTTCTGTCACGGTATCCCGTTGTGCCAGAAGTGGTTTAGTCATGCTGGCCACATGACACAGAAAGCTGTCTGTGGACAAACGCCAGCTCCCTCAGCCTGAAAAGAGAGATGAGCGCCACAACCCATTTGACGCCTTTGACTGGAATTAACCATCCAGGGGTCCTTTACCATTACCTTTTACCTTAATAGTCAACAAAGCATCCACCTTTTGCCTCAGTCCAAGTATTTAGGAGCTGGATGCAATTTTCATTGTCTATGAGAGAGTTGTGATGAAATTCTTGTAAGTCCTCCCTCCCGGTCATACTGAAAAGCGACACTAAGACCACAGTAGACATTTGCTTAGGAGCACAAGAGAAGCCTGTTGGATCAGCCCAAAGGCCCATCTAGTCCATCTTCTCACAGTGGCCAACCAGATGCCTGGGGAAAACCTGCAAGCTGGACATGAATGCAAGAGCATTCTGCCCAGTTGCAATTCCCAGTAATGCCTCTGAAAGTGGAGGCAGAACATAGCAATCATGGCTAGTAGCCAATGGTAGCCTTGTATTCCATGAACTTGCCTAAGGCCACCCAGGTTGGTGGCCATCACTGTCTTTCGTGAGAGCAAGTTCCGTGGTTTAACTAAGCACTTAATGAAACAATACTTTCTTTCCTCTGTCTTGGATCTTCCACCATTCAGCCCTGTGGGATGTCCACAAGCTCTAGCGTTATGCTTACTGAACCCTGTTAAGCTTCTCCCTCTGACCTCTCCTCGGTGTCCCACCACCAATCCCCAGGTTCTGAGCCTTCCTTCCCTGGGATTTTCCTTGGGAGTTTCCCCAGCAGGCACCTCCCACCACTCCTCATCATCCAGCCAGTCCCTGACAGTGCCATATGCAAGCCTGTTTCTGAGCCTCAATAATATAATCTATAATACAGTGGTACCTCATGTTGCGAACAGGACCTGCTCCGGAGCCCCGTTTGCAACATGAGCAGAACGCAATATGAAGCGCCACATCTGCGCATGGGCATGGCGCAATTCGGCACTTCTGCACGTGTGCGAATCACTGAACCCGGAAGTAACCTGTTTTGGTACTTCCGGGTTCGGCACGTTCATATCCCACGATGAACGCAACCCGCAGCAGCCGTAACATGAGGTATGACTGTATGGAGATTATAATACCGGCCAGCCTTTCAGAGTTGCTGTTCTGAAACAGCCTTCCCCAATGGGGTGCCACCCAATGTTTGGGACTACAGCTCTGATCATCCCTGACCCTTGGCCATGCTGGCTGGTGCCGATAGGAGTTGGGCATTCAAAGCATTTGGAAGGCACCAGGTGGGCAAAAACATCATTTAAGTGAGACAATGCATATGACACATTTTAAACACCCACAAAGAGCAACGTAAATGCTGCGTATTCATTACTGCCTCCCCATTCATCACTCCAAGGCAACTTTTCTTCACAGAGATTCAAGCAACAGAGTGTTTGTAAATCCACAAGCCAAATAATCCCCAATTCTTAACTTCCTATCGAAAAGAGAGAAAATGCTCACCAACCACAACATTTTCAAACTAGGGCAAAGATTTATGGCCATGTAGGTGAAAGAGGGCAGAGGAGAATCAAGAAAAAGTTTGCTAAATCTTCTGCATGAGGAAAGAAAAGAAGGCCATATATATATACAACCCAGCAAAAGCTACACCAACGAATCACCTCCTTTCCCCCGGTTACAGAGATCCATTTTAGATGGCAAGAGCAAAACAGAAAGGAAAGCAATTGCCTGCCACGAGCACAAGCCGCGGTTACACTTGCCACTTGAAAGCTTCCAAATCTGGACTGGGTGCCAGCAAGCTAAATTATGGCTTATACTCACAAAGATGACATTTTTGTCAAGAGTAGGAAAACACATTGACTAGCGATGGACAGAGTACAGACGGACTCACGCCACCAATCAGACATGCTAGTTGTTGCTTCAGTTGTGGAAGACATTCGAGAAGAAACACCTTCGGGCATGATCCAGATCACTGCTATAAATTTACTTGGCATACTTTCTTTCCCTCTATTGCAGGCGCAGATCTAACTCCCATACTCTCAACCCTCAAAGGATAGAGTAACCACTTTGCATAGTGTTGCCTTTTGCCTGCCCAGAAAAAGGCAATGCCAACAGGCCGTTTATACATTCATACATACAATGGAGAGTTTTAACTGACAGTATATATGCAGGCAAATCAATTTCCACTCCTCACTGCTTAGGTTTTTTAAAATAACGCTAAACTGAACAGATATTTATCAACTTTGCAGCAGAATTTTAGGGTGCTATTATTGTTGTTGTTGTTGTTGTTGTTGTTGTTGTCATTATTATTATTATTATTAAAAGAAATTTTGCAGTGAATCAAACCATTGATTAGAGCATCCAGTTGAATAAGATGTTCCATGCTTATATGTATAAAAAGAAAAAAGAAGAAAAACAGAGCAATTATGGTCATCTAGTGTGTTGCAAAGCAAGCACGTTCATCTTCTGTAATTACTGAAATGGACTTCTCCATTACTGAACAAACACAGAGCCACTTCAATAACTCGAAGGTTGCTGTCACAGTACTGAAACCAAACGTTTTGAAAAAGTAACATTTTGATTCACACACACTCTGAAATGCACATGACTTGAATCGGCTCAGGAAGGTATAGCTAGATGAAACATGACGTCTATCATCTGAATGCTCATGCTTTGTTTTCATGTCAGGGGAAGGACAGTTTTGAGCAGCCTAAGGATGATCACAGTGCCGTTTGGGGCTTTTGCCCACTGTTGCCAGAGAACTCCATGAGACATCACTGACATAGACAGTCCAAACCACAGGGCACTTTGCTAAAAGCCCTTGCAAACTTGGGTCTGGCCCTGTCAGTTCCCATGCCTCATCTTTGCCCAAATCCTACAGCTCAGAGAAGACAAACAGTGTTATAGTTTCAACCTTAATAACGTCCTTGAAGAAGGTTCCTTGTGGCTCCTTCAAAAGAAGTGGAATATTACTTAGCACAGAAGCAGGGAACTTCATGTGTGGGGGCCGAATGCAGCCCTCCAAGCCTCTCCACCTGGACCTCCAGACTCTTCCCCAGGCCACACGCCTTTCCCAGCCACACCTGCTTCACACCTTTACTAGATGTTTTTGCCTGGTTGGAATGTGTCATTGAACTCTATTATTGGCTCTTGGTTGCCTAGACCAGGGATAGGCAACCTAAGGCCTGGGGGCCTGATGCGGCCCAAAGGCCTTCTCAATCTGGCCCGCGGACGGATCGGGAATCAGCGTGTTTTTACATGAGTAGAATGTAGAAAAGGCAAGAATTACATTTGTTGCTCTGCCCATTTTTGTCTCTAGCTCCAGCCACCACTGGAATGTGGTCCCTGGATGGTTGCCCAGGACAGAATGTGGCCCTTGGGGTGAAAAAGTTTCCCTGCCCTTAGGATAAGATGTTTCATAGATAATGCATTCTTTTCTCTATACTTACAAAGTCCTTCAATAAGAAATCTGCTATGCTCTGTGTCTGGTAGGAGCGCAGGTCAAATGTTGACACTGAAGACCGGACAAGGAGATTTCATGCTTTTTAGATAACAGCTTTCCTAAGCATGGTGACCCCAGTCTAAATATTGCTTCTGATTTGTTTTAAGGTCATGTTGCTTTAAAGCAAATGGCCACTGTTTCACCAATGTGAAATATGACCATGGACAACACGTCTGTCAGACATGCCTGTAACATACTGCTTAGCACTGTTAACTTACAATATGCACCTATTATTGTTGGTTCTCCTAATGAAAGAAAATAAAGACACTGCATAAATCTCGAACACGTGTTTCGTTTTTCCAGCTGCCCTGCTGCTGCGGAACGTCACGCTAACGAGAAGTGATGCTAACAAGAAGCTAAAACCAGTGTAGCAAATGGAGCATTTAAATATATATAAACATGCAGACATTCGCATATAAATAGAAATGGGCTCTTTGAGGGAAATGAGGAGAACCCAGGACAGGCATATTTCAGATGAAGATTGCCTGCATTTTCCTACATAGCAACAACTTTGGTCCTGCATAACAAGAAAAGAGTCAATGCCACCACTACACAGCCCTCGAATGCTCTTAATGCTAAAATAGGACATCAGTATTTGGTTATCTCTATTAAAAGACATCTCAACAGACTATCATTGTTTTGCAGACTTAAGCACAGACTGGGAAATTTAGGTTTGCGCAATCAGAACAGATTCAAGAGCTCTGTCACCCTGGCAAAGCAAATCCACTTTAAAAACGAATTGGATTTTATTTTTTTTAATTGGGAAAGAGACAGGGAAATGAATTTAAAAGTGTGGGATGAACGAGAAGATGAATAAACACACCATCAGCAAATGAAGTCAAATGAAAGTTGAACACTTATCATCGTATAACCTCTGCACAAACGAATCAGAATAAATGTCCAGTAAAGTCGGGATATAATCTAACCTCTATGTAAGCTTTCTGCAAGAAAATCAGAAAGAATGCAGATATGTGACCACAAATAACTAGGATTAGAGTACACATCTGAAAGAGGAAGTATGGGTGAAAGCAACTAAATGTTTCTATGAACTGGATTTGCATTTTAAAATACTGTTAAGGCATTTTGTGGAGGATTTTCTCAAACGTCAGAGTATAAAAATCCTTAAATAAATTAACAAATAGCATCCTAAGGAGAAAAGGAAACAACATTAGTTTGTCATGGGTACTGCAGGTGGTTAGGGAACTCCTATTCCCCTCACAAAACTACAGTTCACAGAGTTCCCTGAAAATGATTGATTGCTAAACCAATAAAAATTGTAGCTCTCTGAATAAGGAGCCTCCTAACTGTTATGTATTGAAGTTCTCACCCTAGGCCACTAGGGGTGTTGTGTATATAGTTTCACTCTGCCCACCGTGGCTGCAGTTCTCACTCAGGTCCACATGCAAATGAAGGATTGAGAGTGCCGTTCATGGATTGGGTAGCTAGAGAGAGTTGTTACTGTTGCATGTTACTGAGTACTATATAAGCAGGCTGGCTCAGCCCTTCAGTTCAGTTCTGTTCCAGCCTGAGAATAAAGAGAGCTGCTTGGAGAATCACTGTGTCTTCTGCTATGTCCACCCACTACGTAATACTAACAACTCTCAGCACCCTTAAGAAGCTACAGCTCCCATGATGCTGGGGGTGGGGGGAGCCATGATACTGCTTTGAATGTACAGTGCAGATAGGGCCATAGAAGACAGCAACTTTCCCCTTTCATAGTTCCCTAGTGAACCACTGGTCAAATGGACAACTCACAGCACACACAAGACTTACTGGACTAATATGTGTTTGGTATGTTAAAACCATAACAGTCAGAAGCTCATTGTATCAGGCCAAATTTACCAAAACGAAAACCCTGCAGAGTAAGTCAAAAGGAGCCTGGTGTCTCCCTCGTGAAAAAAATATACCGTCCTGATAGGAGACAACGATTTGATGGCTCAGTGGGGTTTTCTAAGTAAACAGAAAAGCCAGGGCCCTTAGCAGGTGGCCGGGTTTGATATTCAAATCATTAACATTTTACATGTGGCGTTTTCATTAGGGGGTGGGGGGGAAAGGTTACCGCATGATGGACAATCTGTATATATTTGCAGATGTGGTGTGTGTGGAAGTCAAACCTCGCAAAGGAGTATAATTTGAAGCAATCTCCCTGCCCGAGAATAGCTGAAGGCAATGTCCAATCAAAGTACTGTCAGTCCTCTCTGCCCAGCGAATAAATGAGTTGCTTTGACAGGAAATTCCAACTGCAATTTTAATTCTGATCAGGCTTCAGGAAGTGGAAAGAATAAAAACACATCAATTATAGTGACAGGAAGTTTTAAATCACATGGCCAGCAGCTGCTGCCAAAGGGACCCATCTGCCAGATTTGTTAAGGAAAGGGGGTTTCTTGGAGTGACCAAACATTTGCACAAAAATCTGATACGCTGACGTAACTCTCCAGTTGTTATGTTTTCTTGGGATAAGTGGGAAGAAAAATGAAACAGCAGAAGAAATATGTCATTATTGCAACCGAGCAACTTCTTTGTTTCAAACATACCCCTGTAACATCAAAAATATACAACTGCTCACACAAATATCGCTTTTTGCCTGGCATTCTCTGATCAGTGTCATTTAATACTTTATACATTAGGCACATACTTTCCCACAAGCTTCAGTGAATGAGGAGGCCAAGTCATCTGCTATAAACTTCTCACTACACAGCTATGCAACTTGGTACACGGGCTGCATTTTCCTGAAGTCTAATGCTGGCATTAATGAAATCCGGTTCATGTTTCTTGTAGCCAACCATCATCCACTCCACCTGATTAAGCCCTTTGAACATTTCTGCTCTGTCTTGGCATATGAGTGTGTGTGGGACGAGAGGGAGAGAGATTAAGAATTGTTTGTTTTTCTGCTACTGCTTTAAAACTGTGCGTGCAAATTCTTGAATGCTTCTCATTTTCTGATCAAATCTCCCAGCCAGCACAAACAATTCAAAAGCCAAAGCTGTGACATTAAAACAAAAAAAAAAAAACTTTAGAACTCCAATAAAAATTGTGTTGCGAGCCATAAAATGGTTTGTTTGTTTGTTGGTTTGCACTAGATCATTCCGTGAAACAGCAGTGGTGCCATTTTGTCCAGAACAAACGTTAGCATGATCAAATCAATTCTGATTTCAATGGGAAATTGAAGCATATGAGATTGATTGCCTTCCATTAAAACAACTGGGACTTGGAGTGCTTCGTTTTGGCAGTATTGTGTCCTGTATTTGGCAACAAGCTGCCCAAATTAACATCCAATACGAGCCAAAAGTCTAAAGCCAGGCCAAAAGGATGTCTTGGACAACATTCTCCTCCCCTCCCCCAAATAAAGGTAAAGGTAAAGGGACCCCTGACCATCAGGTCCAGTCGTGTCCGACTCTGGGGTTGCGGCGCTCATCTCGCTCTATAGGCCGAGGGAGCCGGCATTTGTCCGCAGACAGCTTCCGGGTCATGTGGCCAGCATGACAAAGCCGCTTCTGGTGAACCAGAGCAGGGCACGGAAACGCCGTTTACCTTCCCGCCGGAGCGGTCCCTATTTATCTACTTGCACTTTTGACGTGCTTTCGAACTGCTAGGGGGGCAGGAGCTGGGACCGAGCAACGGGAGCTCACCCCGTGGCAGGGATTCGAACCGCCGACCTTCTGATCAGCTAGCCCTAGACTCTGTGGTTTAACCCACAGCGCCACCTGGGTCCCATCCTCCCCCAAATAGTGTTCACTCAATAATAATCTTAACATCACTTTATAGACAGAATCAAAATCGAAACAGCCATGTCCCTTATACTGGAAACTACTAACGTTAACAGTGGCACAGTGGAATTTGACTCTTTATCGACATTAAATTGCCCTTCTGTATTGCCTTCCCACTCACTGAAGGAAAGAAGTGATTGTGTCCCAAATGTGGTCTTTCCCCCAAGGGATATCCTCCTGACACTGTCCTTCTTATGCGTCAGGGGCTAGGAAATTGAATTCTCCATTAGCCAGGCCTTTGTGGTTCAAACTTGATTTGCAGTATCTTTTTTGTTTCACTAATATTTTTATTTCATTTATATTACAGATCTATAGCCAGAGGCCATAAATATTGCACAAAGTTCTGTGCAATAAGGGGGGAAAATGAGAAAAAAATATTAAACCGCAGAAACCGTTTTGACAATTCCACAACTTAAAATCCAATAAATAGCTGGGATGTGCTTCAGGGAAAGCCTTCTTAAAACAAAACGTCTTCAGTAAATGCCTAAGCAACAACCCGTCTCATTTCAGATGGTAACAGATTCCAGAGGACTGGGGTCGTAACTCTAAAAGCTCAGATTTAATGCAAACTAAATACACTTCTGGGCCATGCAGGACTCTCAGAAGTGTCACATCTGATGAGCACTGCTGCTTGTATCCCTGGCTTATATAAGGTAAGAGCTCTGATTGATGAGATAAAAGATCTGTATAATCCTCATTGTGGCTCCAACAATGCCCCATCAGATGGCTTTGGGAAGCACGCAAGCAAGACATGAGACCCATAGTTCTCTGCTGCTATTCAGCTGTTCCCCAGCAATTGGTATTCAGAGTCATGTTGCCTCTGGTCCTGAAGATAGCATATAGTCATCATGACTAGTAGCCATTGATAGCCTTATTCTTCACAACAGTAAATATCTATTTTTTCTCTCTCCCCAAAATGTGCAACATGAGCTACTGTTGCATCCCTAATAATAACAGTCTCTCTTGACATCCTTCTCCAAAATGTGTTTCTCGAAAGGATCTCCTTCCAAGTTGCTTAGAGATTTCTTGCATCTTGGAAATTTGTCAGGAAGATGAAAGATCAAGTCAAGTTATGTGAGGGCCATGTTACAAGTGACATGGGAAACCCATGATTAGTCTGTCACTGGTGGTGATTGTTTTACTGAAATGCAGGCACTGGCGGGGGGCGGGGCGGGGGGCGGGAGGTGCTACAAATCTGACTGAAGCAGCAGCAGCAGCAGCAGCAGGGAGGGAGGAAGAGGTGCTTAATTCTTACCCTCAAGCCATTTTTTTTCCCCTGATCAAAACCAGCCCTGCTTACCCAGCCACAGGAGAAAGATACAGGGCGAAAGGGTTAAGCACTCCCTTTCCCCCACATCGCTATTGCAATCAAATTCACAACTCCTTTCAGTTAATCAGTAAAACAAAAAGTCACGAGACTATAAAGGACGAATCTCACATGCTACGGCTACTTTGGTCCTCATAAGAAAGCTTTCGGGCCCCTTATAGCATGGGAAACCTATCTGGTTCTGACATACCTTCTCCTGCTCCCATCTAATGCAGAAGTGCAAGAGGAAAGGCCTTTTTCAGTTGCCACCTCCAAACTATGAAACACTTTGCTTCATGAGATACAGCTGGACTCCTCTCTCCCTGTTTTCACCAGTCGCCAAAGACTTTTTCTTCCAGCAGGAAGATGTTTTTTTTATCAATGAATGTCCATTTGTGACCCTGTCACTTGTGTTGTTAGGTTTTTTTAAAAACTGATGTCAGATATAGGTAACATGCAGTGGCGAAGCTGCATGCTCCGGCACCGGGGGCAGAGAGCAGGTGGGGGTGTGGCTGCCGCGCGTCCCGGGGGGGCGTGGTGCACATCCCGGGGGCATGGTATGTCGCCCGCAGGGGTGTGGCATGCATCCCGGGGCATGGTGTGCCGCCCGCGGGGGTGTGGTGCACCACCTGTGGGGGCTGCACGGTGCATGTCTTGGGGGGCAGCTGCATTGGTACCCCCCTCCCCGATGGTGCTGGGGGTGGTGTACTCCCCCCACCCCTCTGCCTATGAAGTTGGGGTTATTACTTGCTACGTCATCTTTGGTAACACTTAGAATGTTGGGATATAAATCTCTAAATTGGTGTGGGGAACATCAGGCCTGGGGGATAAACGCTGTTAGAAACTGAGATATGAAAGCTACGAGCTAAATGGCACCGTAATCCTAGTTTATGGGCACAACAACGGAATGTCCAGGTGCACTTTTTATAACAAGAATACAAAGCTGGAAATGAATGAACTGCAGCTAAAATATTATGTTCATTTTTCACATGGTCTAGTCCTTCAGCTGCACACACCCCTAATATTCTTAAGAGGGTCTCTTCTCCAGTCTTCAGAGTGTAGCTGGAAGTGGGGAGGCAGAAAAAGGTCCTCCTTTCCTTCCACTCTGCAGTTTTAATCTGAAATCTTAGGTGCAGTACTGTGCCCAGAGCTCAGAAACTGCTCGTGCTAATGAAATTCCCTGTCACAAAATGCGCCTAGAACAATGGGAGTTTTGAACACAGGATAAATCCAGGCTTCCATTTATCTCTATCTGGCCCTCAGAATGAAGTTGTTGTCTTTACATGTTATAAAACACCCTTGGTAACAATTAGAAACATGGGATATAAATCTCTAAATTGGTGTGGGGATTATCATGCCTCATGCCTGTCTATCAGGCCCTCAGGACTCTTCCCAGACCACCATCTCCTCAGCCACACACACACACCCCTACCCTAATACCACCCTCTTTGAGTGTTTTTGCCTGGCTAAAACATGTCCTTTAACCCTAATAATGGCTCTTGGTTGTCTGGATGGAGGGTGGAGAGGGAGCTGTGAGGATATGTGCGGAAAATGCCCTACTGTACAAAGGTCAAAGGCATACTGATTGCTTCACCCATTTTTGGCTCTGGCTCCACCCACCACTAGCATGTGGCCCCTGGGAGGTTAACTAGATGGGAATGTGGCCCTCGATCTGCAAAAAGGTTTTCAACTCTGCTCTAAATACGTATAATTAATAAAGAAAATAAAGCTTCCAAAAATATAGCTTAATAATTAATTGGCAGTTTTCAATTAAGTTTTAATCAGAGACCTACCGAAATCAATGGACATAACTTAGTTGTCTTCATTATTTCAGTGCGTCTACCCTGAGTAAAACTTAGGTGACTACTACCCCAATCTACCTGTATGTACAATGTACTCTCAATGCAAAAACACAGCACCAATCTAATGGTCATTAACCTATAAAAGGAGGGCTCTTGCTCCTGTCTCTCTTTGAAATTTGGCCAGCCCAAGCCTTAAAAAGATTCATACCAATGGGATGGAAAACCCCAAAGTTGCACACAGCACAAGACCTCCCAAGTCCCTCACTGGAACTAATGGGAATGGAACTAGATTGGAAATCACAGAGTGGGCAAATTTCACAACAAAACACTCTCCTGATGAATCAGCAATGACCTGAATGAAGATTTTAACAACGAAAACAAACAGACAAATGAGACAATCCCCTTGCCCTATCCACCCAACCATGCTTTGATATAGATAGATAGATAGATAGATAGGTAGATAGGTAGATAGGTAGATAGGTAGATATCATATACCGTATGTATTCAATACTGCCATCCCTGTATGGGATAGGGAATTATTCCACACTAATGCAAACAACTACCAAAAGCATTTGCAATCTCTGCAATCACCCATTTTTTCAGACACAGCTGGAAGTTGGTGGGAAAGCAAGGAGGAGGAACCAGAGGAAGCAGTGAGACTGGAAATGGGCTCATAATGCGAAGTCTCACTAACTACCTCCTCTCTGCCCATCAGTCTTATTAATACAGTTCCATAAAATGTCTTTGTTTTACATGAGGAATGTGGCTATGTATGTTTCGTTTTACACTGCAGTCCAGCTGAGAATTCACACCTTCCTTTAGCCAAAGCCAGCCTTCCACCTTTCACTGCTCTTGCTATGGGTGTTTCATTGGCTAATAAAACCCCGTGTAAATTAGGCTTGTGCCTACATTTCGCCTTTGTTTGTTTCTTTTCATTAATTAGCCATTTCACACAATGCACTAAAAGGCGCAGTAACAAGCCTTCTGCTAACTAGTAACATCTCCTTTCTGGCTATGTTTTCTTCCCTCTGTTGTTTAAAGCGAGGCATGCCATTGTCTTCTTCCAAGAGTTTTCTGTCGGTTTTATTTTATTTATCTCTTAGTAAATAAACAAAGATTTCATCAGAAGGTCCCAGAGCGTTGTGAATTAAAGTTTGAGTCATTTAAAAATAACCATAAGCATAAGAAAATAGAAAACAGAAGCAAAAAGTTGAAAAGCAGAAGAGAATTCTTCAAATCCCCTGCAATCTAAAATGCACAAGTCAATAGGAAGGTATCAAAAAGCTTGCAATGCAGCTGGCAAGCAAGCCTTCTTAGAGAAGAGGGGTCAGGGGCCACCACAGAAAAGGACCTCCTTTGCACAGTGTGCTACTGCTAAAGAGGGTACTTGGAGCAGGGCCTTTTTGGATCTTAAAACATGCTGTGGGTATGGGAAGAGGTGCTCCTTCATTCATTTTCTTTGTATGCTGCTTTTCCACACACAAACAAAATCATGCTCATATCAGCTTACAACAAAGAAACAGGGTTGCATTTAAAGCTAACACTACAAAACAATTTCATAATAACATAGTAACTATTTCATATTAACATAGCAAAACAAAAATATAATAGCGTGCAAAAAAAACAACCTACCCACATTTCAATACTATGTATATATAACAAGATTGCTTAAACAACATGCAGCATCCAATAGCAAAAATAACAAGGGAGCTTCACAGTTTCATCTCAGTCCTAGGTTTTCGGAAAACTGCAAGAGGGGAGAGTGCTCTTCATCTTGGGTCCTGCTTGCACCTGGTTGGCTGCTTCAAAAACAGGATGCTGGACTAGATGGGCCATTGGCCTGATCCAGCATGCTCATCTTATGTTCTTACAATGGTACTTTGGTTTCCCCCAATAAAATTCCATATCCTCCACAATTCAAGCCCCAAACAGATTCGGACCCACCAAGTTCCAATCCAGAAGCCATATCGGAAACATGAAACTGCCATTCATGAAAAATGTTCATGAAAAATGTTCATGAAAAGCCATTCATGAAAATATATGGTTTTGATTCTGGCAGCTGACAAGACAAGTGGTGGATTGCTGGCCCGCTTACCCCAAAAGTAGCTGCTGTTGATAATATATTTAGCATACTGATTTGTGCTTTGCACTTAACCAAGATGTTAAAGAGACTCTTTATAAAATATTCCGCCAGTGTGATACAGATGGAAAACAACCTAAGGCTACTAGGAAGGAGGTTGAAACGTATCTCATATAAAACACATCATTATGCATTAAAGAAACTTTCCTTCATCCAAAAAGAGTGGCCAAGCAGCTGGAGCTTTACTCCAGGAACCACATAAAGTTTTAATTAAATTCATTAAAAATTCTTTGTCTCTCGGCAAGTTGCGGGGGTAGGGCAGATAGAACGACTTAACAATGGCCAAGGTACAATCCAGTTTGTCAAAACGAATAACAGCACAAACGCCTTTGGTTACATGGAGATGCTAGAGGGAGGGGGGAGTTCAGGAATTACTATGAGTATCATGTTTACTGTGCTGTAATACTTATATAAAAATTATTGCAAGATGTGGCCGGTCCCTGGGAAGAGACTGCTATTCAGCAGATTGATAAAAGCAGTTGCTAACAAAGAAGGCACGGTTTTTCAGCTGATATAACTGATCTGGGATGCAGAGAACAACACTGTTTCTCTTAAATAGGAGGACAGGGAAATAGATTGCAATTGTGATTAATCTGTGTTCTACGGCAAAGATGCATCATGACCGAACCTTTTACATTAGGCAGCTTTCTGCAAGGATGGCAGCTTATAACCAGTGCTTTTTTCTGGGGTACTCAACGGTACTCAGTACTGGCACTGGTTATAACTGTCAACTGGAATTGGGGCACCCATCTATTTTTAGGTTTTCTGATGACAGGTGCGGAACCTGTAGTCCTCCAGACACCAATGGACTCCAACACCCTTCAGCCCCAGATGGGAAGGCCAATGGCCAAGGGTGATGGGAGTTGTAGTCTATCAACACCTGGAGGTCCACAGGTTAGCTGCTCCTGGTTTAGGGCAATCAAGAACCATGTAGGTAAAAACAGCCAGCAGTGTTGCTAAGGCCAAAAATTTGTACCATTTAAAAAAGAGCCATAAAACTCTGAAATACACAAGTCTAGAATACACATGCGAACAGGCATTTTCAATGGTGGCTCCCTGTTTGTGGAATGTTTTCCCATAGGAAAAGCATGCCTGACACCATTGCTGTCTGTCTTTAGGTGCCAGGCAAAAGCAGTTTTTTAAATTACAGTATGCATGTTTATAGCTTTTAATCAGCAGGTTCGTTAGACATGTTTGTGGCTTTTGTTCGGGCTCATTTAAGTGGGGTGGGTAGGCCTTGTTTCTTTTAAATATATCATCAGATGAGCATTCTACTTTTTTGTGCACTGCTGTTTTTATGCATTTGTTATTCTGTTTTATTGTGTAAGCGGCACTTAAGTGCAAAAATTAACTAATTTTTTAAAATGATAATAAATATTATAAAAGTAAGTGTAACTGTGCAATTTAATGAAAAAGAAACATTACCAAAACACAGTTATTGTGTGTATATGTCTGTGTACACATACACAACCTGTTCTCATGTGTGCTGATTCAGAAGTAAAGCAGAAGAAAATTCCCACTGAGTTCAACATGACTTTACTGCCAAGTGAACACATAAACAATTATAGATTTAAACACGTGGGTGATTTCGCTAGAAAGCTTTAACCACCTAAGAATGAGAGGAGAGAATCTTTGCACGGTGACTTTCATCTGTCAAAAACAATTGTGTAAATGACATGTACAAAGTAATAGGGTACTAATGGAATAGCCAGATTAAAGATTTATTAAACAGGACATTTTTTTGAGACTATAGCATGTAATATCTGGTTTTTTTATTTAAAAATACCATTTTGTTGTTTTTTTCCATCTTATGCTGATATTAATTAAATTATAGTAATGTCATATTGTAGTTATAAAATGGAATTGGAAGGACGCTATTTATTTTCAGGTCCTTGTGGGGGGAAATCAATTAGTAAACACTGTAATGGTGGGGACAGAAAGCTGGCATTTCCTCAATATGATCAAGAATATTGTATATATAGAAGGGAGCCTCTACTATCATTTTGGCAGGTGGCCTCTTCTGTTAATGAGCCAATTTGAGAAAACTATTAAGCCTCTGTGAAAAACTAGGGCTATTTCCCTAAGCCATTTTTGATCTATAGAACTCATGCTACTCAGCTGTAGGACATAAGCCTTTTCAGCTGGCTCAGTTGCACATATTCATTCGCCCTAATGATAACATTAAGTACATGAAGCGAGCAACAATGAGGCCTAAGAGACACATATTCTCTTACTCCTCATTCTAGCCCAGTTCATATCCTTAAAAATTCCAAGGAGCCCGTGTAAAATGGGAGTTTGAGTCAAGAGCAGGAAGGCTGTTGTTGAGATTCAGAATTACAAACCGATCCAGAATATGAACGTGTCCATCTCTTATGCTTACCTCCATTACAATATAAGCTCCATCTAGAAAGTTCATTGCCAGCTTGCACAGCAGTTTGAGCCAATGCATTTTCTTCATACTCATCATTATCAAACCTTTTATTGGCATCACATACAAACATCCATAACAAATCAATACAGAGTTACCCCAGTGGCACAAGACATTTATCAAAAGCTGAGGGCAGAGCAGTCTATTGTCACGTCTCTGGGTCTCCAGGAAGAACAGACGTCTGCAATGTATTTTGACGACAGAAAACTAGATAAAGATATTTAGCCACTAACTAGCTTGGTGAGCTCCTGGTCATTCCCCAATAATAGAAAATGTATGACCTCCAACTCTGGTTTCCATTTGGGAATGCAGAGTTGATCAAGGAATTGCTGGTCGAGATCTACATATAGTTTGCATTTAAGAACCATATATATGTGAGAGTTTCCACCTGGTGGTCTTCACATGGGCAAATTCTTCCTCCTTCCACCATGCCCGAGAACCTTCCCCAAAGGAGGTTTGATGGATTTGAGTTAAACCTGGCCAGCGAAAATGCCCTTCTGTTTTGGGGGGGGGGAGGGGTTAAGCAAAAATTCTAGATAATTGTGATTAATTTCATGTGCCCAAAAGAGTTGAAAGTAAAGAGGAGAACATGTTTCCTCTGCTGCTGCTGTTAGTTCCTGGTGTTCAATATCCCACAACCTAGTTCTTATTATAGCCTTGGCAGTTGGAAGGGACATCGAACGCAAAAGTTCCATTGACAGCCCAAGTTGCTGTATCTTTATGTTAAACTGTTGTAGCCCTGGGGAGAGGAAGGAGTCTAACAAAACTTCGATGAGGAAATGTGAGGCAGACATTTAACAAGCATAGAAGAAATCTCACCCAAGCAACAGTCTCTACCTTGTGTTGACCTCCCTCTAGGCACAAGGCTGCATACATAGGGTACACAGCGTGGAATAGCAAAATCTTGAAAAGAAAAGCTGCCTGCACTCGTTCCACCATCTGGGTAAACCCTAGCAGCCAGATTGGAATTCCATAGAGCAATTGAGCTATAATTTTGGCACTGAAGACCTTAAGGGCAGAGGGAATATGCGGATTACCTCTTGTTGTGAAGAAACGCATTATGGCCTGCATAGACATCTTACTGGCATTTGCCGCCGATGCTCGGTGCGAGGACCATAAAAGCCTATGATGGAATACAATTCCCAGATAATTGAATTTGAATACCCGCTGGATTGGTTTTCCACCAAAAATCCAGCTATAGCTTTTTCGTGAATCCTCAAAAAGCAATATTTTGCTTTTATCAATAATCATGCACAGTTTCATTCTAGACAGATAGTCAATACAGGCAGACGTAGAGCTGCCAAAGCAGGAGGTGGAGGCTGGCCCTGGCCGGAGTCACCTTTTAGGCATTGCAGAGGAGACCCATTACACTCCAGAGGAGGAGAAGGAAGAGCGGCAAGAGGGGGCCCCAGCCAGGCTGAGAAAGGCACAATTCTGAAACTTGTTGGCTCCCTTCTCTGACATGAAGGACCTGGTGCTGAGGGACTTGGATAAGTTGTTCCTTACTTCTGATGCCACCAGTTCAATCGCACTGAATCCCTCAGACTGGCAGACAAGCTCAGCGGCTGGGCACCAGATCAACCGCAGGAAACCCTCGCAGTCTTTTGTGGAAAAGCCACAAAAGAAGCCCCCTAGCCCCTCCGGCTATGTGCCTGCCAGCCCCCCCCCCAGGCACCCTGAGAGGAATTCCCTTAGTCAGCTGCAGGTATACCAGCACCCTGACCACACGCAACACGACTTCATGGACGCGATTGACCGCCCCGAGGATATTTTCTACATGGTGTCTTTCCGCAGGGATCACTTGCTGCTGCCTGCCATCAGCCACAACAAAACCTCCCGCCCAAAAATGTCACTGGTGATGCAAGCCATGGCTCTCAATGAGAGCCTGTACAATTTGTCCCTGGGCTTCATACTAGGTAGCTTGTGGAGTTTGGTCTGCACCATGGACATCTGCGAGAAAACACATCCCCCAAGTCCTTGTGGCGGGGATGCAGGTGGGGACGCACAACCACCAGATACATCGGGAGGAAGTGTAGTAATGATTGAGGGGCTTCTTAAGGATTGCAATGGTGTAGTCAGAGGCAACTGGACAACATCAGAGTCCCTATCATTAAAAAGCAGTATGTGGAGTGAAACTGCGGGAGTGGAGGCAAGGGAAACTTTGTCCGCGTCTGGTGGAAATGTTGTAAAGCAAAGGATTTCTGGTGTATAGTGGTTACATTATTAGAATATATTTTGGGGTATGAGAACCTATGGGATCCTTTGGGTTTTTTCCTACGAAAAACATCCAAAAGTGAAATAAAATGGATGTTATAAGGACATGATAGGAACAACCTAATAGGCCAGGAAGCTCCGGACTCCTTGTCCTAATCTTGGACTGTTTAGGATGGAAGCACAACTTCTGGTTTAGTTAGTCTTGCCTTTCCTGTCACCTTGATACACACATGTTATCCCTGCCCTTAGGGAACTACACTGGCTGCCAGTTAGCTACCAGCTGCATTTAAACTCTTGTTACTTACATCAGAAGCCCAGAATAACCCTGCACCGGATTTACTTGCCCATATACAGATGTGTAAGACCGCTTAGATCATCTGGGGAGATGGCACTGCAGAACTTGTGGCACTGCAGAATATCAGTGGCATCCCACAGAATATCACAGAGCAGTTCCCCCCATACAGGCATTTTCCACCATTGCCCCTGTACTCTGGAATGCCCTTCCTTCTACAATATGTGAAGCATCATCCACCAGTTTTCTGATATCTTCTAAATATGGGGGGGGGGTGTTTCCAGGCTTTCCCCAACCTATAAGACTTGGACCCTGTTATTACTGCCCATATAATATTGTTTTGGTTTCATCTCTGCTCTTATTATACTGCTTTATTGTTTTTACATCGCATTTTTGCATAAAACTAAGAGATCTTGCATACCGCTAAGAAATCTTTAAATATTAAAAATCAAAAATTTAAATAATTTTTTTAAATGAAAAAAAGGATTTACGTTTTCAAGAACTCGGTAGAAATCTTCCTGCAGCTATGCATGCGTGCAGCACGCCAGAGAAGCACCTACCATGTTCTCATTCGTATCGTGTTAAAAGAATAGTTTGACATGTGAGCTGCTGATGGCTCAGACATGCTGGGCCCTTTCTCGGCAAAGAAAGAAAATGCTTTCACTTCCCCAGCTGGGGTTCTATTTGCATACAGGTGTCATGAGGCTCCCCTCTGAAGAACGCAGCACAATGCTGGTTTCAGATGTCAGGATGCGAGGATGAGGGCAAAGGCACAGCAGAAATGGCTTGCAGCTAGTTATGAGACCCCGAGGTCAAGGCCATTAACTCGTGTTTGGGGCCAATTGTCACCAGGTGTCCCAGAAGCTCATTTGATTTAATGCTTTGAACTGGGATGCCAGACTTAACGATCGGATTGATAACCACCCTGTGGGGAGGCCGAATCTACTCCCTAGGACATAATGACAGAGCTCTCTGGTGTGTGTGGGGGGGGGGGTTCACCACCCCCCCCTCCTTAGCAGAAAGCCAAGCCAAAGACTCATCATAAGCAAGGAGTGGTAGAATCATAGAATCCTAGCACTGTAGAGTTGGAAAGGACCTCCGATGATCATCTAGTCCAACCCCCTGCAATGCAGGAATCTCAATTAAAGCTCTTGGGGGGTCTGCAATTGGCCACATGCCAGACTGTGTCCACCTGCAGGAAGATTAAATCAAACCTCCAGGCACACAGAGAATAATCTCAAGAGTGCCGTCAAGCAGGTAGGCATCTCAGAGAATGCATTTTAGAGAACGAGATGCTGTCACACCGCTTCCTTGCACAAGGCTTATTTGGGTTCCTTTTGCTTGACAGCAGCATTTTCCCCTCGTTTTTTTGCACATTTATGGGAGTGACTCTCCATACTGAATTTTGGACCTTTTTATGGGATGATGCTTGTTGACTGATACCCCAAACAGCTGGAATTTATACATATTGATGCAGCTAATGCATCAATAACTACATTACCCCTGTCATTCTGATCAATTCAGTTAATGGAGTTATAACCAATTCCTAGTGCACACTTCACACGCTATAAGAAATAGCTATTTAATGGGGGAGAGTGTCACACAAATATTAAATCTTAGGTTTGTTATTCTAAAAGTGACTGGATTGAAATGTAACTTTGAACAGAAGAAGGAAATGGATAGCGGGACACAGAATAACGAACCACAAAAGCATTTCTATATAGGAGCGTTAATACATGGCAGCTATCAAGGTGACCAAATTTAAGGAAAGACAAGGGTTCGCCACAACTCTGCTAATTAGTCTCCTATACTGGCTAGAGTATTGGATTTGGATGAGGGAAACCTGAATTCAAATCTCTGTTCATAGGCAAAGCTCACTAGATCACTCCCACTCAGCATAGCCTCGCAAGATTGTTGTAAGAATCAGAGGCGCAGGAAGGGAGGGGCGGAGGGGGGGGCCTCCCCGTGTTCCACTCTGGGAGGGGTGACAAGATGGCCCCTGCCTCCCCCCCCCCCAGCTGTAGAGCAGCCAAGGGTGCGCACTTGCGCGGCATCCATACGGGATGCCACTTGCACAGCACCCTGTACAGTCGCTGTGCAAGTGGCAGCCTGTACGGTCGCCACGCATGTGCGGCATCCCGTACAGAGTGCACACACGCGGGATGCAGCACATGTGCAGTCCATATGGGCTGCGCCGCCCCGTGTGCCGGAGAGGGTTCCTCCGCCACTGATAAGAGTAAGTCCTCTGAGGACGGTTGTCAGTTGATTTAGGGAAGGGCTGCAGCTCAGTGGCAGAGTATCTGTTTTGCATTGCATCCAGGTTCAATCCCCAAGATCTCCAGGTACAGATGGGAGAAACTGCTGCCTGAAACACTACAGAAAGGCTGCCAGTCAGTGTAGACATTACTAAGTCAAATGGGTGAGTGATCCGACTCAGTGCAAGTTTTCTGTTTGTTTCACTGCAAAGGTTACTAAGAAATCTTATAATAAACAAATAATAGAGGAAGGCTGTGATACATTTTTTTAAATTAACCCCCCCTTTTTTAAAATGTATATCCTGCCTAATTTCGAAAGAAACTGTTACATTCGAACATTACACAATATTAAAATACCTCGCAATCGCCATTCCTGGCTCCAGTCATAAGATCAGAACATTAAGGTGCAAAGCCCAAGCCACCATCATTTCCAAAACAACCATTACAATGGAAACACAAGAAATAAACATGGGGGGGGGGACTAGATTAGACAGACGCCTTTCTAAAAAGCCCTGGTGATGGAAGCCTGGCACAGGGTGGGGAGGTCTGACAAGACAGATTAATAATTGTTATGCAGAGCAAGGCAACATAAGAGGCCAGCTGGATCACCCTAAGGATCCATATTGACCAGCATCCTTTCTGCCCCCAAGGTGGTCTTCAGAAGCACAATGCCTTTGTATGTGCATTAAAGCTGTGCTGCAGGAGTGGGGAACCTGTGGACTCCCATATGTTGCTGGACTCCAACTCCCATCATCCCTGACCAAGCTGCCTGGGGCTGATGGGAGCTGGAGTCCAACAATCCCTGGAGGGCCGCAGCTTTCCCTCCTCTGCCAAATTGTCATGTATAGAGCTGTCTACCTCCATGAAGTTGTCCAGTTCCCTTTCAATAATAGCATAATAAGTTCTCGTTCTATCAGAGAGAATGCATGCATTGTAACAACAAAAGCTGATGTCTTAATAAATGCATTTGTCTTTTAAAATACCACAAGATTATTTGTAGAGATCTCTCTCCTTCTGGAACAACAGATCTAACAGAGCTGCCCTTCAGGAAATTGTTTACTAGGCCAGAGGAAGGCACGGCCACTCCTCACCCATGTGAGCCACAGGTTAGGTGAATGACTATACAATATTCTTCTCATGCATATGCTCCTTTTGCCATTAAAACTGCTCCCCGTCCTTAAATAATTGGGACAATGCCGTGCTTCCATATTCAGAACCGCTCCCGTCTTCATGTCTAGTCAGTTTTCTCTGATCGCCTCCTCTGCCACAATGTCAGTTTTTACATACACCACTAGAGGGTACTCTTTGTAAGTTTCTGGAGTAAAGAATAAAACAAACTCCTCCAAAAAATAAATAAATCCATGTTTCGAAAGAGAAGCATATGCTTGTGCCATTTCTGAAGGCAAATTCTGCTGTTTCACACCCAGTCATGCACTTGGGTTTTAGATTACTTCCGCAACAAATAGATTTACGTCACTATTTTATTACATCAATATATACTTTAAGGAGACATAGTGCTTTGGCACCTCTGCTAGGCAGCAAGAACAAATGTTAAGCAGTAAGTTAGCTTATTGGAGGGCTGAGCTAGATGTAATGTTGGCTGTCCACAAAATTGCCCATCTTTCTCAGTTAAGGTGGGAGGGAAGAGGAAGAGAGCGCTTTGGGAGCAGTCCTATGCAGCTGGAAGTGAAGAGATTCAGCCTTTCAGCAATGTCAGTTTATTGACCTGAATCTCCCCCCACCCCCACCCCGTCCCCCAAGCTGCTGCTTGCCTTCAAAAGAAAAGCATTCATGTCGTACGGCAGGAAGAGGGAGCCACTAGCCCTCCAGATGTTGTTAGACTCCAATTCATCCTCCCCAGGGAACATGGCCCATGGTCAGGAATGATGGGGGGCAGTAATATACCGGTAACTCCTTGATGGACCAAGCATCTTTTGACAAAATGAGATTGTTTCTGTTTTTATTGTTCTTATGTATTCTGTGTTTTTTATATTGTAATTTTGTGTTGTGGACTGCCCTGTGACCTATGGGTAAAGGGCGGTACACAAATTTAATAAATACAAGAAGAGGAAGAGGAGGAGGAGGAGGAGGAGGAGGAGGAGGAGGAGGAGGAGGGGAAAGAAGAAGAAGAAGAAGAAGAAGAAGAAGAAGAAGAAGAAGAAGAAGAAGAAGAACAACAACAACAACAACAACAACAACAGGGGTTTTAGTCCAGCGACATCTGGGGGGGCCCAGATGCCCCATTCCTGCTCCAAATATTTATTCTGCTTTGCTAACCCATTATGGTAATTACCTTGAATGGCAGATAAAATAAAGGCTACTTCAGAAGGCACATCAATTCAGTAATTATATGAGTGCTCTAAATGATTTGCTCAGCCTTCCCTGCAGTATTGCCCTCCAGATGTTGTGGGACTTAAACTCTCCCAGCCAGCAGGGCCAATGGTCAGGGAACACAGAAAGATGCCTTGTTGAGTCAGGCCATTGGTCCATCTCGTACAGTACTGGGAAGGTCTTGGAGACTTGCAACAGGATGCCGTGATCCACAAGGACAAATGTTGCTGCGTGTTATGGTGCGTGGATGATGGTTTGCTGGTGGGAGAGAGGAGCCTTTTCAGAAATATCCTTGTTACAATCGCAATGTGACCTCTGCGTCTCAGGCGTTTTGAATGAACAGCGAGGTCAAGAGCATATCTACAGCATCTCAAATTGTACACCGAGCCAAAAATGACATGTCATTTCTTCCCCTCAAATAAAGGAAGTTGCAGGTTTTCCAACAAAAAAATACATTATTCCGTGGAAGGAAGTAGGATGCTGAACAGACCAAAAAAAGAAAGTGGAGGAAAATGATATGTCTTCTTGATGACTCAAGTACTTGTTTAGAAACTGCCAGCCAGCCTCCACACCTCCAGCGTATACAGAATAATGAAACAAGACAGATTTTCAAAGCCATGTCTCCCTTTTAGTTTGTGAGCCACCAGGAAACTGCTGAAAATAAAGAGCTTACTTGCACTGCAGAGCTATGTTTTATTTTATTATTATTTATTGAATGTGTATCCTGCCTTCCCTCAAGCCCAGGGCAGCAAACATAAAGCATTTCAAAACAGAAACAAAGCAAAAGCTTTCTAAAACAGTCGAGACACTCTTAAAAACAAATAAAATTAAAACATCTAAAAGCAGTTGCAGTCTTCTCTCCATCTAATTAAAAGACTTTGGATCAGTTTGAGTCTTATAGGCAGAAACGCCATTCTCACAGGGCTTGTGTGTGCACGTGGAAGGCTGCCCCACTGAAGATCCACCTTCCAACCACTGGCAGGATCGGGAAGGGCACAGAGTGTGGGGTTATGCCAGAGTATGCTCACACTCTCACACAATTATCTCCAAGTGCTTTTGAACATCTGAACAGCATTAGAGTGCTGAGTTAACCTGGAGTTAACACTGACCTGGGAACGAACTCAACTGATCGTGTGGACCGGCTACCGCTAACATCTCAACAAATCCAGTTTATTGTACCAGCACATGGTTGCTCTTGGAATGAAAAAATGATTTCCTTGAAGACAAAACCAAGACGACAGCCTGACGCAATTCCTAAGTCATATAGGTTGCTGCTACAATTACTTTATGAATAATACAGTTATATATTGTTGTTGTCAATGTGAACTAAGTCCATCTGAAGCACATTCAGTAGGACAACAACCATGTTACCGTGTCTGCCACTAATAAACCTTCCACTCTCCCTCTCCAGAGAGGTCAAATGTGACATAGAGTAAAACAACATAAAATAATCACATTTACTGGGCTAGTCCACAGGCCATATCCAAAGAAAACAACAACAAATAAAACGCTTTTAAAACTCCACACAGGAGCACACATGAGACAAAACAAAACTAAATAGGAAAAATTGAGGAGATACATGTCAGAAAGAATTGATAGCCTCCCAGCTCAGGAACTCCACCACAGTTGACTGAAACAGCTTCCAAGTAACTTTCCCCGAGGCTGGAAGCTTTTAATGCAAAAGAGACCACCCTCCAAATCACATACCAATTACTTCCTTGTAACAGAAAGCTTGATATGCCTTTCACTTTCTTTTTTGATATGTCTTTCACTTTCTAATCACCTTTATGGTGTGTGATATTATTAAAGTGATCACTGATCAAAGTGAGCTTTTCCCCCTTCACTCCAAACATCTCGAATTCCACGGAAGAAATGGTAGCTGCTTTACCTTCAGATCGATGAGTAGACAAAGGCGTCTGCGTCTCCTTGGAATAGGACACCACTTCCCGAGGCAAGAAGTCCACCTGGGTGATCTTTGACACGCCCAGTTTGTGTAGGCGGCGGCTAGAACAAGCAAACCAAAAGGCTGGGTTAGGTACTGGAGTGTGCTGTCAGAAGCACTGTGGTGCTCAGTCGTGAACACAAGAAGCAGCCTTATAGTGGGGTCAGACCATTAGTCCTTCTAGCTTAGCACTGTCAATGCTGACAGGAAGTAGCTCTCCAATGTTTCAGACACTGTACTTCCCAGCAGAGGCGGATTTAGGGGAGCGCAACCAGTTCAGCTGCACTGGGAGCCAAGCATCAGAGGTTTTATTATTTAGAATGGAGGACAAGAAGCGGAGAGGGGGCGGATTTTGGCGTCGCACAGGGCGCTGTGAAATTTGAGACTCCAAGGTCCGCTACTGTTTCCAGCCCTACCTGGAGATGCTGGGGACTGAACCCAGAACCTTTTGCTTGCAAGGCCTTTGTTATGCCACCAAGTTAAGTCCCTTCCCTAGTTCCCACAGGATGTGGGTTCCCCCCCCCTTAGCAACTTATCTTTGCTTTCTCTCAGGGGGGTTGACACTGACGCTGCAAGCTAGAAAAGTGCTGTTTCTACTCCATTTTGCTTTAAATCTAGCTTTCAACAAAAAATAAAAATGACCTGGCAGTAGAGCAGCCACCATTGCTAGCGCTGCACTAGTCTTGTTTTTGAGAAAGGATTTCATAAACGCCCCCAAATGACTCTTTTTCACAGCTCTGAATTTGCTACTGTGCATTAATGCAATGTACACTCCAAAGCATCAACTGCAGTCTGTTCGCAGGATGCCAGAATCTTTTACTGCTGGATTCTAAGAGCTGAACCAGACAAGACACCATTCATACAATCGGGCATGCGGGGAAAGTGCTGTAAGCTTGGTGGTGGAGCACATGATCTGCATGCATAAGGCCCCAGGTTGAAACCCCAGCATCTCCAGTTATGGCTGAGATTGCCTCATGCCTGAAACCCTAGAGAGGTGCTGCCAGTTAGCACAGACAATAGTGAGCTAGACAGGCCAGTGTTCTGACTCAGTATAAGGCAGCTTCCTGTGCAAAATACTTTAAAAAAATAAATCACAGTACAGGGACCCCCACCCCCCTGCTTTCCTGATCTGTGTCAGGGCCGCCATGCCTTCCATTTACTCCCCCCCCCCCAAAAAAAAATGTCAATTGTGTGAACAGCATTATGCTTAGTTTGTCCTTAATAATCAAAAAATAAAAACAGAAGTTGCTTGACATTCTTAGGATAACACTGGTAATGGTACTGCAGTCCTGTCCTCAAGATGGACAGGATATTTGTTGCACTACTTCTCATATCGTGAGCCTATAGATTATTATGTGGAAGCAAATATCACTGTATAAAATGGGGCTTGTTCCCAAAGTAAGTGTGCACTGGACTGCAGTCATATTCTATTCCTCACCCACCTCTAATCCAATAAGAAAAATATTTTGTGTATGTAACCAATACCTATCCAAAGACAATTTTAAGGTTATTTGTAATACAACCCAAACATAATCTCAGAGTGGTGAAGCCCTGATTCAAATCCCAGCTCAGCTATGAAGCAGACTGGGTATCTGAGCTGTATCTGAGCCCTCTGGAGGAAGTTCAGTGCAAAAATATTACATCAATGTATTATATCATGGTACTGAAGAAGCCAACGTTATGTAAATTGTATTAGCTAATTTATTGGTTGCAACTTTCAAAGGGTTAATGGGTTAAAAGGAAATAGAAATATGATTGATATGATATTAATAAAATACTTTGAACAATGAACAGGTAGGGAAAATTTGTGGCCTGCTGGTGATGTTAAAGACATACATGTTGATAGTACACACCTACAACATGCATGTTACTGTTTCCAGAAACATGCTTTTCTAACATTTCATCTCCAGTGAAATGAAAATGTTTCTTTTGAAAACATCAAGAGTGCACTGGACCCTGGATGTTTTCACTAGCCAGAAGTAGTGGCTGTTTTCAGAAAGCTTCGCTTCTGTTTTTCTCAGAAGACGGCCCTTCCCCAAAATTAAAAAAAGCCAAAACAAAAATAAGAGTATGACGCTGAAGATTCAGCACACACATACACGCAAGGAGAAAGCTCACCGAGGAAGCAACTTCAACATAACCGGTGCAAACAAAGTCATAGTATAACAAGAGGGAAAATAAAGAACGAGAGTGGACATATACCCAAGTTCAGAGTCAGACTGAAGCTGCAGCACTGAAGGGTCTGTGTCCCACTGCAGGGTCCTAGCGAGGTTATCAGCAGCACAGCACAAGGGGAGGAAGAAGAACACACAGAATTAACTGCAATGACGGGTCGGAGGGAGAGGAACAAATCACATTGTCGTTTGCCATATGTTGTAGAAGCACAGAACACAGCTCCAAAAGTACAACAGAGAACCACAGGCAATATCACAGAATCTCTACTGTCAGACAAGAGCAGGTAATTCCATCAAATTCTCTTTCTCTGGCAAACTGGGGAATGTTACGCTAGCAAGGACAAGAGGCTTCCGACTTTGGCTCAGCTCTGCTTCACTTCAAAAACAACCATCCTGGAAGACCAGGTATGCCCCAGCTGCTTAACTGATGAATTTAATCCAGAGCAGACAATATTAAATGTGGACTTTTTTTCTCCCCCACAGTGAAGAAGCTGTATCCAATTCGTAGCTCAACATCAAGGTCAATGGGGAAGCCCTTGCGCTTGTTGGAGCTCCATGAGTACACTGGAGCACCCATGTGCTGAAGTGCCCTGGAAAGAGCGTTCTGCAAGCAGGTCGTTGCATGCAGGTTTGTTGCACCAGAGGCACAAAAGGCTACATTGGGGAGGGCAGGAAATCTCTGCATGCAATACTTGGGGTGTATGCATGGCACATGGCATGCACACTGACTAACAGGTGATCAGCATTGCCAGCTATGGGTTAAGAGGACTGAGCACATTTTAGGCAGGTAGGAAAGGAAATCCGGAAGCACAGCAATGAGAGTGCTTCCTCTAGCTGGGAACTGGATTCCCAGCATCAGGACTAAGTGATCTCTGCATTCTCATTCCAACTAACAGATAGATTTGAGAAACAAATGAATAAAGAAACAAACAAACAAAAAGTGCATTAAAAACACTATAATTCTATACATACTTATATAATACAATGGTACATAAATGAAATTATTAAAATACTGTAGTAGGTTATAAATAATTGTCCTCACTACCTACTTAGTTCAAAGGCAGTTAGTAAGTGGATGACTAACAGGCTACATCTAAGGATACATTAATATACAACATTATTTCATAAACTGATTTTTCCAGGAGCTGATCTTTTTAAAAAAATAACATAGTGAAGTAGTCTTGTGGCGGTTCCAACCCAGGAAAGACCACACCCCTTGCCACATTGCAATTTTTAAAGCTGTTCAAGGATACAAGCGGGAACATATTGAAAGGAATCCTAAAATTAGTAGCAGCTGGCGAGGCAGTGCAGGTGCCACGTATGAAAAGGGAGAGGGGCAGGGGCAAGGCAACGGGGAGCTTGGCATGGGTTGGCTCCACCACTGTGCCCACACCACTTTTGTACAGTAAGCTAGCTTGCACCCCTCTCTTTCCTCTATTCAGGCAAGCAAAAGGCATTATCAGAGGACACATTTCAGCCAAGCAAAGACATTTAAGGAAAGTGTGAAGCAGGGCTACTGAAGGACATGGCTATGGCACAGAAAGACTCCCAAGGGCCAGATAGAGAGGCTTAGAGGGCCACATTTTCCTGCCCTCGAGCCAGAGGTTCACCAGCCCTGGACTAGACCTGCGTTCCGCAACCTGATGCACTCCAGATGTTTTGGGCTACCACTCCCATCAACCCCCACCAACACAGCACTTCCAGGTTGATTTGAAGAGCCTGTGTAGTGAAGTGGTTAGAGCTGGGTTAGAAGCTGGGAGACCTGGGTTCAAATCCCCACTCAGCCGTGATTTTCACTGGGTGGCGTCACGCCAGCCACTGCCTCTCATCCTAACTTACCTCACATGGTTTTTGTTAGGGCAAAATGGGGAGGAAGAGAACCACGTATGCCACCTTCAACTCCTTGGAGAATATAAGAGGTGGAATACTGTATAAATTTAACAATAACTTTTAAAAATGTAAAAAAAGAAAAAATCACTTGCATCTTGGACTGAGTCAGTTGGTTCAATGTGCACCTAAGTGTTGACTCTGCCCACACAACTATGAGATTGGCAAAGAAAATTGGTTGAAAAGCCTGGAAAACTCATTCCAGCACTGGATTTAGACACACTAATCTGTTTCTTTTCCTCAACTCCCCCATCTGCAAAAGATTCAAGAGCATGCCAGAAATGTAGGTTTGCACAATAAAAGTGGATTAAAGCACTCTGTCACTCAAACGTAACAAATCTGCTTATATTTTTTAATAAGCGGGATGAATGAATGATTAAAGGGAACACAGCACAAACAAATCAGGATGAATGCTCAGTGTCATCTGACTTCCCCACTATCCATTCCAAATGCTCGATGAAAACCGGACACAGTCTAACACCAGCATAAGTTTTGTGTCAGCTAACCAGGAAGGACACTCAACAAACAGGTTGCCTGGAGGAGCCCCTACACATGCCTCCTAGCTAAACACAGAGGGACTGACTTCCTGCACAAAAGTACTATGAATTGATTGGACTGCAAATGGGATAATCACGCTAGATGAGCTCAGTTCCTATTAGTTACACTTTGGAGGGCAAGAGCAAGGGCACTGGCCGCACGCTGACGTACTGAGACAAAACAATCAATATTAAGTCCATTAAAAGAATAAATAAATAAATAAAAGGGACCTTGCAGCGGGGCATGTTCAAAAAGATTTGAGCTGTAGCAAGGGAATCCTCCTGGTGACTTGGTTGAAAACTTGCCCAGGATTTTGTGTGTCATTGGAAAGTGATGCCTTCAAAATAAAAACAAAAACTACACAGACAGCCAATAAGATTTTGCTCAGGTGGCTTTGCATGAGCAGAGGCAGAATCTCTTCCTCCCAAGACTTCTACCTAATCTGAGCGATGAAAGAGGAGGGGGCGGAAGACACGTATAGACACCCAGCACTTTCTGTGCCTAATGTGTTAGAGAAGTTACCTAGATGAAACTGAAACAAAGTGAAAATGATCTCCGTAACACTGCCAAGGTCATTAACAAAGAAAGTGTGATTTGCCGAATATGCGGCAGCTTCTAATGTTATGAGTATCGCGGGACCACTTATACCTGCACACCCAGGATACTTGGGGGGGGGGGAGAGAGACATGTAGCTTGCTCAAGGCAGTCATTACCCCTTTGCTCCATCCTCTTTCAAAACCTGTCAAGTTTCCCAAGTGACAAACAATATTCCGTTAGGGAGAATTCCATTACTGTGTGATTAAAGGAAGAGAACAGAATCCTCAGCAGACAAAGGCAACTGAGGTTACAGGAGGACAATGTTGCCTTGTATAGGCTTTGCACAGGTTCAAATGTCAGGTCCGCCTTTGCCGGCTCCACACTTCAGGCTAGCTAGCACTGACCCTCTTAATTAAAGGTAAAGGGACCCCTGACCATTAGGTCCAGTCGTGTCCGACTCTGGAGTTGCGGCGCTCATCTCGTGTTACTGGCCGAGGGAGCCGGCGTACAGCTTCCGGGTCATGTGGCCGGCATGACAAAGCCGCTTCTGGTGAACCAGAGCAGTGCACGGAAACACCGTTTACCTTCCTGCCGGAGCAGTCCCTATTTATCTACTTGCACTTTGACGTGCTTTAGAACTGCTAGGTTGGCAGGAGCAGGGACCGAGCAAAGGGAGCTCACCCCGTCGTAGGGATTCGAACCGCTGACCTTCTGATCAGCAAGCCCTAGGCTCTGTGGTTTAACCCACAGCGCCACCCGCGTCCATTAACAGCTGGTTTATGATCTGCTTTGCTCATGCCTTTTCTCTTGACAGCAATCATATTTTTCAATGTTCCCCCTTATTAAGATTGTAAAAACAACAACAACTCCCTGCATACATCAGGAGGAGGCTTGCTATAAGTCAAAACACATAAATAAGCAAGCAAAAGTGAATTTTGTAAGAACTGTTTCGCAACTGCTTACTAGATTCCCACCCCCTTTTGAGTTTCTGGCTCCCCCTGTCTTCTCCTGCAAAATGCATGTGGCCTTTGTTGTTCCTTGTAACATTTTCCATGGGTACCCAATGATAAGTGACACCTTTGATTTCCTTGGGGCCAATAGATGTTGCCACCTCTAAAAGAAAAGCAGACTAATTAAAGCTTTCGTGAGCAGATTAATGAGTACGACAGGGCCATTATCCACCCTAGTTCGGTGACAGCACATTACATATTAATACTGGATTGAGCAGAGACTCAGGTTGCTAAGTCACACTAGGAAGCCCCCTTAGGGAACAAGAGCGCTCCCCCCTCAAAACTATAGCATGAGAAACTTACTAATGAGAACTATAATCTAGACAACCAAACTCTACATTTCCTTGAGGAATGGCAGTGTGACTGTTTTTAATGATGCCACTGGCTCACATGCAAAAAGACTAATTAACCAGAAGTTCCTGACTTTGTAACTGGCAGGCACCCAGAACCAATCCGTGCTTTTGTGACGTTCATACAAACAGAAATTTACTATTCATGTAAACTCATCTGTCCAATAGGGCTTGCTTTCCACCACATGCTCATAGGATTGAGGTCATGACAAGCAATCCCATGCACTCACTCTAACTTGGGGGTAAGTAAACTAAACCCTGCACTGAGTGGGACATACAAGTAAACATTATTGGATCAGACTGCTAGATGGATTTATCTCACGAGTTTCTGTTTAGAGCACCCTTTCTCAACCTTGGGTCCCCAGGTGTTGTTGGACTACAACTCCCATCATCCCTAGCTAGCAGGACCAGTAGTCAGTAATGGCGGGAGCTGTGTACCTGAAGGAGAGTCTCCACCCCCCATCGTTCAGCCTGGACACTGAGATCCAGCTCCGAGGGCATTCTTTTTTTAAAAAAAATAAAATTTTATTATTTTTCCAAATATATTAAATTACAGCCAATTCAACATCTAACACAAATTACATCAACCATTGCTCTGCCGAGCTGCGACTCCCCTCCCTCTCGTCAGCAGGTTTTCTAGTCCATTCTCGTTGCACAGTTTTTACCACTTCCATATTAAACTATGTCAAAGGTTTATTCCAATCCTACTAGTGTTTGTAACTTCCTCGGTTCAATCTTAAGTATTCCACAAATTTACTCCAATCTCTTCAAAACCTCGAGTCATCCTGGTTTCTGACCCTGCCGGTCAGTTTTGCAAGTTCAGCATATTCTACCATCTTCGTCTGCCACTCATCAATCGTTGGTAATTCCTGTAATTTCCACTTTTGGGCAAGCAGTATTCTTGCTGCAGTTGTCGCATACATGAACAATCTTTTGTCCTTCTTAGCTATTTCTTCTCCCATCAAACCCAACAAAAAGGCCTCAGGCTTTTTTGGAAAAGTATATTTAAACATCTTCTTAAGTTCATTGTAAATTGATTCCCAAAACGCCTTGACCTTATTACAAGTCCACCACATGTGATAAAAATCCCCTTCCTCTTGTCTTCTTTCAAAGAGGGCGTTCTTGTGGTTCCCTCATTGCAAGAGCTGAGGGAACCAGGCAGAGGGCCTTTTTGGTAGTTGAAACCACCCTGTGGAATGCTCTCCTAGCAGATGTCAAACATATAAACAGATACGTGATTTTTAAAAGACATCTGAAGGCAGCCCTGTTCAGGGAAGTTTTTAGTGTTTGACGTTTTATTGTGGTTTTTTGTGTTGGGAGCCATCCAGAGTGGCTGGGGTAACCCTGTCAGATAGGCAGCATATAAATAATAATTGTTGTTGTTGATGATCCCTAATATCTGGAGACCCTAGGCTGAGAAAGGCTGGTTTAGAGTATTCACAAATATTACCATGAAGAACAGTAAGAAAACCTGGGTCCATATAAATCAAGCACTAATACACTCATAGGAATTTTACCGATTTAAACCACATGACAACCTAAGAAATCGCACAAAGCCACAAGACAACTGCCATCAACGATGGGAATGCAGTGAAAATTGCCAGTCCATTTACTTCAGTGCCTTCCATGGGCACCATGACTTGATAGAAATATTCTTATTTGGAAGTAGTAATACAGCAGCCATACTGCTTAAAGTTGTCAATTATTAGCTAACGGGCAAAGGTCAAGATGCTGGCAGCAGTGTACCAAATCGATCACAGTGCTCTACGGGAGAGGGCCTCCTGCAGATACCATCTCACCAGAAGGTCCTTTCCATATAATGTAAGAGTTGGACCTTTAGTGTGCCAATATCTACCCATTGCAACTCTCTCAATACTGTATATATCACAGAGCTGGCTTTTCTACTGTCTTTTCGGTTGTAGACTAAGTCTAGATTCTTATCCCAGCCTGTATCTATACTAGATTGGGAAATTGTTTTTGTTGTTGACTTATTTATTGTTCATTGCTTTGGAATGCTCCGTGAGAAGCATTTTATAAATGAAATGGCCTAAGTTAATGCCCAAGAAGATAACGCATGGCTAGTAAGCAGTGTGATGCTGCTAGGAAGCAACTACATCGGAAATGTTTTATTGTTTTCTTCTTGACAATAATGCTGCACAATATGAATTGGCATACTTAGAGCTCATGGGGAGACTTGAAAGGGTTGTCCTTCAAACCTGAGGTACTGAAGGACAAGTTTGGAGAGTGCTCGAAGCTGAATGAATTAGAAGGTGCATCCAGCACAGAGATGTAGCAGCCAGCAAAGCTGAGGATCAAAGAATCTCTATGACGCAGGCTAAATGACGGAGGGTGGCGTTTTCCATCTAGCACCCGTAGGCTCAGTGTGGTTAGAACATATGGAGAACAGCAAGAGCTGTCAAGAACCATCAGCAGGCTTGGGAACATTAAGTCCTGCCCTGTGAGGATGGGAACATCAGGGAATGTTGGCATTTTGGTGGAGGTTCTTTTGAGGTGGAGCAAGAGGCCCATCTCTTTCTGCTATGAAACTGGGGAGAGGGCAATTGAGGGTATTGGGGAGGAGTCTGCTTTTCCACCTTGACTACTGAGAGGAAGATGGTGACTACAGGGTTGCAGGTTGAGGTGAAAGGAGTAACTGAGTTGAGTGACACAGCCCTAGGTTAGTCAATCACTTATAATACTTCAGCCAGGTAGGCTAAGAAAGCCGGAAAGACAAATTCAAATGGTGGTGATCTGCCCCACTCTAGCCATTCCTTTAATTACAAATCTGTTCCTCGTATAATTCATAAGGGCAATGCTTGTGGCAACTGAGATATAAATATTCCCTGCTTTAAATTACAAGGCTTCACTTTCTGATCCAATAAACCTTCATAGTAAATAAAAAAATTCCATTTTACCTGCTTTAAAACAACACTGTATATTCCTGATGCCCACAGCAATTCATCTCTACATCCCTTTTTTTTTTAAAAAAAAAACTCATTTAAAGCTACATTTTCTCTCATGCTTTCTGTTTGTTTGGGATTCTCACCAGTCCTGCTTCACACCTTCCTTGAGTGTTTTGGGTTAGCTGGATATATCCTTGAAATCTGATAATACATGTAATATGTGTGTGTGTGTGTGCATATAGAAAGTAGCAGGGCCGGTCCACCCATGAGGCAAGCTGAGGTGACTGCCTCAGGTAGTGCAATCCACAGAGGCAGCAGATACCAATGTGCATCTTTATTTCCCCCCATGTTCCTGATGTAGATATTCACTCACCCCTTCTTCCCTGACAGGGAGGGGGGTGCCATTTTTGTGGTTTGCCTCAGGTGCCAAAATGTCTTGGGCTAGCCCTGGAAACAAATCTAGTCTGCAAAGGTAACATTTACATTTGTTGTTTTGCCCGTTTTGTGCCTCCCCCACCACTGGCCCATGGCAGGTTGCTGAAAAGGGAATGCAGTCTTCAGGTTGAAAAAGGTTCCCAACCTCCAACCTACTGGCTCCTTTTATTGTACTCCAATAGAACAGGTGCATTTCCAGACCCCATCATCTTTCTCACTAATTCAAGAAAGGCACAGGCTGATTGGAGTTGATGCTCAACAACACATGGAGGACAACACACTGCTGATGAGACAACACCCACCAAACCTTAAGGCAACAGGCTAGCAAGGCAAGCTGTGTGGCACACACACATCTGTCATCTTACTGTTGGTTTTTCTTTATCTTAAAGTGGTCAATAATGCTACTCAGGCACCAGGTTGGTTTCAGAGGTGTATATTTGCAGTTTGACCTACTTAGCTGCACACCTGTGGTCTCTCGACTTTTTGCCTAATTAAAAGGAGAGTTACTTTCTGCACCGGGTGCAGGAAGGGATGTGATAGGATAAACTGGTTAACTGAAACTGTATTTAATTTGATCAAATGTCTTGTAAGCTGCTGGTGAGGAGGAGTGATGGCGTGCAGCGTTTGGCTGTTATGTTTTCAAAAATAAAACTAAGAAAAGATATTGAGGACAGCTTTTTATTTCTACGCTCCATTTGCTGCGCACACTCTGTGTTGATGAAGAAGTTCAGCAAAATATATCACCTGAGGTGGCCGCCCCACTCTGGTCAGTAGTAGAGCCAGTCCTGGCTCTACCCAATATTTACAACTGGGTGGCATGGCATGGAAGGAAAGGCATTCACATCAAAGGAATCCACAATGAAAGCAAAGAGCATACACTGACAGAGAATTTCATCTTACCTTCCTACAGGTCCCAAGTCTCCCGAATCTTGGCTTCCGGCTTCACTGGGGGTGCTCACTGATTTCGGAGAGGGAGACATAGGGGTTGGGACTAAATAATGAAAATAACAGGTATCCCATGTTAAAACATGCAGCGACTGCACTGATGAAGAGCAGTGTAAGACAAATCATAAGCGAGGATCCGAAATGATAAAACGGTTGGATGAGTGGAAGAGTTTGAAATGGTGAAACCAAAAGAAGGAGAAGAGAAAAGGAAAGGAAAAGGAAGAAAGTCAAGTGAATTCTAAATATTTTGGCAAAATAAAAGTTGAAATGAATTTTAGATTGGCCTGAAAGCGAGTTATGATAGTATCAGCACTCAATGTTAAGACCAAATCTTTTGAGTTTTTATTTTAAAAAAAATTTAGACATGGAAACATATTCAAAGAAGTTATATAGACCTTGGATATCTTTTTTTAAAAAAAGTTAAGGGTAATGGAAAATGGAAAATATTGTTTCCGCATAGTGTTAAAAGGATTTTCTTTATGAGAGCTGCAGTTGCCTGAGCAAACATTGGCTTATATCCAATGCTGGTCATACTTAGAGTAGACTCACTAAAATTACTGGACATGACTAACTTTGGTCCAGTAATCTGAAAGGGTCTCCTCTGAGTAGAACTTAGTTGGAGATAATTCATTACATGGGACAGAAAAGTCATACTGCAGTTGTTTAATGTCTCTTTCAAGATAAAACAGTTTATTGGGCGTTTGGGGTTGCTAATATACATTGTGTTAGTACGTTGCTCCATAGCCTGCTGCTCTAATTGGCTGTCTGCATGGGCAGGGCGAGGGGGACTGTTACCATGGGCGCATTTTTTCCCAGGGTGCATTTTGCTCCTCACACTGCCCCTGCTAGCCCAGCGCTACTTTGAGAGTCCAATCCCACATCCCAGCCTCGCAAAACAGCGTGGGACTGGCAGGGCGTCAGGAGGACGCAACAGGCATGCACCCTTCCAATCAGACCAATCGGATTGACTGGAAGGGTGCATGCCTGCCCTCCTGCGTCCTCCTCAAGTCACCCTCCGTGCCCCGCTCCCCAGGCACATCCTGGGTGCTGGGAAGGCATGCTCCATCGCTGCCTAATGCCACCTGACGCAAATCTACACTGCAAGGCTTTTAGCCTGATCCAAACAGCTTCGGCATTTTTCTGCCAGAACCGTGAAAGTGTTATACCACCAATGATTTCACTGGAAGGCTCTGGTTTTCATTCTTCCCCTGTTGTACAGGAGGAGGCTAGATAGGCATTTCTGCAGAATGACTGCAGGGTCACAGAACCCAGCTTGTTTAAAACTTGGGAACTTCAAAACTAATCCAATAGCAGGAGGGCAATTGGTTGGGACCCTGCCAAGTGAAGTGAAGGCAAAACGTAAGTCAGATAGCTTGATCACACAGTACTCAGCCTAGGCCCAACGGCCAAAGTAAGACTGCTTGATGATTTAGTTTAATAAGTCCCCCCAACATCACAAAAAAAGACAAGGTGTGGAACCTTTCCATTTCAAGCACTGAAAGCAAAGATAGACCAATCACACTTTTAAAGTGGGAATGCTTTTTGAATCTAGATTGGCAAGGGGGCAGGCAATGCAGAAACAATTCTACTTTGACTAATCTTCATGGCAGCCACACGGAGGAAAATGTAAATCTTATAATGTGACATTGCCTGTTTCAATTTGGGCATTTAAAAATACACTGTTTTACTTTGTCAAATCAAAAATAATTTCCTAACTGCATTTCCCTTTTTTTCCTTTTCCTAGCTAAATCCTTCACATCTCCTGGCAGAAGTGCCAATCAAATGGATCGGCCGTGGCACGAGGTCCAACACCTTACACATATTCTCACTAGGAACTGTCACTAAAACGAATTGCGAGTGCAAAAGGCATTCATTTTTCATGACAGCCCTTTGGCAGGTACAGGTGTGAAGTGGTAGGTGATGTGCTTATTATGCATCCATTCTGCTTCTTTGGCTTTATCTGGATCGGGAGGAGCTGGTTTTTAATTTGCATGAATAGCCTACACAGAGAATCATGGCTTTACAGCCAAGAGATGCATCATGCCGTATTTTAATATGGCCATCAGTGCTGGCTCCAGGTTTTCTTGCTGGCTTACAGAACTGAAGCCATGATCCACACTAGGCAATATGCTTATTTAATTTATTTATATCTCACCCCCAAGAAGCTCACAGTGGAGCCATAGATCTCCTCTTCACCATTTTATCCTCACAGCAACACTATGGGGTAGGTTAGGTGAAGAGACAGTGACTGACCCATGGTCACTTGGTGAGCTTCATGGCCGAGTGGGAATTTCAACCCTGGTCTCCCATGTCTTAGTCCAACACTCTAACTGCTACATCAATCATGCTGGCTCATGTTGGAGACCTCAGATTTCACATTCCTAAAAGCCCTACACAGCTTAGGCCCAGGTGGCAAACATCAGGTCCAGGAGACAAAGGTGGACCTTCCAACCTCTATCCAGCCCATAGAACACTTCTTGGGCCACGCCCCCTAGCAGGTCATCTTTGCAAGCCACATCCCTTGTGAGGTCTGCTCCTCACCTTCTTTGCGAGGTTGGAATATCCTTGAACTGTGACAATGCCTCTTTCTAAAACGCTTAGGGAGTTTCCATGAGTGCAGGAGACTTTCCCACAGCAAAAAAAGTCACCTTCCAACTCACAGAGGGCAATGGGAACCGAGGTGGGGCAGAGTGAATGGAGCCTAGCATACCTGCTCTACCTCTGTCGCATGTTCATGTAAATCACTTATGGATGCCTAAATAGGTCTACGATTAGGACGGAATGAAACAAAACTGCAGGAAAAGGGTGGGAGCAAGGGACATGTATATCAAACAAGCACATTCCAAGCACATTTTCCACCTCAAAGAATTCTGGGCACTGTAGTTTGTTAAGCGTTGCTGCAAACTGTAACGCTGTGAGGGGTATACCACAGTGCCCAGAATTCTCTGAGGGAGAAAATGTGCTTGGAATGTGTTTTAAATGCACAGCGTGTATGTATAAATTTATGTTTCTTTTCTAATTTTTTTAAAATGATACTTGTTTTAAAGGTCAATAAAGGACTCTGTTTTCAAAGGGGCAACTATTACACGTAAGAAAGAATCAGATGAATGAAGTGGACCCAAGCCAATTTTCAGAAGAATGGAACAGCGACAGCCCAAGATGGTGCAAGTGGCGTGGCCCACAGAGAAACAATTTTGAAATGTCTGGATGAGAATGACACATAATAGACACACTGAGATTCAGCACAGCTAAGAAGCAGAAATGCTCTGAATTGGTTATTGGGGCGATACGAAACGGTGTTTAAGCAGAACACAATGTTATGAACAACAGCCAAAAACCAAGAAAAGAAAAGCATGCTACAGTCAAAAGAATGTGTGGATCTTAAACGGTGGCCACAATGTTTTGAATAGGTCTCTCTCTGAATACCTAGAGGTGGTTCTGGAGAAATACCAATGCTCTGCAGTAAAGCTTCTGTCTCCCTTCTCTTCCGGTCCAGATCAGAATCTTCCTGAGTTGGTTCTTTCTTTTGCTGAAAATCTGACTGAAATAATAGTATCGGACAATAAGCTGAGGCGAAAGAAAACTGAAATTAAAGGAGGATGGTGTTTCCTGACACTATTGACAGCTTTCCCCTTGGTGGAATAGGAAATGGTTACCCCCCCCCCTCCATTCCTGGTGCATCTTGGGCCACATCCACACCATACGCTATGATACCACTTTAAACAGTCATAAAATCATAGAGACCACAAGGGCCATCCAGTCCAACCCCCTGCCAAGCAAGAAACACCATCAAAGTATTCCTGACAGATGGCTGTCAAGCCTCCGCTTAAAGACCTCCAAAGAAGGAGACTCCACCACACTCCTAGGCAGCAAATTGCACTGTTGAACAGCTCTTACTGTCAGAGAGTTCTTCCCTAATGTTTAGGTGGAATCTTCTTTCTTGTAGTTTGAATCCATTGCTCCGTGTCCGCTTCTCTGGAGCAGCAGAAAACAACATGGCTTCCCCCAAAGAATTCTGGGAGGTGTAGTTTGTTAAGGGTGCAGAGGGTTGTTTGGAGACCCCTATTCCCCCTCCCAGAGTTACAATTCTCAGAGTGGTTTAACCATCAAGCCCTCTTCTGAGAACTGTAGTTCTGTGAGGGAAAGAAGGGTCTCCCAACAACTTTCAGCACTCTTAGCAAAGGTGGGATTCATTCAGCAATTGTGTATGTGTGTGTCAGTTGCTTCTAGGGAACTATCAAAAGTGCAAAAATGGAAGGAAGACAGCAAAAAAACAAAATTTGCAACGTCAATTTCTCATAGCAAAGCCCAATAATGGTATGAAATGCACGTACGATATTAAAGTGTCAGTTTAAAGCAAACCAGTTATTAGAAAAGGGATAACAGGTGCTTTAAACTGCAGCAAATGTTGACATCTGAAAGAAAAGAAACATAATCACTTAATGCTTCCTTGACTTTGCATGAAAATGAGTATCCGTTCCCTGTCAATTCTCATCTCTATTTCGCTAAGTGACTGAATAAAAAAGAAGTGCAAATCCCCCTAATGAAAAAAAACCTCACGCATATCGTCAAGGACAAATAAACTAATATGCCAGTCAAACCTTAATAGAACTAAAAGATGTTACCAAGCCAGGAGGCTAAAATGCAGCAGCAATTATCGTTTACTTTGCTGAAAAACAGTAAGTGCAAATCTGCTACCGTAGCAACCAGGCTAGCCAGTCACAAACGTAAGGGAGGGGGGGAGAGAGAGACAGGTTGTAAAGGAACAATAAATATATTTAAAAATAGACACATGGAACCTTTGGGAATTACAGCATCAGTCAGTTAAAAAGAATTAAATGTATACAGTATTTACATTTTTAAAAAACTGAAATAACATTGAGGTGGGGCAAAAATAAGCTTTTGGCAACATATCACTGCATGGGATCCACAGGATCAGTTAAACAAAACCTTTTCTAATGGGGGGATTTGAACCCTCCTGTAGGACTGTATGCAACCTTTGAGCTGTGGATTAGCTACTCTGGGTAGAAGTTCACTTAAAGCACAGTGAATCCACGCTGAGTTAAGACTTGAAGATGGGTGTTCCAGATTCAGTCCAAAACTTTTCTCCCCACCTGACAGGATCAGCCTGTTTACACCTGCAGTAACTGGATCCAAGCTGTGATATAAAAGCTAATAGAGATGTCTTCCTATACAAAGTGACTGAAAGGACAGGATTCTAATAATAAAATAATAATAATAAGTCAATAAGCTAATTTGGGAACACCATAAGCAGCATAGCTTATATATACTTATGTCAGTGCTTTTCTTCTTGAAAAAAGGTGCCAGTACTGCGTACCGTTGAGAACCCCCAGAAAAAAAGCACTGACTTATGTCCAGAGGACAGTAGAGAATATACATCCAAATAAATAAACAAAGATGGGAGCTTCAGCAGCCTTACCTCTTTTTTCTTCCTTTCTTCTTCCTTCCGTTTCTTCTCCTCTCTTATCTGAGCCAAACGCTGCTTTTTGCGTTCAAGCTCTGCTTTTAAATCGCTCTTGTCAGACATGGTGATTCCCTGTTAGAAAGCAAAAGTAGCAAATTTAGATTTTGGAAAAAGGGGGGGGGGAATTGAGGTCTCTTTTCTGCTTTTGATTGGCATGGGGGGGATTCTGATGCAACTGTAAGCATAACTTGGTAATTCCCTAGTGACGGCTGGAGATCAGTAAAAGAATGAATAAAATGATAAGTACAGTAAGCTAGACAACATGAATTGGTCTCTGCCTCATTTCGTTTTGTTTTTAGACCTATCTTTTGTTGCTTTTGCACAGTTTTTAAACTACTATCATGGTATACAGGTAATTGTAAATCACATTGAGTTGCGTATAAAAGGCAATTGATGGGTTAATGAATAATATCAGCAGCAACACTCGGAATTTGAAAGGGCAACTGAATGATTTTTTCACCAGACCACATTCTGAGCTTCTGGTTTTGCCCTGATTAAGGCCATGAAAATCTAAGGGTATGTTCCAATAACTGCTTTCTTGGTATCCAGGGTGCTTCCACTGCTAATTCTTGAAGCTGCACTCACATGATGTTAGCCGCAATCCATATCAATCCCGAAGTTTCTTGGCAAATTCTGCTGTTTGATGCATTTTTCTCAATCCGGCTTCACTCCAATTAGAAAACCGGATGTAGAGTAAGTGGTAATGTGAACACTCCCTAACAGCCATCACTCAGGCCCAGATGAGCACACAGGGGCAGACGATAATTTGATGAATAGGAGTTCTGGGATCCAGGGTTATGGGGCAGAAAAACCCAAAGGGCTGTGGGTGTTGGGTGGTGATTCCTGCCCCTCTCTGATGTGAACAACTCCATGCAAATGTGACTTGAAATCACCTGCTGTGTCAAGCCACTATTGTGAACATAATCTTTAAATTCACTTTCCACACCCCAACAAGGTTCTCTCACCCAGAACCAAAAAATAAACCACTGAATTCAGATTCCTATTTGTTGTTGTTCAGTCGTTCAGTCGTGTCCGACTCTTCGTGACCCCATGGACCAGAGCACGCCAGGTTAATAGATTCCTATTAACCATTGTTAACTAATAGAAGCCAGTTTGGGGCAGACATGGCTCCTTAATTTAAAAGGCCTTCTCTCCTGGGAGCAACTCCTGCGCCTTAATTGTGGTCAAATTCTCATCAGCATTAATTTAAGCAAAACTTTTGGTTCTGAATAACTAGCCTTTCACCCCCTCAGCCTAGGATCTGAAACCCACCCTAATCTGGGGTTTGGGGTATATGCTGGTTAGCCTAAATCCTCATTAACATCACACAGATGATTAACTACCGGTACTTTATCGGTTTAAAGGGAAGAGGGGAAATTGGATTCAGGGTAGGGAAGGTTGAAGGGAGGGAACAGTAAAATCAATATGAGAACTGTTACAGAGGGTCAGGTAATGGCATCATTATGGGTACAAAAGCACTGCTGAGCAAAGATTGCCCTCAGAAGCATTGAGGAAACTCAGGGCTACAACCAATTATACTCTCTTTTTAGTTTTGCATTATGCCTCACTGCTCAATTACACTAGCAGAGCTTTGACTCAATCAATGCTAATGCCGCATCCATGTTGCTAAGGGCCCTTTCTGTAATGGGTGCAAAAAGGGATTTTAAAAGGGTGACAAGGCTACATTGACAGGAAATCCGATATGCCCAATGTAACTACGAAAAACGCATTTCTTCCTCATCCTCATTTTCTCTATAATTTTCAACTTATTACAATCATCATACAAACAAAATATTCCACCCTGACTCAGAAGACGACATTTCTTAGATGAAATAGAGACATTCTCTTCTACATCAGGAAAAGAAAAAATGTGTGAGGGAAGGGATTGTGTACAATACCTTTAGTAGATAAATGAAATGAAATATTTTTTTAGCTGGAAGATGACATAATAATTAATAATAATAATAATAATAATAATAGAAACTGAGAACGATCAGGAACAATTCAATAGTAAATCCTATTGAACTCATTGGGTCTTAGTTCTGATTAGAGTGTGAAAGGCTCAATTTACAATAAAGGAATAAACACTCCATGCATTTCCTAAAAAGTGGCTGGCTGCTGAAGCATTGCAATTAAAGAATTTAAAGTGGATTGGTTACATTTTCCTTCAAAATTATAGCAAGAGCTTTGTATGCCAGCGTCAACATTTCCTTCATTTCGTGCTGGTATTTCCCCCCCAGTATAAACAGGACTCCGTTTTTGCACCACTTGTTCTCTGAGACATGGAGAGGAAGATAAAGGAAAAGCGGGACATTCCGGGATCAAATCAGAAACCTGGATGGCTTCTGTAATTCCAGAACTGTCCTTGGAGAATTGGACACTTGAACAGTAAGCACTTTCTTCCATGCACTAGATCTGCTGCTACGCTTTTTAAACTGTGCTGGCAACTTTGCAGGAAGATATTTCCAGACACATCAGCAGTTGGGTTCTGTCACTTGCAGTGCTGACACAAGTATCTCATAGCTTTAGGGGTACGGTGCCTAGACCCATTCCCAGTGACCCCAGTGTGTGTGTGTGTGTGTGTGTGTGTGTGCGCGCACACACACACGCATGCATGTGCAAGCAGAGAGAAGGTGTAGTTCTACACTGTCTGGAATGTGTTGCTGAACTATAACGCCACTTGCTTGCCTGGTGGAGACAGGTACAGGTAGGAACCTCTGGCTTTTGCATGGTTGGACTATAGCCTACTGAACCTAAGAGTCACATCCACTGCCCAACTCATCAGTGGCATGTAGGCCCCATAAGATAGTCCCCAAGGAATGCAACCCACAGGCTGACAAAGGATCCCCACCCTTGTTTTAGGCTGTGTACATCCCATGCATTTAAAGTACATGGCTCCACCCCTCAAAGAATCCTGGAAACTGTAGTTTGTCAAGAGTGCTGGGAATTATAGCTTTGTGCAGGGTAAACTACGCTTCCCAGGTTTCATTGTGGGAAGTAATGTGCTTTAAATGTGTAGTGAGCACTCAGCCTTTGTTACTCAATCGGCTGTGATTCTAAATGGCAGCATGAAGTTGCTGCTTGGAATGCAGCCTGTGGTTTTAGAGTATTTACACAGATCTACTATATGTAGTATCAGCCAGACTCTGCGCTTCCCTCCCTCCGCCTCCTCATTAGTAATGTGATCTGCCTTCCTCCATAGACGGAGAATAGATGGGAAAGAATGGCACAGTTTTCCCACAGGCCGTCTCAGCACAAATGCACAGTGACATCACCCTTTTTGTCCTTCACACAATGCCATTCTGTCTCGTCAGCACAATTGTTGATTCCTACAACTCAGAAGACAGTGAAAGGGTGACACACAGCATTTGCGGACATTTGCCAAATAGAAGAATAGGCCATTTCATCGTCATTGAAACGCTGTAGTGTTTGTAAGGATTTCGGATCATTTGGTTCAAAAAGTTTTAAAATGTTAATAGTGTTTGTTTTTTTAATGAGCTCCCAGCAGAGCTAATGGGTTGTGCCCAATGGGTGTGCCATCCATTCATAGAAGGGTCTTTGATCCAGTGGTGGCTTCTGTGAATGGAAGGGAGATGATTATTGCCAAGCCCCTTTCGCCTATGCCACCTCCCATGCTGTTCCAGAGGAACCCCCATTATAAGAATTTATGAAGAGACTGGCTAGATCTGACCAAAGGCCAGTCTAATCCAGCATCCTGATCAATCAATCAATCATTTTATTTGTATGCTGCCTTAAAACAATGCTCAGAGTGGCAGACAACAAATAAAAAAGATATGTTAACTACAAACATAACAAAAGTAGTCATAAGCAATAAACAAAACACCAAAAAGTAAACAACCAAACTGAAAAATTTCCACATTAATCATAAGATACCAAATAAAGGTGCAAAAAATTAACAACCTCCACTTTGTCCTCTGGCGAAAACCCCTAAGCAATATTCCAGCCCAAGACTCTGTTTGGAATCCTCAGCTTTTGTAGCTGGAGTCAGTCCGAGCCCCGCCCTCCCAGGCCAGGTGGGAAAAGGCCTGCAAGGCAAGGAGCAGGTCTTCTAGGAATCACAGCCAAGATGGTCTCTCACTTCTTCAGCAGCCTCAGTTTTTCTCATAGTGGCCAATCTGATAAGAAGCCCTCAAGCGGGGCATGAGCACAACAGCACTCTCTCCAATTGTGGATCCCAGCAAATGGCATTCAGAAGCATACTTGTTCCTTCTGGAGAGTGGGGGAGTGGGGATGTGCAGGGAAAGGGCGAAATGGGCAAAATAATTATACTTCTAGAAATATGGTAACCCTACTCCCTCACCCATCCACTTATGGTGCATATAAGAGCCATCTGTGAAGGAAAAGATGCAATCCAATGGTTTACAGTTATGTTTACTCGGGATGGCGTGGATTGGTGCTGTGATGTGTGACTTTCAGAAATGTTCCATGGTGACAAGACAATGGCAAGTGCTCATAGCTCGAAGGTCCTAAAATGTTAGAAATTGGGACTGCAAAAGTATATTCTGTTGTCATTGCAACTAAAGAAAAAAATGAGATCCTATTTTGCTGTAGAACAGTTTGCTGTCTATAGTTTTATACTGTGAAGTTTCTTAATTAAGAACAAAACAAACCCCAGTTAAACCAATGCAATAAATGCCTGGAGTACTATGTCCAGTTCTGGGTGCCACAGTTTAAGAAGGATATTGACAAGCTAGAACACATGCAGAGGAGGGTGACCAAGGTGATAAAGGGTCTGGAAACCAAGCCTTGTGAGGAACAGCTGAAGGAGTTGCGTATGTTTAGTCTGGAAAAGAGGAGACTGAGAGGAGATGTGATAGCCATCTTCAAACATCTAAAGGTCTGCCACATGGATGATGGAACAAGCTTGTTTTCTCCTGCTCTAGAGGAGAGGATTTGAACCAATGGATTCAAGTTATAAGACAGGAGATTCCAACTAAATATCAGGAAGAACTTTCCAACAGTAAGAGCTGTACGATAGGAAAACAGACTCCCTTAGGAGGTTGTAGATGGCCATCTGTCATATGTGATCTAGTTAAGATTCCTGGATTGCAGGGGGTTGGACTGGATGACCCTCAGGGTCACTTCCAACTCTACAATTCTATGATTCTATGAATGCGGCCATAGTGGGACCTGCAACAAAATGCTGCACTGTGCCATATTCCTGTTCAGGGTTCCAGCCAGCCTGCCATGCCCTTTTCCAGTATACTCCATTCTATTCACCATCTCCATGGAAATCCAATTATCTCCTTCCCCCCCCCCAACCAAAGGTAAGCATGCCATGCCCTTTGTTTGTTTTTCCTAAGGATGTTTTATATCTCTGCAGGGGGTCGTTGTCCCCACCACCCAAAAATCCTGTTGTTATTTCCTCCTTCTGTTTGGGTAGTGCCATTTTGACCAGAAAATGGATTCAGACTCAAAAAATGAGTTTGCTATTAGTGTATGAAGATTCCATAGATACCGTAATTCACAACTCAGAATGCTACCTATCTCTCTCTCTTTACCTTGTTTAGACAATGCAAAAATTGCAGATGTTGCAGTTCGAAAAATCAATAGCAGTTTCATAGTTGTCCCAGTTAACAACTGACCCGGTAACCTCATTGATCCCTGCAGTGATGGCCTAAATGCACAATGCATGCCCACTGTGGGGAAACTGAATGCATCGTCTGTCTGTTCAATGCAGGCTTTGTTAACAGAGACACAGAAAACGTTCTAGGAAGGTTGAAGTTAGGAAGACCCATCCCCTTCTTGCATGTACTTCTCACATTATACTTTGTAAACATGTTTTTAAATGAATGCTATCTAAATGAAATCAGTTACAATGTTAGATAGGGGGAACGATGCAAAGGATAGCATAACGCTGACTAAAAAAGGCAAAGGACCCCTGACAGTTAAGAAAAACTGTCCGTGGGCAAACGACTCTGGGGTTGTGGCGCTCATCTCGCTTTACTGGCCAAGGGAGCCGACGTTTGCCCACGGACAGTTTTTCCGGGTCATGTGGCCAGAATGACTAAGCCGCTTCTGGCGAAACCAGAGCAGCACACATAAACGCCGTTTACCTTCCTGCCAGAGCGGTACCTATTTATCTACTTGCACTTTGACGTGCTTTCAAACTGCTAGGTTGGCAGAAGCTGGGACCGAGCAACGGGAGCTCACCCCGTCGCGGGGATTCAAGCTGCCGACCTTCCGATTGGGAAGCCCATGGCTCAGTGGTTTAGAGACCACAGCGCCACCCACGTCTCATAAAGCTGACTACTGGCATTCTAATCCGCTCCTCTCCCCACCCCCCAAAATGACATGGAACCTTTGTCACACTGCTTTAAGTGGAATGTATTTCCATGTTTTAGGAACATGGGTGTTAAAACTAGGCTGTTGGCAACAAAGGTTTTGGAACAAACAGCAAATCGAATATCCTTGATGTTAGTGGAAACAGTAATAGATACCAAGATAATTTGGGGAAAGGGTTTGGGAGAAGAAATAACCCCAAAGCATCAGAAAGCCAGTGAGATCTGTGGTCAGCATACAATTGGAAGAATGCTGTGGAAATTTTGCACAGATGGAACTATGTGCAGCTAAGTCTGTCTCCCCAAATGGTTAGAAAGGATGTGGGGGAAAGGAACTGATGCACACTTTTGGGAGCAATGGCCACAAGTAGAGAGGAATTGGAATAGAGTACTATGATAAATATCTAGAATTGTAGGACAAATGATTAGGAAAACTCCCAAACTACGTTTTGTGTTTGAAGAGAACATTACAAAAGTAAGATCCAAAGAGCTTGTATGCTTTACGTTAGCTGCAGTTAGGGTTTTCTTAATCAAAAAAACTGGGAAAGTCCTGTAGAGTTGTCCATAGATTGTTATTGGTAGAATAAGCATTAGAAACCAACAGAAACAAAGCAGCTGATTCATCATATATGTGTGATCACAGGGCTAGTGAAACCAGAATTGTATTTCACTGTATGGGATCATTTTATTTCCTACACTATATAAAAAACTCAAGACCCTGCCCCTGGAAATATTCTTAGCAAGCAAGGTCGTAAACAGACACTATGAAGATTGGGTTTCATTTATAGGTCAGTACTTGTGGGGTCTTCATTATAATCTGCAGTTCTTGGTGTCAGCAATAAGGGGCTGGAAAAGTATATTCTATTCTCATTGTAACCAAGGAGGGGTGTTATTTTGCTGTGGAACAGTTTTCTGTTTATAGTTTTATACTGTGAAGTTTCTTACTTAAGAACGAAAAAACAAACTGCATGAGAGCAACAGCTGGACCCAGCACAAGGGAAAGTAGAAATTATGACAAGCAACCATTCCTGATTTAGGGACACACTGTATCTCAAGATTCTGTAGCTTCCTCTGCCCAGGAATTGAAATGAACATACACAACGCAGTGTTGTCATCAAAATTTAACAATAGTCAAATTGAGATTAAATATTGTTCCATCACCCAAATTATACAGATCAATTAAAGTCCATAGTGTGCTCATCAAATCTTCTGCAGGTTAATCAAGATAGCCTTCCCTGTTTTCCAGCTACAGAGATGATCATATGGAAAGGTGTATTCTCATGCTTCAGGGAAATTCATTTCATGGTTCCAGAACTAAGCAACATATTATCTGAAAGATAATATGAAGCAACATTACACAGAAGTAGAAATGGAAATTGGAACATCACGGAACAAGAAAAAATGGCAGTTATGATCTGATGGCATGCTGGGATTCAGTATGAACACTGATGATCTTTACAAAGCAAACCTTTTAAGTAAGTGCCTGTGTTCAATGGGGCTCACTCCAAAGCAAGTGTGCACAGGATTACAACCTACATTTGCACAGTTCTAGGTAGCTTAGTTGATAATTTGGACCACACCATAGACTTATTAATTGTAGTCATGTTGAAGTCACTGTCATTATTGTCACTAGCAAGAGCAATCTCTGGAGAACTTTAAATATTGTTCCAGCAACTATTATCTCAGACAAGCACATCAAATGAAGTTAATGGTTTTCTGAAACTGATCTATCCCATTGATTTTATGATGTAAAATGTACAAAAAAATTACTGAGACCTCAGCATGCAATTCATAATGGGGAATTGTTACTGAGTAGGAGATTTCTGAAATGGAGACTTGCATAATATGTTCCTTGCATAACATTTCCCATGCAGACAGTGGCTGAATTAACAATATATATAAATTTATAAATACATATTTTATATAAATTTAATAAATAGTAATGCTAATATGTCATGCTAAACCATGGTTTAGTGTAACAAGTATGTACAGGAACAAGCTGCTGCAAGCCTTCAACTTGTGTGTGACCCCCATTCCTATTTCTTTTCCCATGTGTCTGGAGCAAGAATGCTCAGCCATGGTTTGTCATGACAGCTGACCTTTTGATCCACGATTATGCACTGTTCACCTACAGAGCACCACCGTTTTACTTTAATCAGATATTCAAGACCACTTTCCATTTTCAAGTAACTTATGCAGCTTGAGACAGTCTAGTTTTTCTTAATTTTAATTGAGAAGAGGACAAAGCGGAACCAAATTAAGTGATTCCTCAGGCTAATTCACATAATCACATTGTAATTTCTACTATCAAATGATGCCTTGGCTGCAAGGTTTTGTTGTGGGGGTGAACGATTTGAGACCCATGTATTTTGTGGCTGGCCTCACAACTTCTACTCCTTCCCCTCCTTTTTAAAATTTAAATAATTGTGTTTTTTTAACAAAACTTTGCTTGTAGGGCAACTGAATGCACTGCAAGGCACAATGCTGATCAGATCAGATCCACCCTTAGTTTCCCAGATTCTCATATATATGCAAATTTTATGCAAATTGGGATGTAGCCCAGTACCTCCCCATTATTCCTGACCATTGGACGTGTTGGCTGGGACTTATGAGAGTTGGAGTCTAACAACATATGGGGGTATCTGAAGAAGTGTGCATGCACACGAAAGCTCATACCAAGAACAAACTCAGCTGGTCTCTAAGGTGCTACTGGAAAGTATTTTCTATTTTGTTTCAACATATGGGGGGCACAGGTTCCCCAGCACTGCTTTTAGGCACCCAGCAATCAACCTGACTTGGTCACGTCCACAGAATGGAAGATGGCAGGATCCTAAAGGACAAGGAGTTGGCTTCAGGCACCAGACCCATTGGCAGACCAACTCTTTTTATAAAGATGTCTGCAAACATAACATGAAGGCCGACAACCCCATTATGAGGGAATATGTGACGATAACATGAAGGTGCTGGAGGTGAAATAGTTAAACCAGGTACCAGCCAGAACCCAGAGGGGGTGGAGTCAGAATGACAGTTAGTGGGCAGTGGAGATAGAGAGTCAGTTGGTTGTGGGAGTGGGTTGGAATTGGGAGGTTGGTTGGAGTGGGAGTGAGTTAGGAAAGAGTGTGCGTAGGTGAAGTTAATGTAACAGGGAAACTAAGTCAAGACCAGTTAGGAGAATAGAAGCCAAGTAAATAGCCGAGAAGTGGTTAAGTGAGGGAGAGCTAGTAGAGGGAGTTATAGGTCTGGGAAGACATCCATGTTTGACAATGTTTGCAATCGTTTATGAAACCACATGCTTGTTATTCTGTAATAAATAAACATAGGTTTGATTTTACAATTTAACCCTGACTGGACTCAATAGATTTACCAGGTAGGGCCTGGTTGGTGGCAGCGAGAGAGGAGAGCGTGGTGGCACAGGGATCAATCGACCGTGAAACGTCTGGGGACCCTGTGTGTGATCGCCACTGAAAAGTGGCGGCAGCGGCGGGATTCGATAAGTCCAATAGCCTGTGAGGGGAAGCAATACACCTGGAAAGGGAAAGGGTAAATCTGCAGAGGGATTACCTGGCCCTAGGGTGTGACTGAGGTAAACCCCAGGTTGCTGCAAGGCCGAGATCAAAATAAGAGAATGATATCTCAAGAGACTGTTCTGGCAGTGGGTAGACGCAGGGTCAGTGGAAGGAAGCTTGAGAGGTTTGAGGCAAAAACCTAAAGCTATACTTTGGGGACCAAGGTCTTGAAAGCCCAGCCAGGTAGAACAGAAGGGAGATTAAAAGCCTCTTATTTAATTAAAGAGTACCAGTCCTAACTCACATAATGCCACCCAAGAAAACCAAACACTCCGTGAGAGAAACCTCATACGAAAGCTCTGGTGAAGAGAATGGGAATCCTCAGGGGGAGGAAACTAGAGTAGAAGAAATGACTACAAACCCACCCGAGGTAGAGGTTCCACAGTTCTCAGAGGATTTTGAAAAGTGGAAATTAGTGCAAGAATATAACTTCAAATTAGAGCTTGAAAAAAATAGAGCTGAGCAGGAAAAAGAAAAATTAAGATCTGAGCAAGAATTGAGAGAAAAGGAAATGCAATTTCAGTTAGAGATGAGACGGTTGGAATTAGCGAGTTTGGAAAATAGGAATAATAGTAATAACACTAATGGGCAGAATCATATTAAAATAGATTTAAAACGCTTTCCTGAATTCAGAGAGAAGGATAGTCCTGAAGCATTTTTGGTATCCTTCGAGAGAGCTTGTCATGATTTCAAAGTGGGGGAGGGAGTGGGTTGGAATTGGGAGGTTGGTTGGAGTGGGAGTGAGTTAGGAAAGAGTGTGCGTAGGTGAAGTTAATGTAACAGGGAAACTAAGTCAAGACCAGTTAGGAGAATAGAAGCCAAGTAAATAGCCGAGAAGTGGTTAAGTGAGGGAGAGCTAGTAGAGGGAGTTATAGGTCTGGGAAGACACCCATGTTTGACATTATTTGCAATCGTTTATGAAACCACATGCTTGTTATTCTGTAATAAATAAACATAGGTTTGATTTTACAATTTAACCCTGACTGGACTCAATAGATTTACCAGGTAGGGCCTGGTTGGTGGCAGCGAGAGAGGAGAGTGTGGTGGCACAGGGATCAATCGACCGTGAAACGTCCGGGGACCCTGTGTGTGATCGCCACAGAATCCTTTGCAGAAGACCACAGTACCTAGAGACAGACAGGTCATGCATCCATAGCAGTGACCAGAGGAATGACTGCTTGGAGGAGCGCAGAAAGAAGAAACACCATGGTGCATCTGCAGCAGCACGGCCAGACGCCTTCATCTGCCTCAGCTGCAACAAAACATCTCTCCCACATCGGTCTCCACAGCCACAGCAGGTGCTGCAACCTTCCAATAATTTGTCCCCACCGCAAAGGTGCACTCCTCCATTGTCTCCCGAGGCAGATGGATGCGAGCAACAGTAATCGACCTGCAAGATTGACCCCTAGCTAGTTCTTAAAGGACAGTTCTATAACCAAGAATACTGTTGCTGCCTCTATGTTTCAAAGAAGGCAATGGCGGTGCTCGCACATAACAACAAGCAAGGATTTCTGGCTCATTGGGTCTTAGCATGAGCAAGCACAATGCTTGTGCATTCGGCCCAATTTATCCTGCTTTGTTGCACTCTTGGCACATGTTTCATCAGGTCCTCAAGCATAAAAAGCTTTTAGTTGATCAAAATAAACCAGTGTTTATCACAGGAACCACATGCTACTGCATAACCCTCAAGCAGTTTCAAGGGTTAGATGGGAGTGTTGCTGTGTGCATGGCCTCTTTGCATTAATGTTACCTGATTCTCTGGTACCCCAAGCCCAGGTAAAGGTCACTGCTACCTAAAACCAGCTCCAGAGAGTGGGTGCCAGAGCTCTACTCTACAGCTTTCCCCTTCACTCTTTGAGGGTCAACAGCCAAATTTGCCCCAAATCCAGAGTCCTTCCATGTTTCCAGGAGGTCTATTAGAATAACACAAATGAGACCTACACCAAAACAACACACAGTGTGCTTGTTCAGGATTCCAGCCAGCCATGCCCTTGTCCAGGATACTCCATTCCATTCTCTCTCTCTCTCTCTCTCTCTCACACACACACACACACACACACACACACACACACTGCCAACAGTCAGTCTTTTGCTATCATGGACCACTTTGTGGGTCTGTCTCCCCACCTTAGGGGTTAGGAAGCAAGTCAGACCATTGGTTCATCTAGCTCAGTATTGCCTACTCTGGCTGGCACATAGCTGTCAGCCTTCCTTTTTCTTGCATTTGGGAAGCTGGCAGCAGCTCTCCAGGGTTTCCGTCAAGGCTGTCTCTCAGTGCTACCTTGGAGATGCCAGGGATTGAACCTGGGACTTCTGCATGCAGAACAAATGCTCTTCCCCTGTGTTTTGTGTGTGTTTATTTTGTACTTCCAGAAACCTTGGACTTCCGCAAGCCAGATCCTTTTGCAAGTGGATCATGCCATTTTGGCTACATAGTGATCCACCCTCAAGAGACTGAGTTTGCTACTTTTTCAAAGATAAAACTTCCAACCCATCCCTCAATTAAAGACTCCAGGGTGGATTGCACTATACAGCTTGCAATGACCCTTGCACTGCGTTTCCAAAGCACCTGACACCCAGCTGGTTGTTGCCCATTGGGAAAACACTGTGCTTTGACACCTGTCAATCATTCGATGTCACTATGATGCAAGATGATTGACTGATGGATTGTCCCACCCACCTGTTAAAGTTGGCCCACAGGGGTGGGGGGGGGAGATAAAAATTTGCCTCCCACCTGAACCAATAAAGGTTTCTCATCCTTGCTATAAGCCAGCCTTTCTCAACCTTGGGTCCCCAGATGTTTTTGGCCTACAACTCCCATCATCCCTAGGTAGCAGGACCAGTGGTCAGGGATGATGGGAGTTGTAGGCCAAAAACATCTGGGGACCCAAGGTAAAACATACAGAATCAAAGGAGTAGCAGATTTTAAAATGCCAGGATTAAAACTGCTTATTTTACTGTAACTATAAATCTATAGCTATTCAACTCTTAAGTATATGCAATATGGATCCTGACATGTAGTCAAAGCAGTGCAGTGAGGCCAATAAGAAGAATGACTGTCCAAACGAAGGATAGTTGCATGACTTGAGGGGTAGGATTTTCATGCCCATAATATTAGGGAGTTGCCTGACCCTCTATCGCTAGACTCCTGTCCACCCCAGGCAGCATGGCCAATGGTCATGGGGTGATGGGAGTTATAGTTCAGCAACATCTGGATGATCACAGGTTTCCTACCCGTGCCTTAACAGAAAAGAGAACTTTCCTGAATACAGTTTCTTCTCTCATGGGGTTACTGAGATTAGACAAGATGCACCTAATTCAATTCTATCCACCAAATTAAATGCTAAAGGCCATAAGTCCTGCTCTTTCCAGATATATTTTTTTCTGGAAGGGGAGGCCACAGGATAACATTTAAATGCCTCAACTGGTCTCCATCACCCTAACTGTATTTTTTGAATCCAAGACAGGTGTCATGTTGGCCTTGGGAGGAAATTCTACTCGGGCTCACTCCCAAGCAGACACACACAGAGTTGCTCTTTTCCAAGCTTAGAATGTATGATCCAAGAGACAAACATTTGAATAGGATTCTAATGGTTAAATGAGATTTCATGTTAGCTTGTTAAGTTAAAAGCTTTGGGCTTCTAAGAAGCTAAAAACATTATCCATGACCAAGGCTGTAATGCTATCCCTGGAAGAAAAATCCATTGGACTCAATGGGTTTTACTCCCAAATAGAAGAAATCAGAAGTAGATGTGTATAGACTTGCACTGGGAAACTTGCTAATGGAAAAAATGGCCTCTCACTCATAGATACATCTTCTTTGGAATTTATTATCAATTTATTATATTGTTGTTGCATCCTGCTTACTTGGTGGGTCACCCATCTGATTTGTTTGGGGGTGTCATCATCCCCCAAACCACTGCCTATATTTTAATTTCCTGGTTGCTTTAACCCCTTCAGTACCAGCCAAACCAAGGCGTTCCTAAAATAGCAGCACTTCCATTTTCCTCTCTCAGCAGCACAGCAGGTATTTGGTTTTGGGAAACGCACAAAAATATGGAGGCTCCCCCCCCCCTTTTTTTCTTTTCTTTTTGCTGTGAAGCTGAGGCACTGCACGTTTCAAACCAGTGACAAATCCGATAAAATCCTCTTCTTCCCGCGGGGGGAATTAGAATAGCCATCTTGTCCCGAGTCCCTCCCGCCAGTATAGGCTGCATCCCAGCAGAATAAAACCAACCTAAGGATGCCTCAACCCTCGGATGACATATTTGTCTCCTGAAAGGGGGCAGGCAGCGCCTCCTGAAGACTTTGGATGCGCCCCTGGTTATTAAAATTCACACTATTTGGCAATCTGCTCCTATAAAATAATAATAAATAAATAAATACACTACACTAATAACTCCTGCCCACCAAGCCCTTGCCAGCTGATGCTCATGGAACTAGATTGAAGCCCAGACCTGCCGATGAAGGGGAAGTCTCGGGTTGCACGGGAGAAGCCGAGAGGTCTTCTGCAGCCCGGAGGGAGGGGACGGGGGTGCGATCTGGCTGCAGCATCTCTCCCCACCCCCCACCCCCGTTGCTTGAAGGGCAGGAGAGCGCCTGGCATCACCACCCACAGAGACCCGCGCGCACCCGCTCAGCATTTTACCTTGGCACGGTAATCCTAGCCTGGACGTGCAGCCTTCCCCCCGAGGAAGGCGAGATGCTGGAGAGAGAGGCTGTGTCCCGGGCGGCTCCAGCTGCCCGGGGAGATGATGATGATGATGATGATGAAGCTGCTGCTGCTGCTGCTTCGCGGCGTGAGATCCGGCGGTGCTGTTGCTGTTGCTGGCGCCGCGGAGAGAAATGTGCTGCCTCACGCCGGCCTGGCTGGCTCCGCCCAGCAACCGCCGCCGCCGCTTCCCTCCAGCCTGGGCCCTGGCACTGACATCTCCCCGGCCCGCCCCCTGCAGACTCGGGCCGTCCACGCACTCCGCCCTAGGCCAGCGGGGAAAGGGGCGTGCGAGGGAAGAGCGGCAGCTCAGAGCATACGCCGGGCGTGCAGAAGGGCCCAGATCTAACTCCTGGCATCGCAGAGAAGGCTGGGAATGCCCCCTGCATGAAGCCCTGGAGAGTTGCTGCCAGTCCGTGTTGTTGTTGTTGTTCAGTCGTTCAGTCGTGTCCGACTCTTCGTGACCCCATGGACCAGAGCACGCCAGGCACGCCTATCCTTCACTGCCTCTCGCAGTTTGGCCAAACTCATGTTAGTCGCTTCGAGAACACTGTCCAACCATCTCATCCTCTGTCGTCCCCTTCTCCTTGTGCCCTCCATCTTTCCCAACATCAGGGTCTTTTCCAGGGAGTCTTCTCTTCTCATGAGGTGGCCAAAGTACTGGAGCCTCAACTTCAGGATCTGTCCTTCTAGTGAGCACTCAGGGCCGATTTCCTTGAGAATGGATAGGTTTGATCTTCTTGCAGTCCATGGGACTCTCAAGAGTCTCCTCCAGCACCATAATTCAAAAGCATCAATTCTTCGGCGATCAGCCTTCTTGATGGTCCAGCTCTCACTTCCGTACATTACTACTGGGAAAACCATAGCTTTAACTATACGGACCTTTGACGGCAAGGTGATGTCTTTGCTTTTTAAGATGCTGTCTAGGTTTGTCATTGCTTTTCTCCCAAGAAGCAGGCGTCTTCTAATTTCGTGACTGCTGTCACCATCTGCAGTGATCATGGAACCCAAGAAAGTGAAATCTCTCACTGCCTCCATTTCTTCCCCTTCTATTTGCCAGGAGGTGATGGGGCCAGTGGCCATGATCTTAGTTTTTTTTATGTTGAGCTTCAGACCATATTTCGCGCTTTCCTCTTTCACCCTCATTAAAAGGTTCTTCAATTCCTCCTCACTTTCTGCCATCAAGGTTGTATCATCAGCATATCTGAGGTTGTTGATATTTTTTCCGGCAATCTTAATTCCGGTTTGGGATTCCAGTCCATGTAGGCAGCACTAAGGTCAGGCTTAGGTCTAAAGCAGCTTCCTATGTTCCTGTTTGGGCCTAAGGCGAGGGGAGCAGGGGTGCCAACTTGAATAAAAGATCGGTGGGCAGGTACGCCCAGGTGCATGACATGGTGCACGCGCACCATTTGAATGACAACGGCCCTTAACTTTGGGGGGGCGCCTGGCCCCCTCAAATATTTCATTGGTGGGGGGAGAGGGGAGATGGTTGGCAGCAGGGAACCAACATGCACAGAAGCAAGCGCGAGAGTTTTGCAGCACCTTGTTAGAGCTACAGATTTATTATGAGGTAAATTGATTTCGTGGCATAAGAATCTGAGAAAGAGTGTGAAGTGTTATCGTCTGTTGTTGGCAGATAGTATTTACCAGCTGAGGAGAGAGTGTCATGCACCTGACGAAGTCTGATTTCTGCTCCACTGAAACATGCCATGGAAAAGTCTGGTCTTCTTCAGGGTGCCACAGAACTCATCTTGTGTGTGCATTTGCAGTTGCTGAACCGCACTAGCTCTGGCAAAGGCAATGGCATGAAGGGATCAGCTAAAGGCTTATCAAAAAAACAAAAAACCCCAATGTGATCTCCATGGCAAGTTAACTGTAATTCAGAGGAGTTAGCTACAATGCCTAGAATTCTTTGAGGGGGGAAAATATGTTTCAACTGTGCTTTAAGTATATGAGGTCTGCATCTAGCACAGTATGTTACAATTGCTACAACAGACCCTCCAAGACTTTCAGCAATCACCCACCAAGCCCCTCAGCAAGAGGACTAGAGCCTTCTTTAGCCATCTACTAACTCTCTCTCATACCACATACAGTACAGTAGTTAAACATAATATGGAAGGCAGCCAGTTGAAGCTAACTGGCCTTACCATACAACCTCCATTTATTCCTGCCTCTCTATGCCAATCCCATTTGGTGGTGATTGCTCCTTTATTTATTTCCAATTGGAGATTTACCACATTGCCCCTTGACTGACAGTGGCACTGCTGCCATTTATCAGGGTAGGGCAGGGCAATGGTGAGTTCAGGGCTGTGCCCGCATACTGGCAAAGCCAATCTGGCCCTCCATTGGATGTGTTTGTGCAGCCCTAACCTCGCTGCTGTCCTGTCCTGCCTGGTAAGCACCAGTGTCAAGGGGGTGAGCACACAGCACCATGCCAGCTGCTCCTGAATTATTCTCAAGGTGGCTTGCAACAGGCTGCAATGATACCCCAAACCCAGGAAACCTTCAAACACAAACGGCACAACCTTTAGTCCTCTGCCTGATGGATAGGGCCGGAGTGGGGCTTTCTTTCAGTTGCCTGCGATGCTCAGTGGTAGCACATGTGGCAACTTCCAAAGACCAGCATTGTTGCTACTTTCCTGGGGTGGCTGCAGTGTCAGGGCTGCTGTGCAGACAGCTCAACTGAAGCCAAGGGTGGCCTGCTGCATTTCACCGCCTGAGCTGAAACGGGAAGGTACCACTCACCCTTGGGGTGCCACCCGCCCCCCTTTACTGGGGTTGCGCAGCTGCAGCTTCCAAGTTCCTGTGAGATCTCGTGAGAGCCACGCAAGATTGTGTGAGAGCCCTGCATCCAATCGCACAGAGACTTCGTGTGATTTTGCTGGGGTCTCAGGAAGGCTGCACAAGGCCTCCGCAAGATCTTGCCAGAACCTAGAAGCCGCCACCGCCACTGCTTCTTCCATGGTGGTGGTGGGCACCTGCATTCCACCACCTGTGTTAGTATGCCTCATGCATGGGGCAGCCCTGTTGAGGCAACACTAGTATTAGAAGGCCGACTCACTTCACCACATGAGTCACTGCTGCTTTGCAGTCCCACGGTGTCTAGCAGCTTGAGACGAGTGTTCTTTTTTGGCAGGAAGAGGAGAAGCAAAGCTCCTTCTTGGCTAATGGATGGGCCAGGCTGCTTCTCTCCCCCTTCCCATTCTGCACCTTCAGGGGAGGCAGGTGGTGCAGGCTCCCAGGACACCCTTGGTCCCCAGGTCAACAGTGGAGGCTGGAATGTGCTTCCCTTCTGTTCTGTACTCCCAATGGCAATTCAGACACACACACATACACCCCACAAGTAAGCATTTGTGCTGTTGTTTAACCAACTCATTTTCATCGGCAGGTTGCCTTGCTCTGAATTGCAGCAGACAGATTTAGGCCACACTTTAAAAGGTAAATAATGTTACAAACATCAATAATGGAACAGGTGTGTCATTCAGTTGCCATGAGCCCATTTTTTAAGAGGAAAATAACTTGACACAATTCTTTGTCAAGGATGTTTCCTTGTTGGCAATTAGTCAGGAGTGACATGATTGTGATTAGCGATATTAATCTGTGATTCAAAACTAGGTACAAAGTATTGTTGCCACGCTTGATATTCCAGCCCTAGGGAAAAAATTAATGTGGTAGATAACAGAAGAAGAGGGAAAGTGAACTCTCATTGAAAGTGTGCAAAGATTTAAATAATAATAATTTCAAGGCTGAGAGAAATGGTAAGAGCAGTATCAAAGCCTGACAGATCTCTCTCTATAATTAAATATGTGACCTGCAATTACATAAAAATCCACAACTGAGCATAAGCTAGTATTAAGCTCTAACTGTATGTAGGTTTTATTTTATTTGTTTTTTATCTTATATTTTGGAAATGTACATCCAGGTTTTTTTTTCCTTTAATTTTTTTGGGGAGGCCCCACTCCCTAAGCTATAGCTTGTTTGGCTTATATGTATGGTTGGATTTGGACTAATCATGAAAAATTGATGCAGGGTGCTTCAAGGAGATTTGGGACTTCTACAAGGCAAAACAGGATCTGAATAAAGCAAATTTAAGTCCAAGCAGAGTATCTGTAGTGCTTCGTAGCAACTTAGCAATTGAGACATTAAAAAACAAACAAATATGCATACAAATGTTTGTGAAAAGTGAAGCAATGTCTCTAAGGTTAATACCAGGATGTGGGAAAAGGAGGGAGAGGGATCAGCCATCTTCCAATTAGTTGCCAGGACAGGGAAGCTGTGGACCTTCAGATATTTTTGAATTATAATTCCCATCATCCCTTGTTCTATGCCACAGCCAGCTCTTTATTTGACCTCCTGGGTCATTTAAAAGGAAAAGCTGTGGTGTAAACATTATATTGTCAAATTTTATTTTATTATTTATGCAAAGCCCTTCCAAGGCTGCATACAAACATAACTGAAACAATATCAAACAAAGTTTAAATTGCAGTGATAGCTCAGGAAATCTTTAACCAAAAATTATGAGTTGATTACAATTTCAATTTCTACCAGATATGTAGAAATCTACCATGTTGGGCATTCAAACACCAACACAGCCCTGATGTTGTGTTGTACACAACTTTAGACCCCAAATTTGATGAATGCCTCCCAAAGGAGATCAATTTGTCAGCCACAGTATTGCAATTTTCCAGTTTCCTGCAATGAACCAAGTAAGTTCAGCAGGTTCATTTCTCCACCTGAGACAAAGCAGTTGTAGCAGTATCACCCCACACACTCTGCTACCCTGTGCCCTGCTACACTGCCAGCAGCTACTGTACTTACCACAGATGCCACTGTGGCATTCAGAAGTTGCTCCAAGTCTCACAAGATTTCCCCAAACCTGACAGTAAAACCTTTCAAGGCTTTGGCAAAACCTTGCAGCATTTGCAGACTTAACAGATGTGGCTGCTGCACTTAAAAAGAGAGACAGAGATAAAGAAACTCATCAGCGCAGGCCCAGCAGGCAGCTGGCATCACTGTGAAACATACCCAGCAGGTGGAGTGTCTGGGCAAGAGGCTGCAGATGGCAGAGGCTGGTGCAGTGGCGACGGCAAGCAGAAGCAGCTGGGCAGTTGCAGGGACTCAGGCAAGCAGCATGGGGTGCATTCGTTTGGCCATTTCTTCCAATTCATGCTCTGTGATAAGAGATTATGTGTGCCTCACAACAGGGCCAGGCCTGCAGTTCAGTGTTCCCTCATATTCTCTCTCCCCCCCCCCTCTCTCACACACACATATCACTGAATGAGAATTTATGCTCTGAATGAAGTTGTCTTCTGTCTCATCATGTGAATGAAATAATATGTGCATAAGCTGAAAGATGCACAAAAGACCAAAGACTAACACATCAGAGTTGCGTGAGAAGTTCAGCGCTCCCCCCCCCCGGCGGTACTCAACGGTATACAGCAGTGGCACCTGTTTTTCCCTTTCCATATCGTGATTTCTGTGGAAAGCAAAATGTTTTGACATGGGTGCTTTCACTGAGCCCTTCTGGGGCTGGAAACTATTTTGTGGAGCTGAGAGAAAGGCGCAGAAAAAGTGGCTGCAATTGCGCACAGAGGCCAGAGGTGGCAGTGGCGAGCTGGTGCTGGGAAAGAAGCTGCACAGACTTCCTGGTTTGTACCACTTAAAGGAACAGCCAGAGTGTTGAGAGAGGGGGAGATGGGTGAGACAGCCAGCCATATGCCCTTCGTTTCTTTTTGCCCCCTTCCCTTTTTGCTCTGGGATGCCAGTTGGGCTGCAGAGATGTGGGGAGGCTTATCTGCCCCATGCTTCCTTACAAGCTTCCCCACTCCAGCCCCCCTCAAAAAAATACATTTGGGGCGCCTTATCCCCAGGAGTCAGCACCTATACACCCACCGAGCTTCATGGCTGAGCAGGGATTCGAACTCTGGTCTCCTTGGTCCTTGTCTGACACTCTAACCACTACACCTCACTGGCTCTGGGGCAGAATGTAGCGATGGAAATGGAACCCTGAGCAGGGAGTGCTTCTCACCGTTAACACTTTTTTTGCAGGCCCCACTTGAGATAAATGTATTTTTTTAATGTATTTAAAATAATGTATCATTTAAAAAAATCAAATACAATGTAATTTTATGGGGGGAGGAAATGTTTGAATAATTCCAAAACAGGCTCTGTTTGAAGTATGCTCCAGTACCCTCTGAGGCAACCCACCTCCCTCTGAACTCCCATTTGGTAATGATAGTTGGGTGATATAATGTATTCATGGCTTACAGCATTTTTCTTTACTCTCGTGCCAGCTGCCTGTGCCACATTAGCTGCTGAACTCGCCCGCTTATTAGCATGGCACTTGCGAGGCTGAGATAAAAGTGTGTAGCAAAGAAATGTGACAGCTTAGTCATCTCAAAAGAGCGGTGAAGATAACATAATTCTCCTAGCTGCAGGGACTTTATATATTTTTCTCCAAACATGCTTTGAATTACTGGTTAATTTATGTATAATTGTGTTGCATGTACATAGCTGGTGACTTTTTTCTTTTTCAACCCTGAGGATTTTAATGTTACTTTATTAGCGATTTTCTGAGGAAGATGCTGTTTATGAATATATAGTTATGAATTTTTTGCTCCATGTAAAAAAACTAATTCTATATGAACACGCAGGGGGAACAAGTCATTAACAAATCTCTAAAACCAGACACTCCTGATGGGCAGACCATCAAACAACATCATCATTTTTTCTATTTTCCTATCTCGATAAATCCAGGTTTAGCTATGTATGTACATGAGTAATTTATTTATTTGTTTGTTTGTTTGTTTAACTTGCCTATTACCTTATACCAGAGGTCTCAAGGTAGCTTAAACCAAAACCAGAACAATTTAAAAACATGACAAATGGTCCATATTGCGAGCATAATAACCAACAAAACTGTCAATAGTTCAAACCCTATAGATAACCTTACAATGAATTCTACAGTATAATAATCATGGCCCTTTCAACAGCATAAACAATTCTCTCCTGGTTCTGGGAGGCAGTGGTACAGGAGAGGGTGAGGAAGCACCCAGTCCTTCGCTTCCCTTCCTCCTCCTCTTCTCATCCATCCTGTGCTCCACCCTCCAGCTCTGTAGCATCCCCTGCCTCTGACTGTTGCCTCCTGGCTGGTTCAGGTCACCACAAATCTCTGACTCCCTCTCCCAAATCAGACTCTAGTCCCACTTCTCCTGGTGCACATTCATCAGCGTCTTGCTGGTCCCTGACATTGGGGCAGAAGTACAGAGATGGTGCGTAGAGAGCTTCTGAATGCAATGCTGAAGGACGAGGTCCTCTTGAGGTGCAAATGCTGTAAACTCTGCAGTTCCTCCAACTGCACCCAGGTTGTAAATATGTGTTAATACACCATATTTCTTAAAGACACGAAAGTCTCTGTGGCATCTTGATTCCCAATGGAAACAAGACCCAGGGTAAGTGCCTGGATCTCCCTGGAGTTCTGCTACCACTTGGCAGAGATTGGGGGTGGTGCACAACCTTGGTAACACTATGTTCATGTTACCCCAAATTTAGCAGTTGTGTGCAACCACTATAATATATATGACTCAGCTTTTAGACTACTGCAGGAAGCACTGGGGATGGATGCCTTCCAAAATGCATTTAAACATCCACAGGCTAAATGTTAGCGCAGGCATCCCAACCAACCTCTGAGCCCAATGGCTACCAAGGTCCCTGAACTGGCCACAAGACAAGGTACTTAGCATATTATGATTCATTGCTTTGCAATACTGAGGAGGAGTCACCAGATGGCACTATTAAATATCACACCAATTTCGAGTTGGCAGTGTTTTCAGTGCTGAGATGAATGCTGTTTGTTTCCATCTAATGATTTTTGAGTGAGGATTATTTACTTCCTCAAGTATTACATGAAGAAGTATCGTGATGGTTTAGCAATGCTAAACATCTTCTCTGATGTAACTGCTTTCCTGTCTAAACCATTCCATCAAGTCCTATTCCTTTAGGTGTCCTACTAAGTTGTCCCCTGCTACGTCGCTAGAACGTCCTGCACCCTTGATTATGTGAACAGATAGACCAAGGGAATGTCCAAGCAATGGTGTTACAGAGCATCCACTGTCACTTCCATAGTCAGTTAGCTAATTATGCTAAAATTCCAGGTGGAGAGATGTGATAACACTCGTGCATGCTGCAAAATCAGCATTCATGCACCACCGTTATGAACCGGGGGGAAACAGATGAGCTTTGTACAAATGCTTGTGTCCAGATGACCCTCGTGGTCCCTTCCAACTCTACAATTCCATGATTCTGTGATTAACAGCCATTCTCTGGGGCCTCAAACAGAAATCTTTCCCAGCACGTTACCTGATGCTTTTAACTCGGGGACTGGGAGCCTCAGGTCCAGGTGAGGGACAAATGCAGCCTCCCAGGATTCTTTATTTGGCCCTGGGGACTCTCTCCAGGTGACACCCCTCACCAGTCTTGCTTTGGCTGGGGTTTCCATATTTGAAAAAGTAAAATTCCTGCAAAAAGGTTCCCCACCTCTGCCAAGGATTGAGCATGGCACCTCCTATTCTGTCCCGGAGCTCTCACTTCACTAATGATCATCTATTTATCAATGGCACATACAAAATCAGTTTGGATATGCTTTTTGTGTACCTCCTTCCAAGCTCTTGCAATAGCAAGATTAACACCTATGCTGGCTCTAGCACAGGCCCATATTGTTACACGGACAGCCAGTGCATAGAAACTGAAAAAAAAAGAGGCCACAGCTGCCATTCTCCAAAAAGCCGCGAAAAAATAAGAAAATCACTGCTGGATCAGGCCAGTGGCCCATCTAGCCCAACATCCTGTTCTCACAGTGGTCAGAGAGATGCCTGTGGGAAAGCAGGCAAGCAGGGGCTAAGCACAAGAGCCCTCTCCTCTCCTGCGGTTTCCAGTAACTATTCAGAAGAATTGCTGCCTCCTACCTTGGAGGCAGAGCATAGCCCTCATGGGTGAAACCCTAAATAAATGGGCAACCAATATCCATAGAATCAGAGAATTGGAAGGGACCCCAAGAATCATCTAGTCCAACCCCCTGCAATACAGGAATCTCAACTGAAGTGTCCATGACAGATGTCTACCCAACCTCTGCTTAAAAACATGCAAGGAAGGTTTGACAACCTCCCACTGTCAAACAGCTCTCATTGTCAGGAAATTCTTCCTGATGTTTAGTCAGAATCTCCTTTCTTTTAACTTGAATCCATTGGTTCAGGTCCTACCCTCCGGAGCAGGAGAAGGAAAGCTGGTTATCATCTCTCCTCTATCTCCTCTTCAAAGGGAGTATTCAGAAATATTACTGTCTCCTACCATGGAGGCAGACTATAACTATTGTGATTAGGAGCCCTAAATAAATGAGCCTTGAATAATATTGGGAGACCCGACAAAAAAACATATCTAGAATTAAGAGGTGGCCTGTGTAACATCCTAGTATTTTTTAACCCTGGGACTTCTCCTTTTACAAATGGTTGCGGCCGCTTTAAGGATGTCCTGTTTCCTCGGCGCTTCATATTTTATGTGCTTTTTCGGTTCCTATCCCTTAACTTTCCTTCTGATCTCTATGCAAACCCAGCAGGGGGCTGTCTCTTCCTCCTTGCTGCACCTGCTGTGCTGTGGTTTTCATAACACCTTATTAGACATAATTGCCTGTCAGCTGCCTGCAGGCTTTATGTGTAATCTGGGCCTTGCGAGCTTCCTTTCTTAACTTCCTGTCAAGTTGCTGGCATAGGAGGGAAATTGTTTAAAAGCTCCTGGCAAAAGGTAGAGACACCATAGTTAATTAGGAGTAGCTGCAAAACAAATTATCAGCAGGCCCCGCACTGCAGCGACGAGTGTGGCGCCTAACGATAAACAAAAGCTGCCGAACAATATTTTTATTTATAGCAATGCATTGCATTTAGTCATTACTGCCAAATCAAAGTGCACTCTCCTGAGCTATTTGACTCATCTGCAGACCCTTCAAGCGTCCCTATTTCAAGGGACATCCCTGATTTGGAGAAGCCATCCCAGTTTCTGATTTGATCCGAAATATCTCACTTTTCCTTAGGCTGTCTTTATTTTCATTGGAGAAATGTTGGAGGGTATGGTAGGGTGTCACTATTTTCATTGGAAAAATGTTGGTGGATATGGAGTTATCCAACCACCAAGCCATCTGAAGGCAATCCTGTATAGAGAAGGCGACGGGGTGAGCTCTCGTTCCTCAGTCCCTGCTCCTGCCAACCTAGCAGTTCGAAAGCATGTCAAAGTGCAAGTAGATAAATAGGGAGCGCTCCGGTGGGAAGGTAAATGGCGTTTCCGTGCGCTGCTCTGGATCACCAAAAAGTGGCTTTGTCATGCCGGCCACATGACCCAGAAACTGTACGCCAGCTCCCTCGGGCAGTAACGTGAGATGAGTGCCGCAACCCCAGAGTCGGACACGACTGGACCTAATGGTCAGGGGTCCCTTTATCTTTATATATGTTAGAAGCTGCCCAGAGTGGCTGGGAGAACCCAGTAAGATGTGTGGGGTATAAATAGTAAAATTATCATTATGGAATGGGACATCCCTATTTTCATCGGAGAAATGTTGGCAAGTATGCATCTGGTTACCCTGGTTAAAGCACTCAGCATTCTGTGGCAGATGAGTGAATTAAACAGTCAGCATCACGTCACTGATTTGCCTAACCAATGCCGACCATGAATCAGGTAGACACAAAGGGATCAGTCAACTGTGAGACTCTGTTAAGGTGATGTAAAGCAGGAGAGGGAAAACTCAGGCCAGGGGCTAAATGTGGCATTCCAGGCCTGTTTATTTGGCCCTAAGAATTCTCCCCAGGCCACGCCCCTCTGTGTCTGGTTGGAAGGTACCCCTGAACTCTCATGATGCCTCTTGCTTATATGAATGGAGGATAGAGAAATGTCCCTGACATTTCAGCGATTTCCGCCCAGACACTGCTTCCAATTACAGTGTTCTGGCTATGTCTGGGAAATTCTGGACATATGGCAACCCTAGAAATAGCCTGATGTCACAGTCTGGTTGGATGCAGAGGAATGGAAGGAGGCAGCAGCTGGGGAATCCCAAGGGAAGAAGGCACAGAGCATGGGGGTTGGTGGTAGGATGACAATGAGTGGTTAGAGGGAGAAGGGTCCAGCTGGTTAAGAGGTACAGTCTCAGATTGCTTGGGGAAAACCTGAGAACTCCTGTAAGCATCACACATAGTATGAAATGCTTCAAACATTTGAAATGCACTATATAAATATTATTATTTCACTTTTGCCTCTCAGAGACCTAATAAGTATATTCTCTAAACACCCATACAGTACTTCTGTTTCCACAAAATTGGGAGGAGTAATGGATGTATATTATAACTTCGTATAATAGGTGACAGGAGCAAACCAGCAATAATTTGGAGTTTATTAACAAAAACAAGATCTGCACAGGAGTGTCAGGCCTAATGAGCACAGCGACTCATCTCCCCCATGAAGTAGTTGTTAAGACTGAAGCTCCCTGACTCCCCACAGCTGCCTAAGTCCAACTCCTCTCTAAGGTTTTTCCCCAAGCAATCTGAGACTGTGCCACTTCACCAGCTGGACCCTTCTCCCTCTAAGGTAGGCCAGTTATTGGGAGTGGGGCTGAGGCTGTGAGATCGTTGACCCAGTGCAGGGGGAGCCAATACAATGCTCTCCAGAAGGTTGTTAGACTCCTAATCAGCCTCAACCAACATGACCAATAGTCAGGGATGATGGGAGCTGTAGTCCAATAATGTCTACTCTCTCGCTGGTATGCAGTTTTTGTTTGCATTGCCTTATACCTTACTAACCCTTATTCTCAACAAGCAGTAGTACAGCATAACATAGTAGGCACCTGACATCCTGGAATCTTCTGTCACTAGATGGCAGTGTAACAATTCACTACACTATTGCAACCAGTTGAAAGTTGTAAATGACCAAGTACTTTCTGATGTTTAGAAGATAATATTATCTATTAATAATATTAAGAAGACAATAATGGGTTTTAAGACCCCAACTGGGTATGTCAGGTGAATCCTTGTAGGCAGCATTTGCGACACAAAATAAGCACAGACATTTGGATCAGTTGGCCAGGGATTAAATCTGGAACCAAATTCACAACATATAGTTCCTTTCAGCCTTCACCTTGAAAGTATATATGGCACCAATGTGCCTTCTACAGCAGTGTTTTTCAACCTTTTTTGGGCAAAGGAACACTTGTTTCATGAAAAAAATCACGAGGCACACCACCATTAGAAAATGTTAAAAAAATTAACTCTGTGCCTATATTGACTATATATAAAGTAATTCTCTTGAATAGGAATCAAATAAACAAATTTTTCCCACGGCACACCAGGCAACATCTCGCGGCACACTAGTGTGCCGCGGAACAGTGGTTGAAAAACACTGTTCTACAGTGTGTTTCAGAAAGAGATTAACATCAGTGGCGATCAAAGATACATCTGTTGTTCAGCAACAATGTATGCTCTACAAGCTCTCTCCCTTCACTTGGTACAACAGAATAGCACAGTCATAACAATATGAATTTCCCTTTAACTACTTCTATGCAGTTCAGTGGCTTTGCAGCTAAATTAATACTAGCATTGGTATCAAGCAGAAAGCAAATCTTTATTCTTAAGCATTTGCAGAATCAGCTTTGGAACCCATTAACTTAATGTGGTCCTGTAAATGCAAATAGAATATGCACACAATTATTAGGCCGTGATTGTACGTGTTCTTATTCTGTCATGAATCATTCATCTTTCTTGTAAAAATCATAGCCAGCAGTCACTCAAAAGGAAATGCTTATTTTTCATAAAGCTCTGCTTAGTCTTGTAAATACCCACTTAAACCTTCTGGCTTCATTATGCATCTCTTTTCATTTTCCCAGTTACAGGTGGGTAGCCGTGTTGGTCTGCCATAGTCAAAACAAAATCGAAAATTCTTTCTAGTAGCACCTTAGAGACCAACTGAGTTTGTTCCTGGTATGAGCTTTCGTGTGCATGCACACTTCTTCAGATACACTGAAACAGAAGTCACCAGATCCTTAAATATAGTGGGGGAGTGGGGAGGGGTATTACTCAGAAGGGTGGTGGGAATGGGTGATAGGCAATCAAATGCCAACAGTGCCCTTCAGCTCTCTATATTGGACAAACAGGCCAAACCCTACGCCAAAGGATAAATGGACATAAATCTGATATCAGGAATCACAAGACAGAGAAACCAGTAGGAGAACACTTCAATCTCCCAGGACATTCTATAAAAGATCTCAAAGTAGCTGTCTTAATACAAAGAAATTTCAGAAATAGACTGGAAAGAGAAGTGGCTGAATTGCAACTAATCACCAAACTTAAAACCATGGAGAAACCTGGTTTGAACAAAGACATTGGATTCTTATCTCATTATACATAACAAAGCCATCTTTAGCCATCTCACCCCTTGCATTTCCCTGCAAGACTAACTGCAGCCGTTTAGAGTCGTCAACAGGTTTTCCACACTTATCAGCCTATCACCCATTCCCACCACCCTTCTGAGTAATACCCCTCCCCACTCCCCCACTATATTTAAGGATCTGGTGACTTCTGTTTCAGTGTATCTGAAGAAGTGTGCATGCACACAAAAGCTCATACCAGGAACAAACTCAGTTGGTCTCTAAGGTGCTACTAGAAAGAATTTTCGATTTTCATTTTCCCTTCATTGTTTTTTGTCCTAAACACACAAAAGCACAGGTACATATATATTGTCACTTTTCATCAAGTCTACAGGGAAGAGAATGCATCTGTCTATTCCTGACTCAAAGTTACGAGACTGTGCATATGTTATCATTTGTTAATGTTCTTCCTGCTGAGATCCCCATACACAATTTGCACTGCATGTGTGGACTTTACAGTATAACATGCAAACAGTACAAACAGAGGGGTTGCTAAAGAGAACAACGGGAGCTTAATTGTGGGTATGGTCTACTTCTTCCTTTCACATGGTGTGTAAAAGAGGAACAAACCCATGATGATCAAGGAAAAGGAAGAACAAGTAATGGAGAAAGCTGCAATGCAAACTTAAGTTTGGACCTCAAAAGCAACTGACAACTGAATACAAACTAGGCAAACTGAGGGGGATATTTGGAGCAACAGTTGGTGGTAGAAGTTTTCCAGCCCATACCAGAGAAGTTGTCTTTGGTTTGTATAGAGTTGTTGTTGCTGCTGCACTGACACCAGAGGTTGAGAAACATTATATGATTTGTCTTCAAGTTTAAATTTAAACTAGATAGGTTGGTTTTCCAAGAAAAACTAGTTTCTGATACCATATCTACCTCCGGCTGAAAAGTGCAGGAATAAAGAAGTTGCAGGAACCTGAGCCATGGGAATGGGGAGAACTCAGCCCCCTACACCTCAACACCCATTTTGCTTTTCAACAGGAGTTGAGCAGTTCCATGTTTACACTTACAGAATTGTTGTGGTCATGTCTGAGGATAGTCACCGTTCTCTCTTTAGATGCTATGTCTAGGTGAATATGAAGGAAGAGGAGCTGTGACCGTTTTCTGGAAGAGCTCTTGGACCTCTGCACCAGCCTTTGACCATGGGTGGAGAAGCATGAAGGGGGCAGCTGGAAGAGGACAAGGTATTGTGACAGGAAACCAGCAGTCAGCTGGGATGGAGGTGTGGCTTCTGTAGACCTCACAAGACTTGATAGGATGAAACCAGGAGACTGTGCACGAGTAGGATAGGGTTGAGGACCAAATGGAGAATAAGGGGGAAACAGCAGGGGTGAAAGCCAGCTTGAACATACATAGGAACATACATGCCAAGGGTCCATCTACCTCAGTATTGTCTACACTGAATGGCAGCAGCTCCTTAGAGTCTACCTGGTGGTGCTATGGATTGAATTTGGGTTCTTTTGCATGCAAGACACATGCTCTACTACTGAGCAACAGTCCTTCCCCAAGGAGATGTGCTGTGGATATATTATCCTATGGGCAATGGGCAGAGGTAGCATGCCTATATCTTCAACATACTTGGTTAGGGTGGCTTACCACTCTGACGATGACTGCCCCGTTGCTACTAGCATGGTACATAGGATGCAATCTGCTGGAAATACATGTTAACCCCTACACTACAGTCAAAGACTTCCTTGCTTGCTTTTGCAGGCTCAATACGTTTTAGTGCTGTAAAGGTAAACGTAAAGGGACCCCTGACCATTAGGTCCAGTTGTGGACAACTCTGGGGTTGCGGTCTACATCTCGCTTTATTGGCCGAGGGAGCCGGCGCACAGCTTCCGGGTCATGTGGCCAGCATGACTAAGCCGCTTCTGGCAAACCAGAGCAGAGGTTACTTAATAATACAGGATATGGAATTTGCTTCTACTAGGAATAGCCAACAATTCAGATGGCTTAGGCAAATTCATGGTGGGTAAGGCTATTGATGACTACTAGCCATGACAGCTATGTTCTACCTCCACTGTTGGAGGCAGGATGTTTCTGTTGACAGGAATCCTAAGTGGAGAGAGTAATGTTGCACTCAGGTCCTGCTGGTGGGCTTCCCATAGGCATCTGGCCTTTTCTGCTGTTAAAAGTTAATAAATGGTAGAATTCAAGTTCACCATGAGGCTCTCACACAGCACTCTCTCATGATTTGTTTACAGATAATTCCTGAGCAGTGGCAACTAAATGTGGATCTCGGTTATAGTATTTATCATTTGTTCTTAGCCAAATAAGAATTGGCATGCTATCCACCAGGTTGTTAGAGCAACCATAGAGCAGGCACATCAGGCAACATGCAAGCAAAGTGTCAGCAGTGACCCATTCGAAAGCAAGATTGCTGGATGAAATTAACGTAGTAAAATAATATTTGGATGAGTTGACTGGGTCAAAAAGTTAGTTTCAAAGCCTAGCACTACTAGTTTTTTGGTGTGTGTGTGTGTGTGTGTGTGTGTGTGTGTGTGTTACTATTATCTCCTTGAAGGAAAGGTTTGGGGTCTGGTGAAGAAAGCACCTGTATTTTTTCATTGAAGTATTTTTCAGTGGTGTGAGATGGGATGTTTTCTGACATCCAGTGGTTGAAAGAATCCGGCATCTTAACTGTTTCTATATATAACCCAACTGGCCACAGCTTGCTTGGCTGGGAGCTAAAGAAGACAATGAGCCATGCACCATGTCATTATCTCCACTGCTGCACCACACAGGCATCTACGACAACAACAAACCAATGGGTGGATCTAAATGTGTTTAATGGTAGTGTGGGAGAGATGTACAGAGGGAATCAATTACCTCCTGAAACCTGTCACAGCCATGCAGATATTTCAAAGACAGCATAAAATGTTTTTGTGGGGGTTTTAAAGCATGGATTTGACTGGCTTTTGATAATGGGGATGGGAAGTGACTGGGCCCAGGGCCAGTCCTACCATTAGGCAGGTGGCAGATGCTGAGGGACAGAGTATTGTGTGCTGCATGGCCTGCCTCGCACCCTGTAGGCTAGCCTGCTGTGCTCAGCTACACTGGGTGTGTCAAAGTGCTTTTGTACATGGGCAGGGTACCAGCTTGTTTGCCTCAGGCAGTAAAATATCTTCGCCCAGCCCGGACTGGACCATGAATACCTCCACCTGAATCCTGATCAGAAAGATATTCTCTTATACTCAGGGTTCATTGAGGTCAGTTGTCACTGAAGGCCAGGCTAGACATGGTGTTAATCATTTTGTTAACCCTTGTGTGATTTTTAAAAATTAAACAGCAGCCAGTGCAGGGGGGGGCAGTTCCATGGCAAGGGGTAAGGGTTTAGCCCTTTGCTATATAACACAGTCCCAATCTGAATTGCAGCATCATGTGCTTGATATGGCGAACACCGATCTCAGGCAAGGACAAGGTAAGGCTGGTTGTTGCAACAAGAAACAAGCTGAAACGGAACCCTTCTATAGGAGCAAAAGCAGTGACAGCCTGATTACTAGCACCATCTGTGCTGCAAGATGCAGCTTCACTTCAAAGAGCCCAGCCTTTTCTAGTATTCTTCTACTGTAACTGATCAGGGGAACCTCTAGTCTGACCGGGTCTTCGGCATGAGAGTCCACCAAATCTGAGAACAGCAACATTATATCCTCAGCCTGTGGCACAGGCGCTAATGACTCACCCGGTGGATATGCTTCTGGGGGTGGTACTGCAGGTCCTTCCCCTTCTGCTTCAGAGTCTTTGTCCTCACCCCCTGAAGACAAGGAATCTGACTCCAGGGTTACAAACTGCGCCACTTATTTGCTCTGGGACAAAAGTTTCTGCTAACACCAACAGAAGCTTTCCTTTTGGGGCAATAAGCAGGCACAAAGGGAGAAGCATTTTGATCAAAACCATCATTCACTATTTAATTAGTCTCCAGTATTTTTATGCTTTTTTGGGGGGGCATGCTCTCCCAATGTGGCTCGTATACAGGATGAAAACATAAAATACAACTGAAATAATATATTTACCATTTTAAAAAGCCATAGACATTGCTCTACACAAGTAACCCTATATAAGTTGGCAGCATTATTCCTGAAGAATGAGTGGCCCTTTTATAGCTGCACTGAATTAACACTGCACGTTTAAGTACAGCCCAGAATCCCTTTTTCCTCTCTTCCCTTGAAATACCCTGCTACGCTACAGGCCTGTGATTTGAGAGCCCTGCCAGGGAGCTCTAAACTTGTTACTCTACCAACACCTGTGTGAAGTTGGTTCAACAAACAGCCACAGGCACCCAATTCTTAGTATGTTTATTTGGAAGGAAGTCTCATTTTTACTTGCCAAGTTAGTGTTTTTCAGATTCGTGGCATGTCCCTTGAAACTTGCATGTACCCAATCATTTTATCCCAGACTGAGATGCTGTCTTTATTTGCACAAACAGCACTTGACACATTTAGAAGGCAGCATGAAGGACATCCCTTACATTAGCCAAGTATCATGTTCTGGCAGTTCATCTGTAACATCTATGCTGTCTATGACCTTTCACATATAAACTGTGATAGGATAGGAAGGAGAAAAAGCACCAATTACTATATGTAATATGAATATGGAAAAGGACAGCATTTAAAGTGAGGTGTGTGATCTATGACCTTTTCACCGCTGGGGACATCAAGCACGTTGACAATCTTGTCAGCTCTGAAACCTGAGGACTCAAGTCAGTCACTAGCTCTCAGACGTAAGCAGGCTAAAAACACAGGTTGATAGTGTGATCTCATTGACGTCAGTGGGGGTCTGAGCTGCATTAAATGCAAACATGCTATCACAATATCCCCAAGTTATTCCCTTTATTTATGATTCCCTGAGGTGAATGTTGTTGCATATGCAGCCAAACTAGCACCATCAGAGCTGTTCTTCCATCACTTTCCAGCTGCTTGCCCTGATTACCAGACTTAGCTCAGACATCAAGAGTTTTGCTCTTCTAAGCCACAATCCCATACTCACAAAGGCCCAGAGCAAGGAAGAGGTTTGTTGACTTATCTGCAATTTTTTTGAAACCAGAATGGAAAAGATGGGTGCTCAGAAAGACAGCAGCCAGTGCCTTTGCAAGAGCTTCTGTAATCAGCTGGTCGACAGTGCTTGCAAGGGCACAGCCCAGGAAAGCTACATCTTCACCTGCCAGCAAATGTGACATCAGATGTAGGTGTGGCTTGATCAAAACAGCCCAGCAGGCCGAATAGTGAGATCTTTTGGGCGCAATGGGCCTGCAGGCCGCCAGAGGTTTCCCACCACTGCCTTATACACTGCATTGCATGCACACACAAAACCACCTTCCTGTGTACTGACATAACTGGAAATTAGCACTCAGGACAAGCTGGCTGAAAGCTGCAGCTGCCACAGACCACAATGTGGAGAGGGGGTTGGGTGAAATTTGAACATGGGTGTACCATCTTCAAAGACAACTCTCTCCAAATGACTTGGAGGTTGCTCCATCCCTCCATCTGTTATTCTATGCCTGTAATTTTAGTTTCCTCTCCTCCCCTACCCCGCCCTGCAAAAATATTCAGCAAAATCCCCTCTACTATTTTTACCACCTACATGTAGGGTGGGAAATTGTGGGTGCACCTGTGGATTTAGTTTTAATATTGTTTAATATTATTTTTATTCTATATTTTTATTTCAATAATATAGGCCTAGCCCCTGCTCCTGCCGGTTCTCCTCCCTTAGCCTCCATTCACCAATATGAGCTAACAAATGAGTTTTGTTCAACATTAAGCAAGCTCAATTTTATCAGAAGAGACTATTGGACAATATTACCTCCCTCCCATGAATTCTTAGGGCCGCTGCTACCGGTGCCTGCTCCTCTCTGGACTCCTTTTTTCTCCGCTGCCACCTTCCAGGGCTTCCCCTGGGCTGCCTCAGGTGGTGGCAGTGCGTGGATCAGGCCAATGGCCCACCTAGTCTAGGGTTCTGTTGCCTAACAACTCTCAGTGGCCTTAAAAAACTTCAGTTCCCAGGATTCTTTGGGGAAGTCATGATTTTTTAATGGGGTATAATAGTGCTTTAAATGTATGGTGCTGATGTGGCCCTTGGGCAGACAAAATCCTGCTCATAATCTCTACTAGTCATATGGGCCTCCTTTTCTTCCATTTTCTTCACTCTAAAATACTGTACAGTATAGTCAGTGTATCACAAGAAGCCAAGACAAAATAAGTTGCACAGTGCAAACATGGCCACTAGAGGCTCTAGTGTCACAGAAACCTTTCTTGCCAAACCAAACACTGCCCAAGTCAGCTATTTTAAACATGTTTGAAAGGAAACAGCTGAGAGAAAAAACAGAGTCTGCAAAAATCAGCCAGGGATTCCACCCCCCCCCCCAAAAAAAAAAACAACAACAACCCCACAAAGGGTTTGTCACACTGGAAATTATTTGGATTACATTTTTGTTAAAATGATATCTCTCTTTAAAGGAAAGCTTGTATTCTGAACCAAAGCTGCTGCATCTAAGTAGGTACACATATTTAACATATATTATTAGGCAAGTCGGACCAGTCCAGGCCAATAACAACCAAACATCACAATGAATATTGCCACTGGCTCAGGAGGATGTGAAAGCCCAGTCATCAGGGAGACGGCCACTGTTATTTACAACTTACAGCTACCCCTTAAGGCTACCACCTCACTCTGCCTAATAGTAGGGCAACCCTGGGGGAACCCGTCCCAGTCTGATACCTGCAGGGATATATTTAATGCTTAGACACTGAAGTTTGCTGGGTTTTTTAAGACTACAGGAAGTGACTATTTTAGGCGAGTCTGATATGAGTGCAACCACACACACACACACACACACACACACACACACACACCACACTAAACCCAGAAGTGACCCAAGAAGTCACAGGAACATCACAAAAAGGGGCAGAATGGGGTGGGGTAAATTGGGAGTTGCCTGTACTTCTTTGACACAAATTATCCATTAAGTTAGCTGTGGCAGTACTCTGTCACAGATTCTATATTTTAAAGGTTCCCATAGGCCAAGAGGAATCCTATTGGCTCCTTGTATCACCTGACAATTGTTGGCCTGGTACAGGGGTAGGCAACCTAAGGCCCATGGGCCACAAGTGGCCCATGGGCATCTTTAACCGGCCCACGAGCCGTCCCTGAACCAAGCCGTCCACCTGGCGAGTCCCCGCGCGCTGCGCTAAACCAGTGCATTATGGCACGGGGACTTGCTTCCACAGTGCCAGAAATCGCATCTGCGTGTGCACTGATGCCGGAAATCGCGGGTGTGCACTTATGCATGCACGTGATCCGGCCCATGGAGGTATCTCCGCTGGAGTGAACCGGCCCAGACGAGGTAAACCTTGCCGACCCCTGGCGTAGTAGCAGCAGCAGCAGCACATTGTGGCCAAGTGTGTCAGACTAGTCCTAATTCCTCTATGAAAATGATTTAGGAAAAATCTCAAATTGTAACAAAGTCATTGTCTAATGGGGAGAGGTGTAAGTTCTGAAGATGTATTGTTCTGTGTAAATATTTCAACAAATTTGGAAGTTTGTGGATAGACGGATAGGATAAAAAAATGTTAATTCATTGCACTGGAACCAGTGTGTAGGTCATGGGCAGTCAACGGGGTGTTCTCCAGATGTTGTTGGACTACAATTCCCATCTTCCCTAACCACTGGCCATGCTGCCTGTGGCTGATGGAAATTGGAGTCCAACAACATCTGGAGGCACCACATTTATTACCCCTGACCTAGGTAGAATAGGGCAGTGAGGCAGGAACACAGCACTGGGGGAGCGGGCCTAGGAAGAACCCTCCCTGACAAGAAACTTCATAGATCAGAAACAGTACATTCCACTCAGCATCTTTGCAAATTGTGAACATACAATTCTGACATTATGCTTTGCCTCCAGGTCTGGAACATCTGTTTGTTTCAATTTGTTACACTGTTCTCTCTCTCTTCAGGAAGCATTGCCATAACACTACATACTGCTTTTCTGTGGCTCCCCGAAGCACATTCTTAATAACACCTATTTGAGGTGAAGCGGGATATTGCTGACAAGGCTCCCCCAGGAGTTAGATTTTGGTCTGCTTGAGCTCATACTTGTGATTTCATGCCATTTGGCTTTATTAGGTTTTCCCCTAATGGAAGGCATATCTGTTTACACTTATCCTGCTTGAATGAAGATGAGCTGCCTAAGAGGTAGTTGTTTTCACACCTGTTTCCCTTTGCTATGGTCATGAAAGGTTAAAAATAGAACACAGAATGAAACTCATCGTGATACTTATTTACTAATGCTTTGTGTACTATCAGACAGGCACCTGATCCTGTATATGTATATAGTTGTAACTGAATAGATATCAGCTTGATGAAATGTAGCTACAGCTACAGTATGTGTAAAGCCAGTGAGCAAACTTACACTTCTATGCTTCCTTTCAGCAAAAAATAAAATAAAATAATCTATATTAACTGCTTATTACAATAGACAGAGATGCAAGGTGATACTGACAGAGATGTTGTGCCACCATCATAATAGAGGACAGGGAACCAGAGATTACCTTAAAAGTGGCTAAATTCTGTGCAGCAGCAGCAGCAGAATAAATTTAAGGAGACAAGCTTTGAATGAATCTAACAGCCAATGCCTTAATAGAGGGGTCAGCAACCTTTTTCAGCCATGGGCCCGTCCACCATCCCTCAGACCTTGTGGGGGCCGGACTATTTTTTTTGGGGGGGGGGAATGAAAGATGCTCCACAAATAACCCAGATATACATTTTAAATAAAAGCACACATTCTACTCATGTAAAAACACCAGACAGGCCCCACAAATAACCCAGAGATGCATTTTAAATAAAAGGACACATTCTACTCATGTGAAAACACGCTGATTCCCAGACCATCCGTGGGCCAGATTGAGAAGGCGATTGGGCCACATCTGGCCCCCGAGCCTGAGGTTGCCTACCCCTGCCTTAATATGTTTTAAATTAGCAGTCAAGGTTTTAATTTATATATTTTAGCTGTTTTGTATCTGAATTATTTGCAGTATTGTGCATCAGCTCATAGAGCTTACTTTTAATCTATTTATATTTGTATGATCTCTGTTGTTGCATATGTTTGCATTCTGGTCAGTGACCGAAATAAATTGTTGGAATTGGACCCAGAGGCTGATTAGCAGTCATTGCAGTGAGGCCCAGATTGGTGTTATGTGATTCATTCATTCATCATTACCATAGGGACATACATTCAATATTTATCACTCCAATCATGCAATGAACCCCAAGCAGATCTGATGACCACTACTTAAAATATCTAATAGAGGACAGAGAACCAGAGATTACCTTAAAAGTGGCCAAATTCTGTGCTGCTGCTATAAAATTAAGGAGACAAGCTCTGAATAAATCTAATGGCCAATGTCTTAACAGGCATATTTTAAATTAATTTTAACTTACCAGTATGTATATTTACATATTCTCTGCCACTGTATATGTCTGTATATTTCTGGTCTGTGACTGTAATAAATTGATTCATTCATGCCACAACTTTACACCTTCCACACCAATCCTTGCACCCAATCATGTAGGCTTCTTTGTCAGTACAGATGCTCATGAAATCTGGTCCCTACAGACAACAGGAAGTTCCTGGAGTTTCCGTCCAAAGGGCCAGTGCCAGTGGTTCCTAGCATAGAATATCAAAAGCCAACACCATCAGCTCCCCCAGCACAGGAGTAGCTGGGTAGGTGGTGGTGGTGGTGGTTGTATCATTTTTCATACAGCTGGGTGGTTTCAAAACAGAGCATCTTCTCGTTGCACATCAGCATAGTATAGCTGTAATTGTTACATTAGCTTGCAGTAGAATGCAAAATGTGGAGAAAACAGATGAAAATTGCAGTTTTTCACAAGGGAGCTGTATAGGGTTGCTAGATCAACCCTCAGCATCCCAGACCCTGAGATTTCTGGCCCAATCCTGGAACCCTGTGGCTGCCCAAAGGGGTGGGCCTTGGATATCGAGGTTAAGTGGGAGAGAGGAGTTGAAAAGGGTATGTGTACACACACATACGTCTATGCTATAATTTGTAGCCAGCTCCTACCAGGCTGAAGCTTGTAAGCTGCACTCAGTCTTCTTAATAATATATAATTTATTAAAGGCACTCTTGACCACATAGAGCTTCAAGTCTTCCACCTGCTACCTGGAGGGGGCCAAATCTGGAGACTTCAGGCTGGACTTGGAAGTCTGGCAACCCTGGAGTTGTGCATGCAGCATCCTGCAGATGAGGAACAATCCATGAAGAACACAAAAGAGGGGTTAACAAAAGTGAGGTGCGCACTCAGCTTTCTTGTGTATCCTCATTACTGCCACAGGAAGCAGCTTATATTTTCCATTTGCACATTCTGATTGCTGCTGCATTAACCTTTGCTGTCACTAATGTTTAACGGATATAATTTGGCTGCAAAATTAATTTCTGCAAATAAATGAGTTATTTTTAATATTCAACACACACTATGAACAAAAAGGGGGGAGATAAAAGAGGGAATTGGAAATAGCTGAGTTAAATTGTTATTTCAAGGCTTACATGCTGCGGTGTCACTTCCTCTCTCTTTAAGCCAGTGATAAAGCGAATGAGTCTCCTGACTCATATTTAATGGGTGCTCAAACTGCTGTGGATTACAAATGTGTAATCTTTTCAAATACAGGAATCATTGGTATTTGCAAAGTTGCTACTGTTGCCTACACAGCAGCAATAATTTTCATAACCAATACCATTTCATGTCCAGACTGGTGGCGTCAGCAGATATACTAAACTGTCCTTTGAAAGTAGCTAACACTTTAAAAAGCAAAGTACACTATGGCAGCAATTTCTGCCTATCCTGGAAAATTTGCAACCTTTGGCCAATCTGAATAACATTGTATTGACAGACACAAGCCCATATACATCAGTGATACCTCCTTTACAATGGAAAATCTAAACGCTTCAATAATTTCAGGTTGTTTGTCTTCTAGAGGTATCAACAGAAAGAACCTTGTGGTTTCAAAAATAATAATAATATGGTTGTTACTTTTGCTAAATTACTCCCAGCTTCCATCTCCACAAGCAAGCAGACTTGACCCCATCTACCAGTTTCATACCTTTTCCTTTTCCTGGTAAGGCCTTACCATTACTGCAGTGTGGATTTGTCATTTTTATAATATTTTGCATCAATTGGAGGGGGAAATGCTTACACTTTACGTCTCAAATGAACTGCTTTCTCATCACATACAAGCAGTTTGCTGGATGTTGGGCTGTAAGACCCCACATGGTGGAACACATGCCCTGCTTTCATGTTGGAATTTATAACTCCCTGTTTGATTAAAATAATATGTGTCCTTTAAAAGTCACCTACCTAATACTACAGGTCTTCTTTTCTTAACATGGCCTTTTGATTTACCCAATTGCCACATGGCTCCCTCATGCAGGAAAAGTACTACGTGCAGACAAGGTCTGTCAAATGGCATGCCTCACTATTTTTTAAAACCTCCAATCAAGCAGCTGAGTGCAAGTGGTCTAATATTAGCCTGTAAGCACCATAATAATCAACTCACTGACGTCTACTAGGTCTAGCATAAGGTTCTTCCCAGATTAGTTGAAAGGACACTTGAACATCTAATGGGTTCAGAATGTACTAAAACAAATGGGTCTAAACTTCCATTAATAAAGTAAAGTGGAGATTAACAGAAGACTTATAATCAGAGATGGAAAATTCTGGATAGTCTCACTTAGAACAGTAAGGGATTAAAATGAGAACTGAATAAATGTGAAAGGTTTTAAAGTGGAAAGTTAATTTGCTCCATAATTAGTCGAGCTGTGACCAGGAATTAATTGGAGCCATGACAAGGTCTAAACACCAAACATCTAGATATTTTTAAATCTACCTACCGTTACATTGTATTTACAATTTCACAGCATTCAATCACACTTCAGTGTAAACAAAAAACAGAACCCATGTAGTGCTGATTTGCAAATGCAGAGGTGGCCCTATGCAGATGGGAACAAGTTGGATACTCTGGCTATGTACACATTAGGAGCTGAAAATGCAGTGAGGTTGTTCTCACCCACACCAGTTGCATTTCAACTCACACTTGGACATTGTTGTACACACTAGAGAGGAAGTGGGGGTGCCTTCATCACCCAATGTGCATTCCCTGTTCAGTTTTCCTGCCCCTGCAATCTCACCCAAACTCTCATTCACCTATGCATTCACTGTTATCCGTACATGTTCAGTGGCGGTCTCAAACACAGACCCTCAGCTCAACTGTGAAGTTACTGTGACTTAAAATTTTATTTTGGTTTGAAACATCAAACAGAAGCATTTCTCAATAAACTACAGGATAGCTCCGCATGTCAAGTGCAAGTAGATAAATAGGTCCCGCTCCGGCGGGAAGGTAAACATGCGCTGCTCTGGTTCGCCAGAAGCGACTTAGTCATGCTGGCCACATGACCCGGAAGCTGTCTGCGGACAAATGCTGGCTCCCTCAGCCTATAGAGCGAGATGAGCACGCAACCCCAGAGTCGTCTGCGACTGGACTTAACTGTCAGGGGTATCTTTACCTTTCTTTAGCTCTGCATCATGGCTGATGTTGTGCATACAAGGATTCAAAAATCAGTGATGATAGCACACTAGAGCCAGAGTAAAAGTTAATATGTACACAGCCTCCATGGCATAGCCCCCACATCGGTGATATCCTCAAGTGCTCTCATTTCCTTTCTCTGATCAAAGTTTGCTATTCACTCATACAGGAAAAAGTAAAGGGGACACTGTTGTGGTAAGGGCAAAAGCTAGGTTCCACAAGCTTATTTCCATCCATGACACTGAGTGGCCTGCTCTACACATTGACAGGGATCCAGCAAGGGGTGCAATGTGTCTCTGTGCAGAGTTGACATGGTCGGGATCCCACTGAGCACATGAATCCTCCTCCTAGAAATACCACACCCACCAGGTAGGCAGGTTGCAAGTATATTACACAAGTTTCTAATTTTCCATCCCACTCTCCCAGCATTCCACCACACCAAGGAATGGAACCTATGGGAAGGCAATGCAGCTAGAGATTGGTTTGGTTCTCAGAGTTTCCCATTTAATTCTATGGGACAAAAGAAATGGGTTTCAATCAGTGAGACACAAGGGGAGAGGATCTGTTCACATCCCCAAACATTAGGATCATGAAAGGACAAGTTTACCAGACTAATGTTGCCTTTAGGTGTTCCCTTTTATTTTCTTCCATATAAGTGAATGACTGCTATCAACTCCTACAGGAAAAAAGATAAAGTAATGCACTTAGCAGCAACATGTACCTCCTCCCCCACTGCTCTCATGCCTTCATGGGGTTGGAGGGATTCAGGGCACATGTAGAAAAAGAGGGAAAGGGAGATCCCTGATGGGGAAGATTTCTGCATGTGCCCTGAATCCCTCCAAACCCATGAAGGCACAAGAGCAGTGGGGGAGGAGGTAAAGTAGCCACAGAGGGTCCCAAATAAGTTGAGGATAAGAGTACTGGGTCAGATATGACACCTGCATTTTTCCCCAAGAGGGGAAGCTGGGCTGCAGAGTTAGAATGGGAAAACAGCACCTGATAAAAAGATTTTTAAACTCTTCCTCCAGTGCCAATCCAGTTCAGAGGAGTGTGTGCTGAGGTTAAGCTAGCATATCTCCTGTGTCGTATGTACTGTAATTTTCAATCTCAGCCTCCACTGCCCTGTGGAACGCCCTCCCATCAGATGTCAAGGGAATAAGCAACTATCCTATTTTTAAAAGACATCTGAAGGCCGCCCTGTTTAGGGAGTTTTTAATATTTAATGCTGTATTGTTTTTAATACTCAATTGGGATCCGTCCAGAGTGGCTGGGGAAGCTCAGCCAGATGGGCAGGGTATAAATAATAAATTGTTGTTGTTGTTGTTGTTGATTTAAACATAAAGAACCCTAAGAAGAGAAGGAGGGGCCTTGAAGTTGTCCAACAACTGTTACCAGATGGATAGCACAGTGAGCAAGTGTCCAGGTCATCTGGTTATAGCCTTCCCAACTATATTTAAATTACCGTATATTCCGGCGTATAAGACGACTGGGCGTATAAGACGACCCCCAACTTTTCCAGTTAAAATATAGAGTTTGAGATATACTTGACTGCAGATTTTCCACCAGGCGTATAAGACGACCCCCAACTTTTGAGAAGATTTTCCTGGATTAAAAAGTAGTCTTATACGCCAGAATATACTGTATAGAAATTCATTCTATAATTCATTTTTCAGGTCGTGACCTGAAAAAAAATCTATCCTTGTTCTTTATGTTTGCATCACCAGGGGCAGTCTACTGGTCCTTGCTGATAGATTTATGCCGCCCGTCATCTCAATAGGATTCCCATGCAGCCAGAGCCATGCAAATGAAAATGCATTGCTCAGCACCAGTTGGTAAACATTGCACTCGATATTTCTGCAGAGCAGCCTTAAAGAGGAAGTTTTATTTAAAAAGAGTGAGCCATAATGGATGCACAAAAACAGGTATGACGCATGTCTGGATAAGGGCAAGGAGTCATGTTTCCCTGTCAGGAAATGTGCTTAACTTTTAAGACACTGCTTATAAATAACAACCTTGAGAAGTTCTAATACATAAGGATGCCTTCATTTTGTTTGGCAGCCTAACTTTTTGATTGATGCATGCATCCAATTTTTTTAAAAAATTAAATCTAAGGTCATTAAAAAGTACAGGAAAGGGATGATATAAATTATCTGTCTTGACTGCCTTACAATAAAAGTCAGCAAACAAAGGTCAGATGCAGTAAGCTTTGATAATCACACTCTTCATGGGTTTCCTTAAAGTTCATTATTTTTAACATACCACTTCACAGGTTACTAAATCAAAATGAATTGTTACTCAGCAAGAGTGAATTGGTGCTTGTCCTATATAATCTTGTTGTGTTCTCTGAGAATCTCCTCTACTTTAAGGTCTTTAGGTGCATCATTTGAAATGTCAACTGACTGTGAAGGACTGACATTATCTGACTGTTCCAGTTTTGTTGGTGCATTATACTTATTTAAGTATAGTCAAGCATGCTAGAAGCCTTTGCTAGGTGATGCTCTCTCCATCAAAATATGATAGAGAGGGAGAAAGATAGAGAATATAATGTCTTGCATCGGGCCAAACATTTTACTAGAGCAAACAACAATCTTAGAAGCTTCTAGAAAGGTAATTTATTTGTTTGTTTTGTAAAATTTATACACCACTTAAGAAAAAGAACCCTCCAACTTATTACCCAAATAAACAATGCTTGAAAAAGCATGAAAAGCTTATTAACATAACCTATCAATACTGCCAAATAATACAAAATCAATACAATAAATGTCCCTATGTCAGTACTTCAGTAAAATAATCCAGACAATACACAACAGGGCAAAATCAAAATTATGGGGCCAAAAATAGAAATAAAAATAAAGCTCAGCCACACTACTAGTGCCAGTCTTGCTAAACTCCAAAGCCGCATCAGCCTGGCTAACTCAGAGGATGTGAGGCCAGACTGAACAATTCACAAGGTGGTCATGCTTGCATCAGTCTTCAGCCCACGCACAGCTCATTGTACCTGACATTTGCCATATGGACAGGCAAGGGACCCATGTAGGCTGTGCATGGGATTTTTTTTTATAACTTTCCCCCCTCCATTTGGGCCTCTGGTAAAAATATTTAAATTTTAAATGCAGTTACATTGGGTATTAAAAAAGAGGTTTGTGGGTGTTCCAAATTGGTCAAGTAAACACGGGTGGTGCGGTGAGTTAAACCACAGAGCCTAGGGCTTGTCGATCAGAAGGTCGGTGGTTTGAATCCCTGCAATGGGCTGAGCTACCGTTGCTTGGTCCCTGCTCCTGCCAACCTAGCAGTTCGAAAGCACACCAGTGCAAGTAGATAAATAGGTACCGCTCCGGCGGGAAGGTAAATGGCGTTTCCGTGCACTGCTCTGGTTCACCAGAAGCGGCTTAGTCATGCTGGCCACATGACCCGGAAGCTGTAAGCCGGCTCCCTCAGCCAATAAAGCGAGATGAGCACCGCAACCCCAGTCGTCCGCGACTGGACCTAATGGTCAGGGGTCCCTTTTAGCTTTAAACTGTTCAACAACCAGAGAAAAATGCAGAAGGCTTCCTCCTGTTTACAGAAGATGAATGTTTGTTACTGCAAGTTTATTCTGGAGGCAGACACATTTTTTTACCAACTAGGCTTAGTGCAGTGGGGAAGCGATCCAAATACTGTACTCTGACTTCTAAGAAATATGAGAAGCAGGGAGGATGTTGTTCAGTGCCTCTGCCGCTAGAAATGACCTTTCCCCCACTAAACTTGAGCCGTGGAGGCAATGCAAAGTATCTCAGCACTGCCACACACCGAATGGAAAGTCTTTGTTCACAGCTCCGTGAACTTTCCCCTACTAAACTTCACATTGAGATAAAATGTCTTCCGCATCCAGCAAGCTGACAAAGCTGTTTAATTGTGCATTATAGGTTATCAATAGGGGAAAAGTTGGATTAACAGCCTACAGCTCCAGTTGTTGTTTCTTTCATTTCACTGTATTTTAAAGTCTGTATAGAAAATTTTGCAGGGAGGTGAGGGTTACTGAACAGCTTAATGGCTTGGAAAAATTAAATATGTAACTCTTGTTGGAATGTTCTGAGGGCAGAATGGCTATGATCAAAGTCAGCAAAACAGGATTAGCAAATCTACAGATTCTTTCTTTCTTCCTTTCCAAGTTTTGGTTGACCATTACAAGGAAGGACATTTCTGAAAAACAACTCCAACCCTGTTGCCACCCCAATGTTTATACCCATTTGCAGAACAGCAGCCCATACCCTGCAGGCAGATTGAATAAACTTTAACCAAGCTAATCCAAACAGCTTTCTCTGCCAATATAATCATGTCAAAAAAGCAGCTAATGTTAACTTATTTTTAAATTTTAATGCTTTGTTAAATCTCTTAAGGCTGCAATCCTATGCTATGTAAATTCAATGGGGCTTGATTCTGAGCAGGTAGGTACAGGATTGCACTGCTACAGCATGTTTACCTATTAAGCTCAATGGGATTTAGTGCCAGGTGGGTATAGGATTTCAGCCTTAGTGATTTTTGTTTTTGTCAACACTGCTGCTAGGGATACAGAGCTTCACAGCTGTCTGAGGATTCAAAAGGGGGAGAGTAAATTTAGAAAATGTTAGGAGTCAGTGGAAAAACAAGCACAGAGAAACAAATAGGTGTAGCAAGATAAGGCTAGTTAGTGCTAAAGCCGGCAGAGAAAATGCCATTATGGCAACCCTTGCCCATGGGTTTTATTAAGCATGCAATTTTATTAAGTTCAACCACTTGCCTTTTGAACTTACACCTATTTTCTAAGAACACAGCTTAATGGAACTTAAGCCCTTATGTTCTTCCAGCTGCCCCTATTTATCAGGACCACTGAGCCACCCGTGTCCTATAATCGCCTTTGACTGGACTTAACTGTCCAGGGGTCATTTACCTTTACCTTTTATTTACCAGGAACATTCCTCATTTCTTGGCTTTAATCAATCACTGACACCTCCTTCCCCTTTTGTGAATGCCTTGTTAAAAATTCTGCAAGAGTGAATGTCTCAGGTTGTCATTCTGCAGTGTTCATCTTCTTTTCCAAGCTCTCTATAAAATGTTGTTTCTTGTGCATAGTAAATGAATGCAGCATACAGCTCACAAGGAGAGGCTGCAACCTTATGTAACAGGGGTAGGGAACTGGCTTGCTTGATGATTCTTACTATGGGAAAGTACAGTTAGCCTGTATGCCCTTATTTTTATCTCTGGGTGCTTACAGATGGGTGATTATTGTGGGAAGTGGGCTAATTGTACACGAAGTACACACAACACCATTGGCATGAAAATGCCAGCCCATATTTTTCACCAATTTAATTCCATTTAATATTTCAACGAAAAATCTGGAAAGTTAAAAGAACACGTTGCCACCAACCTGTTTTGTATATCTAAATGACCCATTTACAATATTAAGACCCCATCTTGGGGCAGCCTGTGTAATATTTGGTGAGCATGTATGTAAATCAGCAAGCAAGTGTTCTTAGGACTGCAGCCATAATACCAAAGCTTGCATTACACTTGGCCTTTATTCACAATTAATTTGATTAGGAGCTCAGGCAGAGGGCCTTCTTGGTAGTGGCGCCTGCCCTGTGGAACGCCCTCCCATCAGATGTCAAGGCAATAAGCAACTATTTTACTTTTAAAAGACAACCGAAGGCGGCCCTGTTTAGGGAAGTTTTTAATGTTTGATGCTGTATTGTTTTTAATATTCGGTTGGAAGTTGCCCAGAGTGGCTGGGGAAACCCAGCCAGATGGGCGGGGTATAAATAAATTATTATTATTATTATTATTATTATTATTATTATTATTATTATTATTATTATTATTCCTTGCTGAAAGGATCGGCTCCTTTAGTAATTGGCTTACTGGTGTGTTCTACGATTTTTCTTTGCTTTTATTCAGAAGGAATTCAGTGTTTGATATACAGTATATTATATGTACAAATATCTTAGGTGGTACTTGGGCCTGGAAAAACTCCAGTTTTTCTGCTGACTTTTGGGCATCAGGGTGGGAGTATTTTGCACTTCATGCAGGGGAGGGTTGTCCTCTGCAAGGAAGCAAGAGCAAAACAAAAAACAAAAAAAACTCAACCCCAACGGCCTTGCAGAGAAGAGGCATTAGAATTCAGACTAGCTGGGTACATAAAGAAAGGAGAGGAAAACCAGTAAGAGGGGTGGGACCTTGAGAAATACAGCTAGAATTGGAGCAACTTCCACCTCATCATCAAACTGATTCTTCATAAGTCTACACAGCAGGTTCACTTTCTGAACACCACTGTGCAACTATTCAATTGGTATATACCGGTAAACACCGTCTTATTATGCCAGATACCAACAAACTACTATACTTACCATGAAGAGCTTATCACATGCTCTATTGTCAACTAAAAATCAAATGTAGCCACATTTTCTCCAGACCTTCAGACAAGGACAAACTCCTACAGGATTTACACCAGCCATTCTTAAAACTGCAATGTTCACCTGGGAGAGTGAAGAAACAGGTTAAGAAGTCAAAGTAGGTAACCATGACTGACCTACTAAAGGACATGTCTAGAGAGAAACCAAACTACTGGCTGGCACCAAAAGTTCCCAGCTAAAGCTTCTCCAGCATGCCATTCAGGATACATTGCCTATCCTGAAATACAATCCATTAAGCCTTAGCACCCGCAGGTGCTGGGTTGGCAACCCCTGGTTTATAGGATTTTGGTGCAGGTCTGCAGAACCTCTTCACTCCATGATATAAAGCAGAGGTTGCTGACCAGTTTTATGCCCATTGGCACACTTGGATTTTTGAGGAAGTGCTGTGTGTGCTAGCTCAATGGTCACTTCTGACCCCTCTCCCTCATACTATCCCACAAAGATACAAGAAGTGATAAAGCACATGCGCACACACACTTTGCTTTTGCAAGGGACCAGCATAATTAATACTGAAAAGCACATAGAGCTGAAAGAGGAAGTGGAAAAGAGTGCTCGTGTGACATGTGCTTTTCAAGAGAGAAAATCACCCTTGCCATCTCATGATCGGGGGGGGGGGGGCAGTGCTGACACTTTGTAGAAGTCAGAAGATTTAAAGGGTGCCACTGCATCCCTGAGGACTACATGGGAGGAGTGGATCATATAAAGTGCATATTCCAAGTAGATTAGTGTGTTGCAGAAAAAACAGCGGAAGAGAAACAACAGAGTGTACAGTATATTCAGGGTGTATTTTTTTAAAATCCATGTCCCTCCTCTGTTTGTTTGCTTTAATATCCAGCCTGAATAAAAGTCCTGGGGAACTCTTCAGCTTGCTCACTATCTGGTGAAGTGTTGGTTCTAATAAAAGAGAGTCAACATGGTGTAGGGATTAGACTGTAGGACTCGGACGGATCTACCAGGGGTGCCAAGTTGAATAAAATATTGTTGGGGCCCTGGTAAGCCCCACCCCCAGTGCTGGATTTATGTATAGGCTAAGTAGGCTGAAGCCTAGGGCCTCTAAATCTAGGGGGCCTCCCCAGCCCACCCGCCCCCAGCAGGCAGCCTCCCCTCTCCCCAAATTGCAAAACCAAGACTTCATGTGAGGGCAGGGCAACTCGGGCCCAGCAACTATGAGACTCAGGGCCAGCCAGTGGGGCCCAATTTGAAACTGTAGGACCCAACATGAAAAAGGAACCCTAGTTTGCAGCCAAAATCTGCAGAATCCCGGTATATAAATCTGCGTGCTAGGTCATTTTCACAAGGTCAGCAAAGCCCTTCAGAAATCAGACCTGTTACTGAGTTCTTGTGCAAGTTTGTACAGTTCACTTCTGGATTTTTTAAACAGAAGATTTTGATGAGCTTGAGACAAGCAAAAGTCACCTTACCAAATATTAACTACAAAACAAGGCGACAAAAAGTGAGGGAACGGCAAAGAAGTGACAGAAGTGCACCTGATGCCTTATGCACTTTCTTGAAGAGATAAGTTTAGGATAAAATTCTTTATTCCTATATTAGATGCACTTGAAGCCAATTTAATAAGAAGTAATGTGTACAGTCAAACCTATCCATTCTCAAAGAAATCAGCGCTGAGTGCTCACTAGAAGGACAGATCCTGAAGTTGAGGCTCCAGTACTTTGGCCACCTCATGAGAAGAGAAGACTCCCTAGAAAAGACCCTGATGTTGGGAAAGATGGAGAGCACAAGGAGAAGGGGACGACAGAGGATGAGATGGTTGGACAGTGTTCTCGAAGCGACTAACATGAGTTTGGCCAAACTGCGAGAGGCAGTGAAGGATAGGCGTGCCTGGCGTGCTCTGGTCCATGGGGTCACGAAGAGTCGGACACGACTGAACGACTGAACAACAACAACAAAAATGTGTACAGTGATGTTGCAAAGTTGTTTTTCCATTCTTGCTATTCTGATAGCATCTAAGCAAGAAATTCAGCAAGGAGTTGCACTGTTAATGGAAGCATACCCAGAAGATATTGAGCTGAAACTTATTGATGAACTTTGCACTTTTACCTGTATGTGAGACAAAGCCATAGGCTTACAGCAGAGCAACCTCTATCTCATACAGACCTTTATCCAATTATATACAAGGAAAAAATTCAGATGGCCTTTCCTAATGTGGAAGCAATATTGTGGCTATTTCTTAGATTTATAGTCACTAACTGCTCGGGAGAGAGGTGTTTTTCAAGACTTAATTCTTTAATTCAAAAGAATTAAAAATGAATTAATGGTCACGATGTCTCAAGAGAGGTTGTCCGCACTGAGCATTCTGTACATTGAAAGTGACAAACTTAGACAAATTTTGATGAAGTTTTCTGATGTCCTTTAGAGGAGAAATTGTGAATTGCAGAATTTTAAATACCCATCATCATTGGCTTCACTCAATTTTGTTTGTAACACTCTTCCATTTTTTTTATAGTCGTGAGGGTGGGGGATTGGGAGGAGCCTCACAAGTGGAATAGCCTAGGGTCTCTCTTCATTTAAATCCGGCCCTGGAGGCGGGGGGACGGGAGAGAAAGACTGGGGTGGCAAAGCTTAAGTTCCTTTATTTAGTGTGTGCTTGGGGGTTTTCTGTCAGTGTTACTTGGGGAAGTTCTCTTTCTATTCGCGCATTATGTTTCCTTGGTGGTGAGAGAGGTTGGGGTGGCCTAGGGTGTGGTTGATCATCTTTGGCTGGCCGCAGTGGGATTTGTTTCTGCGTGGGTAAGGGGGCTTGTTGGGTTAAGTTAGCCATGTTGAATTGTATGCTGTTGGTGGGTTATGAGCTCTTTCTATTGTGAGTGGGCATTGTTATCTTGGAAGGTGTTACTTATTTCTGGTATGACTATGCACACTCCTTTTCTGACTGGGTCCTCAAATACTTGGTTTGGTGGGATCTGCTGGTTCAGACACAGCATATGTTTGAGAAGGCCCCACGTGGGATCACGGGGAGGAGGTGCAAGGAAAAAACTTTTGTGACATTGATTTCTTGGGCAACTTGGAAGGGCAGTGTTGGGATCCAGAAATGGCAACCTGGAGCCCCACTGACCACTTAACTGCTCTCTTCTCCATCAGCTTGGGAACTTTTTCTGAGATGCTTGCGGGGTATGATAGCATCCTTTGTCGTCTGAGCACCTTTATCAAGGTGCTAACAAATCTGCCTGCCTTTGATCAGTTGTGCTTCAAGGGAAGCTCACCAGTCCTCTGATTCTTTAATATTTTCCAGCCCAGATAGATGTTAACCAAAGGATCTCACAATAGTCATCTGCTTGCAGGAGCAAGGAAGCATAGGAGAATCAGATGCACCACAAGAGCATCTTGGATGGGATGGATGGCTTTCAAAGAGGGCTAGACAATTGCATGGAGGAGAGGCCTACCAAAGGCAACTAGCCGTGATGGCTATGCTCAGCCTCCCCTGTTGAAGGGAGCAATGCTTCTGAAAAGCACTTGCTAGAAGCCAGACTCCCCAAACATGTTTCACAAGGACCCTTTCTTCCCTCTGCCCCAGTACATGAGGATTGTCATGTCTCTACAGGGATTTGGCCAGAACAAAGTATACCGGTATGTTGGGGAAAGTCTCCCTCCCTGCAAAGAAAATGGAGGAATCAGCAGTCACACGACTCCCAGCCTTGCTAGCACCAGTCTGGCGCATGAGGGTGGGGGACACAGGAAGGAAGTGTTCCTATAGTATAGGTCACTCAATTGGCATTTCTACATACCTGAACTCTGAGCCTTTCCCCCCTTGTTCTGGACTGCCTCTCTTCTAAGGAAGATACAAGCTCTTGCTGGAAGCCACTGGTGGGGAGAGTGTTCCTATGATTCCCAAATGTTTCAGAAGCATATTTTTGTTCCTTTAGCTGCTTGATATAATCAGAGCATGGCAGAGTTGGAAGGGATCCCAAGGGTCATCTAGTCCAACCCCTGGCAATGCAAGGATCCTGCCCACAGCCAGCCCTGACTGGGCTCCAAACTCCAGCCTTCTGGTTATCATTGCAATTCTGCATGGTTTGGAGAAAGGGGAGAGAGAAATGTGTTGCTTACACTCTCATAACACTGATATGAGATCCACACCATGCAGTCCTTTCAATAACTAAAGTCTAAGGGGCTGTCACATGGATGGAGCAAGCTTGTTTTCTCCTGCTCTAGAGGCCTTAGGGCCTGAAGCAGTGACTCTCCTTCGGTCATGGATCATCTAGTTGAGATTCCTGCATTGCAGGGGGTTGGACTAGATGACCCTCGGGTTCCCTTCCAACTCTACAATTCTATGATGCTATACCTGTATTTTAAAGAGCATCCAATGCACCTTTAAAGCACGACTTCCCCTGAAATGACTCGTGCCATTGTGGCTTCCCTCTCACACACCTACAATCCCCAGAACCCCTAACAAACTACAATTCCCAGGATCATTTGGGGGAAGACATCTGGTTTTTAGAACAGGGATGGAGAACCTGCAGTTTGCTCACCCCCATTTCCTAGGAACCATGAATAGAAAGCTCAAGTGCTTATAACAGTATGATTATAGGGAGCATCGTGTATAAAATACTGAATGTAATAGGGTTACAGTATTAAGGTAATTGTATCAGAATTATTATGGGAATGTCAGGGAGGAAGAGGAAGAGGGAGAGTGTGGAATACTGGTGGTGAGTGAGGATTGGATGAGGATTTGAAAGGGAGTTTGAATGTGAGGCAGTTGAGAGTCAGTTGAGAGCAGTGGGTTCTGGAGGGGGTGGTTGAGCAACTAACTATTCATTTTAGGATCAGTAGTCTAGTCGTCATTTTTGTAATAAAGCAGCATATAAGATAAAGAGAATTTGAGGCCATAAGCTCAGGTACACACACCATCCTACAATCATCCATACAGTCTCCTTTAGTGAGGGTGCAGTACCTAGGATCTAGACCAAACATTGATAGTTTTTGCTCTTTTCTAGTTTCATAGGTTTATGTTCTGGTTCTAATGATGTAATAGGGGTGGGGGCTCTTTAAATACTGGGGGCTGCCACACACTCCTTTTCTTCTTTAAAAAAATAATAATTTCCCCTCGTTTTCAAAAGCTCATGCATTGTCTATTTCTTCAGGTTCTTCAGTTACATTTGTTGTGAGACATTGGTGTTATATGCAGTATAGGGTTAGGAAGAAAAGAGTGGCCACCACACATAATCAACGCAGTGCACACGCACCATTTGAATAGAAATGCCCATCAACTTTATGGGGGTCCAGCCACCTCAAATATTTTACTGTGGGGGCCAAAGCCCCCACAGCCCCTAGAAGTTGGCTCCTATGGCACTTATGGAATGAGAGTTCAAATCCCCACTCACTCATTAAGCTCACTGGGCGACCTTGGGCCAGTCACTGTCTCTTAGCCTAACCTACCTCACAGGTGCTACTGCAGGGGTCAGCAACCTTTTTCAGCCATGGGCCGGACTATATTTTTTTGGGGGGGGGGGAATGAATTAATTCCTATGCCCCACAAATAACCCAGAGATGCATTTTAAATAAAAGCACACATTCTACTCATGTAAAAACACCAGGCAGGCCCCACAAATAACACAGAGATTCATTTTAAATAAAAGCACACATTCTATTCATGTAAAAACCACACTGATTCCCAGACCGACCATGGGCCGGATTGAGAACGTGATTGGGCTGCATCCGGCCCCTGGGCCTTAGGTTGCCTACCCTTGCTACTGGAAGGAATTTATTTTATTTTGTTTCGACTACGGCAAACCAACATGGCTACCTACCTGTAACTACCTCACAGGGTTGTTGTTTGATAAAACAAGGAAGGGAGGAACCACATGTGGCCTCTCCTTGCACATCATGGATGGTATATAAAAGTAAAAATATATATATAAAAAAGGAATGGCACTACCCTTTGGGGGGGAAAGAAAAAAAAAACACACCTCCATGGATCAAACGCTGCCTAATTCCACACTTACCATTCTTTTAAAAGCCTCACTTTCCCAGTGCTTCTTGAACCCCGACACCCCTCAAAAGAATGTGAAGATATTGCAATCATGTTATCATGACAAGTGTTTGCAATGCCAGAAAACAAGCCTCAAGTCCGTGAAACCGTTGGAAGGAGCACATCTTGATTTGTGTACTAAAACGGGATGGTTTATATTTAGGATGTTTTGCTAGGGTGGGGAAGGATAATTTTTTGGAAGGGCACTTCTCTATTTGGGGAGAGAGCTCATTTCTCTCACAATGTACAGCCACCGCCACATGTTCCCCCACGTTGGGATTTATGTATAAGGTAAACAAGCAATAGCTTAGGGCTCCACTTCCTTGAGGGCCCCCCAAAAAATTAAAGGAAAAAAACTGATGTACTTTTCCAAAATATGATAAAAAACAAATAAAATAAAACCTACATACAGCAACAGTGTTTTGTGCTGTGTAGGCTCCTGTGATGTGAATAATGGGCTCTGCCTGCTAGTCTGCTCCCTAAAATATCACTGGTTTGCTCATTTCTATATATAGGGTGCCTATATTCTGCATGTGCAAAAGACTTTAGATACCTATTACGTCCATAAATTACCATACAGCATATATTGAGCACAAAAAACATCGACAATTTGTTGTTGACAAAGGACAGCTGGACATATAAAGGGCCCCATTACCTTCAGTAGCTTACGGCCTCATCGAACCTAAATCTGGCCCTGCCCCCACCCCACCCCACCCCTCGGCCTCGTTTCCCGTCCCTTGACAGGGCCGGCGTGAAGCGCCCCCGCGCCGGGTGTTCTCCTGCTTCTTGGAAAAACCGGCACATCCCACCAACCTCCCGCCTCCTCCCTCAGGAATCGGGCCGAGCTGTTTATCGCCCGAGGCCCGCCCGAAGTCAAAGCGCCCACAGTATGGATACAGCCTTCCCATTGGCTCTTTCTAGTAAAACGACCCGCCACTAAGGAGCGGGTCTGGCCGCGCTCCATTCTCTCTTCTCTCCCCCCCCCCCTCACTCCAACCGCTCAGTCTCGCGCCGGTCATTTGACGGTTTCTCCAACGGCAGAGGGGCGGAGGGGGGAGACAACTAAGGCTCAGGACTTGGACGAGGGAGGATGACATCGTGTCCTTCCGTCCCCCAAACGCGTAAACAAGGGCAAGTGGGTCGAGAGTGGCGGCGGGGGGGGGGGGCAGAGAGAGAAAGACACACCCACTTTCCCTGTGCCTCCTCCGCCACGCCCCCTCTCCCTTTCCTCCCACAGCAGCAGCCAAGCCTTCTAAGCGGCGAAGGGCCAAAGGTCGCCACACACGCACGCGAGATACCTGGAAAAGGGGAGGCTGGCTGTGGGAAGAGCCCACTTGCGGCAGTTAGCCTCAGGAAAGGGGGCGTGGCTTGGCGCTCGCTCGCGCTCCGGGCACGCCCCCCGGAGGGAGGGTTCGAAGTGGTAAATAAGGGGCCGCACGTGCAGGGAGCGAGGCAAAAGGGTTCGAGCGGAGGAACCGCACAGGCACACACACACTCCAGCCGTTGTTCGCGGTCATCGTTTCGCTGCTACAGCCGCGGAGCCATGAAGGCCGCTCGCATCGCGATTCGCAGCGCGGCCCCCTTAGCCGGGGAGCGGGCGCCCCGAGAGGTGGAGCATTTTTCCCGCTACTCTCCGTCGCCGCTGTCCATCAAGCAGTTCCTGGATTTCGGTGAGGGCAGTTGCGGTGCGATCGACGTGCGTGAGAGAGAGAGTGTGTGTGGTGGAAGCGGGACGGGGTGGCCGCTGTGGGGCAACGCCAGAGCAAAAGGGTGGAGGTGTTTTTGAGGTGGTGCACTCACTTCAAGTTGTGGGAAGTCAGTCCTGTTGCATTATAGGGGGCCCACCCTGCTTATTCTGTTAAGTGGGGGGGGGGTACCCTTGGTCCTCTGTCCTTGTATGCGTGGCTTGGACTTACAAAGCTGTGCAAGCTGAGGCCAGGAGGGAAAGGAGGGTGAAAACGATTTTGCTTTGGAGTGGGTGTGTCTGCATAATGCTCCCAAGAGGGATGGGGTGGGTGTGGAATGTTATCTCCATCTTTTCTTATTGGCTTGCATTCAAGCAAATTGCTGTGGGGGAGCTGTGTGCATCTATCATAGCAAAACCAAAAGCAAGCAAGTCTTGCACTACCTTAAAGTGCTTAATCAAGTTCTTTGTTACATCAGCTTCTGTGGACTGGAGTCTGGTTCATCAAGTGAATTCATCTGATGCAATCCACACATTTGATGCTATGTACACTTCTCTGGGAGTGAGCACTATTGACAGGGCCATCCCAAGACATTCTAGTACCTGAGCCAAACCACAAAATGGTGACCTCCCTCATCACCAGGGAGGAATGGGTGAGTGAAGATCTACATCAGGTGCAAGGGGAGAATAAAGATCTACATTGAGATCTGTTGTCCCTCTGGATTATGCTGCCCAAGGTGGTTTCCTCACCTTGGTGGGCCAGCCCTGACTATTGATCTTGCTGAGTAAACTTGCACTACAAAGCTTTAAGGACCCCCCCCCCAAACCTCCCGTTTGTTTATTCATATTTTGCCCTTGTACTCCAGCTGAAGTTTTCATTTGTTGTTAGCATCTCTTAGGACTGCACAGAGCTCCATGGAACTGTCACCTGTTGAGCATATAGATTTTTTTGTTCATCTTTTTTTCTCTATGGTTTTGTTATGCAACAATTTTGGTTCTATTAGAAAGCAAATGTGCAGGGAGAGTTTTGTAGGAAATTACTGTATTTTACAGGAGTTCTTAATTCTGAAGTTAAAAAAATAACATTGTATGTCCCTTCCCTTCATATGGTACTTATTAGATCTATTATGCAATGAAATGTGAAGCATTTGGAAATAGTTCACCTAAGTAAACATTTGTCTACATGTCTGTGTTTCTAAACTATCTTTTTCTTAGTCACTGAAATTGGTTCTATACTATTTAATAAAAAAAAATTCCTTCCAGTAGCACCTTAGAGACCAACAAAGTGTGCATGCACATGAAAGCTCATACCAATAACAAACTTAGTTGGTCTCTAAGGTGCCACTGGGAGGAATTTTTCTATATTGTTTTGACTACGGCAGACCAACAAGGCTACCATACTTTTTAATGTTAGCTTTTAAAATCCATAAAGAAGCAGTTTTACCTTTTTCTAAAAATGGCAGCTTTTCAAGGGCGCTTTCTAGGAATCTTCATAGTTGTTTACTCTTCTCTCATTGACATAGCTGCCAACTTTTCCCCTTTTCTTGCGAGGAATCCTATTCGGAATAAGGGAATTTCCCTTTTAAAAAAAGGAAAAAGTTGACAGCTGTGCTCATTGGCTCAAGTTGCTTCACATGTTCTATTACAAATGCTAGAAAAAATGGTAATAACTTCAAGTCACAAAGTATGAAAATAGGATTTTGTCCTCCAGTTTTCATTAATTGGATAAGTAATTTTCAGCATTACTCAGTTTATTACTTTTAGCCTGGCCACCCATAGTAGGCAAGGCTAGCCTTTGTTAGCTGACACTGTACTCAATCATTCTTCAACCATCAGTGTTAGTCTGTTGTGTGATAGAAAAAGCAATGGAAGGACCTGCTGTTCATTTAGTAGATACAGTTTGAAACTTTACAACTTTTAAGCAGAAAAAAATATTAATCACCCAGCTGCTAGATATAGAAATACACATGCCAGTGTGTTAGGTGTGGTCTGCTACTTGCAGCTAAAATGAATTATTTAAAGCAGTAATAATTTTGCTAAAGCTTTTTATACATGCTTGTGGTTTTACCAGATCTCTATGTTGTGACTGGTTAGCAATGATTGGCTTTTGTTTGTCTCTATTTTTTGTGAGGGCCCACAATTTTTACTTGTAGAAAAGCCAAAGGTATTTTAAAATTACATACTCTTAATGTTAAGTAGTACTTGCTGAACTTAAAATAGAGTAAAGAATTGTGAAATTTATATGCATTTGTGGGGGTTTGTTAATATCTCAAGAGACAGGAAGTGTTCGGTATTCTTCTGACACTTGGTGGAACACAGTTGGGATGTGGCCTCGTTCACTTTTCATAAGTAGGGTTCTGTGCATGTTTACTCAGAACTAAATCCTACCAAGTTCAGTGCATTTTACTGTCAAGGAAGTGCACATAGGAGTGCAGCTTAGACCTTTTTCTTAATCCTTGCCAAGAAATTGTAACTACATATAATATGGCTTAAATTAATAATATAGTTTATAGCTGATTTTATTTGTGGTAACTCATATCATAGCTCTGTTCCCTAAGAGCACATTGGTATTGCAGAAATGTGTGACAAGCAGAAGACACCTGATTATTTTCAGAGATTACTTTGTATTCACTGCTGCCGTTGTGCAAAACATCCTTTAGTTCTAATAACTTGCAGTCGCTACAGGATCTTGCACTGGTAGCTGAGCTACTTGATTGTATAACATAAAGATGAAGCTATTCCTTATGGTGCTTATATGGAAAACAACTTAAATGAGCTGGCTTTTGTTTTTCAGGGTCAACTAATGCATGCGAGAAAACATCTTTTTCTTTTCTTCGGCATGAACTTCCTGTGAGGCTAGCAAATATCCTAAAAGAAATCGACTTCCTCCCTAGCCCATTGTTGAGCACTCCTTCAGTACAGTTGGTAAAAAGTTGGTAAGTAGCAAACTTATGAAACACATTTTACTATGTTCACTATGCTTTTAAATTTCAGAAAGCTTCATATTTACTTTGCAACAGTAACAAGAACCTTCACAGTGGTACCTCAAGTTACAAATGCTTCAGGTTACAAATGCTGCTAACCTGGAAGAGTTACAGTGTACCTCGAGTTGAGAACTTTGCCCCAGGATGAGAATGGAAATCGTGTGTCGGCGGTACAGGGGCAGCAAGAGGCCCCATTAGCGAAAGCACACCTCTAGTTAAGAACAGTTTCAGGTTAAGAACGGACCTCTGGAACAAATTAAGTTTGTCACTAGAGGTACCACTGTATTTGAAGCTTGACAAGTTGCTAGTAAAATGCAGATCATTATATCAACGCCAGTGAGTCATAGAATAGAAAAGCAAGTGCTAGACGCACAACTATGGCATCCTCTGCAGTCATTTTATAGCTTTCGCGACTGCTTGTTAAATGCGAACCAAGATGCTGTGAAGCCTCACATACAGTGGTACTCCATGTTATGTACGCGATCCGTTCCGGTTCGCGGTATGTAACACAGATGGGTATATCACAAAAAAACCTGGAAGAAGCGTGATTTGAGTGCTTCTGCGCATGCGCGAAGTGCGCATAATGCTTCTGTGCATCCGGGGGCTGCGCGCGCTCTGGAAACACTTCCGGGTTGCGGGCGTTCACAACTTGAACGTCCGCAACCCGGGGGGTGCGCAACCCGGGGTACCACTGTAATTGTCTTCTGTCCATGCAGTGTTATCATAATGATGACATTCTGCACAGTCAAGATAAAGGAACTGAGTTTTAACAGCTGCTGTGTTTGTGCACAGATTTGGTGGCATTGTTTGCGTCCTTGGTATGTGCAATGCTGCATACCAACTGATACCACACACATTTTAGAAACATATAGTGAGCTGGAGATAGCTTAAGAGGCATGCATACAAACATTGAGGCAGGCATATATGAATTTAAAATATTTTTTTCTACTCCTAAACTTAACTGAAGTCCTAGTAGTCTGTTTGCTCATAGTTTGCCTTCTACTTGAGGTCACCAAGTTACTGAATTGCTAAAGCAATCTTATCTGTCCAGTCAACTTTCCCTGGCCTGTATGAATAATTCATGGTTTACTTTGTGTATTAACAGGTATGTTGAAAGCCTAATGGAGCTAGTGGAGTTCCGTGACAAAAAATCAGATGACCACAAAGTTCTATCAAAGTAAGTTCTTATGAGTTGTGTTGTTAGTAGCTTTACTTGCTTCACAGTAACAGCTGACTTGATGGGTGGCTCAACTAGCTAAGCATGAACATTATTCAATTCAGAATACAGAGACTGCTGATCATATGATAATGATCAGAAGCTTTTAACAGTATAGCTAACTGACACCTGATATTGCAAAAAATGGCACATTGAAATAAAACAAGTCAGCAATAAATTATAAACTGTCGAGATAACATTAAGATGCCTCAATTGTCTTGACAGAATGAATGGTGAAAAAAATAACTTATTTCAGTTTTGCTTTGCTGCCTTTGTCAGATAGGCCAAGTCTAAAGTTATCCCCCCTTCCCAGTTTCATAGATGCCATTGTCAAAGTCCGAAATCGGCACCATGATGTAGTGCCCACAATGGCACAAGGGGTTCTAGAATACAGAGATTCTTCCAAGATGGACCCATTCGTCAATCAAAACATCCAATACTTCTTGGATCGCTTTTACATGAACCGGATATCTATTCGAATGTTAATAAACCAGCACAGTAAGTTGTTTTTCCATCCCTTTGACAAGTTGATTTTAATGTTTTTCTTTCTAAGAAATATTTGATGAACTGTGGATTTTATTAATCATTTATCTTTGCTGGTTGTAAAAAGAAAAATGACTAGTGTAAATGATATAAATTATTATGAGAGGGAGAACATGGGTCAAAAGCAGAAAGTAGTTAGGTAATAAAAAGTACAGCCAAAAAGCAATGAAATGTGTGTGCATAACAACTCCAGTACTAAAACCTGTTACAGTACTACACACAAGGGGAAATGCATTGTGATACAGGTGCCTCCAGACTGGAAAAATGTAAATGCCAAAGCATTTCACTGTAGTAGACAGAATAGCAGATAAAACCTAGTTCAGCAATGAAGCTCACTAGATGGCCTTCAGCAAATCACTGACCCTTGGCCCATCATCCCTTACAGAGCAGTTATAAATATAAAGTTGGATAGTCCCTTCTATGTCACCATGAGTTCTTGTGGGAAGGAGAGATACGATGTACGGATTGTCCCGGACATTACAGGGATTTAAAACGCTGAATTGAAGTTCAGGGGGGTGGATTTCCAAAAGGTGGGACTTTGTCCTTTTTACTATTGCTTAAAATCATCCTTTAGATAGCTGTAATGAATTATGCTACCTTGGAAAAAAAAATGACCATTTTGTCTTTTATTTCAACAGCGCTTATTTTTGATAACAATAACAATGTGGGTAATCCAAAGCACATTGGATGCATTGACCCTTGCTGTGACGTTGTGGATTTGGTGCATGGTACGTATATGAAATTGTCAGCATCTCCTGGTGGGTTCAGCTACGTGTAGATAATATGTCCTTTTCTTAGGTGCATTAACCAGTTTGAGAAAGTGAAAGAATTGTCAGTCTTTCATGAGTATCCTGGCTTCACATCTAAGTACAGAATATTTTGGGGAAGGACTGTAGCATTTCCCTTGCGTCCAGAAGGCCCCATGTGTCTTCAGGTAGGGCTGGGAAAAGATTCTTCCTAAAACCATGGAGAGCCTCTGCCAGTCAGAGTCAACTGTGCTTAGGAAGGTGGAAGAGTCGATTGTACTATGGTAATGGTCTGACTTGGTATAAGGCAACTCCATATGTTCATGTGTATACCTACCTGCACATTCTGACTGTCATGAGACAGGGATGCTGGCAAGTTGCACACTTTTACACTCAGTAGTGAGTGAATGAAGGGTGGAATGCCTGTTTTTTAACGGGTCATCAGAATTTTCTCATGCAGTCAGGTGACATTGTATGTCTATTGGGTACAGCCCTCTTCAGCCTGCTGCATGCAAGATCTGTTGATTTCCACGTGACAAACATGTGCAGTTAGAAGTCTTGAGTAATTAACGGATATTTCAGTGGCATTCTGTACCTTAATGCTGACAGGTATAATTCAGCTTTCTGTATATACAGAAGCCTTATTTCAATGCTAGAGAGCACAGCCTGGAGTAGTCTAGTATCTAGGATATAACTAATGATGCATAAGAGTTTGTGTTAAATCGTGCTTTGTTTTTTCTCTTTCAAATGAATTCCAGATGCTTTCCAGAGTGCCCAGATGCTTTGTGACCAATACTATTTCGCTTCTCCAGATTTAAAACTTACTCAAGTGAATGGTGAGCACTTTCCCCTCTTTTCCACCATATCCAGCTGACTCTTTGGTTTCTCCTCTTTAAAAGCTTTTTGCTCTTACTGCTGCCCCACTTGTCTAGAATTGGAGGCTTACCATTTTTTTTTCCCTTGAGAAAGTGCTGAATTTGCACAGTTGCATTCATTCACCTTTGCCACGATGCAATATTCCAGAATGAATGAGCACATGGACATGTAGTCATTCTGATAGGGTTGGCATCAGCACTTCCTTAAAAAAAATCAAAAGAAGAAATTAGCTTAGCTGCAAATCCACCATTATTATAATAGTTCAAGAATGTTTTTACTCATGAAGGGTGGATTGCAGGAAGTTTGTACTTCTTCAATATAATACAAGCTTCTGCAAAACAAGAACATTCAGAACTACAGTACTATAGAATAATAAAGGATAACAAATTTCAGGATGCAGTGTTAAATGCACAGATCTTAATTAAAAGCATTTATTGTGGACACACACTTACATTAACAATTGTTTGAAGTTGAATAGCAGCTGTGTGCTGATTATTGTTTGTGCATCTTCCTGCAGGAAAGGCAGCTGGACAGCCTATCCACATAGTTTATGTACCATCCCACCTCTTTCACATGCTGTTTGAACTCTTCAAGGTTTGTGTTTGCAATTATGAAACATTCATTTTTCGCCTCCATATTTACGTGTGCATTAACAGAAGCATTTGTTCAGCACTGTTTTTACTATTTTGCTTGATGCCTCTAACTCCTTTGTAAGGAAGAAGTGGGATAGAAATCTAATAATGCATTAGTATATATTAAAAATAGCAAAGATTAAAGCTGCTCAGATTGAATTACATTCTCCTGATTCTTCGTTTCTCATAGAATGCAATGAGAGCAACAGTTGAACATCAGGAAAACAAACCTTCCCTTGATCCAGTTGAGGTGACCGTTGTACTTGGAACGGAAGACCTATCAATTAAGGTATCTTACAAGGCTTTTTTCCCAACACAATAGGTGCAGCATACAATATAAACTTACAGATGGGGCACTTCCAGACAACCTGTTTATTGAGCATTTTTTCCTGATTTGTTTGTGAGGAGGTTAAATGATGTATCACCAGCATTATCTCACTCTTCCCATGCATTTCCTCTAGCACTTTTTGTATTGCCAGTATGTGACTGAATCCCACCCAAAAATAGTGACTGTCTGGAAATATCCAGAGTCTCATAGGTTTAAAAAGATTTGGTGTGGAATAGATGGGTAGTGAATTGCAGCAAAATTACAAATAGCCGTACCTTTGGAAATTACAACAAGCTGTCGCTAGCCAAATACTGTTTTGGACGGAATATGATTTTTAAGAAAAAGATAAGCAAATTTGATACAGGATGATCCTTAAAGCAGAAGTGATTTAGTGACTTTGTGCAGGCATTAGTGATACTTTAACAAGGATTAGAAATATGCATTTAATACCTTTTTGTGTGTTCTCAACTAGATATCTGATAGAGGGGGTGGTGTTCCAGTGAGGAAAATAGAAAGCCTCTTCAGCTACACATATTCTACAGCACCAAAGCCTGTGATGGAAAAGAATTCCACTCCTCTGGTAAGAGATGAAGCTATAAGAATTAAGCTGTAAGAAAAGAGCTGCCCTTGTTCTTGTCAAGGACTTGGCTTCTGAGTTCATTGACAAAAATGATGCTTCCAGGTGGACAGGTGGACACGTAAGCATGCCTGATATCTGTAGTGACTCAACCATGCTGATCACTTCAAATTCATAGAAACAGCCTTGTTCTGGTTGCACCAATTCAGACTCTGGATGGGGGTGCGCATCAGGGTTTCTCTATTGGGAGGAGGGGAGTATTGTCTTCTGAGCTTCCACCTGTAGTTTGGTGTGTACAATTTATACACAGGTTTACCTGTCCCAGACCTGATAGTAACCCAGTACTTGGCATGCATTTCCACCTCTTCCCCTTTCTGTTCAGCATTACTGATTATGTAGACCAGGCTTCCTTAACCTTGGCCCTCCAGATGTTTTTGGCCCACAACTCCCATGATCCCTAGCTAGCAGGACCAGTGGTCAGGGATGATGGGAATTGTAGTCTCAAAACATCTGGAGGGCGAGGTTGAGGAAGCCTGATGTAGACAAGCAACCACTGAGCAGCCTCCTAAACTAGGTCAGTAGTGTTGCATTATTTTAGATTGTCTTTATGTTTATAATGCAAACTACAACTGCATTGTACAAGAGAGAACTTGCTTTCCTCATATTTCTCCTTGTGAAGAATCATTGTAGAGCACATCATTTTTCATTGGGACTCCATACCAACAGGATCTTCAGTGTGACACTTGTACAATACTTAGCCTAGGAAAGAAGGAACCCATCGTTCCAATTAACAAAATGCCTTATTTATTTCTAGGCTGGTTTTGGTTATGGCTTACCCATTTCTCGCCTGTATGCTAAATACTTCCATGGGGACCTCCATCTGTGTTCCATCTCTGGTTATGGAACAGATGCTCTCATCTACTTAAAGGTATGTTCTGCCCACCGCCAATCCCAATAATTTTGTAGTGCTGCAACTGTGCCTATCATCAGCTTATTTGAATCAAGTTTATTTTTAATTTATTAGTAACTTGAGCTTTATTACTTTAAAGACAGTACTTTGTATCAATTGTAAATGGTAAATTAGTCATCAGCGAGTCTTTGCAGAATATGCTCTTCAAAAGACTGCGACTGCCTTTATTGTCAAAGAAGGTCATTGTAACTTATTTTATTCTTTGGATTACAGCCATCTTAGATATTTTATAGATATATGGAAGTATTACAATGTGATGAATTAAAAAATAATTGAAAGCATGTGCCAAAATGAGAGTTCTTAATAAATGTAGATTGGCCACCTTCACATTAAAAATAATCTGACTTTGAATTTCCCACAAATACTAAGTTTAGTCTCTCTCACTACTTGTCATTCCAGTATTATCAGTTAGTGTTCTGTCCTTAAGATTGTTGTAAGTGTGGTGCATTATAAACTTCAGTCTCAAAAGCTTGGCAGAACAATCAAGTCTCAAACTTTGAATCAAATCTGTTCCAGGCTGTATGTTTGCTCATAACTAGGCTCAGTAAAAAAATTAGTTTACTACATTGATAGTAATGGTGTAATCTAACTATATTTGGTCTTGCTTTCCAGGCCCTTTCCACAGACTCTGTAGAGAAACTTCCTGTTTTCAACAAGTCTGTTTCTAAGCATTATCAAACCATTATAGAAGCAGATGATTGGTGTGTTCCAAGTAAAGAACCAAAGAATATGTCAAGGCAGACTGCAGCTGCATGAAATCTGCATTTCTCAAGAACACTGAAGTGGATCAAACCAATGTTTCAGATAGGACTAAAGAAACGAATAACTAGAAGTCACTTCTCTTCTATACCAGGATCTAGAAGGAGAAGAAATTATATGGAACACACAATTACAGCATAGACTGCATGTACTGTATTTGTACTGTAGCATGTCTAATGAAAACTGATATGTTAGGAGAATCAAAATGCATAGAAAGATGTGCACATCATTTCTTTTTAGCTTTTTGAAATTTAAATTAGCACTCCCAAGTAATAATGTTTTCAGACTTCTGAGGTGGGGCTTGATAATATTAAAAAACCATTAATGTTGTGGTTGAACTCCAGTACACATCAGTTTTCCCCTAATCCAGTCAGTAGGTATTTCATCCTATTACAAAATTATGACTTTAAGTATATTTTGACATGCTCAACCGACAAAGTCTAGTTGAAAGAGCACCGACAACAGGCTACCTTGACTGCAGTTGTTTGGTTTGATCAAGAGTGCAATGCTGAAAGTTGCATATTTCTAAACTTGCGCCAAATGGTGAACATTACTTGAGTTTTTAAATGTAAAAATAGCTGTATTTATGTATAGCATTTTCATTGCTTTTCTAATGCTGAGATTTTGCTCTTCTTGGAGAAGAATCTTAAAGTGATGTCAAGGAAGTGACTGTTAGATATTGTGAAGATAAAAGTTTATTAGCTGTATCTTGGTGTATGGCTCGCAGCTAAATACAGCGAGGGAGCAGCAGTACAAATAGGGTATTTTAAATTGCAAGTCATTGAGCAGGATATGAAGCTGTATGTGAGAGGGGAGATGAGTTCTCTAAATGGTACTGTTACTATGTATGTGTGTACACACCCAACTATGTTTTCAGGATGTAAATTTGAATCATGTATGTTCATTTGGGGGCCACCTGCCACAGCTCAATTTGAAAAAAAAATGTGACTTTCAATGCTGTAAATGTTAGAATTACTCTTGAGACATTTGCAGGGATGTGATGATAAAACAGGTTGTGGAAGATATTGTGCCTGTATCGAAAATGCGTAAGTAACAGCTGTGAGAAATACTAGTTCTTTGTGTAACTGCAAAGAACGAGGGTAGCAGAGTGTCTCTTTTTGTGAAGGGATCATTGGGAGAATATTCCATTCCAAATTGTGCTGCTAAAAGGCAGAGAATTTGATCAGGGCCCAGCTAGTGACAATCCAGGTCAGTCGTCGTCTTTTTTCTTTTTAAAAAAAGCAATAATGTACTAAAGAGCTAAAGCTACTTTATGTATAAAAAGTTTGCTATCTGTGGAGATTTAGTGTCTGCTCAGTTGTGGACAGTAGTGAAGCTCCCACATTTGCTGATGTCCATTTTTGCTGTGGACATTGGGTTCAGTTGAATTGGTAATCCCAGCCATGTGAGGCTATTATGTGCAGTTGGTACCCGGTACCAACAAAAGGCTTAACAGCTAACATTGCTGGAGTATTGGATGTTTTTGTTCCTTCCTGTTGTCATTGTAGTTCAGTTTTGGGAATTGCTGAAGATTTGTGTTCTGCTGCAGAGCCTATTTGTATACTCTTTATTATGAGGAAACAAATGTGTAGGTGACATGCTAATTGCAAGTGCATACTTGGGATGAAGAACTAAGGGATGAGGTCTTAATGCTGTGCATTAAATTAGTGTTATGGTGTCATCACTGTGGCAGCATTAGATAACAAGATGAATGTCATTCAGATATAATCCGCATATGTTCAACCATAATGTTACGATAACTGTGATAGAATTTGTGCTTTTCATTAGCATACAATCTGCTAAAGATGAATTGTTTTACTGTTTTAATGGCCTATACTGTCAATCTATGCCGTTTTTCTGAAAAGAATCAAAGGTGCCATCTTTCCTCTGTCACAGACCATATTATCACGCTAAATGGATACTAGAATTCCTTTTGCTGAATGATATGGCTGCAGTAAACGCAAGCCTAAGTATGCCATTGACTTTGAGCAAAATAAGCTTTTGGTGCTGCTTTATGCTCAGTACAAAGTGAAAAATGCAGTGTAAAAAAACCCAAATTTTTGAAGACTGAATTATTTCTTCCACATTGTGCCTTTGAGTTCAGGTATACTCGAGATGTATTATAAGATTTTTAATAAATTTGTGGTTTGTTTGTTTTTTAAACGTTGCTTGACTCTTTTCTTCTCCACCCTCCTCTTAAATCAGGTAAGCACTGGATTGCCTGTTACATGGTTGATTTCAGAGTCTGCATTTTATTTTTTAGTCTATCCATTAAAAAAAATTACATGTCCTTGTTATGGGGACGACGACATTATTGCGCTCGGTTATTACTGCTATTCTGCAGCTTGTAAACAGTAACACTGTCACTTCTCTCAAACAGTGAACTCTAGTAGCTGAGTGCTTAGCAGTCTGGAAGCAAAGCTAAGGCAGTGGTTTCTATCTACATTGTTGGGCAGTTCCTCAAATACGCAGGTGTATATTTTTTGTAAATAAAAAGAGAAAAAGCACCGCAAAAGACCTTAATTGTTTTTTTTAGGCTTCTGGATATAATGGGATGTTGGGGTATGGAAATAAATGGGGAACACAAAACCCACTTACTCAGCCCCCTAATAATTTACAGTAACTGCAGGAAGGGGGAATTGGGATTAGGGAAATGTTTTTTTAACTCACAGCATACAACGACCCTGTCCCCACACAGGGATGTCTTGAAGGAAGGCAAAGCTAAAACAAGACACTTTCAATTTGTCACTTGCCATCATCCTCACCTGCTCACTATGTATGGTATAAATGATCATTTTGTTCACAGGCAAAATGTAAACTCCAGCATTGTAGCAGTAGTAACATACCACGGAAAAGTCTCATGGTGTGCAAAAAGAAAAAGTCAATCCCTGCTCCCTCGTTCTGAACTAGAGAATTCCTGTTGTGGGTTTGGATAATTCCTCTTTGGGGGTTGTGATATGCTGCAACGTTTTGTTCAGAGTCCAATTTGTCTTGGTATACAGACTCGATTGAGGGCTGTAGATCCCACAACTAACTGCCCATGACGATGCCAAACTAGAGACAATTCCTACTCATCCCACACAATTCTATTGGGGGCATAATCTCTCAAGCGAGCAGATAACCAGAATGTCATGACAGCCCTGGAGCTTGTTTTGAATGTCATGGGGCCCATCTGAAGTAGAGGAAAAACACACACAAATTCTAAACACACACAAATCCCTAAAAATAATGGCTCAATGTTGTTAAGTTGCTACTTAACAACATTGAGCCATTATTTTTAGGGATTTGTGTGTGTTTAGAATGGGGACAAAGTCTTGAGCTCTAGCACACATTGTTTTAGAAAGTAAGCACTCCTCTCACAATGCCAGAAAACAATGAATATCAAGAGTTAGAGTATTGGTTAAGCCATGGGTAGGCAAGCTAAGGCCCGGGGGCCGGATCCGGCCCAATCACCTTCAAAATCCAGCCAATTGACTGTCTGGGAATCAGCATGTTTTTACATGAGTAGAATGTGTCCTTTTATTGAAAATGCATCTCTGGGTTATTTGTGGGGCATAGGAATTCATTCATTCCCCCCCCCCCAAAAAATATAGTCTGCCCCCCCCACACACACACAAGGTCTGAGGGACAGTGGACCAGCGCTCTGCTGAAAAAGTTTATTAAGCAGTGGTATAAAAGTTAAGGCCCGACAGAAAAGTCTTCCCAGGCTTGTTCTGTGACCTTTTCAAAATGACACCTGTGGCTTTCTAGGTGGAGAAAATCCAGCAAATTAAAAGGGGGGGGGGCTTGTTTTGCCAAGTTTGGACTGGGACTCAACAGAAAGAAGAATATTTCTTATGTACTACTAAATTACTTTAAACTATCAAATCTTTCTCCCTTAAATTTTTTTAAAGGTCCATGTAAGTTCTTGCCAGTTTTTCAAAAGCCCTGTGCAAATAATTCATCAATCTTTGTATACATTGCACAAACAACTTGAAATTAGTTTCTAAGGCTTATTCTACAGCTGTTCACAGCCTCTCTCTGCTTTATATATTGCCTATCTACCTTTTGATTGGAAATACTTTGCCCTTTGCCATGTAATTGTTTGCTTTGCAAACTTTCAAGGAACTCTTTTTTTTAAAAAAAGGTCTTGTTACATCACCTTATGTAACTAGGTTGCATAAAGGGGAACTTTCAGATAAGGCAGCTTAGGAACACCACCTTCCTGGGGCAATGTCTCTAGATAACAGCTGTAATAGCAATGTGTGGGTTTCTTTTGGATCCTGACAACAGGTACACACACACACACACACACACACACACCATACAAACAGCATCCTTCTAGGTTGCTGCTGTTTCTGCTTCCCAGATGGGAAACAGACTGGAAATACAACATGCCCAAGGCCAGACAATGAATCCATGGTACAGAATCCTGAGCTTTGGTTGGGGGCCACCTTGTTCCTATTTAGGCTAACCATGCTGTCATGCTAAAGCCATGTTGCCCATACGACGTATTAAATGAATTCAAATTGGTACCTTGTCTTGTCTTCAGCAGGTGACAACCCTACATCAATGTGCTCCCCGTTGGATAATGAGCCGATAACCACCACTCCCTGCCCCCAAAAAACAGAACAACATTCAGTCGGCCACAGTCAAAGCTTCAGGTTAAGAAGTCAGCCAATATGCCTAATGTCCTTTAAGTCATAGGGCTCTCTGATGGTTATAAATCATTATTCAGCATGACAGAAATTAGTCACTTCCTGGGTGAATGTTTCCCATCCACATGGAGAGGTTTAGAAGTTTCCACTTGCATGTTTGATTAACCACAGCTTCTGTGTCATCTGAACCCAACAAACTTTATTTAATCCTTTTTTTTATCAAACTTTATTTGAAACAAACCATCTTCAAACTAGTTTATGGAGCTGGCTTGTTTCAAACAAACCATAGTTAAGAAGATTAGCCACAGTTTGGGGTTCAGGCAGAATGCTTACCTGTAATTAATCAGGAAAGTTTGGCTGGCAGCCATGCCAGGAAGATGAAAGTGGGGAGTCCATAAGTCTGTGGACTGGGGAGGGAGTGTTGGCTCATTCCCATCACAATAAACCATGGCTTACCATAATGTCACGTTACAGCCTTCTTCAGGCGGCAACTGAATGACTTTCATCAATTTCCAGACAAATAGCCTTGTTAGAACAAATACTTTTTTCCAAAGTGTGGAGTGGAGCTTTCTCACAAGAAAACATTTATATAAAGCACTTCAGCCTACCCCTAAAACTTGCATTTCCAGGTGCAGCGATGGAACCAAGTCCATATTGCTCCTCAAAAACTGAATATCCAGAAATGAATATATTTTTGCCACTTTACAAATGTCTGACTACGCCATGGAAGGGGAATCTGTGGCCCTCCAGATGTTGTTGGGCTCCAACTCCTCCCATCAGCCCCAGCCAGAGTAGCCAGGGATCATGGGAGTTATAGTCCACCACCCTTTGGAGGACCAATCTGCTCATCCCTGAATGGCAGTCTCAGAGGCTCCCGAGCTTGTTGTAATGAGTGTATTCTTATAATATTGCATTGCATGGATCTTTCATTTGGCTCTATTCTCCATAAGCTAGAAATCATAACAGTGATGGAAGAAAGCCTAACATCTCACCGCAAGGATCCCATAATTCTATATGAGAGTCAGGGCCCCAAAACCAACATTTGGAGAATGAAGCAATTGTTGTAGCCATGTTTTGTTTTGTTTTGTTTTGTTTTTTAATAATAATAGGGCAATTCAAAGGTATATCTTTAGGGTCATTCTTTTGTCATCAATGTTGCTGCCCATGACAACTATTGGGAAATAACTGAGGGTGTACTGTGGAAGTATAGTTGTTGTTTCTTGGTTCAGTCAATAAGGGAGTGTGAGGCAGCCACACCGCAGTGAAGTTAGAGCTATGAAAAATAATACCATGCTCGAAGCACAAAAGTACCTAGTGGGTAATTCAATGACTCATTGATTGAGCAGAAGCTCTGTGTGTGTCTCTTGAAGCTTTTGGCAAACCCAGAAGTTGCACACAGCCTCCATCAAACGTGACAAATGGAGCTACCATGTGGTGGCGGCAGGTAACCACCTGCCTCTTTCTTGTGCCAAAGCTAGGAGGACTTTTGCATTGTTTGATACAGAAATTGAGATTCAAAATAAGGAGGAGATGTGTTGTAGAAGCGGAACAAGCTTTCAAGCTCCTCTTCAAAAAAGTAAAAACAACAGTGAACTGCATTTTGATGTTGTATTTCAGGCTGCGCAGGTATGCTGACAGAAACCTCTCAGTCTCTCTTCTGAGCTTTTATTTTAAATTGTGGGACTCTGCCTTCTTGTCTGCTATAGCCCCATGTCTTCCAATGGGGCAGAAAGAAAACAAAAGATCCTCTCACCCGTAAAAGGAATTCTTGGATAGCTGAGGGTAGACTGAAGTTGGTAAGGCAGAACCCCACTTGCCCCAATACACCAGTCTCCAGTGCCAATACCCTGGGAAGCGCATTGTGGTGTGAGATTCCAGGGGTTCCAGGTGCTTTCCCCATGTTTCCCTTTGGGGATGAGACACAGCAGAGACTATGGTGTCATTTTGATATATGGTTTATTTACGCATATATGCAACCTGAGGCAATGGTGGAGGGGTTCCCACTCTTAACACCCCAAAAGGGTCTTGTTTCTCCCTTAGTCAAAGCCTTGAAATCCAACATCACTCTGACTCTCTCTTCGGCTTGCTGCCTTTCCTCTAGCTCGCATCATTGCCACTTTCAACTCTAAACTCTGGCTCTGTCTTTCTATAACTATCTGTGAGTTAGGGGAGGATGCCCCAACCCATTTGCCATTTCACACAGAGCCCCATTCCTTTGTTCCCCCTAATGGCCCATCACTCAGGCGATCACCTCACCAATTGCTGGATCCAAGGGTTAGAAGGGTCTCAGCATACAGCCTACTTCCAAAAAACACATAACAATATATAGGGCTTTTTTCAGAACTCAGTTCTGGCTCCTCTCAGGTGGGTACCATTGCCATTCTAAGAGAACAAGGGAGGTGTTTCATGCTGAGTTCCGGCACCTCTTTTTCTAGAAAAATAGCACTGACAATATATATGTTAATTTGGGGCCCAGTCCACCTAATGTGTTCTAACTTTCCGTCCATTTTCTACCCACCGTTTATTTGTCTCTCTTTGTTCCAGTTCAGTAACAAAGCTGGCTCTATTCCACGCAAGGCAAAGCTGCAATAAATCTGTTATTCTTTAAGCTGCCACAAGACTCTTGTTTTTCTTTTTTGTTCCCTACAACAACATATCAAGATTTATTTAACTGGGTAAAAGGGAAGTCATACTCTTTTAAATTAATCAAAGAAAAGGAAAGATATTATACTGAAACACTTTGCTGCTAGGAAAGTTCAGAATAGGAATCTTTTGCTTCTGAGCATGTGCATCTTCAAGGAGTCACGGCCAACATACAAGAACATCAAATCCAGCTGAAATGCAAAAGGTTTTTTTTTAAAAGAGCATGTTCATTTACATTATTTAGCAACTTTAAAAAGATCCAAGACCACTTCTGAACATTTTCAGGTGGGATTTGATAACATACCAGCAAATTCAGGTTGCGCAATTAAAGTTGACTGAGAGGTCTTGTACAACAAACCTTCCTCCCCAAAAGACTGAGTGTCTTGCAGCAAGGAAAACGTTGAGGAAATGCATGGGGAACTGTGGGATAACATCATCTAAATTCCTTGTAAACAAATCAGGATCGATGCTTAATAAGCCGGTTGTCTGAAAATGCCCTAATTCACTAATTAAGACTGGTGTGCTGCACTGTAACTGTAAGGATGCCTCATAATTTTTCTCTCCTTGCTTCATTCTCTGATATCTATATTCCACCCAGGCATGGAGGAGTACAAATGAGTCTTGCCTTTAAATCACCATCTGCAGAGATTGCTGTCAGCAAGGCATTACAGGGCCTTCTCTTCTTCAAAAAAAAAACACACAAAAAAAAACACAGGGATCTACCCTTCGTAGAAAGCAAAGATTTTCAAAGGAGTTCCTCCCTGTTCTGATTTCTCCTGGCAGGAAGGCTTGTTCTCTCTATATATTTAGTGAAGTTGTTGACATGCCTGGCAGCCTCAGGCTAAAATAAGTACTTTTGTTGTATTGTGATCATTCCTTGTGTACCAGAACCGACAGAAGAGAGTGGCAATAATAATTAATATGCCTTCTATTACCGGTATATAGGACAGATGATCTCAAACTGAGACAGACCAAAACTCTTGAAGAAGAGAACAAAAGTTGCCAGCTTCTGCAAGCGTATCTAGGAGGACAAAACGCTGACCTGATTCAAAAGGGCCGCAGCTTAGTGCCAGACAATCTACTTTGCAAGGAGAAGCTCTCAAATCCAATCCCTGGGATTTCCAGGTAGCATTCAGGTTGTGTCCTACCTAAAACCCTGATGAGCTGCTACCAGTCAGTGTAGACAGACTAATGTTCTGAGCTGGTACAAGGCAGATTCGTATGCTCCTTTGTAGCCAGCGATTTAGTTTCTGCAACAAATTCTGCAAAAGGACTGGGAAACCCCAAAGTTGGCCAAAGTTCAGCTGAGAGGCAACTGGAAGTGGCATGAATGGTGCTTTGCTGGCGGAGAGTTCTGCCAGCCACAGGATGGCACTTGCAATCCCAGATGAGCCTCTAGTATGCTGGCAGAAAGGCAACTTGTTGGCCAATATGACAACAAAATACTGGACAAGATAGACCTTTGATCTGACCCAGCAGGGCCCTCTTATGTTCTTATGATTCCCTCAATCTATTTTCAGGACCAGCAATCAAAATAGGCGATACCTTTCTTGTAAATACCATTCCTTCAAGTGGTTATGTAGCATCCTGGCTAAGTTCACATCCATTTAATACAGGGGTGGGCAACCTCAGGCCTCAGAGCCAAATATGGACCTCCAGACCTGCCTATCTGGCCCTCCCTGGGTTTCACCTGTCAGCCACACCTTGTTTCCCTAGGACACACCCCTCAACAACTCTGCTCTGTACTCTCCTTCAGTGCTTTTGACTGGTTGCCATGTATTAACGTCTCTTGCTGAATGGAGGATAGAAAAGGGTGTGCAGTGTGTGTGTGTGTGTGTGTGTGTGTGTGTGTGTAGAAAGTAGACTACTTTACGAAAGAAAAACTTATCTTTGTTACTGCGCTCACTTTTCCCTCTGGTCCCACCCATCTCCGGCATGTGGCCTCTGGAAGAGACTGTGGCCTTCAGCCTGAAAAATATTCCCCACTCGTGAATGAACATAGCTTTCATCAATGGTGGGAAAGGTTGTGCATGTTCTTCACTTCATCCACAAAACGTGGTGGAAAGTGGCAGCTTGTAACCTGCCCACCTGCCCCCGTTTAATTCAGATTTTCTCAGTCCATGGATGACAAGACAAGACCCCACTCTTGACTTTGCTGGTATGGTTCAAAGGAAAGCATTTGACACCAGCTTGGCTGCAGGAGTTGCCGGATGGAGGCATACAAGGCACCACCCATCCATCTTAAGGACTGACTCCATCTGGATTTGAGTAGTGTTTACTCCTTAGCCTTTTCTTCTCCTGAATAGATCCCACAAGGCAATGGAGGCTTGGGATCCAACTTTTCCTTCTCTTGGATGGGCTACGTTCCCAGGTTGACGAGCCCCATCTGCCCCTCACTTCCCTCTACAGTATGTGCAGAGACCACCTTCTTGACTATGGATCTCATCCGCTCAATCTGCCGGAGTCCATCTTTGCATGCAGGAGATGTCCCTAACTCACCGAGAATTTCAGATCCATCAGTGGGCGTGTGCCTCACCATAGATGCAAACTCTCCTTTAACACCCCTTGCATCATGGTAGGGATATGCACTTTAAAAAAAACAAAACCCAACACCTTTATGACTTTGCACGCAGGTAAATAAATACCTGTATGACCACAATGGCCCTCAGGTTTCTTGAACTCAGTGTGGGTGAGGAAGTACTAATTGAGAGAAGCAGACAACTAGTGCAAATACATCCCAAAACAGTGACACTCAATGGAAAGCACACATAGAATAATTGGATCTTTGTGGCCCATTAACACTTGGAAAGGAAAGTGTTTCATATTCCCCTAGGACTCCTTTGCCCTTCTTAGAAACAACAACACTGTCCCCTTGGAGAACCTTGACTTGACTTCAGTTGGAGGGAACCCAGCCTGCAAATCCTGAGGATACAGGGTTCCAGAACCAATTTGCCCTGCTTAAATCCCCTTTTCGGTGTCTCATCCCAACTATGTGTGGTAGCAGCTGAAATCCTGCATGCGTAAACAGGAGGGAAAGGCCTCAGAGCTGTCCCTAACAGCCATGCAGCTTCTGTTTATGCGGCACAGCCAGGCTTTTTTAAAACGGAAGGATTAAGGGTGTCCTAATGTTTGGCAATATGGGAGCCAGTTTCGATAAAGCCGGAAGATTATTCCAGCTGTTTTGAGGCTGCGAGCATAAAAAGGGAAAGTTAAGCCTGCCTCCCATTGGTGTCTCTTAGCTCCAGGCACATGGAAATTAATTGAGTGGTTTAAATCAGCGGCAGACTCTTTTGTCAGGTGAACAGGGAGCGATCCAAAAGACAATGCTGTAAATACAAGTTACAAAACTGCAGAAAATAACCTTCAGGAGGAGGAAACAAGTTCTCTGCCTGAAGCTGCTGCTTCTGCCTTGTTCCGCTTTCTATTTCTTTTTCCATCCCTTATTTGGGGGGGTGGGAAGGCTGAGATGCTAATGCCTGGTAAACATACATTGCTCTGCTTTGCACAGCCCGCTGCAGAAGCTGTCCTTTCTTGCTTGGCATTGTTCTTCCATTCTCACAAGTTATATTGGGCAGGTGCCAAAGAGAACAACATGTTCCTTCCCTGCCGATTGCACAAAGAGCATAAAAACATGTTTGTGTGAGCCAGTGGCCAAAGGATTAGTCACTGGGTGGCACACCCCACCCCCCAGACCTCCCCAAGCGAGTAGAGGAACTCCTTGAAAGTCAAAATCCAGACATATCAAAACTCAGACTGCCCTCTAGCACATTTTGTGACTCTGACTTATTTATTCCTTTATCTGTTAACACTGCTTACTTTTCAGAATTTTGTTCATTTATTATTATTATTATTTTAAAAAAAGATCAACGCATCTCTGTATACAAACATGAAGGGTGCATTTTGAGATTAGGTGCTTGGAAGGCAGCTGAAAAATGTGGTTTGTACTTTCACTTTTTAGCACCCCCTCCCATGTGTATTTTTTCCCCTACACACCTTGAACATTGGCACACATGCAAGTTGGCACACATGTAATATACGACGAGTGAAGTTCCAGGCACAGATACACCACGCCAATGGGAAAAATAAGTGGCCGAACTGGGTTTTAAAAAGCGGGGCAGTGTGTGCCAGTGCTGCTTTTATGATGGTGTGTGAATGTTTATGGAGATTCCATAGCCACTCTTCCATAGGAGAGTAAAGACAGATAGAATGCTGACGCAAGAGGCTGAACTGTATACCACTGTAGACTACAGGAGAAGGAGGGGTGGCATTCTGATTTCGAATACTTCTCCATGTAAACAAGAAACTACAAATAGAAGACTATCACATTAGGGAGAACAAAATAAAAAATATAAAAAATTCCTTCCAGTAGCACCTTAGAGACCAACTAAGATTGTTCTTGATATGAGCTTTCATGTGCATGCACACTTCTTCAGATACACTGAAACAGAAGTCACCAGACCCTTATATATAGTGAGAGAGTGGGGAGGGGTATTACTCAGAAGGGTGGTGGGAATGGGTGATTGGCTGATAGGTGTGGAAAACATAGGGAGAAGTATTCTAGCCCTTTCCTGTTGTGCTGGCTTTATATTTTTGTGAATTTCTTTTCTTTTACCAAAGGGGGAACATTCAAAAACAAGATCCCCCACTTGCAGTCTAATGTTATGCAGTCCACTCTAGCCAGCTCCATGCCCGCCCGCCCCCACATACCTCTAGCATATTACAGCTCTACATTGTGTTGAATGTGTAGAACAGACCACAAACAACTAAACAACCCTGCAATTGCAAGGAATTCATCCTTTCGTGGGGCAGCACCTGATCTCTGGAATTCCATCCATGCCTATAAATATTAGCCAACAAGAGCACCAGCTATAGTGGGTGGAAGGGGCTTCAGCCCCCTCAATATTGGTGGGCAGGGGGCCGAGCCCCCCCCCCAATTGAGGGGGCCGACATCCCCCTCCGCTGCTGGGCGCCCTCCAATCTTTGCTCTCCACCCATCTCAACCCCCAGCCTATGCAAGCTGGGCGGCATCACGTCACGCGTCATGTGATGCATCATGTGGCTGGACCCCCTCAATGTGGGGGGCAAGTCGGCGCCCCTGTTTGGCAAACACATTCGCTGTACTGCTTTCGACGCCTGCTAAAAAAATTCTTGTTTACCCAGATAATGTAATTTTATTTAATATTTTTTTAAAACTGTTGATTTTTACCTACCGGTATATTTTGATAAATTACATTACGTCTACTTGTTTTTTAAAGTATTTGTTATAAGTACTTTCTGGCATATGTTTTATTTTGTTGCTATAAACCACTTCAGGGTTTCCCCCCCCCTGTTTAAGCGGCATATAAAACCTTGTGAAATAAATCAATAAAAGGTGACAAAGTATGCCGAGCCCTTCAGATTCTGTTCATTGAGTATTTATTCTGATTTGTTTGCAAGGAGAGTAGATATAACGTCGACAAAATTTAATATGCATTCTTTCAAGTCTCTTTGTGGGGGGAGTGTTTAATATTTATTATTTATTAAATTTGTACACCACTCTTTATCCGTAGATCTCAGGGTATTTCCACCAAAGAAAGCCTTCCTGGTATATTTCCCCATCACACTCCCTACTGCAAAGGAAGCCCAGTCTTTGGGGACGGTGGGTTTTTGGGCAAGAGCTCTCAATCTACTACAACTGCACAACCTGATTTTGCCAGTGCGCGACTGAATCTGACCCCAAAATAGCAACAGTCTGGAAGCACCCCAGGTGTGTGATCCAGGTGACAAACTAGCATGGCTCCTTCCTACATCAGGAAGCTTATGTCTGAAACTCCACCAGGTCACACAGGAAGAGCCCACAGAATGTCTCCTTGCCATGGCAGCATTGCCCTGGGTTGCTCTCATCCTGGTCCTTCCCCGTGGAACCGCTGTCCTTTGGAATGTTGCTCACTTTTCTACAGAGTGGCACACAATGTCCTTGCTGGTCCATTGCATTTGAGCCAGTGTTTCCTGAGTAAACCTTGATTTGTGGCAATTTAACTGCAGTGTGGGTAAGGCCAGAGCTGAGCAAACTGTTCCTCCCACCCCTCCAATGGGCACATTGGCAATTTTCCAGGAGATGAAATAATTAAAAAGTTTGTAGGAGGGATGAGTTTAACTACAGCAGCAGCAGCAGCTTTCTTGGTAGATGCTGGCTGCCCTCCCATCAGATGTCAAGGAGATAAAGAACTACAAAACGTTTAGAAGACATCTGAAGGCAGCCCTGTATTGGGAAGTTTTTAATGTTTGACATTCTGTTATGTTTTTAGTATGTGTTGGAAGCCACCCAGAGGTGCTGGGGCAACCCAGCCAGATGGGTGCATTATAAATATTATTCATTCATTCATTCATTCATTCATTCATTCAAGAAACCCAAACAGCGCAGGCCTGGTGATCCCAGCAACTCTACCCAGTAGGTCTTGCTCCAATGAGACAATTGTGAGGACAGACTTTCTAAGCCTCCTCCTCCCCAGGGTCTTTCCCAAGCAATCACAAACTGTGCCTGCACACAACAACCCCCTTCTACTCTGCCCTCTTCATTTGTCTGCAGGTTCTTGGGGACCAGAGGGGAGGGGAAGCTGGTCACAGCAGGAGGGGGAGACTCTCTGGCTTCTTCAGCATCCTTCCTCTCTATCTCCTGCCCCACACCCAACCTCCTCTTCTGCCTCCACTTCCGGACTGCTCTCTGCAACAGCCTCTTCCTGCTCACCAAACCCTGTACCCCTTCAGCTTCCGATACCTCCTCCTCCCAGTCTTCCTTCTCTTCTCCCTCTAACCACTCATTGTCACCCCACCACCAATCCCCTGGCTCTGGGGTCTTCTCCTCCTGCGGGTTCCCCAGCTGGTGCCTCCCACCACTCTTCTGCATCCAGCCAGTCCACGACAACCTAGTATAAGACACCCAAGTGGTGGCGGAGTGCAGGAGGGCACAGTTCAGGAACTTTTTTTCAGAGGTGGAGTGATGGCCTTATCTGCCAGATCATCAGGGTAAGTCACAGAGCCTCCTTGCTCTGGCAGGTGAATGAGGTAATAATGAGGCTTCCAAGTTTATTTGGTACATGTTATCCTAGAGGCAGTCGGATAAGATGGGAAATAATCAAGCAAAGGCTTGATACTTTTTTTCTTTTCTTTGACGGGATTCCTACGTCACTCTAAATGGTAGCATTCATTTGCAAGATCGTTTGCATTTCAAATTAAAATCTGAAGGTTGCATTTCAGCTGGCGAAGGATGTTCTGTTAAAGCCCAACATGTTTTGCAAAGTATTCAGTCAGAAATCAGCACAAGACTTACTTCCTGGAAACTAGGAATAGGATTTCAGTTCTGCTGATTCTAATGCACTGGGTATTAGGCAATGTTCTGGTGCTCTTTCATATGTGTATTCCTTAACAAAAAGCAGCAGGGGAGGGGGGAGCGATGTGGATCAGGAGCACAGAATTGAGACAGAGCTTTAAAAACATTTCCTGCAGCACAGTTTTGCCCCCCAAATCACCTCCCCAAACTGATATTTTCCTCAGCACCTTCAGGGTTAACCCACCCAACCCTATGCCATGGACCCTGTCACCCGCCTTCCCCTGTGGCTGCTTTTTGTTGAAAAGGGCTCCTGACAGGTGTTGGGCACATGTTCAAAAAAAGGCAATTAGCAGAAACATGTAGTTTGGCCCTGTTTTAAGCAACTGACTCCCCTTAGCGTATAATTGGGGCTATTTTGGGCTCTGACACTTGAAGTGTAAAGCAAGCTGAACCAGCTGCATTCATTGCACGGCTACAGTAAAGAGGATTTTCTGGAGAAGAAAACACACGGATGATAACTTGAGCCACTTGACGCAGGACTGATTAACAGAATATTGTACATGCTGCTCTCACGAATACTCCAACACCTGTCCAGATTGTGCTTCCTCATGGGCCTGACCTGCCATGTCCCTGAGAGAGACGTCATTGCTCAGAAAACCAGTGAGATGCAACTATGAGGGTGTCTGTCGACCTCAACCTGGGAGACCAGGGCTTGAATCAGCCATGAAATTCATTGGGTGACCTTGGGCTAGTCGCTGTCTACCTACCTCGCAGGGTTATTGTGAGGGAAAGGGAGAACCATGGCTGCACTCTCCTGAAGCTCCTTGGAGGAAAAGATGGCATATAAATGCTTTTCAATGAGTTTTACTGTGGAACTTTGAAGTAAAAATGCTGACAATTTTTGAGGGTCTGTTTGGTTGTTGGGAAGAGGGTGGGAGGGCTTACCAGGGCAAATGGAGTAGTCAAAGCAGGGTTCTGCTGTCCCTGAGGTGGCGGCAGCAACAGCACTTCTCAAGGAACCTGCCACCTGGTGGCAGCCATTTTTTTTGAAAATATATATATTTTTTGTTACATTTATATGCCGCCTTTTCTTCCAAAGGTGGTGTACAGTACTGTTTTCCCTCCTCCTCAGTTCATCCTCACAACAACCTCTGAGGTAGGCCAGGCTAAGAGATGGTGACAGGCCCAATGTCACCCAGTGAACTTCATGTCTGAATGGGGATTCGAACCTTGGTTTCCCAGGTCATAGTCCAACACTCTAACCATTAAGCCACACTGGATCTCAGTAATGCCTCAGCCTGGAGCATTATCTCAGGACATTCTGAGGGGGAAATAATGGTGGCCCTCGCTTGAAGCCACCATTCCCTGCCCCCGCCCCCACAAATGCCTGGAAATGACACTATACCAGAGGCATATTAGAAAAAAATGGGATTCAGCAGTGTGCAGCTACCTTAAGCAGTTCCTCAGTAAAGTCATTTCTAACATTTAATTTCAAAACAGACCCGCTGTGCCAGCCACCAGAAAGCAAACTCTGCTAAAAAAAATGGTTTCGTTTGTATGTAGAGAAATTGCTTAAGAGGTTTGTGAGGGGTACCTCCTTAAGTCTATAAGAGGATCCAATTCCTTGAAAGGTTCCATCAACGAAATTTTATACACCTCACCTCACTTGGGAAGACAGGAGAACTAATGCCAGTTACTGGAAGAAGCAAAGATCACCAGTGTCAAAACAATGATTCTTCAACATCAACTTCGTTGGACTGGTCATGTTGTTCAGATGCCTGAATATCATCTTTCAAAGCAACCACTCTATTCCAAACTTAAAATGGAAAGCGTAATGCTGGTGGTCAACAAAAGAGGTTTAAAGACTCTCTGAAGGCAAATCTAAAAAAAATGTAGCATAAACACCGACAACTTGGAAACCCTGGCCTGCGAGCGCTCCAATTGGAGAACAGCCTTTACCAAAGGTGTCATGGACTTTAAAGATGCTAAAACTCAGAATGAAAGAGAGAAATATGCTAAGATTAAGGCACGCTTGGCGAACCCTCACTATGATCAGCTCTCGCCAGGATACCTATGTCCCCACTGTGGAAGGACGTGTTGATCCAGAATTGGCCTCCACAGTCACTTACGGACTCACTGTTAAACTGTGTTCATGGAAGACAATCTTACGTGGCTACGAGTGATTGCCAAAGAAGACGACGACTTCACAGCTACACAAGTCAGAGGGTTCCAGACACACTCACAACTCTCCAAGCAAGTAAACAAACAAGGAAGAGATATCATAACAATTCAAGGACACATTTTCAGTCAGGCAAAAAGGATGAGGGTAGGGTGGCATGTGGTCAGTGAGGGGCATGGCCAGGGATGTGGTACAGACAGACAAGAAAGGAAGGCCACATATCACCCTGAGAAATTTCGCTACAAACACAGACCTCAGCCCCACTTTTACTCCCCAATCATCCCTACGCCAATTTTGAGCTAAAAAAATTCATCTGAAAGAGCAGCATATATGAAAGTAAAGTACAGGAGCGTGCCTACTTGACTCCACTGATGCATTTGAGTTTCGGGTAAAGAGGGCGACGTTGCACATTACGTTTCACAAAGTTTCCTACATGGCAGGTATCCGTTGATGTTTTTCTTCATACGAGAGATGGCTGACCAATGGGAGGAAAAAAATCCATTTCCTTTACACAACAAATCTATCATGCATAAGGTAAATATAGTAGCCTTATTCCACATACATGCAAGAAAGCTGCATTAATTATATTGATGGCAACAGCAGTTATTTGCAGGGAGCTCACTTGTTTTATATATCTGGCTGGAATTTAATGGATATAATACTGGGTGTGTGGTATTTTGTTGTTTGTTGTCTACAGTTGTTAGTTATCGCCTATGCATATATTTTGGGGAGTTATTATTTAAACTCATTTATATCCTGCCTTTCTTCTGCCATGGCACTTAAGGCGGCATATGTAGATTTCAGGCAGCCTCCCTCCAGACATTGATTGGACCCAGATCTACTTATATTCAGCAAATTAGCTGCATCCTATGCCGTGTGTGTGTGTGTGTGTGTGTGTGTGTGTGTGTGTGTGTGTGTTTGTGTGTGTGTGTAAGGCTGTGGACCTCTAGCTCGTCAAATGGTCGTGTGCTGCCCCCTGCTGGCCAACCAAAAAAATACACAGAGAAAACCTTCAGGCGGCAAAATCGTCCTCAGATCATCTTTAAACAAAATTACTTTTTTCGAAAAGTGTCCCCCGGAAAATACGGCAAACAGATTCTCTCAGCTAAGACAAAAGACCTAGTAGAACTGTATTTGCCCATTTTTCAGCCGCCCAATTCACTTATCCCACCTACAATTATGTCATTATGATGTCATTAGCACCACATGTTTACACGCTCAGGAAATTGCTAAAATTAAATCAAGTATAAAAGAAAGATGTGCTGGAGCCTAAAAGCTGCACCTGTTACCCTGGATGTGAAGCAGCTGACTGTTTATTCAGTGTAAAGAAAAGGCAGTCTTCAAATGCACAAAAGAAACTCGTCATAATTGCTGTCTTTGTGTGTCCCTAAATGTTGAGCAATGGCTTAAACCAGGGGCAGGCAACCTTTTGTTGTTGTTGTTGAAGGTCACATTGTCTTGGGGTTAATCTGTCAGGGGCCATGTGATGGTGGTAGGAAGAGCCAGATTCAAGGATGCATGGAGTCAGAGACTGAAGTTTTCTGGGTTAACTAATCTGGAATAAAGGACCACCCTGGTTCACCTCTCACCATGGCTACCTCAGATAAGAGTCTGCAGACCTATTTCAAGTGGTTCTATACTCAGCTGTAAGCCCAGAGTGGTTTAACAATCCATCCCTCTTCATAGGGAACTCGTGAGAATTGTTGCTCTGTGATGGAAATACAAGGTCTCCTAACAACTTTCAGCACCTGTAATGAGCTACAGCTGCCATAATTCTTCAGGGGAAGCCATGGCCATTTATTCTAGTGCTATAAATGTATGGTGTGAAAAACAAAAAAGTTTCATTATATGAAATTAAACCAAAGATTAGTACTAGTACACTGTGAATAGAGATACCACCTGAGTATTCCATTATTCATGATACTAAACCATTTGACATCAGCTTTTCAGCTCTTAAACTTGTCAGGGTCTTTAGATGTGTAACTAAGGTGAACAGTGCTCTCTCTCGCACCAGTTATGTAAGATCTCTTTGAATACCACATTATCTTTTTCCACACTGGTACTCTGGGCTGGCTCAATATCTCTTACCGCCCGAAGCAAAGAACACCCCCTACCACTCTATGAATGAAGATGATTGATTAGGACTGCCAATTGAATCTTACGTCAACAGTGTAAGATTTCAGTTGATTTAACATTTCTGCAAACCTTCAATCTGAATAGGATTTTCCCTAGGGCAATATATTTATTCCTTGTCGTGAGGCAGTCCTGTAGGCTTTGGCGAGGCAGCAAAATTTTTTTTTTTACTCTGCAAGAGTGTGACAAAAATTGCAAGTGTGCCATAGCAAATGCCAGGGAGCAGAGACTTCTGCAAGCCTTTCTAAGCATCTGCATGTGCAACTGTCACATCACCCAATCCAGTTTTGTGTGTCCTAAGTTTTTGGTCAGTTCTCTCGAGCTTGTGTGAGCCGACAAATCAAGACAGGCCAGTGAAACTCATCTGGAGCAGCAGCAGGAACAACAACAAAAGCGGAGGGTTTATTTCCTCCTGGCCTTTCACACAAATGAAGAGCGGCAATGAAGGGCACAAGCCAGTTTGCTCCGATATTGATGTGCTCCAGCGTTTTTTGAACAGCTTGCAAAATCTTACCACTATAATCAGTGAGATCCTGCTGGGCTCCCTGTCAGGCGCCACAATGGGTATAATCTAGCACCTGCTTAGAACAAACTTTGAAGTAAGGCTAGATGCCCATAGAATTAAAAAAAAAAAAAACAGAGAGAGAGGAGTGTGGAGACAAAAGTGGGAGGGCATTTAGGGATAGCAGTGACAGGTTTTTCTTCTTCCTTCACAGCATGGAAGTGTTAGCTACAGTGACAGATCCAAATCGCCTTTTTGTTCTCCTGTTTCCAAAATGCAGTCTGTCAATATCAAAGTATAGAATTATACATTCAGATTTTAAATATGACTCCTCCCCATCTTTGTCCTGTTCCCAGCAGGAGACCCGTCTCCCTGACAGGCTCCTTTCCTTTAATCTCCTTGTTTTAGAGCAGGTTTAGCCATTATGGACTAATTGAAGACATTTCACGCTACGTACCAGTTTTTGTTCAGGGAGCCCCATGATAGGAAGACTGGCCTTCTTTATTGCAGTACACGACATGGGGAACTGTGGCAGACCTTGTTTTCTCTCTCATCCATATGGCTGTTTAACACAAACACCCTCACTTTTTTCTTTTTCTTTTTAAAGTAGTTTTCCCTCTGCTTGTTGCAGACAAAATGAATCCACCAAACTGTAACATGTGATGCGGCCTTTCGGTTTAAACACATGCCAACCTCCTGCTAGAATGGTCATTGGATTAATTAATCTTTCCAGAAAGTGCCAGTGCACATTTATAAAAATGTAAGCACCCATCTCCTAAGGCAAGTGTTTCTCAAACTTGAGTCTCCAGCTCTTGCTGGACTACATCTCCCATCATCCCTGACCACCTCAAACATGAATGATGCTGTTTGGGGCTACACCAGGATCCACTCAGAGAATGTGGCTGTTTATTAGTATATTGAATTCTAAAGGTTCAAATAAAAACATGGTCTCTTTAATTTAGCACATAAGTCTTTATGATATTTGTTTTGTATGGGTCAATGAAAGCCAGACTTTTCAAAGCACTGATATGCATAGCTCAGTCATTATTTAGATTTGAAAGCAGATGGAAAAGCTGGCCTAATTCCTTTCCAGAGTTCCATGTATATTCTTTCTGACACAAGCTGGGAGTGAAATGGATTATGAAATAGGCTTGTGTTCAGGCTGCAGCAAATTCAAGAACTTAGTGTAATCCACAGATATAAAATGAGTCTTGTATACAAATTGACCATGACCTTTTGTTCTGGGTGATATCACGGAACCCTGGGTTTTAACTTCTACCATGCGAGTGAACCCCAGTTTTACAGAACTGGGCTGCTGGACAAACTCAGTACAATATTCCTTCTGGTTCTAAGAGCAAATAATCTTCAGTGTCGCTGGAATGAAAAGTAAAGGGATCCCTTTGTGGCATCGATCGAACAATATTCTTCGAATTGCACATCTGGCTAAATGCTTGAGTGATCTTGGTGTGTTATCGCACACCTCAACAGAGATTCGTAGAATTCATTATACATCTGCAAAAGCAAAATAATGCATAAACAATGTGGTCAATATCTTTCTCTCTATGGAAAATCTCTGACCTATTTCAATAGCGGCCTAATAACCTAATAAATGAGACTGTATCTTTCTATGCACCCCCACCCCAATAACTTCAGCTAAAAGAACAATTGAAAATTGCTCTGGGTATCACATTTCTCCCATGCAATTTGATGTCTCCTAACTGAATAGGACAGAGCTGGCCAAGTCAGAGCAATGTTCTGAACCTGTCACTCAATGAAATAGGCTTTTTTGGACATGATACTGAATAGGATCAACTGTATATTATGATCCAGGCTTGTTCAATAACCACAGTTTAAACCAGAGGCAGCCAAGACGGTTGTCCTTCAGATGTTGCTGGTGATCCCTGACTAACCAGAGTTCTCCAACTTTCATTCCTACTAAACATTCACCTTTCACATAGAACCAGATTAAAGTACTAATATACAGACGTTACCTGCATGTTTTTTTAATCAAGAAATCATTAAATGTTTACCTCAAAGACATCATCAGGTATAGATGCTCTCCATTTTGCTGTGGACTTGATATGTTCATATGTATTCACAATAACCTCAACTGCTCTGGGATAAGAGCAACAGGCCTGCAAAACCTGCTAAGAGAAACAGACATCACCTATTTGGATTTTGCTGATCTCCACAAACTCTCTTCTTCTTCTTCTTCTTCTTCTTCTTCTTCTTCTTCTTCTTCTTCTTCTTCTTCTTCTTCTTCTTCTTCTTCTTCTTCGCTTTTGCCCGTCTTCTTCATTGAGCAATATCACTTTCCTTCTCTTCTCCAGTACAGAGAAGTAAGAATAGTCAACTAAGTCTGCCTCAGAATAAACTTGCTAAATTAATGGACCCAAATTGGAGTGGTATTCAATGTTATTGGCCTATTGGGAGTTAATAATTATTACTAATGCAGGTTCATTGATTTCCATAGGTATATTCTGTGCAGGGCTTTGTTGACTGCAATCCTTAGGCATGTCTGCTGACTTCACTGAGTCCACTCTGAGTAGGATTAGCTTTGAATACCACCATGTTAATTGGCAATTCCTATAAGAATCAGTCCCAGCTATACTCAATAGCTTGAAATAATCATAGTTTGCTTCTGCCTAGTTTTGCTGTAACAGACTAATACACCTAGAGGCATACAGTGTGTGTTATTCTAAGGCTGTGCCAATTCCATCCACCCACAGATTGCATGTAACTACAGTACCTGGTGTGAAAATTCAGCATCTTAAGGAAATTCAGCTTTTTTTTTCTTTTTCTTAAAGCAACTTCTAGTCTTCAGGGTTGTGAAGAAGAGTTTTATGGCAGGGGTGGGAATGATTCTAAGCTTAAGGGAACCAGTGAAGGAAGGGGGCATGTTCTGGCGAAAGTGGCCATGGACCAGATAAGTGATTCGCATTGGGCTTCCAGGCTTGAGGTTCTGTATTACTGCTGTATGCTGAGATTCCTGCATTGCAGGGGGTTGGACCAGATGACCTCTCTGGGTCCCTTCCAATGCTACAATTCTATGCTTTTGCAGATGAATGGATGGTTATTAACTTGAAGCCAGATCCAGGGTGGCAAAGCAAACTAGCAGTTGGAAAACATGGAGCACCAAAGAATTTTTCACCATGTGCGAGGAATAATTATTTTCCATAAGAAAAAACTGCTGCCTACAGTCCTCAAGACATCTTTCCAGAGTAGTTTAGGAGGACAGCGCTGGAAGAAGTGACATGGGGCATACTATTTCTGCCATTAAAGTATATGCAGTGGTTGGAACTTTGACACCCTAACTCTATTTGTATTAAACAGATGTTTTAGAGGCGCTCATCTCATCATGTTAGAATTACCTGCATGTACTTCATATAGAATGGTTTAAAAAAAAATTCTCATATTAACCCCATCTTGTCATAGCTTCCCCGTGCCTGTGTTCAAGGTAAAAATATATAAAAAGCAATTCCTTTGCTTTTTTTCTAGCATGGAGATTAATGTGGAAAGAAAGAAAGAAAGAAAGAAGAAAGAAAGAAAGAAAGACAAAGAAAGAAAGAAAGAAAGAAAGAAAAAGCCTGTAATCAAATATAGAAAGGAAAAGCATTGACCTATGATTTGGGCTTTACAAGACCCAGATGTGGAAAGCCTCGCAAAGACATGCAAGAGCATTTTTGCAAACATTAAGGGCACCTGCAAGGCCTGGTGTTGTGAAACCAGCCAATCCCCAAACTGAATTAGACGTGTTTAAAATCTATCTGAAAGGCGGAAGACCACAGACTTCCATTCACGCAGTTTCTCATCTCTGATCTAAACAGATGCATATGTACGTACTAATACGTAGACACAAGCTTTCACCTTATGGAATTGTGGAGGATATATCCTGGCAGCTCCATAATTGAGAAGCAGCTGGAAGCAGAATTCTGGCTGGGCACTTGGCCGCCCACCCTGTTACTTCAGGATGTATTGCAAAGGGCCGCATCCGTTGTCGTCCATGAAGTTAGCCTCAGCTCCCGCCTCAAGTAGCATGTCCAACAGAACGCCGTCACAGTTCCAAGCAGCCTTGTGGAGAGGCGTTCGGAAATCCTCGTCTCGTGAATTGACGTCGGCTTTATAGTCGATCAGCATCCTACAGATCAGGTGGTGATCTGTGCTGTATGTCTGTTCCTTGCCATTGAGGGCCCAATAGACCGCACAGGCCAGAGGTGTTTCTCTGTGGCATTTCGACAGTCAACCCCAGCTCCATGTTCTACGTAAAAGGCCACCATTTCAGGGATACCGCAACGAGCAACAGTGTGGAGGGGTGTTTCCTCTTCTGGTTGTTAGTCCTTATATTCACGTCTGCGCCTGTTTGAAGGAAAAGAGAGAGAGAACATTGGAAAGAGGTTTTCTTTTTCTTTTCCACGTTTAAAGACACATACCACATTTTCCGCCTATAAGCCGACCCCTATTTTTGGGGACTCCATTTAAGAAAATGGGGGGGAGATGGCCCCCCCATATTTTGGACATTATTTTTAGGAAAAAAACCTAGTCTTATACATGGAAAACTATGGTATATACTTGCTGAGCTGTATGAAATAAATCAAAGCAATTTTACTGGGGCAAGTGTTGTTGTTTTTTCCATGACTGCAACCTGACTACAGACATTTAATTAATCGCACGAGTTTTAGTGAATTAATTAATCAGCTAGTTTCATTTGCATGTATTTGCATTTGTTGAAATGCAAGAACATACTTCCCCTGATTTCAGACGATGCAGCATGTGTTGCAAGCAGGGATAATCTTGGGCAAGGCATTCCTTGATTTCTGACAGAAAAGATTTAAAATACCTGTATAATCTTTTATGATGGGGCTTGCAATCTACAGTTTTTCTATGAGTACGTGTGTGGATTATTATTATTATTTGTTTAACTATGCAGCCTAAGTAACTGCGGGGACCTTTTTAGTTGATTAAATGGAATAAATCAACTTCCTACATAAAGACACAATTAGAAATATCACACACACACACACACATCCTTTATGTTGTGTTTTTAGGATTGTCTGTCTCCAAAACAAATGAGGAAGATTGCGAGTTTGAATGCCTTCCCACCCCAACCATCACTAACCGAGGAAGTTGGAAACATGGGTTTGGCACAACCTTAAGCACTCTTATAACAAAGAATATTTCTAAATTTGTGATTCTGGTCTAGAAGGGGCCCATATAATGTATCACTCCAAAAGAGGGAATGCATCTACCTGCTTGCCTGTCCACTTTCCAGGGGGGGAAAAGAGGAGACCTGTTTGCATAAAATGTCCATATTATTTATTGATTAATTTATTAATCTCCTTCAGTGATACAACTGGAGGCAATTTTACGATGCAATAAAAATGTATGTAAAACAGTCGCATGTGTAAAAAACCCAAAACCCGGTTAAAAACAATTATCTTTTTAAAAACACCAGTTTCAAATCCAATACAGATGCCAATTGGGATAAAAAAAATATCCACATATGCTAAGCATTATATGTTAATAATATACTCTACCCTAGGCCAATGTTAATGAATACATATAGATGCAAATTTAGGAATGATTACTGTAATTTAGATAGAAATGCATCTTACCATAGTGGGAAAGACTGTGAAATTTTTTTTTCTCTGAGTGTTGTCCAGATGCTGCTACCTGTTCATGGGCAACTTCAGCCCCCCCCCCCCACTCCCCCTTCTTGGGGTTCATTATCTTTAACCTGAATTGGACCAGGACAGCCTTTCCAATAAATGACACGTGGTCACCTGCTCAAGTCTTTTACATGTAAAAGCACCTGTAAATATCAAGTAAAGGTAAAAGTAAAGGGACCCCTGACCGTTAGGTCCAGTCGCGAACGACTCTGGGGTTGTGGCGCTCATATCGCTTTACTGCCGAGGGAGCGGTCGTACAGCTTCTGGGTCATGTGGGCAGCAGACCTAAGCCGCTTCTGGCGAACAGAGCAGCGATGGAACGCTGTTTACCTTCCCCGCTGGAGCGGTACCTATTTATCTACTTGTACTTTGATGTGCTTTCGAACTGCTGGGTTGGCAAGAGCAGGGACCGCAAGGGAGCTCACCCTGTTGCGGGGATCGAACGCCACTTCTGATCGGCAAGCCCTAGGCTCTGTGGTTTTAACCCACAGCACCACCCATGTGTAGCCAGGGCCCACAATGTAGGTTTTCATGTGCTGCAATAACAATGGCATCTTTTTGCTGAATATACACAGCTAGATGCCACGGTACAGTCATGGGCTGCATGTTATTTTCTATACATAAAGGCGTACTCGCCTGAACTCTTGCCAAGCTCAAAGCAGCCTCAGAAGCTTGCATAAGTCACCATATATACTATTTTCACTTGAAACAACATCCCATCTAGTGGACAATCAGTATATGCACCCCATGTGTCAGTGAGTTTTTTTTATGCTGTCTCTGGTGCAGGGAAGGTGTGTGAGTGTTTTAGAATCAATAGAGTCATAGAATTGTCGAGTTGGCGATGGGACCATGATGGTCATCTAGTCCAACCACTTGCGATTTGCAGGAATTGTTGCCCACACGCGGGGTGGGGGGAAACTTGAACCACGGCCCTGCGAGTCTCATACTCTACCAACTTAACTATCCCCAGTTTGTGAACTTTACTGTTGATTTTAGTCATTATTTAAAAGTGCTATATCAATGGTGTGGCTGCCCTGGGAATAATTTAACTGGTGAGCAGCTATATCAATCTAACTATCTACTACTTACGTAGTAAGCAAGAATGGTATAATTTTGCTGTTTTATGTTGTAAACTGCCCTGTGAATTCTCAGATTAGAGGGTGGTATAGAGTTTATCGTCCATCATCATCATCATCACTAGCACATACTCTCCTGAGTCCTACAACCACTCTTCTACTTGGAGAACAGGACAACTCTCAAGAATACAGAAAAGTGACCCTCCCTGATATAAAGTGTTTCTCTTTCTTTTAAATACAGTGGTACCCTTGGTTTACGAACTTAATCCATTCTGGAAGTCCGTTCTTAAACCAAAAACTGTTCTTAAACCAAGGCATGCTTTCCCTAATGAGGCCTCCCCACGCCGGTGCCCTTCCACTGTTCAGATTCCATTCTTAGACCAAGGTAAAGTTCTCAAACCAAGACACTATTTCTGGAGTTTGTAAACCAAATCGTTCTTAAACTGGACTGTTCTTAAACCGAGGTTACCACTGTATGCTGCCTACTGATTTCATGCAGACGTTTCCACATGGTTTTTTAAATATCCTAAACAACAGTTTTGCACCATTTGTGCATTTAAAGCACAGCTGATTTTAACCCGTTTTTTTAAAAACTTTAATCATCTTTAAAAGGTGTTGTCGTCCCCATTTAATTGGGCAGCAGTCATCAGTCCTCTATTTCTGAAGTTCGGATGGGGCATGTTGTTGATTATGTAGCACCATGCAGAAGAAGGAACGGATCAGTAAGTGGGGGGGGGGCATCCCAAATAGCTCAATGAAGACTGAGCTTGCTCAGTGACAATGGAATGTGTGGACTGACTTTTGCAGGGAGGTGGAATGGAGGGCTGAATAAAATCAAGCCACACTGCAACAATTTGTTGCAAATCCCAGTAGTTCAAGAACAAAGAAAAGTATGTTTCTTGTCTCAGAACTATGTTTTTCTCCATTTGAAGTTGGAAGTTTCATTTGCAACAATGCTTAAAACGCAAGGAGGCTACAACAAAGAAGTGAAGGGAGACCAGAACTGGGAAACTGCAGGTTTAGATCGGTCAAGCAACTTAAATTATATAATTCATTGACTAAGATTTTAAAAAAAATCCAGTGAGAATAATGTAAGGTTTACTTAAACGTTCCCTTCTATTTCATTTGCAGCTGAAGGGAGTCCAGTGTTGTTGCTTTTATCTCTCCTTTCAAGGTAGTTCCATATTGCTTTAGGATGAATACTTGTTGCTCTACAAAGTATTTTCCGTACTGAAAGTAGGTCACACTCAGAATGTAGCATTTCAGCTCACGCCGCATTTTTAGGAGCCCCCTTGGACTTTCCCACAATTCCTCATGGCAGCAATCTTAGTCCTGCTGTCAACGTTATCGGCATCATGTGGGATAAACGTGACACAGTTAATTTAGCCTTTTACTAAAGTAATAATGCCACATCTTAGGGAACAAGGGACTCCTAACAATTCTCAGCACCTTAACAAGTGAAAGTTCCCATGATTTTTGGTGGGGGGTGGGGGGGGGTGGGGGTGCCATGACTGTTAAAAGTGGCATGATAGTGTTTTATAAGGATAGTGCAAAAGGGGGCTCAAGCCTTATCTCTCTTCTGTATTTGAAGACAAATTGTCACTATATTTTAGTAATGATAAAATGTGCATAAAACCATGTGAAAGAAATATACCATTTTGGCTGCCCGTGCAGGCTCCGAGCTTTATCTGAATAGGCTGCTATGTAGACAATCTCCTATATTTGGCAGCTAACTTATCAGGGAGAAGAAAGCAAAATTCATCCCTGGCATGCTAGCTTTCTAGTGGCAATGACTTCCCCACCACCACCATGTTCTCTCCTCTGCACTCCAAAGGGCTACAGTGCAGTTGGCCTGCAACTGGACTTACCTCTCCAAGATTACTGCTGTGCGCAAGGGATGGACAGCTTTGTCGCTACAGAAATGCAGTGGCGCGAGACCGCTCAGCGAATAGCAGTTGGTTTTCGCTCCGTGGCTGCAGAGTATCTTGATGCAATCCAGGTTGCCCATTTCACACGCTATGTGGATTGCTGCTTTACCATTGGGCCGGCAGTTGATTGTCGCTTTGTGCTTCAGCAGGACCCTCAGGCTCTCCAGGTGGCCGTACAAAACAGATAAGTGTAGCCCAGTGGCCCACGAATGTTGCAGTTTATAGCTAGGCAGCCAGTACCCTGGTTAAAAAAATAAATAAGTAGGTAAGTACACGATGACCCTTTCAAAAGCATTATTCCCAATCAGTGAACAGTTAATAGAATATTGGCCTAGACAGCATCTTAAAAAGCAAAGACATCACCTTGCCAACAAAGGTCCGTATAGTTAAAGCTATGGTTTTCCCAGTAGTAATGTACGGAAGTGAGAGCTGGACCATCAAGAAGGCTGATCGCCGAAGAATTGATGTTTTTGAATTATGGTGCTGGAGGAGACTCTTGAGAGTCCAATGGACTGCAAGAAGATCAAACCTCTCCATTCTTAAAGAAATCAGCTCTGAGTGCTCACTAGAAGGACAGATCCTGAAGTTGAGGCTCCAGTACTTTGGCCACCTCATGAGAAGAGAAGACTCCCTAGAAAGACCCTGATGTTGGAAAGATGGAGGGCACAAGGAGAAGGGGACGACAGAGGGTGAGATGGTTGGACAGTGTTCTCGAAGCTGCTGCATGAGTTTGGCCAAACTGCAGGAGGCAGTGAAGGATAGGCGTGCCTGGCGTGCTCTGGTCCATGGGGTCACGAAGAGTCGGACACGACTGAACGACTGAACAACAACAACAAGGTAGGATTAACACTGCCATGGCATATGACTTGAATGGGGGGAGGGGGTTTGAAATGGCACGTAGAGCAGTGGAGACTAGGACCCCCCAGGTCCCCTTTTGCTCTTCTGTGCTTTACCCCTGGTTCTGCCCCAATTGAGAATGAATGAAATCCTTTGAATAGCAGTTCATCCACAGTCATGTTCCTGGATCCTATGATGTCATGGTAAGAGAAGGAAGTCTTTTAAAACAAGGCTCTCTGATGGATGCAAAACACTCAGATGCATTCCAGGTTAGAAGAGTGACCTTATGCTGGCCGTGTTTCTGTAGGCAGGGGGATACTGAACCTAACTTAATCTGTGTCGCTAATACAGTATATAGAATTTCAACCTTGCGCGGAGAACCATGCATGCTCAGCTGCACACACGTATCTTCTGCAAACACAGAAATCCCCATTCATTCTAAACTAAGCAATTCATAAATAATTGTGCACTTTTGTCGGATTCCTTCTTTTCAGAAGGAGTAAAACATTCCAGGTGTAGAGATTTGATTCATTCACACATTGGGACTCCTGCATGCAAAAGATGCTTGACCAAAATGCAGTGCCGACCCTAGACACTTGCTGCCTGAAGCAAAATCCAAATAGTGTCCTCCTCTTCCCCCGCTTACTAGGCCGAGGAATGATGTCACTGGACTACCACTCCCATCATCCCTGACCATTGGCCCTGTTGCCTGGGGTGATGGGAGTCCAGCAATATCTGGAAGGCCACGGGTGCCCCATTTCCTGCTTTAAGAAGTCTCGCTGCATCAAATTCCTGCCTTCATCTATCACCTCACTCAGCCCAGTGCAAGTTAGGCCACTTCACCCTGCTTCACGGCTGCATGTCCCAATGAGGTTTCTGAACTTAACAAATGTTTTAGGTTCTTTATTCATTTAGGAATTTATTTTACATTCCTTATTTCTGGAATTTATGCCTGCTTATATGTTGAGAAAGGAGGAAAAGTCTCTGCTTTGAAGGGTCCACAATCCACCTGTAGGAAGGAAATGCAGACTAAAAAGTGTTAAACTACACGAACAGACCTGAGAAAATACCTATCTTCTCCTGCCTTTCCTCCACTGAATCTTCTCTTGGGTCTCATCCCAGAAGAGCTGCATGGCTTCATCCCAGAATGTTAATACGCACCGTAGGTTCAACATCATTCTCTCCTGCCAATAAGCTAATCTTCAAATTCCAGAACTTCCTCCTTCTTCCAATTGTATCCAGACTGGGGCAGTGTGGTTCACACTTCATGTAACCGAATTCCACACTGCAACTGTCACACCTTACATTCAAGGAGCGGAATGACATCATGGCTGCTTTCCGCTCCAGTTCATTTGAATGTCTGGCAGTGTCAGGAAACTTTAGAGACAGACTAAATGGCCTTGTGCCCTCCCTTTAGGTCAGGTGTGGGGAACCTTCGGGCCTCTCTTTTTATTTATTTTTTAATACAATGTTTATTAAATTTTCTTTTTTCCTTTATAACAACCAAATAAAATTTCTTCATCACATATATCTTTGCTCAAATTGAGCTTTGACTTCCTCCCGTCCCCCTCCCTGACTTCCATATGTAACCACTTTTTTATCTTCGCATTTCTAAATCACCCTATTTACCCTTATCTCCATACTTAAAAGACTTACTTCTAATATTTATAAATAGGTATCAAATCATAACCTAACAAAATATTTTAAATCAATCCTGCAAATGTTTTCAAATGAACCTATGGGCCTCTCAGTGTTGCTGAAGTAGAACTCCCATCAGCCCTAGCAATCATGGCCAACGGCCAGGGATGATGCAGGTATAACAACACAGGTTGTCTTCAGCAACATCTGCCGGGCTGCAAGTTCTCCACACCTGCTTTAGGTGGCAAGGGGCATTACTTCACTTCAAAATGTGGTAAGCCAGGCCTGCTGCATTGGGGGGGGGGGCTCTCTCATTCAGTTTGAGGACTGGAATCACAGACTTCTGCCTCAAGGTCCTATCCTGATGACACCACAGTGTGGCATCCCTTGGGAGCCAGTGTGGTGTAGTGGTTAAGAGTGGTAGTCTCGTAATCTGGTGAACTGGGTTCGCGTCTCCGCTCCTCCACATGCAGCTGCTGGGTGACCTTGGGCTAGTCACACTTCTTTGAAGTCTCTCAGCCCCACTCACCTCACAGAGTGTTTGTTGTGGGGGAGGGAGGGAAAGGAGAATGTTAGCCGCTTTGAGACTCCTTTGGGTAGTGAAAAAGCAGGATATCAAATCCAAACTCTTCTTTTGTCCGTAGCAACCAGGATCCAGAGAACTTTGAATGGATTTCCACTAGCAAAGTGAGGCTTCCCTCCCAGCTGCAGTCCCTTGTACCCCATGAAAAAAGCTGGGGGCTGAATGACCCTCTGGAACGGGAAGGATGTGGAACTGGGGGCTGGAGAGAGAAAATGGGCATCCCATCTGTTAGCGAAAGTGTTTATTGCTCATGCAAGGGACTCTTTGAATCCTACTCACACTCGCAGAACGAAGATTCAAAACTTGTATAGGCAGATCAAGATTTGTTTTGAGCTGTCTTAAATCAGGGAAGCGTAACCGCTGTGGCTTTTGGGTGGACTCCAGCTTCTATCATGGCCGAATTGCAGTGAATCCCTAAGCATGTTGCCTCAAAAGCAACTTATGATCTTCAAGGGGAGGGTGTTAGGCTGCTATCTGAGTCCCACTAACCTGAGAGGAAATGCTGCTGAATTTAATAGGACTCACTTCTTGGTAGATGTGATAAGATTGCAGCCTCCAAGTTACATTTTTAGAGACTTACATTATTCTACTGCTTTCTTGCATGCTTTCCCCTTTAACTACTACGTAATTTCTGGGTTTCCCTTTCAGCTACACAACTGGAGAAAGGTTTCACATGCTCAGATGACCAAACAATAGCTGAATCAGATTACCACATGATAAATAAAATGATTGTCATCAAGTGTCCAGTTCTTGTTGGAAACCTGTTTTTTTTTTTCTCTCACCAGTAGATAGGACTGCTTTTGCTTCTTTCCTCTTTTTTTATTGGCAAAGAAATGCAGTAAGTTCGTTTTGCTATATACTTAAAAGCTTAGAAAGCTTGGGAGCTTAAAAAGTGGCTTGGAGGGTCAAGCTGGGGCAGGAGGCTGAGCAAATTCGACACACCTACAAATGTGGTGTACAGATACTTTAAGGTCTCAGAGTGCGTGCACAGCCTCTTCTCTTTGTGCTGACTGCTACACAGGGTGCATCAACCTGCAAGCGTCACCTTCTGTTCCTGCCAGAATTTACTCTATAACTAAGCTATCTTAAATGTGACCTGACGCGTAAATACTCTGCTGATGATTTGGGCCCTGTCAGACCAACTAATGCAGGGGGCAATGAAATGAGGGATTGGCAAGGAAACAGCCTCTTTGGGTGGTTCACATGTAGCTAATGCATTTAATCTGAATCCTAATTTCAGATATATTGGAAATATATGTGGGCAGTTAAAACAATGATCTACATTCAAGGGTTAAATATGCATCATATCTGGTTGCTGCCTACGTTGAAAACATGGTCCTTACTCAGTTCTTTCTTTCTTTTTTCTTGAAAAAAAGGTGCCAGTACACACCATGAAGTTGCTACAGTAAGTAAATCGCAAGATTTGGGGGTAGAGGTTGGGGGAAGGTGCTGGTACTGCATACTGTTGAGTACTGCCAGAAACAGAGCCCTGGACTTACTCAGCTCTAACCTCTGGGTGGAAAAAGGTAAAGGTAAAGGACCCCTGACAGTTAAGTCCAGTCGCGAACGACTCTGGGGTTGCGGTGCTCATCTCGCTTTACTGGCCAAGGGAGCCAGCGTTTGTCTGCAGACAATTTCCGACTTTCCGATTGGCAAGCGCTAGGCTCAGTGGTTTAGACCACAACGCCACCCGCACCCCTGACCTCTGGGTGTATGTTTGCTGCAAATACACCGGTACACTCGATAACTTGGTGCCTGCCTTGTAACATTTCTGGCCCCCCGCTGTTTCTTCTGTCTTCCTCTTCTGCACTGGCCTGCAGTCCTCAACCTGAAAAGGGAACTCTATACCAAACTTACCGGTTAAGTGAGCTCTGATCCAGAAGGTTAGATAATGCAGCAATACCTTCAAAGTGCAAACACCCTTAAACCACGAATAGCCAATTTGTTTCCTTAATTGCACAAGCTTTAAATGCCGGTGTCACCACGTCTTCCTTTTACCTTGTTTGTAGGAGGCCAGGACCAGGTTCTCATCTTCCACTTCAAACACTGTGTCCACATCTATCTGCTTCTGAGTCAAAAACTCCTCCAGAGTTCTGTAGTCGTTTGACTGCAAAGCCTTCAAAAAATCTTTCTTCAGTCGCTTAGCAATTTCAGCCCGTGTCATTGTTTCTGTCATGTTTTCTGCGTGGGGGTTATTATATTCCCGCTTGTTTTCAATGGCCAAATGTGTATGTTTATAAGTCTGCATAAAAGGGTGTTCTACTTTCTCTAGGGTGTAGCAAAGCCAAGATAATTTTAAACACCGAGTAATGCTGACCTGCCTGTTCTATTTATATAGAGGAAATATCAACTGCTCACTACATGCTGAATTCTGTCAAGGGGAACTCAGGCAGATCTATGATGACGGTATAGATAGAGAAATCTGCTCAAAGGATTAGTCCATACTATTGACTCATTCATCAAAACTTTATCCTTTGCAAATGTGTAAGAAGGTTCTTAAAGCTGGCATCATTTCTCAACAAAAGCAGTAGGCATGTTCATTGTTAGAAACCTGCCAAGTCTTGCTTTGCTACTGAGGATTATTAATTCTCAACTCCTCCATACTGGAGCCTCAGGTTTTTTTTCAGCCTGTAATATTAGCCTGCCTTGCACAGCTGGGGTAAGGTTTAACCAAGGTAATACAGTGGTACCTTGGTTCTCAAACGCCTTGGTACTCAAACAACTTGGAACCCAAACACTGCAAACCTGGAAGCAAGTGTTCCTGTTTGCGAACATTTTTCGGAAGCCGAACGTGCTCCGTTGTGAGTGTTACGCTGAGGTCTATCTGTTTTTGCTATTTATTTTGTGTTTTCGTTTTTTGCAGCTTTTTGTGACTGCGTGGAACCCCGTTCAGCTACAGACTTGATTGTGTGACTGCAGTACTTTGTTTATTGCTTTCATTTTATGGATCAATGGTCTTGTTAGATAGTAAAATTCATGTTAAATTGTTGCTTTAGGGGTTGTTTTTAAATGTCTGGAACAGATTAACCCATTTTGCATTACTTTCTATGGGAAAGCACACCTTGGTTTTGGAACGCTTTGGTTTTCGAACAGACTTCCGGAATGGATTAAGTTTGAGAACCAAGGTACCACTGTACAGTATAGGCGAAGTTGTATATAAATGGCAAAGTAGTACTATTTATCTACTTATCTTTACACACACACACACACACACAGAGAGAGAGAGAGAGAGAGAGAGAGAGAGAGAGAGAGATTTAAACGTGGGACATACAGAAGAGAGTTGTGATACAATATGAACAAAAACTTACATATTATATCAACTTGCTTTTTTTAAAAAAACCATATGTACACAAACACCTAAATTCCTCTTTAAAATAGGACATCGTCTACTGGTGCCTATCTAAATCATGATTTGGAGGACCAGCAACACAATCCTATGTGTGTCTACTCAGAAGTAAATCCCGTAAAGTGGTGCTTACTCTCGGGTGGGTGTGTATAAGATTGCAGTGCAGGTGCCCCATCTGCAAAATCCCTAGCCCTGTGGCATTCTGGTCACAGAACGTTTTGAAGAGGAAGGCACCTTCATTGTGTATGAAAATGTGAGCAAGAGGCTAAAGTCATGGACGTAGAGCCACTTACTCTGTCCTGACCAGGCTGGCACCCAATGAGAATAAAGCAATGGGAATAATATTCTCTAAACTATTATTAACCCTCACGGAGACTGCTCCAAGTGCCAAGCTATGCAGTTTCTAGCAACTGCTCTAGGTTTGTTCATGCTATTGCTTTAAGCAACGGCTAGGGAGCTGGGTATGTTTAGCCTGGAGAAGAGAAGGTTAAGGGGTGATATGATAGCCATGTTCAAATATATAAAAGGATGTCATATAGAGGAGGGAGAAAGGTTGTTTCCTGCTGCTCCAGAGAAGCGGACACGGGGCAATCGATTCAAACTACAAGAAAGAAGATTCCACCTAAACATTAGGAAGAACTTCCTGACAGTGAGAGCTGTTCGGCAGTGGAATTTGCTGCCAAGGAGTGTGGTGGAGTCTCCTTCTTTGGAGGTCTTTAAGCGGAGGCTTGACAACCATCTGTCAGGAATGCTTTGATGGTGTTTCCTGCTTGGCAGGGGGTTGGACGGGGTGGCCCTTGTGGTCTCTTCCAGCTCTATGATTCTATGATTCTATGCTTGGGCCCATCGATGCAGCATTTTTGAAAAATCAAGCAAGTAGCTTTTGATCCCTCAGAAGTTAAGTAGAAATGGGCTGTGTGGGTGGGCAGGTGGGTGGGTGTGTTTGTGTGTGTGTGATGCAGAGTTTACAGCAATTCCATTTTTGAAGCACAGTTTGGTACGGAGTTGCATTTCTTAAAGGTGTAACTAAACAGCGGAAATGGAAATCATAAAATCGTAGAGTTGGAAGGGACCATGAGGGTCATCTAGTCAAATCCCCTGCAATGCAGGAATCTAAATCTGTCGATTTCAATTTTTTTCTGAGCATCTTACTTTTTCCCAATCTTAAATTCAATTCTCCACATTTCCACATCAGTTTGCATTTTTAAAAGAAAAATAAAAAGTCCTCATTTTGATGAGTTCCCCACTCCAGCTTTAATCCGAGTTAAGGGGGGAAAGTGGCCTGGCTTCATTTTAAGCCAGACTTAGTTAAACACCACACATTGGTGATAATTTTTTAAATACTACATGCTAAAAAACAAACAAACCCCACAACAATTTAAATGTGGACAAATATTTCTTAGCCAATATTGTATGAGAGGATTATCTGCGCTCAGACCCAGCACAAGTGCAAATATTATATTCAGTAAAAGGAATTTTAACATGTAGTTAAACTAGAATTGCGGTCAGAGGTTGTGTTTGCTCTCTTGGAAATGATGAATATATAGCGCGTTAAAAAAGAAATCCAAGCAAGGTAAGGTGAAGGACTTTAAATAATATCAAAACCCCTAAAGACCAATCACAGCTACCTGAAGAAATTGCATTTCTCTGGCTCATCTTCTGCTTCTCACCTGAGTTTTCCTTTGAATATCAAAAAGCCACCATAAAGATGATGTTCCATCACATACTCACTATACTTCAAACGGCTTTCCAGTGGGGAAAAATGTTTTAGGCTCAGTTGCCATAGTGATGAGTCACTGCATTTTCAGGGTCTTCTGTGTAAATACAGATGTAATTTTCTCATTGCCCTCTTGGCTTTGCATTGTGAAGAGGTTTTCCTCCCTTTGTTCGTAGTCATTGAGCATCTTTCCACCCAATAGTTGGTCTCTAGGTTGAGTAAAAGAATAAAGAAAGGTTACTTGAACTGTTGGTGACATTGGCAGGTTTGGAACAACCCCTTACAATCAGGATTTTGTGTCCCGTTAAAAATAAACCAACAACAATGTAAAGAACACAGCGAGTGCCACAATCCTAAATATAAGAGGGCTGGGGAGAAATAGTGATTTGACTAAAAATTGATTAAAAAAAAAAAGGTTCTGTAAAATACACATATTTTATGTATGTGGCAAAAGATAACCACGTCTAGGGGCTCTTTAACAAATAAACAAGTTATTGTAGGTTTGGTGGATTAGATGTCAAAGAGTGAGCCGGCAGTAAACCACACTGTTAAACGTAGGAGTTAACTCTTTTTTTATTAAAGAAATTTTACTGAAATTTTAAATTAAAATATACAAATCCATTAAACAAGTTAAAGAAATCATACATACTAATCAAAACAAGCAAATCTTACTCCCATAACCCCTCCTCCCCCACCCATCTGACCCCCCCCCCCCGCAACATTTCTTCTGTCATAAATCCTTTTCTCAATATGCATTCTGTATTCTCATTCTTTATAAAACATTTTCTTATCCTGTAGGAGTTAACTCTTTATTAGCTTGTCTCAGTGTCAGACCAATTGAGCTCAGCAGCTCATCCCTGGTAGGTATTACCCAATGAATCAGTTGCCAAGACTGAAAGTCCCTGCCTTCCAACAACCATCTAAGTCCCTTCCTCTCCACAGGGCTGTTTTCAAGCAATCGGAGGCTATGCTTCCATGAAGTCTGTCACTGCTCTGCCTGTTTCAGCCCTCTTCTGGTTCTGGGAGATGTGGGGTGGGGGGGAGCTTGACACACAGCAGAAGAGACACCAGTGACTCTTCACCAGACTCGTCTGTGCCTCTTGGCCTCCCTCCTCCCACTCACCAGCTTCAGCTTCTGCGCTTCTCTCTGCCACGGACTCTGCCAGCTCACTAAGTACCCCTTCAGCTTCTGACCCCTCTTCCCAGTCTTCTCCCTCTGACCCAAAAAGGTGTGTATGTGCAGGGAATGTCAACAGTGAATGTCAAATGGTAATAAAGGGCAAAGTACAGTCTGATTCATAAAAATACAGTCTGAGCGTATTCTACCTTGGTAGAATGGGATGCTGCTTTAGCTGTGGTATCAAAAGCCATATCTGCAGGCTATATATGCACCATAAAAACCCAGGCATTTATTAGCCTAGCATTTTACTAGCCTGGGTAGCCTGTTCATAGCATGACTGAACAGCCAGAGAAATGGTCACACAGCTTGTAGATTTGTCACTGAAATTTACAGTCGTATATATAGCATGATCCTGGCACCTTGCTTGTTTGGCAGGGTGGATGGGGTTTAAAAACCAAAAGGCAGAGGAGAGAACAAAGTGCCATGCGATATAAATAGAAAATCATGGCATTCTATACCGATGAAATTCACAATTAAGTCTGGGCAGTGCTGTTTGTGTAGAGATGTGATCACTGATCCGAGATGATATACCAGGAATGTGAACATCATTCTTGCAGTTTAAATGAAAAAGAAAGATTTCAAACAGGTATTAAAATACAACCCATCACAAAAAAACGCCCCAAACAAAACCACCAGATTTTCCAGATTGCAGTAGAAACAACAGGTGCACTTTAATATTTGCTTAACTCCACAACATAAAAAGTCCGATCTCCTATATACTAATGCAGAGCATAAGTCTTGCTCAGGAGATGCAAATGCGCTCTTGGAGTGACAGCTCTTGAACACTCTCAGTGTACACCAGCTTGAGGTCTTTGGAGAAAAGGTGGGATAGGAAAAAAAGAAAGAAAGAATCTGGTCTGGCTGGAATGCGTCCCTGAACTGTACAAATGCCTCTTGCTTATCTGGATGGAGAGATGAAGGGGTAAGAACCTCTGACTCGTGTGTGGTAGGACTAACAGCAGAGAAAGCTCCATCTCCTGATTTTGTCAAATCCAACCCCTATTAAGGAAACAGAAGCAGACCTGACCAGGTTTCTGGGCCACTTGACAACCTGAAATGCAACTGAGTTCTGGAGTAAAGGGTGAGATTTAATTAAAGTTTGGGGACTAGCAACAAAATATTGCAGTTTGGACTGATTCTGGTCAGCCAGCCATGCTCTTTCCTGGGCTATTCAAGCACAGGAGAAGCACATTATATTGTTGTTGTTGTTCAGTCATTCAGTCGTGTCCGACTCTTCGTGACCCCATGGACCAGAGCACGCCAGGCACGCCTATCCTTCACTGCCTCTCGCAGTTTGGCCAAACTCATGTTAGTATATTGTGCTAGTGGGTATTATGCCCGTTAAATTAACGAGCACTAGAACATATGTGGTCAAACATCTTGCTGCGTCCCTGTTGACAGGCGAAAAAGGACACCGCGTCACGCTCGGCTGCATGATCTGGAGCCGCGGGCGGGGCTGCGAGAAGCGAGTGGCGCTGTTGCTGGGGAGGGGGAGGCGACATCGACGCTCTCAGCCCAGTCTCTTCAGCGTGCGCCCAGCCTCGCAGACACGCCCCCTCGTTCTCGTCCCTGCCCCCTCCCGCTCTCACGTCCGGGCATTCCCTGGCTGGCTTGCCGCCTCCTTGCTTACTGACAGCCAGCCGGCCCCGCCCTTCCTTCCTTCCTCCCTCCCACCTTCTCCTCGCGCCGACCTTTCCCAAAGTCTCCGCTCCAAGTCCCAATGGCTGTCCATGGGGCACATGCGCAGTAGCGCAATCCCACGGACACAGGGTCTGGACGCAGAGACACTTGCACTTTATTATAGTTGATTGCACCACAGTCTGAAATACAAAAATTATATGGCATCTAATGCCATGCACTGCAATTGCTACAACCAATCATCGGCAATTTTACCAAGTGGTCCATGGCGTCGGGAATTTAAGGTCCATAGCTCAGTGACAGAGATGGCTCCAGGTTCAGTCTCCAGGTAGGACTGGGAGACACTCTTTGCCTAAGACCCTGGAATCTGTGCAGATGCTACTGAGCTTAATGTGGACTAGGAGTGCGGGTGGCGCTGTGGCCTAAACCACTGAGCCTCTTGGGTTTGCTGATCGGAAGGTCAGCGGTTCACATCCCTGCGATGGAGTGAGCTCCCATTGCTCTGCCCCAGCTTCTGCCAACCTAGCAGCTTGAAAGCCTACCAGTGTGAGTAGATAAATAGGTACCGCTGCGGCGGGAAGGTAAACGGCGTTTCCGTGCGCTCTGGCTTTCATCATGGTGTTCTGTTGTGCCAGAAGTGGTTTAGTCATGCTGGCCACATGAGCCGGAAAGCTGTCTGTGGACAAACGCCGGCTCTCTCAGCCTGAAAGCGAGATGAGTGCCGCACGCACCCCATAGTCGCCTTTGACTGGACTTCACCGTCCAGGGGCCCTTTACTTTTTACCTTAATGTGGACCAACGGTCTGACTCAGTATAAGGCAGTCTTTTTATGATCCTAAGTTTGGAAACCACAGCCTTGGAGGAAGGGTGGGATAAAAATACATAAATCGGGGGGGGGGGGGCCTGTGGTCCACCATCTCTGACCAGCAGCCAGGCTGGTTGGGGCTGAAGGGAGCGGAAGTCCAGCGAAACCTGGAGGCCCCTTTACACCCACCTCGGCCTCACAGAAAGGGCGGGAAACCAGCATGTCTCGGTCTCTCAGCTCGCCCATCATTCGCTTTCGCGCGCCGCGTTCCCTCCGCCTCCTTCGCCCCGCTCTTCTTCTTCTCCAGGGAGGGGCGGAGGGCAGGGCAGCCCAGCCCCTGGCGGCGTCTCCTCGGGGCTCCGGTCTGTCTCTTGGCTCGGCGGGGCGGTTTCGCGCAGGTGGGAGGCGCTGCCGAGTCCACGGCTTAATCCGAGGCAGGCGGGGAGGGGGGAAAAACTTCCTGTCGAACTTGCCTGCTGACAGTCGGCTCCGGACCGTCGGGGGCTGAGCCATGGGGAAGCTGCTGGCGCTCGCTATCGTCGGGGTCCTGGGCGCCTTGATCGGAGAAAGGCTGGTGGCATTTCGGTAAGTTGCTCCCTCAGCGCCACGCTCGGCTTGTTTACTGGTGAAGTACGGTAATTTCCCCCCCCCCCTCCTGGGGGGGGGGAGTTCATCGCGTTCAGATGGAGGTTCGCTCCGCATAGGATCGGGCTGCCGCTATTGCCTCTTTAACCCTCTTGCTGGGCTGGAGGGAGGAAGCGATGCGCAAAAGGAGGCGCAGGCAGGCGTTAGATCCGACTGCGCGCTTTGGTTTGGGGGATCTCACGGTGCCATCCTGCGCATTCAGTGGCGCGCTTTACCCCCAGGGAAAACATGGGCGGCAGCAGCAGCGATCGCAGCCGAAAGCTGGTCCCAGGCTGGCCGTCAGAGCCCCGCTGAACTCCACGGGGCTTTCTTCTGTGTCAGGAGCCATAGGATCTCGCTGCAAGACGGTGGCTGGGACTCTGCGTCCTCATCTGTTGCGCGTTTAGAAGGAAACGCAGCAACAGAAGCGGCGCGTCTTTATATTTTGGGGCCATCTGATCCGGGCGTTGTTGTTGTTGTTGTTGTTGTTGTTGTTGTTGTTGTTTAAATCTGTTCCTAAGACGTGTGATTCAAAACTGAGGGAGCTCGTTGCTTTCCTGACTTCTGTCCCCCTTGTTTTAAACAGAAGTGTTCAGGACGAACTGCCTTGTTGTTGGGCCCTGGGAAAGTTTCCTCCGTTAAATTAGGTTAGAACGTGGTGGGGGTTTGGCTGGAAGCCTCGACCCTTTGTTTAGCCATAGCGCCTAGATTCGCTGGGCAAGATATATAATGACATCTCAATGTCTTCTGCCCCTCCTAAAATAGTGGGTCGGCTGTTGCTTACTTGCATCTCATCTCTGCTGTGGGCAGAACAAGGCACTGAGGCTTTCTTTGTTTCCCAAAGAATGGAAGGGGGGGGGGAGGGGGTTGCTTAAGTCTTTATCTGCCAATCAGTTTTTTCCAATTTTTAACAGCTCTTTCTTCTCACTTCCTCCCCTTGGGCTCCAAAATTTGAAAGTAAACCCAGCTGGTAGTGAAATCATGGCCTCTTCATATCTGCTGGAGAGAATTGACAGCAACCCACCTAAAATTCAGTTTAGCGAAGAGGGTTAAGCACTCCCCCCCCCCCCACACACACAACTTGCAACACACAAGAAGCTACTCTACATTCACGAGGTTTTGTCTTTGCTTCAACAATGTCAAATTCTGCACTGACTAAGCTTTGCTGCTACTCCTCGTAGAAGTAGCGAGAAGTCTAAATCTATTTGTGGCCCCCAAGGAGCCCAGGCTGTTGCAAATGTACTTGTTTGCATCTTCTGCTCAACACGTGTATGAGTGCAGCAAATTTTGAGTTTATATATGCATGCTTAATTTTATTTGTATGATGCCTTTCCGCAGTTCAAACCCACGCTGAAGGCAGCTTACAGCATGAAAAATACATAACTATAACATAACAAAGGTAGTCATAAACAATAAATAAAAGATTAAAAAATGCACAGCCAAACTGAACAATTTCCGCACAAATCCCAAGATCTAAAATAAAGACATGGATAAAAACCAGCAACAACCCCCCAACAGCACCCCAACCCAAGAGTTTGTTCAGCTTTTGCAGCTGGAGTCAGTCAGGCCAGCTGGAAATTGGCCAGCAAGGCAGTGAACAGGTCTTCAGGACTCACAGCCATGATGGAGTGTGCTTTAAGAGTGCTTTAAATGGATGAGAATACACACACACAGAGAGTAAGTCTTGAGACTGCACCAAGCATTAAAAAGTGTTCTTATACAATTTTACAGGCATGGTGAACCCTGGGAACTGTAGTTTGTTATTGTGGATTGCTCTGTGCTGTCAGCACCCTTAGCGAACTACAGTTCCCAGTATTATTTGGGAAGGGTGCTTTAAATGTATGGTGTGGATATGACTGCATAAAGCTGGGGGTAGGGTAATAGGAGGGAAGTCTGGTTTTTAAGAGCAAAAGGGGCATACAGAAGGAAAAGTACAGGCCTTCCTTTTCCTGTGGGTTACTTTCTCATGCAGTTTTCCTTTAACTGGATTCCTGTGCTGGAAGTGGGAGTGCCTGGGCAAAAAAATCACTAGTTTCATATTTCATATTACTTTGCAGGGCTGAGTTGCAGTTACTTATGTACTTTGTCTTGTGTTTGGAGTAATAAGACTCTCTATTGTGGCTGAGGGACAAAGGTTGTTAAATCTCACCCTTCTGAATGGTGCAGAAACGTAATATAAACTAATTATGAAGCCAGCATCTATTTTGGTTTATGAGTAAGCACTCTGATAATTGGACAGTTAATTGGAAGGAAGAGGTTTGCTGTCCTCTGGGCTTTGGGGGAGGGGTAGGGGAAGTAAGGGATACCCATTTATTTATTTATTCATAATCTTTATTGAAAATTATATCATACCATACAATAAAAACAAAACAAAACAAACTAAACAAAAAAACTAATAACAAATATCAATATAACAAAACACACCAAATAAATCTTAAATAAAATATAACAAAACAAATCTTACATATTCGTTCAATCTAACAATAACAAAAACATCTGAGGTTATAAACTCCTCTCCCAATCTAAAAGGGATATCCATTTATTTGTTTTTATTTTTTGTCCCTGTTTTCTGATCTGCAGACACTTTGCTCTGTGATACCCCTGGCAGCCAAACACCCCCAAACTTAAAACGGTTGCCTTAAAATGGGCCCCGTTCATTTTAGTTCATTCATTACACTTGCATGTATGTTTGGGTTGCTAACTAGCTATCTCGCAGGATTACACACGGCGGGAAATTATAAGAGAGCATAATAAACAAACATAGCCAGGGAAACATGCAGTTAAGAAGATAACAATGGTATCATATTTTACTTTTGTAAACATGGACAGCAATGAGCAGGGGGTTTTTTTCCACACAACCAGCTACCACCCCCACCCCACCCCGCCAGCAGATAACAATTTTGTATGCTACACAGTTTGGCTTTGAATGAGGAATATGGAGCTTCTCATTGCTCAGCAGTGGTGGGTAAGTGTACTGTTGTCACAGCTGGAAGCAGCATAATTCAAATAGCTGCACATCAGTGATTTTGAGGCCCCGTTATTCTGTTGCAAACTGCAGAGGAATCACATAGGCTTCCCACTCCAGCGGGAAGATATTAAGCCAAGACTGCATATTTGTGTTACTGATGAGAGCATTTATGCAAGAAGTAACTCCCGGTGCGTGTTCAGAGGAAACAAAACCAGAAGTTGTGCAAAACCCTTCCTAGCGAGGATGAACCGTATCAAAACACAATAAATATAATGGGGGTGTTCATGGGGAGTTGAAAAGCATTGCTGCAATACAAAAGATTTTTTAAATGGTTAGGATGCAAACATTCCTTACTAGGGTGAAGATCGAAGAGGTGGCATCCAGGTTTAAACGGCAGCAAATCCCACTGCATACCATGGAACTCATTTTCAAGTAAATGTACATTGAATCCCTGGTAAAAGTGCCATGGAAATGTACTGTACATACTCAATTCAGGTTATTTACACTGTGACAAGAGGGCTTTGCAGTGCAAGCCTGCTATGTTGCAATATTGCTAACACAGCAGTAAAGTGGAGGTAGATATTGAAGTTGTAAAAAAGAAGAAGAAGAATTGGGGCGAGGTAAAGGGATAGCAGCTGTTATTTAAAGACTGCTGTGCAATGGAGCGTGGGCAGCCGTGGTTTTGTCTGTTGTATTCTATTAACGTGGTCCTTCCAGCAGGTAGCAATGTTAGGAATCACTGGAAGTCTTTTCTGTGAAATATTTATTGAGACATCGACTCCTGTGTGTGGGAGAAGGGAGCATAGCCCTTCTCAGCTAATCTGCATGGAAGCAGGTTGTGTCGCTTGGTGGGTGAGAGAGAGAGAGAGAGGTTGTGGGGAGGACCTGCCCACTTCTGTCCTGACCCCTTGGGGAGCTGGCAGTAGGTAACTGCAGACCTCAGGCAAGAAATGGCTAGCCACCACAAATTTAAACCTTATCTGATAGCTGTCCATCCAATTCCTTCTTGAAACATCTAGGGGGGAAATTCCACATAGTCCTCCATTGCCTAATTGAACTGAACCAGGAGGGTTTCTCCCCCCAGATAGCAATCGTAAGAGCACAGTTGACTGGGGAGATCTCCTGTGCAAGCCCCACTGAAATGAAAGCATGCTGTGCATGCGCTGTGCAGGAGTACCCCTGTGTAGCTTCCATTCATTGCAGTGAGGCAGGAGATCTTTCCTCCTGGGTTGTACCCTAAGTGGTCATTCTTGTAACCTGAGCCCACTGTATTTTGCCTGTCCTTTAGGTGATCTGATAACGCCTTGTCCAGTCTGCCCTTGGGCAATCTCTTTAAATATTTGAGAAATTTTTCCTTTAAACCATTGATTGTCCAAAACAAACATTTCCCAAGTCTTTCAACTGTTTCAACTGCCACAAAGCTCACTAGGATCAGCCACCTCAGTCTAATGCATGGATAGGCAAACTAAGGCCCTGGGGCTGGATCTGGCCCACTCTCCTTCTAAATGCAGCCCGCGGATGGTCTGGGAACCAGCATGTTTTTACATGAGTAGAATGTGTCCTTTTATTTAAAATGCATCTCTGGGCTATTTGTGGGGCATTTTCCTTCAAAGAATTCTGGGCACTGTAGTTTGTTAAGGGTTCATGGGAATTGTAACTTTGTGAGGGGTAAACTACAGTGCCCAGAATTATCTGAGGAAAAGAATGAGCCTCCAATGTGCTTTAGCATTATAGTGTGTCCACAGGGTTACACTGAAACAAGTGAGGGTTGGGTTGTAACCATTTGCATTGCTCATACAGTACCTGAATTATCTCTGCTGGTTGCTGCCACTCAAACTGTGGAGACCAAAAGCTGCAGTTGGACCTGGGCTGTGAATGCATTCCAAAGTGTCAATGCTTTTCCTTGTGCATTGGCATGAAAAATGCCAATTAACCGTGGCTTTCCATTTCCCAAGAGATCTTCAGTGAGATTGTGTACACAACATGCATTTAAAGCACATTTCCCCCTGCCCCAAAGTATCCTGGGAACTGTAGTTTGGCAAGGGTGCTTTGTGAGAGATAAACTACAGTTCCCAGGATTCTTCAGGGTGTGTGTGTGTGTGTGTGCTTTTAATATGCTTTAAACATATGGTGTGCACCTGAGGCAGTCTATGAACTGTATGAACTGACTAACTTGGATGTGATTCACCACCCAAGCGGAAATTTGTTCTACAATAGAAGGAAAGCCATATTATCACTGCCATTGCTGGCCATTTTTTAATTATGTTAATTCGAAGAGAGTAAAATTTCAGTTTGCATCAGCTTTCCCTATTTAGCTTTCTCGTTTTACTTTTGTTTGTTTAGTAGAAAAAAGCTATTTATTTATTTATTGAAACTTTCACAGTTTGCAGTTGGCACCCATTCATTGCTACAAATGAACTTAGAAAATATTCGGGGCAGGGGCAGGGGAAGGTATGGAAAACATTCTGCCCTACATGACTGCTACCAAGTGAGATGGTCCTTTAGTTTAAAGCCTTTTCAAAGGTCCTTTAATACACGCATTTGCACAACATGCAGTAAAGCTAAGCAGGGTGTGGCTTATTCCTCCTACCTTTCCCAAGTTTTCCTAGCTTCCAAATCATGTTTTCAATGGCACTATTACCGGTAAGTCATTACTGATGGTGTTGCATGTTCAGTGGAGGGCGTTGCGGAACAGGGCGACACCACAATAACAGGGGTGTTTCCTTTGCTACTGCTGCCGGGAGCTGAGCTTAGCACCATATCTTGCAATTTTCTGCTCACCATGCTACAAACTTTCGGGAAAGATAAAGGCAGACATGGGTGTGTAGTGTACTGGCATGTCCTAAAAGGATTTCCCCTCCCCTAAATTGTTTCATATAGTTACCTCATTGGCTTCAGAAATGCATGTCTGGCCACTGCAACAGAAAACGTCTGGGTCTCCTTAAAACAATGGCAACTCATACAGTCATGAAATCGAGGGGAATGGTAGTTCTTGGTTTTGGAAGTGCTGGACGACCTGTGTATTTCTTTACATTTGCTCCCAGCCAAAAAAAATAAAAAGACAGGGGCTTAGAACTGGGTTTTTGTTTTTTGTAAGACAGTCCCTGCCCCCAGGCCCACAGTCTTAGAAAGACTTGACACATGGAAGAAAGAAGGAATGGGGGAGAGAAGGGAGGGTGGAAACAAGCTCCATAACAAGTTATTAAAGTTACAGCCAGTGTCAGTTGCAGTTCTGACTGTCCTGCCCTCATTAAAGAGCAGTCCTTTCCCTAAAGCGCTCTTCTGTGCGATGCACTGCAAACACACACAACACACCCTGGTGATGGCTTAGTATCTAAGCCTCCAGTCCTTTATCCACTTATCCGAGAACAAACCTCGTTGAACTCAGTGGGACATACCGGTAATTTTGAGTAGACATGCATAGGACTGCTCTGCAAGACTCTAGGCATTTCTGAATTGATCATGCCATTTATATCCTGTTTATAGTGACTGGGCCGGTGGGAGGGAAGCTCACTGGAAGTAGGGAGCATTCCATTCCAGCCAAAGGAGGTTTAAGTGTCATCTGAATGGAGATGAGGTAGAATTTGGCAATGAACCCATCAGAAAGGCTATAGGGAGAAATGCACTTAAATGTGAATAGTTGACCAGTCTGAACCCAAGGTACCAGTTCTGGGGAGCAAACTCAAGAGAGTGGGCTTCCTGGAGGCATCTGATGGGTCACTGTGGCTGGCAGGGTGCTGGACTAGATGTGGCAGATTTGGTAGCGCTCTTCTTTTGCTCTTCCGTATTTCCCATTTTAAGTCTATGTTTATCTTTGCTTTCTCTTCCAGACATAGATTGTGTGCCTCGCGAGAGTATAAACCGAAGCGGCTTTCAAACTGCCAACTTATAAAAGGAATTGGTACGTCTCCCGCATTCTTTTGTTTGCATTTATTCCCTCCGTTTTTTCTTTTCTCCATCCTTTCTATGCCTATTTAAATAAGCCCTCTTTCCAGAGGGATTTACATCGTCTCAATTTTTTGTACTTGGTTTTGTTTTTAGAGGTGCTTCGTTAGTACTGTATTATTGTTACATAAATAGTATTTATATGGAATTGTGCAGAAAAGAACAGAGATTGGGTCTGCAGGCTGGTTGTGAAAACTAAATTGGGTATCTTCAGCCTTCTCAGACTCAGGAGCCACATTTAATTCCAAGATCCATTTGGGGACTTATTTCCTTCTTCTTTTTTACCATATATTTGCATGCATGCTAGTCGTGCTCCTCTTGCAACCCACCTTGGGTCAGGCTGCGACCCATCAGTTGAAGACCAGTGAAGTAAATGACCATGCAAAGACCTTAGCTTAGTTAGTGGAGGACATTCTTTGCATTATTACTATTATTGTTGATTTATTAATTGCCTTCTAAAACACTTTCTCAAGGCAATTTATTTATATGATAATTAAAAGCAGTTAAAGGCACAAAGCAAAAGATACATTTAAAACAAGACTTAAAGCCCTAACAGGTGGGCATTTGTGGTAAAGACCCATTCATTCAGCTGGCATGCCAAGCAGCCCAGGGTTGACACCTGGCATTTCCAGTTTAATAGGAAGTGTGAAGCCCTTCCACAGGAGACTCTGAAGAAGCATCCCTGAATGGGATGCTGGCTGAGGCTGATGGAAGTTGCAATTCAGCAACCTTGGCACAAATTAGCCACCTCTGGTGTAGACAATACACAGTCTTGACTAGGCCGCTTCCTATGATATTTTGTTTTTATTGACTTAGTCACACACTTGAAATCCAGGGGGAACTAGTACATGTACTCTGTAAATGCTTACCCTTTCTGAAAACCAGCAGAGTACCAATTTGAACAGATACTCTTGAATTGGACCTCTGTAACCCTCTTGGATCTGCTGGCAACATACCTTAGACAGGGGCGGATTCTAGAGGCTCTCAGGGGCACAATTCACTCAAGAAATGTTGAACTGGTAAAATGGCAGCTGAAGTTGTTCCTGTCTCACATCAATAATGTAATCAAATGATGTGAGTTGGCATATGCCGAAAGTATAATGTATTGGGATGGCCCTCCTCTCTAAATCGCCATTCCCTCAACGCCTTCCAGATGTTTTGGACTACAACTCACGTCACCCCAACTATTAGCCATGCTGCCTGGGGTGGATAAGAATGGTAGTTCAAAACATTTGGAGGGCGCCTCGTTAGGGAAGCCTGCTCTAAGCTGCAGCTCTTGAACAGCGGCTCAAACCTTTGGTGTAGTTGTTGCAGGCTTGACCTAAGGTAAGGATTGAGCAATGCATTCTTCCAGCTGCACACTCTATGCAGCAAACATAGTTTCTGTGCGTACATTGGTATTTCCACAGATACACCCTTATGCACATGCCTGTGGGCCCTGTCTCTGTGAAGATTCCTCCACTTCTGAATGCACGTTCCCCCCGCTTTCCATGTTTGCCGAGGAAACACCAATCTACATACAGCAGTTGTGTTTCCCACAAATATTTATTTTTTTGGTTATGTTTTTTAACCCATGTTTTCCTCCAAGGACATCATGGTGGCATGCACTCTTCCTTCCCTCTTGCTTCTTTATCTTTACAACAACCCTGTGAGGTAGGTTGGGCTGACAGACAGTGACTGGCTGAAGATCACCCAGAGAGTTTAGCCTGGGCCTTCCAAGTCCTAGGTTTGACATTCCAATCATTACAGGTTCTGTTACCAAGGTGAGCTACACCTAGCATGAGTCCCTTACAAGTTCAAATTCTTATATAACTAGTCATTCTTGGCAGTAAAAGAACAACGAACTATTTTTTATTTATTTATTATTTTAGCACTGTGGTTTGCTCTGTATGGACTGATATTTAGGTGTTTTGTTTATTTTTTGTTCTGGCAAAACCACAATAATAACGCCTTCTCTATTGAATAACACCAGACTTCCAATACCCCTTACTTCAGAATGCAGGCTGTTTGTAGGGTGTAGCAGGGCTGCTGCCTGTTCTTTCAACTTTTGGCAAGAAAGTCAGATGTTGCCTAAGGGGATTATCAGTGTATGGCTCAGCTAAGTTCGGGGAGCCTATTGAGGGTGCTGAGTCAGCATCGTTAGAGGGAGATATTCTGAGCACGCTGGCATTGTGTGCCAGAGAGAGAGAGAGAGAGAGAGAGAGAGAGAGAGAGAGAGTTGAACTTGTGCATGATAAGAGCTGTGACACGTTGTGTGCTCCTAATGCCAATGCAGAGCAAACATGTCAGCAGATAGGATCTTCAAGAGAGCCTTGGCCTACACAACACACACCCCTCCCCCGGCACATTTCCCAGCCTAAGGTTAGCTAGCCTCTCAGCCATTCCTCTCCATTGCATTTGCGTTTTGTGGATGGGCAAAGATCACCATAGCAACCAGAGCCTTTTGCAGCTTCCAGCCGCAGATAAAAGAGAATTTAGCATTGGTCCAGCTTGCCGCCTCTGAATTCCTGTCTCTCCTTGGTGTGGGGTTCTGAGTAACAGTTCAGTGGGGCTGTTCCCTCGTTGCTTCCATGGTGCATGTTTCTTACACACGTGTAAGGCGCAATGGCCCGACTCAGAATAATGCAGTCTATGTCCCAGTACTTTAAAAGAAGCAACCTTGTACTCTACTGCATTGTATGAATGTGTCTGAGCAAGATTTTTCTTTTCTTTTTCTTTGCAGAAACTGGCTCGGAAGATATCGACATACTTCCTAATGGCCTGGCTTTCATTAGTTCTGTAAGTTATCCCAGCAGGCTCGTCTTTCAGGGAAGGCTGTGCCTGAGTTCGCAATGCACCGAAGGAATACTTGAAAATCGCAGGCTGGGACTTCCGGCGGCGACGCAATCGCCGGGTGGTCGAGGGCTGCTTCGGGTCCGAAGCGCCCTGTCCATCCCGGGGGTCAGGAGCCCCGCTACCGCAAAGCGGGGCTCCGGTTGGGGTGCGGGAAGAGCGTCCCGCACCCTGGGCTCCCCGGCAGCGCCCGCGGAGGCTCCGAACCCTTCCCTCGCTCCCCCTGTAAAGGGGGAGTGGGGGTGAAGGGACAACCGGAGCCGGGCTTCGGGGACATGCCCCAACCGGGATGCAAATGCGGCGACAGAGCCCGCGGTGAGCGTCTAAGTTCTACCTGTGAAGAATGGAGCTAAAGGAACCCGGTGGTCGTGAGTAAAGAATTTGAGTGAAATCGTGCTTTTGGGACGATCCGGGGGGAAGGAGAAGGGCAGCCTGCCTCCCTCCCTTCGAGCTCAAGAATCTAACCAATCTGAGTGATTACTGCTACAGAACTGGCTATAATGTATTTAAAATTGACACATGAGACTGGCAAACTTTTCTTTCGGGAAGCTAATTAGAGGAAAATATCTCCATTTAAAGTTGCGGTATTTGCGCTCCAGCTCAGGAAAATGGCGACGAACAAAGAGGGGAGTAGAAATATGACACCCACTTCCTCCTCCTCTGCCAGTATGCTGGGTTTCGTCCTTGAACTGGTATTGAACTCTGGACTAACGGATGAACAGAGACTCATCGCCTTGAAGGTGGAATTGCTTTGTAGAAAAGTCAAAGTCTTGTGTGGGGGTCTGAAATGGAACCAATTGCCCACAGAGGAGGCTTTTAAAACTTTTGACACTTTGGAAGAATCCCTTGCCAAGGAGCTGAGAGGGCTGATGAGTGAGCTACTTCGGAGAAGAAATTCGCTTTCTGGGGGTGGCAGCCCCAAGGCGACGTCAAGATTTTTTATATCCAGTCCCCGAGGTGTGAGCTCGGGGGCCAGGGACAGAGAATTAAGGTATTTACAAGAAGAAAAGGAATGTTACAAAGAACCGAAGAAGCTGAGAGATGATGAGATGGATACCTCTGAACTCGTGGCAAGGAGAGGTTTGGACTGTGCCTGGATCTGTGGACGTTTGGAGAGGGAAGCTACATGGAAGTTTAGTGTTGAAACCACCAGGAGAAGAATAATGGACAGAGGGGGTGTGGGGTGAAGCATTAAGTAAAACTTAAGGTAACCTGATATGGTAAACTGAAATCGGAGGGTGAATACTGTCAACAATTTTCTGTTATATTTTTTATTTGAACATGAAAGGAGATATTTCAAGTTATCATGTTATTAGCAGCAATCTTAAGGATAGAAGAGATAGATTTGATCGAATGAGCTGTGAAGATCAGTGAGGTGGAGTATAAGTAAAGTAAATCTAAGTGGATTATGTTTATGGAATAAGAGGATTGAGATCAAGATGTAGTGATGTATTTTTAGTAAAATGTTGAAGATATAATTGATTGTAATTATACAACTGAATTTAACTTCTTTTTTCTTTGTTAGGAGAAATGGTTATAAAATAGACTTAGGATATAAACTCGAAGGTGAAAAGACAGGGGAAGTCAATAGTCAAGATATGGAAATAGAATTTTTTTTTTTCCAGAAAGATGCAATAAGAAAACTTGACACTGTTTGTATTTGTTCTATGTGTTTTGCATTTGTTTAAATGTAGGTGTGGGTGTGGGTATATGTTGTTATAGAAAAATGCCAATAAATTCTTATAAAAAAAAAAAAAAAGAAAATCGCAGGCTGGATCTATTCCCACACAAACATGCCCCTTGTTTTTAACAGAATGCATTTCACTCTGTGTGTAACTGGGCAGAATGCAGGGATGCTCATTGGAGACTGAGGGATGGTTAAAGGGTGCAAGAGTGGGCTTGAAGATTAGGTCACCATTACTAGCCTTCCTCCACCATCCCAGCATGCTAAGAGGCTGAAAGCCGCTTAGTTGTATAAAATAAATAAATAAAACAAAGCCTTCTCCCAAGTGGTCTGGTGCAGCAGGGCTGGGTCCACCCTACATGGTTTCTCTACTGACCACACAGTAAGGCACTGAGGGATACTGTGATCCATCTATTGGTGGAATTTAGGGGAAGCCCTAATAAGCCTGGACTACATAGCTATTTTAAAGCAGTGGTGGCTAACCTGTGGCCGCCTGGCTGTTGCCGGACAGGAGCTCCCATCAAACCCAGCCAGTGCAGCCCATGGTTGGGGATGGTGACAGTTGTGGTTCAGCAACATTCGGAGGACCACAGCTTAGCATTTCAGTGAATATCCAAGGAAAACAGATGAGTTATGAAAACTTCTCTCGGAGATCTTCCTAACCCTTCCCTTCATGTGACAAAAGGCCTGCTTTCTTTGTTTGTAAAGGGTTTGAAATACCCCGGGATAAAATCGCTTGCCCCTGATAAAAGAGGAGAAATACTTCTGATGGATCTAAAAGAAGACAATCCTCGACCTGTTGAGCTGAGAATCAGCCGGGGGTTTGATCTGGCATCCTTTAACCCTCATGGGATCAGCTTATATATCGGTGATGGTAAGTAGATTTACCCATAAGGAAGGCTGACAAAATAGTATTTATTCTGTTTATTGTTTCACATCTGTAGCCATTCCTTCCTCTCCAAAGGGAGCTCAGGATAACTGATAACAATAAAATGGAATGAAACAATTCAGAACAACATCATATTATATTATATTATATTACACAGAGCAGTTTAAACAATGAGAATGTCATGAAACTCTTGACTAAAGCCCTGGATAATTTTAATTTTTAAACATTCTTGCACGTTTCCTGAAATCAGGTAAAGGGGGGACTGCCTGATCTCCCTTGGGAGACCAGGAATGGACAAACTTGACCCTCCAACTGTTTTGGGACTACAATTCCCATCATCCCTGACCACTGGTCCTGTTAGCTAGGGGTGACGGGAGTCGTAGTCCCAAAACAGCTGGAGGGCCAGGTTTGTCCATGCCTGCTATAGACCAAGGATGGGGAACCTGTGGCACTCCAGATGCTGTTGGACTCCAATTTCCATCATCTCTGACCGCTGGCTGTGCTGGCTGGAGCTGTCCTGTAATATCTGAAGAGCCACAGGTTCTCTATACCTGAAATAGAGAGCTGAGACATGTTGTTGAATGTTCCCATGTGCTTAGCATTGGCTCGTGACTCCAGTTTTAGATGAACATCCGAAAGGATGGTAGTATGCTCAAGTTGTATCTCTATGTAGGCTTGACTGCGGGTTGCAAATTGGAGGTTGCAGTGGTCATAGGAGATGATATCTGTTTAGTTCTGTGCAGGCCCTGGAATCCTGCAGGTATGAGAGTGGGAATGTAGGGGAAGGAACATGTGGGAGACGGCATGGCCGTCACATCCTTCCACTTAAAAGATTTGATGGAAATGGGCATAGCATACCTCCGGGATTGTGTTTTGACAGTGGAGTGCAGTAGTCTCTGCCAGCTACATTAGGAGATACCTAGATGGGGCAGCTGCTGAGAGCTGCTTCATTTTCCCGTATAAGTTCTCCATAAGTTCACTCATATTTCATTGCTTGTTTCGTCAGACTCATTCAGTTTGTGCCTTTCCCTAGATGACACTGTTTACCTCTTCGTCGTAAATCACCCGCATCAGAAGTCAACGGTGGAGCTATTTAAATTCGTGGAGGACGACAATTCTCTGGTGCACTTGAAAACGATCAAACACGAGCTTCTGCCAAGGTATATAATATCTAAAACAATTTTGTCTCCTTTGAATTTGAAGAGCCCGTTTTAATTTATGCGAAGCACTCTGCACAATATGCAGAACAGCTACTACTTATTACTTGCAAGCTGGACCTGTAATGAAATGTTGTGGCATGGAGGGATACTGCCCAGGGTTCCATTTTGCCCTCTGTTTTCAGTTGGTCAGCATTCCACGCTTGCTGGGCATGTTCAGTCCTGATTAAGTGTTTTCTGCAGAGTTTTGTTTTGTTTGTACTTCTGTAAGCTTTAGGTTCCCCACTGCCTGCCCTCCTGCACCCTGTGTTGGCTGATACCTTCCTCCTGTGTGTGGGTGGTACCATTTTGTCTGAATAAGGTCTGGCACTCAAGGGAACTGAGATCACTCTTGGCATGCGTGATGGTATGGTATGCAAATTGTGAATGCTCGTATGCAGACTTGTGCCTTCCAGATGTTCTGGATTCCAACTCCCATCAGCCCCAGCCAGCAAGGATGATAGGAATTTTGTTCCAAGAACATCAGGAGGACAAGAAGTTAGGGAAGACAGGTGGAAAACTGAATAAGCCTGCCTGACTATAAACCTTGCCATGTCTGGTATACAACTTGCTATGTCTCTACATAGCAGCTTAGGTGACAACCATATTTTTATTTACTCCTCTTCTTCTTTTTTGTCCTAGTGTGAATGATATTGTGGCTCTGGGTCCTGACAGTTTCTACGCCACCAATGACCACTATTTCACAGAGCTCATCTTGATCTACCTGGAAACATTCCTAGGCCTTACCTGGACAAATGTTGTCTACTACAGCCCGAAAGAAGTTAAAGAAGTGGCGTCAGGATTTTACTCTGCCAATGGCATTAACATTTCACCTGACGGGAAGTAGGTATCTTGCAGGTGGCATGGCTTATACGTCGTAAAGGAATTTTTTTGTTTTGTTTTGTTTTAAAATATTGCTCTCCTTTAGTCAATGCAGTCTACAAGGAGGCTAACATAAATCCAGAGAGTTCAGATTTAAGCACAGTTTTTTTTAAAAAAAAAAAACCCCACATACATTACAACAACTAAAGAAAGAGCAGTAATGGGTAATAAATGTAAACAGCAGCAAGGGGGTCCTCATGATGCCCTGGTATTTCTGATAACTTTTATCTTGGCAATAAAGTGAACATACAGAAGGTACAACTCATCGTCTCTTGGTTTAAGCTGTAATTCATCTCAGTGTCTACATTGCACGATAGCATTTCACTGTTAATGTTTAAATTGACTTATCTGGGTCTATGTTTGAACTAGCTTTGGGTCCCAGCCAGGGGATAGTAACCCTTCTTTACTCACACGAGTTATTTGGAGGGTTTTCCTCCTCTCCCCCCTGGAAACAAATCTTCAACCAACTAAGGGAGGAATTTGACATAGAGCTAAGGAAATTTTTCACTGCTTTGCACTGACAGAGCGATCTGCCCTCTCCTGCCCCAGCTGACAGGCTGTCTTCCTGTCACACACACCCCAGAGTCGGTGGGAAAGAGAAGGGGGCAGGGTGGAGCGCTGAAATCCTTGTGTGGGCTTCTGCTGGTGGGACCAGTTAATTGAACCCAGGCCAGTGAAGAAGCTAGAGAAAGGCAGGACACCCCTTGATAGTCTTTTGCAACTGTGGGGAACCTTTGGCCTTCTGGATATTGTTGAACTACACCCTCCGTCCTCCCCACCGGCATGGATAGGGGTCAGGGACGAGAGTTGTAGCCCAGCACATCTGGAGAGCCAAAGGATCCCCACCACTGCTGCATGGAAAGCTTTTTCACTTGAGCTCCAAGCAGAAAATCCAAGGAATGCCTATGTGATTTCTGTATCCACAGCATCTCTCACGGAGTTGGGTGGGTGGCAGTGCCTACAGTGGTCCTCCATTTGTCCAAGCACATTGCGTTTTCCAGAGCTGTTTTTAGAACAGCGTCAAGCAGCAGAGTGTGGGTTGGTTTTTGTTGACATTAAAGTACTGACACTTTCTGCTTCTTTTCCAAACAGATGCTTCTTTTTAAGAAAGAAATCTGATGGGCATGCGACTGTTTTTTTTTAGTTGCTAGCCCTGCTTGCTAAACTAATGTGATATTTGTTTTCCTGAAATGTAATAACTAAAGCGCTAATGTCATACTTGACATCGACCTTAACGTGAAAATGAAGTGATGGATTAACTTTTAAATGTGCTAAATCAATGTGTGAACAATGTATGAGTGACAAGGACTCTTCACCACACTCCACTCACATACTTCTATTTAGGTCAGAGAAATAAAATAACTGTTTCTGAGATAATTGATAGTGGAGCCCTCCCCCCAAACGTACCAAGTGCACATTTCCCTGTATGCATGAACAAGCCTTGCACTGGAACAGCCCCTCCTCCTTCCCCCTCTCAGCAAATCAAACGCTGTTGCATCAGAATGGTTTGTTTGTGCAAACCATAGTTTGGATATAACAGCAAACCATCATTCCCCCCCTCCAAAAAGAGGAGGCATGCAGAGTGCATGAGCTCACAATACTGTTCCAATCCAGAATACCCTTGTTTGAGAGCACGCTCTCCAATTGAGATGGGTTAGCAAGGATGAATATAGGGAGAACTGTTTGGTGGTTTTTCAGGATCTTTGGTTTCCTTGCTATTTTGAGGAATACATAGGTAACATCCCATCTATTTAGTTATCCATTGCATTTATATACCACCTTTCTGCCAAGACACCCAAAGCGGTTTACAATCTTAAAGTACTAAGACATATTATATAGCAAGTAAAATTGAATCAGGGAAGGGACAGTCCAACTGGAGCTGTCCCCAACGTTGCCTATGTTTTGCCTCCCTCACCCTACGGGTGAATCTGTAGGATCAGTTACCACAATGCAAGGGTGGAGAATCTGTGGCCTTCCAGATGTTGTTGGACTTCCACCAGCCCAGCCAATATGGCCAATGTTCAGGGATGGTGGAAGCTGGGAGTAGTTCATCAGTATCTGGAAGGCCACAGATTCCCCACCCATGCCATAAGTAAACTCATTTCTATTTTAGGAATCTCCCAGAGGAAGGAAGGAGGACTACACAAATCAGTATTCCCCCCCCCCAAAAAAAAAACCACTGGCACTGTAAATTACCAGGGCCATCTGTTTTGAGCTCCTCTTATGAGTGCATTCATGAAATATTTCATTGTGTTCCAAGTCGAAGTTATTTTCTTACCTGTAGCTAAAAAGGCATTCATGAAACTTTCACCTGTTTAATTTCATTTCAAGGTATGTCTATGTTGCTGATCTGTTCGGTCTAAGCATTCACATCTTCGAGAAGCATGAGAATTTGAGTTTAACTCCTCTGAAGGTAAGCCATGGCCAGTTTAGAAATGAGCCTAATGCAGGTATGCTGAATATCTGAAACAAACCATGGACTTTAGGCTGTTCTCCTCCACACAAACCCATTGATACTGTTTTGTGTTCAGAATGTGTGTGCATGCATACCCATCCATTTGTTACCTTTAGTGAAGCCTTTGCAACCTGAATGCTTCTCAGGTGTTATACCCCTCCTCCTCCTCCTCCTCCTCCTCCTCCTGTTTTAAATTTTGGAGATTTAGCTTACGTTTTAAATTTTGGAGGTTTAATTTATGTTTTTAATTTTGGAGATTTAGCTTACGTTTTAAATTTTGGGGATTTAGTTCACGTTTTAAATTTTGGAGAGTTAATTTACATTTTTAATTTTGTGCATTGCGTACCTTATTGTTGTAAGCCACTTCGAGACAAGCGTGGTGAAAAGTGAGATGTGCATTTTTAAATGTATAAATAAAAATATATTTTTTTAAGTGTGTTGTCAGGCAAACAATGCTAGCTATGGGTAAAAGAATGAATCTTCAGCTTAGCATATGTCAGCTGCAAGCTTTACTTACACATTGTGTGGTTTCTTCTGTGTGCTTCAGGTATTGCCAGTGGACACTGTAGTTGACAACATATCGGTCGATCCTTACACTGGAGACCTTTGGCTGGGATGCCATCCCGATGGCATGAAACTCATCTCCCATGATCCAGAAAACCTTCCTGGTGCAGAGGTTAGTAGGAACTATTTTGGCAAGATGTGTGATAGCTTTTCGGTCACCATAAATGAGAGCATGGGTGATTGACCTTTGACCCTGTAGATGTTGTTAGGCTACGCTAGTCATCCCTGTCCATTGACTGTGCTGGTGTGGAGTTGGACCCCAACATCAGTGGGGGTGGAGGACAGTTAGCCACTCTGGAATGAGAGGGTATTCATCCTTAGCAAGAAGATTCTGCCTTAAATTTGACAGGAGGACCTTTTTAGTTCTTTAAACTTATTTTGAACAGTTTTCAGACCAAACTTGTGTTAACGTGGAATTTTTGAAGTGGTGACAGAAGGCAGCCTCGTGACTCATTAGCACAGATTTTATAGCATGTGTCAGACTAGCTGATGTTAATCTTTATAATTTTTCAGGTCCTACGTATCCAGGGCATCCTTTCGGAGAAGCCTATAGTCACCCAAATGTATGTTGACGACGGGTCAGTAATCCAGGGGTGCTCAGTTGCAAACGTGTACGACAATCAGCTGCTTATCGGCACCGTATTTCACAGAGCTCTTCGCTGTGAACTGTAGTTTGCTCATCCTGGACTTTGTCGCAGTGGAAAAGGTCAGCCTTAATCTGAGCCAAGCTTCCTATCAGATGCAGTTCTCAAATGGCTAACTTCAGCACACTTTGCATTAAAAGTTGACAAGAATGTCCCTGGCCTTCCTCACCCACCACCCACTTCAAGAAGGAGGTAACACAAGAAAAAAAAATACGTTTTTAAAAAGGAAAGCAGCAACACTGGAAGATTATGTTGACTTCTTTTGACAGTGTAATTTAACAGACAACCTCAAGTAATGCCTGCATCCATAAAGAAATGGATGCTAATTTGCTATTTTTCTGGATGACCATTGATGACTTTATTGGTGGGAGTGGGTGAGTTTGTTGGTGGGGTGGGGGGAATAAAAGATAATCCTTAACGACTAATTGATGGTGTTGCTTCTGGAGGATTTTGCTTTCATCTAAAAGGTTCCCAAGGACATTTGAGACCTCATGCATTCTGAGTTTCTCCTCTTCCTGTATCACCTTTTCCACTGTTAAGGAAAACTTTATACTTAGCAATTATGCCTTTCTGTCATTCCTAGGCAGAGACACATTTAATGCCTACTTCAAATGTGACCTGAAGAGGGATGGCTCTGATTCCACTCTGTCTATAGATACAGAGCTCCCTCCTTCCCTCCCTCAATAATTGCACCTATCAGCTGCCCCAAAGGAAGTGGAGATGGGTCTAAATCCATTCCCCGCATTTTAAAAAAAAGAATTCCATGTGCCTACGCAATAGCTGTACCCAGAAGAGGAACCATGTGCAGAGCAGCAATTGTTCCTAAACTGGCTAGGAATATGCAAGTGGAACTCTGCTTTCTGACACACATGACACATAGCTGCATTAAGGTTAGTATGACCAAACCTCTCTCTTTTTCTGAAAAGAGCACCATGCCACTGCCCTGTAGTGCTGCGGGATAATGTCCCTAAACCTCTTCTATATATTTGGAGAGAAGAAGCAGGTGTGCTCAGAGAGAGGAACACACTTTGCACCCGAAATGTCCCAGGTTTGATTGCTGGCATCTCCAGGTAAGCATGGGAGATTTCCCAGTTTTGAAATGCTGGCGAGATGCTGCCATTCAGTGTAGACACTGCTGAGCTAGATGGACCCAGTGGGCTGACCGTATAATGGGTTCTTGCCCAAGCACCACCTTTTCAGCCCCAAAGCACAGCTTGCGCTCACTTCATAGTTCACAAGTACAGAAAGTGTTTGTCCCACTGGCAGTTTGCTCATTGGATATAATCTGTGTCTTCAAACAGCAGCAGAAGAAGCTGGGTAATGTCTTTCGAAGGGTAGAAGTCTGTTGGTTTTTCCCTTCTCCTTTCCTTTTGCAGGTGAGAAGGAGAAATTCTTCCTCACCTTATTAGCAGTAGCCTGGCAATAACCTGGCACAGAGCCTAGAACAAACTGTCACCTATGCAATCAACTTTATGCAAGGGGTATAATACAGGGATATTGCAGTATGTTCTACTCTTATCGCAGAGGCTGATTTTTAACTTAAAAGTTGGCTGCCAAATGAATTGCTCAACTGCATAGATCAAGTCAATTAGGTTTCTTAATAAAGTAAATAAACAATTTCTCAAAACGTTTTTGGGTTGTGCTGATCTCAGCCAAATGCATCCTATGAAAACTGCAATCACAGCAGTCTCTGAAAGACAATCTCAAAGCTACTGGGTTGCCCATCACCGTATGGCAGGGGTCAGGAACCTCAAGCCCATGGACCAAATGTGTCCGTCCATCCAAGCCTTTTTCACCTCCAGCCCTTGAGATCCTGCTGCCTCTCCCTTTGTTAGACTCCTCACTGGCCCTGTGCTGTACTGCTTCTCAAGCGCTTTTGCCGTGTGTGATATGTCCTTGAACTGTGGTCCAGCTGCTTGCATGCCTGTAGGGAGAGATGGGTTCAGCACATGCAGACACCTCTGGATGGCATATAACCCTCTGGGAGGTTGCTCATTAGGGAATGCTGCCCATGGGCTAAAAAATCCCCTGCTCCACTATCTCTGAAAATGTGGCCATATTTACAACAAACCTCCCACTCTACTAGCATGTTCTTTGCATGACGATCAACATATCCTAACTTGTTCTGTTTAAATAGCTTTCTCCCCAGTTTCCTAGTGCATTGCTAGAATGATAATACATTCTATAACAGGCTAAAAATGTTGTCTTTCAATTACTGCTTCTACTATTCGGGTAGGTAGCCGTGTTGGTCTGACGCAATCAAAATATATATTTTTTAATTGTCCAGTAGCACTTATACCCAGAAGAAACTTAGTTGGTTTATAAGGTGTTACTGGACAATTTTTTTTAAAAAAAATTCTATTTATTTATTTCAATTGCTTCTACTAGTGAGTTGTCTTCATTGCTGGCCTTTCTGAAGTCACTGTAGCTATTTTCTACATCTATCAAGAGTTAAGGTTCGCTGCAGAGAGGCATTGTGAGCAATGTTTGGAGATATTAAGACACTGCCTCCTTTTGTGAGTTTTGACGGAGTCTTCCCTTATCATTTGGGCAGCTTTCAACTGAACTGATGAAGTGGTTACCGTACATATTCTGAACTGCAGCTGTAATTGCCTCTTCTTAGTGGTGCTGAATTTTGATGGGCTTCAGTCTTTGCTGAGAGAATTGATAATGTGGGGGGGGGGGGAGGTCTTCGCAACTTCCTTCCCTGCTGTTCCGTTTGCGAGTTTTCTCTGCCTCTCCTCGGTCGTTGCTTGCTTGATTTGCTGCTGCTTTGGTGCAATTTTTAAAATAAAACTTTAGAAGACGTCTTCCCTATGGTATTCCAGCCAATTGGGGATCACATAGAGAAAAGAGGATGTCATAGCAACATGCAGTTGCCAATTAAAGTTGGCCATATAATTATAGCAAAGAAAGCTCTCACAGTGCCCTTAGTCAGAAAGGAAAGGGGGAATGCACCCACACACTCTAGGCAACTAGTTGATATTCTCCATCTTGCCTTATGCTGGTGCTTTTTCTGCCCACCAGTGCTGTATCTTCACTCCAATTTAGCTCCAGTTATGTATGATCAGTTGCATCAAAATACACACTCAAATGTGTTCCTGAGTGTGTCTTTGTCTGTAGTGCTCTACGGATGGGAGATAGTTTCAAGCCATTTGGAAACAAAACAGAATGCCTATCCAACTGCCCCAGCTAATAGTAACAAACCTTTATTGTGGTCCAAAGACCCATAGAACAATTTCAGAACAAAACACAGTTAAGACAGCCAACCACAAAAGAGAGAGAAACCGAGGCGGTCATTTTGTTTTGTCTCGAGCTTGGTGATCTACGTTTCTTTTTGACTTCCGAAAGAAACTTTGCCACGGAGAAACTTTGCCACTTTGTCAACACCTTCGTAGTCTTATAACCCGCAGGATTTCTAGGGGAACTAGGACAACAGAACCAGTTTGAACTTTTAAGTGTTGGCAGGATTAGCGGACAATGAAAGTACACATAGGTGTTGCTTACCAAACACAACGCGTTCTGTGGAAACTGTTTGTTAGGCAAGCATTTGGATAATGAATCCCATGATTTCCACTACTTCCTATGGAAATACTTCTAATGCGGGATTTGTCTGATTTCTTCCCCCTGCCCCTCTTCATGGTTTCTTCTTGAAATGGCTGCAGCCAAGGGGGGTGGGATGATTTGTCCAATCTATCCTGCTTACTGATTTGTCTGATCTTGCTCCCTCACCCTCTCCATGGTTTCCACCAGAAAATGGCTGCCACTGACTAGCAAAGCGCAAACAAAGGAAGTTGGCTGTTTGGCTGTCTGGATCTGTGGAGCATATAGCAAGGTTTCTGCAGAATTATTTACATGCATATAAGCGGATTTTTGAATAGCAAGCAAGTGGGTAGAGGGACCTGCCTATGCAAACACTTTAATCCTACCCTTAAACCTTCTGGTCTTGCTGGAACGGGCACTTCAGGTATTTGCTGCAGCCTTGCTTTTTTACTTTCATGCCAAGCTTTTAAGTCAGCTGGGCAGGGCTGATTTCAGCCAAGCTTCCCTGAGGCAGTTTTGCTTATAAAGCATGGGGTTTGTTTGGCAGACCGAAAGAACATTTGTTGCCCAGCTACTTTGAAATTGGTTTAAAGTTGCTCGGTAAGTAAGTGCAATATTAAATTCTAAATTTAGAGCCAAGGCTGTCATCTTTTAGTTGGGGTGAGGGACTGTAAAGTCAGGTTTGAGTCAGTTGGTGAAGGCAGCTGAAGAATCTGGTTTTAAGGAGGCCTCAGATACAGCATATAGAGGCACACATCACAACATTCATGCCACTGAGGAAGTCCTAAGCCTTGTGGTGTTTTTTTTCAAACTTGTGAAAAGCTTTCCCGTTTGAAGGAAAACCATTACGCAGCTGTGGGAATTTTCAACCCCAGCAAAATGTACTTGTCAACTTCTGAGTACTCCAAAGAGCCTGAGGTGAAAGCATAGAGGCCTCCTCCTCTCCTTTGGTGTTATGCTGCATAAGGTAGGCCCATGGCCATGTGACTGGAGGCTGTTTTTGACTCGACACAGGTGAACAAACACAAGCTTGTACCAGGTAATTCTGAGGGGAGGGGGCCTTTTTGATATGATACTTCTCACATAATTTGCCGCTGCGCAGTTGAAAAACTTAAAAAATAGTCACTGTTAAGGAGCCCCAAACTGGATCAGGACCATGATGTGTGGAAGAGGAGTGTTTACCTGTTTTGTGGGGGGGCTGGCCAATTCCCTCAATAAATGGGAGTGAGGTAACATGATTTGCTTGACAACACTCCTTGTCAGTAACAATTTAGAGGTCCCCTGTCTGTGGTAGTGTTTACTAATATCAAACAGCAAGAACCCTGAATAATGTGGAAGGAAAACTTGTGAGCATTTCTCTACTAGGGGATCAAAGCAGGGGTGAGGCACATTGGAAACAAAACCAAGTTTATTTATGCATACTCAATGAGGGTTAAAGCTTGGTGGTTAATCCGCTAAGGCACAACACTGAGCTTCAGTCAAAATCACTTTACAAGAAATTAAGAACTTTAACGCTGGCACTTAAAAACCTGTTCCTAAAATGGCTATTTTGCTCTAAGTCAGTAAAACACTTGCAGCCCCTTCTAGAATATTTTCCTTCTCCTCAGAGAAATAATCTGGGTTGCCCTGCCCTATCCACCCAGCTAATCCCTAGCCAAGACCCAACTCAACCCTATTGGTCAGTTTAATTGTCAGGTCCTAACTTTTAACACTCTACTCCTTCCTGATTGGCTTACACTCCACACAGCCCTGATGACCCATGGTCCATCTGTCATGGGGGGTTGGATAGGGCTGCCATAAATCCAGAATTTCCCAGACGTTGCTGGGATCTGGCTGTCGGAAACAGTGTCCAGGCGGAAATCATTGAAACGTCCAGAAAAGTCGACCTATGGCAGCCCATGTCAGAAGTGTAGATTTTGGTGAATTTCCGTAAGAGTAGCTCAAAAACTGCGAGAGGCAGTGAAGGATAGGCATGCCTGGCGTGCTCTGGTCCATGGGGTCACAAAGAGTCGGACACGACTGAACGACAACAACAAGCTCAAAAACCTTTTCTTCTTCTTGAGATCTTGCAAAAAGGAGCTCAACAACTTTGGGCAAAACTAAAAAAAAAAAAACCTTTAAAAAAAACCCAAAACTTAACTGTTCTGTCCGGGTTTTCACTTTTTGAAATATGCTTGGGAGAGATTTCTGAGCAGGACCAGAATGGGGGGCAAAGGCTTCAAACTCCTCCTTTCCCCATGTCTCCCACACTGATCTAGTGACGCTACAGTGACTCAATAGCCTGTCTCTCTTAAAAATGGTATATGTGTGTATTCCATGCAGGGCAAGCTCCATGTTGAGGAGGGAGGGTGGGCTGAACAAAGTGTTCCAAGATTACGGCCCCTCAGAGCCATAGCTATGGGCAGAGGGGAAGATAGCTAGGTTTTCTTTTGCCCTGGGTGAAAACTCCAGAGGCTCCCAGCCTGTGTGTGCTTATGCAAATGTGTGTTCCAAACTGGGTCTTTGACCCAAGTGAAATAAAGCCTAGTAGCAGCAATGCTCAAAGGGTGGCTGGGATCTGATGCTTTAGTGTCCCACAATGCTCCAGAGTGCTCCATGCAGGGCTCATTCCAGGCCACTGCAGGAATTCAAACAGAGGCTCAGACATAGAACTCATTTCATAGAATTGTAGTTTGGAGGGCTGACCGTGAGGGTCAACTGCTCCAGCCCTCTGCAATGCAGAAATTCTTTTGCCCAATGTGGGGTTTGAACCCACGACCCTGAGATTAATTATATCATGCTCTAGTGCCAGCTAAGGGTTAATGCTAAGAAGCCCAGGGTGCTTTCCGAGACAGAACTCAGCATTTCCTTTCCCCCTTTGCTGCATGCAAATTTCACCACGCTTGTGGGCCTAGCCTTCCCCAGAGCTGCAGTGAGCTGGTGGGGACAAAACACAATCTCACCGAGGAGTTTCAGTATTTCATTTATTGCATCCGTTGTCTAACAACAATACTCATTGGCAATAAGTTTATATACACTAACAAATTAATCACAGTTTTTTTCTTTTTAAAAAAAGAATCTGTAAGAATACGAAGGGCAACTGGATTATTATTATTTTTTGTTCTTATTTTTATCTTAATGCCTCCAAGTAACTAAACGTAGAGAGGAGATGTTGTTTTTTTTCCTGGGAAGTTAAATCTTTTGAAAAAGAAGGACAAATTAAGAAAGCACAAGCATACAAACTCAGACAGGGCATTGCAGCAGCATCTTCCATGCAGATGATTTGACACCTAGATGTACAAAACTAAAAAAATAAACTAAAATACCAGGATAACATGCAATTCATACATTAACACCTCCCCAACACACAGTTCCCCCTCCCCCTCCCCTTTGACTGACAAGCCAACACTCTTGTTTCAAAGCAATGGGGTCACACAGTGCACTTATTGAGGGTGGCTTTGGGCTGTCTTGTTTTAGCCAGATGCAACACTAGCTAAGCCAACAATGCTTTGTATTGGAGTTATGAATGCAAAAACTACTTACAAAAGCAAGAGCTAAAGTGACAAACTGACAAGGGAAATATTTCTGGCTGGGCAAGTTTTTCCTGGGGTCATTGCCATTTAGCGGTTTTGCTGGAATTTTAAATTGGCTTTTTTGCTCTTCTTCTGGGGTCTACTTCAGTAGTTCCGAGTTATCCTTTTCCTATCTAGCTGTGGCCCTGTGCAGCTAGGGGTGTTCACAGTAAGCTCAAGGCTCCATCAATGTCCATTGAATGCTAACCCCAGGAGCTGCCCCAGCCTTCTGAAATCAAAGATGATTATTTTTTTTATAGCCAAAGGCTCATTCACCAAGCACCGCTGCTTCAAGCCATTTGTTTCACTGGTAGTTGTGCAGGAAAGAGCGTGTGAACCTTTCCCTATAGGGTGTAGGAACTCCTTCCTGCACTGTGAAGATAAAATCAGAAGTCGTGAGTCATCGGTGGAGAACCTATGGCCCTCCAGATGCAGCTTCCATCAACCCCAGTCAGTGTATCCAGTGGTCAGGGATGATGGGAGTGACTGGAAAGCTTCCCCATCCCTAGCCTAGGTCAATAGCTGAAGACCATACTGTAACTCCATGAGAAAAGTGCTCCAGTTTCCAGGAGGGGGAGATCCAGCATCGGTATCCCCCTCGTATTCTGCATCCTCTGATGTTGCCTTCACAGCGTTATGAGGATACTAAGAAAAATGGCTATTTGAAGTGCACTAAAATAAGTGGAGAGGTGTGGTGCATCACAAACATCCAGATGAAAGAAGCAACCACTATTTGCAGAAAAGGAACTTCACGTTCTAAATAAGATGCATGCACCTTATACTCAAAACCTACAAAGGTCTACTTTCTTTTTCCAGTTATGAGAATTGACTCTTCTTGTGCCCAGGTCAATAGCGGCATCACAGCGTTTCAAATTGCCATCTTTTCAGCGTCAGAGGAATGCAATGGAAATAAAGGGGGAGGAGGAGAAACCATCAACCCAAAGGGACTGTGAAGTATGCGAATGACTCGACAATTGCAAGTGTTGATTGGCCAAGTCACAATCCGGCTTGGCGGAAAAACTACTCAAACCTTTCCAATAGAATTCAAGCATACAGTTTACAAAATATCCAAAAGAAGTGATTTCTTCTTAATAGCAAATCTCTACTAAATTGATTCTGCCAAAAGAACAACATGCATAAAGACATCCAGAGAAAACACTGGGAAATAGAAGTTTTAAGAAAACGTTCTGTTTAAAATCTTGTGGTCCCTCAACTATAAAATGTTTTAACGGACAACCATTTCACTTGCTTAACATGCAAGAGGTTAGGCCCAGAGTCAAATTCTTTCCTGCCTTGTGGTGAAGAGTCATTTTCCTTGGGGTCTGCTTGACTAGCACCCTCTTGTGGGCTGCCTATATGTTTCAGGCTCCATGCCCGACTTCCGAAGCCACATATATCTGTGCGCAAAAATGGGCACACGCAAGTCTGTTTTCAAAACAGTTCACCTCTGAAAACATTCCAGTTTTGCTGAACATCTCATTATTTTGATTCAATGAAAAATAAGTCCAAAATCAACTCTATACCCTCTGTTTACGTACTAATTTCCTTAAATTAGCAGAAACTTCCAAACTACGCAAATGAACACAGTCTTGAGAAAACGTCTCTTTTTCTTCTTTCCAGCATTCTTCGCAAAGAAACAAGTTTGCTGATGGGGTCCCCCGCCCCATACTTAGGAAGAGAGAAACAAATCCATACTTTCTCCTGCTGAGGCACAGCTTTAAGTACTGTTTCTATGGTTATAAATAAGAGAAACCTAGAGGATTTATTCCTATATCACAAAACATATTGGTCTGAATGTTAAATAAATGGCACTAATTCTCAATTATACCTGACAACGTTCTGGAAACAGCTCTCAGTTTGTGTGTCTGACTTGGCGGTCATTCGGTGTTAAGCATTCATACAAATCATGTTTATGCAGGGGAGAGACTTTCAAGGAGCTGGGCAACATCTTGAAAGTGAGATGCAGAAAGGGATCCTAAGCATTAATTAAAAGGGAAACAAGAATGTTATCACACTGAAGGCAGAGACGGAAGGGCAACCTCCCGATGGCAACAAAATTATTATCACCCACCGTCACCTCCGACCCCCTTTCTGTACTCAAGAAAGACCTTCTAAAACGTACATACCCCGTTTTTAAGAGCTTTCCCTCTTAACGCGTGGGTCAACAAACTAGTGCAAAGTGTCATACAATGATGCCTTCAAAAGACACACTAGCTATGTAGCAAACCCGTTTCTCTCTTTGGGTCTTCAGTCTCACAGTCCTGTTTAACCAAACGCGAGACTAGTGCAATGAAAAAGAACAGCAGTGGAAAGTCCTTTTCTCTCTTCTTAAGTGACTTACCGCCCAACCATCACAGACTTTGCATAAGGGGGATCCTTCTGCATGTGTGCAGGCCAGCAATGCTTCTGCCCCAGAGGGATAGATGCACACAGATATGAAGGCTCCAGTGTGCAGAACACTGTGACAGGCGATGGCTTCACCACCTACTTCAGGCAGGATGAAGCCCTTAGGCTACCTCATTTCCCACATATTCTGTAGGGCCTTTCCTCTTCCCAGACTGCAAGTGGGTAACCCAAACAACACAGGAGGTGGCCAGGCAGCGGTTGGGAACACTGCAAAGCATTGTTTTTTTTATCAGGTTCCGACTGAGTTTGGACTGCATGAACTGAGTGGGTCCTGCCCCTGCAGACTGCCCCCCCTTGTACTGCCCAAACACTCATTCCTGCATTGGAATCTTTAGTTTGCAGGGAGCTTGGTTAAGCACCTAACTTTGCCGGCTGCTAACAACACTACCCTACTGGAGAATGCAAATTGTTGAAGGTTTGGATTATAACCAAAATATGTAGCAGCCCTCCTTGGCGGTTACAAAGCAGGTGGGAAGCTGCTGAATCGGTGTGCTGTGGCTGAGCCCTGTCTAATGGAATGAGCAAGAGAAGGAACTCAGGTGGAGCCCACACTTTGGGGGCAAACACGGCTAAATGTCAGTGCAACACCCCCACCCCAGCTCTGGGGTATGCTCCAGAGATCAGTGTACTTTTATTACAGGTCTGGGGAATGCTCGGGATTGGCAAAATCTGAGCTAATAACGAGGGGAAGAAGAAGTGCCCCATTCTCCAGTTCCAGTATACCGTATGGACCAAACGCTCTTGACTGTCATCTGAACACTAAAGGCGGCTTACAGTTCCTAGGAGCACATCTCACTTTGGCTGCAAACAAGGGGAGCCCAGACAACTGAGCATGTCTTTGCCGACGCCTGGTCCATGCTGGCTGGCTGTGTCTTCCGTAGGTGAGTGGCAAAGGGCAAGGTCTGTGCAGCGCATCTTCTCCTACCATTTGAAAGGCAAGGAGGGGAAGAAGCTATGGTTGCCGGGCTGAAAACTGTTGAGAAACAAGCTCCAGCAATGCTCATGCCAGGACCGCTTCTCCTATGACATTGGAAATACCCTTCTGATCTCCTTTTAAATAAAAGATTGGAAACACTTTTAGGAGCATTTCAGAAATGTTTAGAAGAGGAGGAGCAGAAAGAGGAACAAGCAAAAGCTGCCTCATGTCCATGAGCAGGAGAACCCTCCCCTTGCTTCCTCTGTTCTGCTTCAAATATGCTCCCCCATTTGCATTTTATGCATTTCTTTCTTAACTGTAGTTCTTTAGGAGTGTCTTTTTTTTCCTTTTACATTTTGACCACTTTCACTTTAAAAAAAAAAAACAGATTAAAATTCAGTGCTCAATTCCCAAATTGCCACCAAGCAATAAACGAAGAAAGAGAACAATTACAGGATATAAATCAAAAGTAGTTATCTGCGGCGATAAAACCCAATTTACATGGTCCTAAACAGCAGGGATGCAAAAAATCAATATACAACGCAATATAGTCCCCCAGGGATCTTAGAAAAACAAAAGAGAGGATATAAATAATGTAAAGCAGAGGAATGTGGTCATAGAAGTTACTAGTATATACATCCAGTTTAAATTACAAGCATGTAAACATAACTTAAAAGAGAAAATGGGCATCTAATGCATTTAACCTTAATGCATTCATAGCTAAAAATAGTACATCTCCAGTTTCTCCCAGATAATCTTTTTTATCTAAACAAAACCTTTTAAACTCTTAAAATAAACCAAATAACACTAGTCTGACCAGATTTTCATCTGAGTTTTCTATTGAATTTGCCTCTTGAGAAGTATTTTTTTAAAAATGCCCTCTCTCCAGAGTCATACGGGGTGTGATGACCTCCCCCAAAGCATCAATATATCTAAAACTGTGTCCTTGACTGCTGAGCTTTGTTATTCTAGCTGCAGATTTTCAGTTCAAATGTTGTATCGGAAACATGAAAAAAAAACCTGCACCTGGCTTGTGGGGATGCAGAAAGTCATCTGAGAGATGAGCCACATGCAGCGAAGCATGTACAAAAGAAAAAAAGGGGGGGGAGAGACTGTCATGGCTGAAACGACAATGTGACGGGACTTGCTAGCAGCACTCCAATGAGAAGCCCAGGTAGGCTTTCAAGTAAATCCGGCAGCTAAAATGTATACAGCTAAAATGTATAAATGATTAACAGAATCCCTTTAATTGCATTCACCATTTGAGCCCAATTGTCTGCCTGTTGAACCTTAGTCCCTAGTTCTGTGAAAGGCAGCACCAAGAGCTAACCAAAAATGAATTAACCACAGAACAGGTGGCTGGAATCAGGTCCTCTGCATCTGTGCAATGCCCCCAAAGGGAAATGAGGCTGTTGTGCAACATTTACTGAAAAGTCTCGATTGCAATACCGGGATTCCTTTTCACTTTCTTCTCCCCTGCATCATTCTACTAACAGTATTTAATTTTGAAACTCACATTGTCTTAATTGGCATCTCTCTCCCTCCCTCCCCCCCTCTCTTAAGTACACATTTTAGCCTTAACTAGTGTTCATTCTGCAAGTCAATTTCAGCAGGTCAAATCCCAGGTCTGCAACCAGCCAGTCTCATACTTGCTCCCATCCACCCCTTGCCCCTCATCAGCCCCCCCCCCCAATGCTCTATGCTGAAAATGGGTGGGGCATATTCCTTAGAAAAGAAACAAGAGTTTTCCGTCCACTATCAGTAAAAAAAAAAAAAAGGAATCTCATATAGCATGCTACAGGTAGGAGTAGCTAGGGACACCCCCCCTGACCCCGAGGAAAACAAAGGGAAAACTGGCTTCCAAAGTTCTAGCACAAGCCCAACCTAGTATTAGAAACCCATCCTCACCCGCATGCTAAGAGGGTAAATGTTACTCTCTGCTCTCATAATAGCAAGTTAAGGCCCTGCTTCCTTCTTGAGCAAAACCGCTGTGTAGTTCACAAGGGAAAGGGGGGGGGGGAGAGAGAGAGGATTGCCTCCCTCTCTGATGAGCAGGAAGGGCACGGACTCTGCTGCCTGTCATCTCCACTGTATTGTTTCAAGTCTTGAAACCATGGCTGTAGGGATGAAGCCAGCATCACCTGTCTGAGCATCGCTGCGAACAGAGCCCCACTTCAGAGATTTGGGAGATTGAGGTGTCAAAGCAGGGGCGGCTGTTCCCGTGAAAACAAACAATAACTGATACGCAGGTCGACTCCGGTTTGCACGCTTTCACGGGTCCGGTGAAAGCTTCTCAAGCGCCGCCCGTTTCTGGGGGGCAATCTTCCAAGTTTATAGTGCAGCAAGCTGCGTCCTACCGTGTCCTATGCCGATTTACGGAAGGGGCCGGGCACAACCAGCACGATGCAAAGGAGGGCAATTGAGAGGATGGAGTGGGGGTGGGGAAAGGGAAAGGCTCCGAATGCTGGCCCAGACTTGGTTTGCCCAGCCCAGGTATGAGAAAATGCAAAGTGCAGTCACGGCTAGCGGCCGGCTGAGTAGATCAAAAGTACCAGCATGTCCACCAACTGCAGGAAAGTGTAGCTACACAGTGTTCATTTCCCCTATTTATTCTAGTTAAAGCCTCAGATATGAGTACAGAGCTCTGTGTAATGAAGACAAGGAGGTAGGGAAGGAAAACAAGACTCGCTTTTTGAGTTTCTTCCCTGAAAGCCTCTTCCCCGGTTCCTAATAGAATATTCATCAACTCTCATTCATCACTGCTCATTAGCTCCCTCTGTTGGATCTGGCGAGCGCTTCTCCGGCTTCCGGGGCTTCCTCTGAAGCTGCTCTTTTTCTCTCTTCCTAAGTTTTTCCCTTTGCTTCTCCATCTTCTCTTGAGCTTTGCGAGCTTTCTCTATAGACACTCTCATTTCTTTAATTTTCTTTTTAATGACAGCTCTGTCTTGGGAAGATGTCATGCCAAGGGCCTAATGTCAAGGAAAGAAAAGAGAGCAACGGTTTAATTCGTAGTAGCGCCTTCTAAACATTTAAGTTGGGTGGAGAAGAGTCCAGCTTGACACCCTCATTCGACAAAAAGAGGGATAGCTAACTCACACCTGTGTCTTCTGCCTGGTGTGTACAAAAAAGGACTAGTGCAAAGTTTGACTGCATGCAAGCTTCCTCAGTCCACAGTATAAATGCAATGGTCCCCATAAAGGCAGCCCCTGTTGCCTTTGCTTATAGCCTTGCATATCCTGAACTGAGCACCAGTCCCTATACGAAACCTCCCAGTTGTTACTCATCAGCAAGACTGGTTTAAATTAGTCCTGCATGTGTGAGCTGCTCTCACCTAATGAGTACGGGACATGAAAGGTGCATTTGAACGCTTGCTTTCCCCCACTGGGACTGCGCTGCTCTAGAGTGACGGCCTGCCAAGTGAGGGTTCCAGGTGCCTAAAAGCCAGATGTTGCCAGAAGCGATCCCTTAGGCTGATCACTGCTTTTCCAAAAACACTAGCAGGATCAGCATGAGGGGGAATAACAACTACGACATCTCCCTAGCAAATAGCTGCTGCAAAGCCCAGCAAGAACGTGTTTAATGAGCTACTCCTTGATTTGCTTCCAAGTATGGTGCCAGTTGTAGTGGGTAAGCTGACATGTACAAGCGCCTTTTGATGCTGCTGTATGGGGAGCAGTTTAAAGACCCAAAGGGTACGTGTGCCTAAGGGGGCGAATGAATGTGTGTATATGTATGTATGTACACATATCTATATCTACAGGGGTGGCCCCAGGTTAAGAGAGCCCTAGCCAAAATGGGTAAGGGCCCTCTTTTACGTTGATGCGTCCCCCTAAGAGTGGCATTGATGGCAGCATTCCAAGGGTTAGCTGGGAGCCATCGTTTTTAATTTCCCACAGTGCTTTGGGGGTGCCTGACTACAGGGCATTGTGGGAAACTAAAGTTCAGGCTCACAGATCCAACTGCCCAATGTGAAGGGCCCAGGGCAAGCGTTGGCCTGGTGAGCCTTGCTGGGCCCCCAGAAGCTGCCTTCTGGGTCTGCCTATTTTTATGGAAGATAGAACTCACCTTCGTGTGTGTGTGTGTGATACACAGTAACAATAATACATATTATTACAACTCCATTTTCTACATTTGAAGTGACCTGTGACTATTTCCTTGGTAATTTCCCTACATTAATGGTACAAAATTAACACTGCAAGCAGAGGCAGTTGCATGGCACAAAGTGAAATGTGATACAACCAAAATCACTAATAATTTGGCCAAAGATGCAAAACCCCAGGCCACTTAGGCCATTTTGTTCGTGCTCTAGCACTGTCCTTTTTCAAGTTAAAAAAAAGAGAACACTTTTGGTATACAGAATAAATTAAGCCTGGTATATTGAAAACTGCCCATTAACTTTTAACACCGAGTACAGTGCACCCAGGGCTTTATTTTCAGAGATAATGATGTATTCAGGGCTCCAACTGTTATTATATCAGCAGCATAATCAGAATCTCCAGCAACTCGCACTGCTTCCATTATTTGTTACTTGCCAGTGTGGGCTTTTGTTAGTGGGAAGAATATTTTTATTTTATTTTTTGGCATTCAAGACAAATATTTCCCGCTAACAGATCCCTTGGGCACAAACAGAATTCTGAATCTTGTTTGCCACAGTGAGAGGCAATTACCTTAAGCTTACTGCCATCCAGCTGAACGAGGCGCTCTCCGTTTATATTTTGGGCAGTGAATTCAGGGGCATACTGTTCTAGATTCAGGCTCATTAGCCAATTGGAAACCTGTTGCACGCTCCATTCCTGAAAGGCGCGATTCGGGGACTGGCTGTGCTTGGGAGACTGTCCATCATCAAGGATCTGTAACGAGCATATTTCAAAGATCAGGTGTGCGAAGGTGGCATCATCGTTTCACGAGAAAGGCATCACAGCAGCACACTTTCTGATGGCACTCAAATACCCAATGTGCCTAGCCATATGGAAGACCACAAAAACTGGCTTGTTGGGAGTCCACAAACTTCAAAAAGCCCATCTAGTGCGACAGATACAAAGCATTAAAAAATGAAGTGGAGCTGATAAACTGTTGTCTGACAAACTGAGTGGGTTCTCCTGGCCTAAGTTTCAATGGCTTCACACTGCCTGGAGAGCAGCCCAAGCATCTGGAAGAGCCCCCTTTGGTATACTGAGAACCAAAGGACTAACTATTGTTTTACTTTCATCTCAAAGTTGATATGTGCTGATTTAAGACAAGTAAATTTGGCATGGCAAAAGATTTCGTTTGAATATGGCCTTCTCGTGGTGGGAGATGGTATTTACCGTATCAGGGAGCTCATCCAGAAGTGGCACATACCAACTGTTGCCATGAGAGGGCACATTTCAATAAAGCACCACATTGCACAAGTCAGTAGCACAGGTTAAGTCGTGAGAGTTCCTCTGTTGGACTGCATACATCTGAGAATGGCAGCTTCCCTTCAGATGAGACAGTGACCAGGGAACCATGCAAACATGAATCACAAAACAAGGGGAAAAAAGTTATGCTGGGTTAAACCAAAGACCCATTTAGTTTAGCATCCAGTTTCCCACAGTGGCCAACATGGTGCCACTGGGAAGTCCAAAAGCAGGGTATGAAGGTAATATTCATCACCCAATGTATTCCATGGCACACTGCCTCTGAACCTGAAGGCGGCATACAACTGTCATTGCTTGTAGCCATTGATAAGACTCTACCCTCCACAACCTTGCATAAACCAACATGTAGAGGTTAGAGTGTTGGACTGCGATCTGGGGGACCAGGGTTCAAATCCCGACTCAGTCATGACACTCACTGGGGGACATTGAGCCAGTCACAGTCTCTTAGCCTAACCTACCTCAGAGGGTTGCTGTGAGTATAAAATGGGGAGGGAGAGAACCCTGTGTGCCACCTTGAGTTTCCTGAAGGAAAGGTGGAATATAAAGGTAAAATCCTCTTCCTCCCTCTAGTGGCCATCACTCCTCCATCTCATGGCAGCCAATTCCATGCAATAATTTTAGGTTGTATGAAAAAGCAGTTTTCTGTTGTCTGGTCCATACTTACTGCCAATCCGGCCTTTATGTCCCAGGATCTAACTGTGCCTTTTAAAATTCCCCGACACACAAAAAAAGAGTTTTCAAAGGAGAAGAAGTATTAGCATTGTGGTGGTGGTGGTGGGGGGGCTTGAGGGTGAGGGAAGAGTGGCAGGCATGCACTTCAATCCCGCAATCTGCTACCCAAAAGCAAATGTGCCGATGGGAAAGAAAAGAAATGGCTATATACCTCTTGGTACAACCCTCTGCAAAATATCTCATTATAATTCTCACCTCGTCATCAATCATATCCAAGCTCTGAGTCAGCAATAAAGAAAATGGGAAAGAACACATTATGGATACAAATACAGAACGTGTACAACTGTTTAAGTAACTAGCGGATCACTGAGAACCTGCTGAGGACAACAATGTGGCAACAATCACTATTTTTCTAAGATATAATTGAGCTAGTATTAGTTACCCATGCATTCAAATAAGCGGGATTTGCCTGAACATTTGTTTAGCATAGGAGGGAGATGCCATGATGGTTCTAGTGGCTGAAATCTTCAACTGACCTATAGTTATATACCTTTGCTGAGATCAACAGATCTGGAATTTCCCCCCAACTCATGAGTTAATAGGGCAAGAAGTTACAAGTTACTATCTGGGGTCAGTGCTATTTAACATTGGAGGTCTTGATTGCGCCTGGCTATAACTCCTAACCTGAACCATCCTTGGGAGTAGGAAGCCACCCATAGGTTACCCCAATATCCATATGATTTAGAGTATGTATGGGGCATGGAAGAGGCAGGAAAAGTGATTGCCTTTTAACACCCAGTTGAACATGCTTCCCACTAAAAGGCTCAATCGTACTTGGCTTGCAGCAGCTGATGCTCTAACACACTTAAATCCTGAATATAGTTTCTTTTGGGAAACAGCACAGTATTAAACACAGTTTCACCATGGGAAGTTAGTTTGTGTGGCCTTTCTTCTCTACAGAGTGTTTAGGCCTGGGGGTATCGAGGGACAAGATTTGTGTGTAAAAAGAGACGGCACAAAATGTCACGTAACTAATTAGGGTCGCAATCAATGAGCGACAAAGGTCCGTATAGTTAAAGCTATGGTTTTCCCAGTAGTAATGTATGGAAGTGAGAGCTGGACCATAAAGAAGGCTGATTGCCGAAGAATTGATGCTTTTGAATTATGGTGCTGGAGGAGACTCCTGAGAGTCCCATGGACTGCAAGAAGATCAAACGTCCGGGTTTGTGGCGTTTGGGAGCCAAAACGTTTGACTCACAAGGCGTTTGGGATCCAAGGTACGACTGTATATATGAGCCATCTAAATTTTATTTACAGTAGATCCACTGAAATTAATGGACCGAAATTAGCCGTTTTTTAAATATTTCCAATGGATCTACTCTGAGTAGGCCTTGCATTTCATACAACCCTATGTGATTACATTTATGTAGTTGCAATTTAATACAGTTGGCTGGAATTCTGCCTAATAATAATAATAATAATAATAATAATAATAATAATTTTATTATTTGTACCCTGCCCATGTGACTGGGTTGCCTTAGCCACTCTGGGTGGCTTCCAACAGATATAAAAACATAACAAAACACCAGTCTTTAAAAACTTCCCTATGCAGGGCTGCCTTCAGTTGTATAGTTATGACATTGGATGGGAGAGCGTTCGGGGGGGGGGGCACACTGCTGAGAAGGCCCTCTTGCCTTGTTCCATGTAGATTCACTTCTTGCAGTGAGGGAACCACCGGAAGGTGCTCAGAGCTGGACCTCAGTGTCCGGGCTGAACGATGGGGGTGGAGACGCTCCTTCAGGTATACAGGGTCAAGGCTGTTTGGGGCCTTAAAGGGAAGCACCAACACTATGCATTGTGCCTTGAATTTATGTACAGGGCTATGATTTTATAGGATATATGATGTCCTAAGCAGTTTTCACATTTAGTCTTTGACTCAAAATGCATTAGGCCGTAACAAATGGCATGAGGAGTGCACTGAACTTTTTGTTCAAGTCCACCAACAGACACATCCTGTGGTGTTTCTGATTGTGAGCTGCAGTCATAAAAAAGTATTTCCCCCGCAAAGTTAAATTCAGCCAAGAGCTGTTAGCCTATTAACTAATCCATGGGGAGCACAGGAGTTATTTCCTGCTATGGATACCTCATCAGATGACAGTGCTATGGAGTGTGAAAATCCTGGGGTTTTCGGTTCTGTCCCTAAACCGCTCAGATCGGCTGAACTGGTGCTGCTGGGACTGAAGTCGTCATTGAAAGCGAAATTCTGTAAGGAGACAAAGAAGAAAACCAAACCCATCAGTCAAATGGCGGAGAATAGGCCTAAATGTCCAAATGAACTGGCTTCACCCTGCTGAGCACGTACAGCTCAGGAATGGTTGTGATAATTCACATACTGTGGAGTATGAAAGGAAACTCAAAGTGTTCCTCTTTACAGTGTCTTGAAAAATGAAATGTAATGCCATTATCTGCAAGTGATGAAGACAGAGCTTTCTGCACACCTGGATTGCAGTTGCAGATAATGTTGAGCTGAAAGCTCTTGACAGATAACAGTTGTTGGCTAGAATTTGGGTTTGTGTGTGCATGAAAATGGGCTGCCAAAAGATTGATTTTTTAGCGCACGGGGGTGGGGGGGAGGGAGTGGATGATTATTTTTTAAAAGGGGTTGCTGGAAGCAGGCTGGCCACCAGGAGTAGCAGGGAGAATTCTCTCTTTTTAATGTAAATGATAGCAAGAGTCCCGTTGCTGTCTGCCATCTCCACCCCCAACACTTTAGCTGTGCCATTCCAGGGCATTCCTGGAGAATAAAATAGCTGCAACTGAAAAATGATGTCCACCAGTGGGGACTGCAATTTCTCCCTGAGAATAAATGAAATGGAATGAGGCAGAAGATGGGTTTGGAATAATAATGTGACCCAGCAGAAACGCAGGATCCAATGAAGCATCCCAAGGCCTGGAAATGCTAATCCTCAGAAATTCCTGATCTCTATGATATACAGAATTTTACCATTAGGATAAGCTGTTATTTGACCACAACATAGAATTAACTTTTTGTAAGGGGTGTGTGTGTCCCTAGCCAGAAAGGAAGTCGTCCCCCCCACCCCCACACTTGCGATCAGCATCAAAGAGATTCATGGAGTCATTGCTCCTTTCCTTCTGACGGTAACTTTGTATATTATCAAACAATTTAATCAGTTCCCCATGTTTTGTGCGACAACCGCGCTGATTATCTGAAAGATAGGCATAGCTCAACGATCAAAATGAACACAAAACAGACATTTTGCCCCTTATCAATGCAATGAGCAACACATCACATTTTATAGCAAAGACAAGTAACGAGGAGCGATTCCCAACAGAGCACTTTGTGATATGTACATTTGGTAAAATTCATCCAAATTGCCATTAGAGGAATCCTGCAATGGCATACGCCAGGGTAAAAACAACAGCAACAATGCAGTTAAAACTAGCAAACAGACAGACAAAACAGATAAACCCCCAAAATCAAGATATTCATGAAGCTTTTGAGGTTAATTGAAAACAAACAAGCCACATACTCTTAAAAACCAGCAATGGGCTATGTCAACCATACATAAACCCATATCTGTTTTGAAGGTGAAACTTAAAAGGGGAACTGAAACAGAAAAAGCATTCATATATTAAATTTAGCGTTTGGCTGTAGCATACTCCAAAAACATAATGAATACGGTAATATTTCTGGCTAAAATACAAAGGAGAATTTTAAGCATTAGTTTTCATCAGTAAGTTCTGCATGTTATGGCAAGTTTCTTTATTTTGTGATGTTTGTAAAACACAAAGAACATTGAGTCACGACACTTTCGTCTTTCCAGGAGGCTCCTTTGAAGACAACCTCCTGCGCATGCCCTGAAATTTAGTTTTTTTCATTTCGTAGTCCTGGAAGCCTCCAATGTCAGGCTTTGGGCCGAACTAGAGATGAAAGAAGACCTCCCAACACTTTTTCATTTAGTCAAATAATGCAGGCGTGCAGAATGGGAGGTGTGGCGGCCTATTTGCTCACACAATCGTGGCTGTGGTGCTCAACTGATTTCCCCTGAACAGCTTTCCTGATCCAAAATCTCTCTCCCTGCCCCCCTTTCTATCGCACACACAGTTTTCAGACCTACAAAGGAGTGGGATGGTGGAAGGTTCAGATGCTGTGCCTGTTCTCGCCACTGCCTTATATCACCCCAGGTGTGTTTTCTGAGCGTGACAGCCACATCTGTTGGACTTGCTGGCCTAGCAACAGCTCCTAGGGAGAGACTTACGTGAAATATGGCTTGGGTGACTAAGCACTCTGACTCTATTATTTCCCATGAAAACTGGTGATTTTGCCTGCTGCTGAATTTGAGTAAAAGTGTGGGTGGTGGCGGATGGGGGGGGGGAGTTAGACGATAGGATCAAGCATAGTCTGGACCTTAACAGTATTTCCTTTCCTAAATATCTCTGCCACTGCCACTGCTTTGAGCCATTTGTCCAATGTTTGTCCTTTTCCATGAAGACTTTTAAGAATGGAGAGGTTTTGTGCTGGGAAGGAGCTGTCCTCTCGACATTGGCATGACTGCTGCTTACATGGATGGGGCTGAGGAGGTGGGTTCATGTGGATGCACTGGTGGTAGTGTCAGGTGGATGGTCTCACTTTCATTGGCATAGCCCCGGCCTTATCCCCACCCCAGTCCTATCTAGGTAAGCAACAACCATGCTGGTGTCAGGAGCTGGTGTGCCGGGTATAAGGGGCAGAGGGGGCACCAGCTCCCCCAATATGTTTGGGCAGGGGGCAGTGCCCCCCCAATATTGAGGGGGTCGTCACCCCCTGCCGGGCACCCTCTGTGCGCCCCAGCTCCCGCCCTGCAGCCCAGGAGCCAGGCAGAAGCTGGGATGAGCAAGCACAAAGATTGCCCTCTGCACGTCCTGCCCCCTCCCGGCACATGCCGGATGGTGTTATATGATGCGTCACTTGGCCGCACACCCTCAATGTGGGGGACAAGTCGGCGCCCCTGGTAAGGAGAGTGGCTATGACCCACTGCACAGACCACGATCAGTTGCGGGGGCTTGTCTAATAGTGCTGCTTTATGCAGCTCAGGTGAACACAGCTGTAGCTTCAGAAACACGAGGACTTGCTATGTAACCACCTACTTAACAGCTAGTGAGTTAAAAGCAAATGCTGCCACCATGACAGTTCCATGAGGAGCTCTTCTCGGTTTTCAAGCATAACTTTTGTCGAGAAACACTGACACAGGAAGCAAGGAAAAGGCAAGAGCAGACAGAAAGCACAAGGCAACGTACAGTAAATATGGTGTCTCAGTAGGATTTTATCTTTGCTGCAGAGCTTCCCCTTCTTTAAAGCTACACAGCAGAAATAGTGATGCTGAGCATGCCTCTGATTTAAGCACTGAGCTGCAGCAAACATGTAATTTAACCAGTTTCAATTGGAAAGGGCTGTATGGTGTATAACAGAGAAGTGTGTCACCGTGTAAAACATGATGCCCTGAACTGGTGAAACCGAGATCTGAAAATGCTTTTCACAAAGAGATGAAAACAGCCAAGTTACAGAGCTAAGCTTTCCCCCTTTTGCTTTGTAAAAGACAGTGACTTCATTTACCTGCTATATTTAAATGCTGCTTTATTCAAATGAGGTTCTTTTTGCATTCTCCCCCACTGGACACAAATGACCAAATATGCAATGGTTTGGGCTGTGTTTCTGGGCTCCTTGGTTGCAATTACAACTTGGCGGTTCTGTCTGGCTGCTCCCATAAAAGTTTAGTTCATACACACAAAAGTCCAGTTCACACATTGCACAAAGGACAGAAGCAGTGTGCAGGAAAGAACAATAAAAGGCCCGTGAAACCTGGCCTTTGCGGACCTTATTAAAATGAATGGAAGACGTGTAATATGATTTTGTTTCAATGGAGAAGATAGGAAGCTTCCTTATATTGAGCAGAACCCAGCTCAGTATTGCTCACACTGACTGGCAGACAGCATCTTGCACTGGAGACAGTGTCAGCTTGGCTACACATCAACCAAGGCGTGTTTTCAGAGCACAACAATCACATAAACTATCTGAATTTCATTTTCACCCTCATATTGGTCAAAGGGATTCTCAAGGAATGCTGCAGAGATTAAGACGATTAACATGTGGAGCATGTCAACATTGCCGTACAAAATATTATTTGCAAACTGCCATGCTAAAAGCAACATGCAAGCACGTTAAAAAGAAAAAAGGACCAACATTCATTTTAAACAATTCAATTTTTCTTAGTTCAGAAGAACTTCAAAATGGAATTAAACGTAATACCCAAGATGCTTGACAGGAACATCTTGTCTGGTGAAAGGAGCAGGAATGACAAAGAAATGAAGAGATGGAACAGTGACATTTTGTTTAAAATGTGCCAATATTTCAGTGGGATGTGTTAAAGCTGACCCTACAATCAATGCGGTAGTCAAAGCAACATATTTCAGTGTGGCTCAAAATACTTACTTGCACTTTAGGTGAGAAATTGCAAAAATAAAACAAAACAAAAATTGCAGGATTTTTTTTTAAAGCAAAATGGATGTTGGAGCAATGAGGCCATGCCAATCAACCGTTTCTGGATATTACAGAAGGAGAAGGTTCTTTGCACAAGCTTAATTTGTGCTTAATTTCTGCAAGATTGCAGCATCATGTGCCTTCAAACCATGATCTGGAACATGGATCTCTCTCTCTCTCTTGTTTTCACTTAGAATAGTTTGTTTTTTATTTTATTGTATTATGAAAAAGCTACAATAAAATTTTATGGAACAATAGCTTTGGGAAAGAAGAGGGTTTCCCCTACAATCTGGGTTTGCAAATACAGTGACAGGCTTTTAACAGGGCAGTGGGTCCTCCTGTTCTCTCTTCCCTCCTTAGCAACTTCAAACATTACATGTTGCACATTCCCTCTTTCCTTTCTTTCATGTTTATGATTCTCATGGGTTCATTTTTATCCAAGAAAGCCAAAGAGCTGCAGCTGTTACCTGCCATGGCTCCCCCCCCCCATACACATCTATAAATTAGGGAAGCTCATTAAAAAGCCCAAACAAAGACTGTCCAGCTATATATGCTGGCATCAAGTCCACACTGAACTTGGCAATTTGACACTAGCACATAAATTACTCTGATAACATTCATCGAAGAGACACAGAAGAAAACCTGGAATGCTCATATCACATTTTTGCTGAACAATGAACATGTTGCTTGCAGTTACTATAACGTAGATCCTTTGCGTTAAACCAGTAATAGCAACCTCTCTTAAGCCACTCCATGCACTGGGGAGGAGGTACTTTGCATTTTCTACCTTGGACCCCTTTTTAGCTGGACTTAGATTTTCAGAGGAAGGATCAGTTGAGCTGGTAGGTGAAGGCAGATTGCTGGAAGAATTGGATCTCCTGCTGCTCTCTCCATACCATGCAAATGGAATAGGACTATGTGGGAGAGAGGAGGATCGCTTGATTAAAGACACTCTACTTGCTGAGCACTCCAACAGCTCCTTAGTTGTCCTGTTTAACACAAGGTAGTAATGCACACAGATTAGACTTTTAAAAACTATAAAGTCGCCGCAGACAAAAAAGAGAGTAAAAGAACACATACAGTACAGCTTACGAGGCAGCACGGAATAGTAAAAACCTACCATCAACTATACAGCAAAGGATAGTAATTTCATGTTATTCGGGTATTGCCTGAAATATTAACTGTTCTTCACTGTACATGCTATTTTGGTAGTCCAAAACAAATTAACAAAAGCTACTATGAAGTAAGATGTTGCTAGAGATGTAGCACTTTCTTTTTTACCAGTTTGGTGGCTGCAACTGTACCGGGGGGGGGGGGGTGCGGGGGGAGCAGCTCTAGCCTTCATTGTTGAAGCCTTGGTTACAACTACTCTGGACTTTTGCAGTGCTCTCTATATGGGGCTCGTGTAAAATTACACAGCTGGAAGGCTGGAAGGCAGCAAGACTGCAATCCAATGCACACTTATGAGCAAGTAAGCTCCACTCAACACAGTAGGACTTATTTGGGCCTGAAATTGGTTATATCCATGCTATTCACTCATACCTGCAGCCAGTAGAGACCCTAACTGCTTCCTTCTCTCTCCTCTTCTTGCCTTTGTTAGAACTCCTTCTCAAGGGAGCCCTACAATGTTAAAAGAGTCAGTGTAGATAAAGGTAGTACACCATTTATCTTATTTTATTTTTAAAAGGTTTTAAGATTCGTTAATGAGAAATCAATGCTTACCCCAATTCCACAAACTTTTGTTTTATTGTCCTTATATGCCCCATAGAAGGGCTGGATGTTCTTGGGGATTGTATACCTGTGGCACCATCTAGGACATATTCGTACATTAAAAAAAACAACAACACAGTTCATTATAGCCATTTGTGTTTTACCATTAAAATAGCACTTTGGTTTTTGTATCCAGAAGAATTCACATACACAAACACACAAAAAACAACAACCCCAAAATCATCACAGGTCAAACATTTATTATTCAAAGAAGGCAAAATGTTGACTGTAAATGTATGGACCATATGCCTGCTAGGAAAGACCTTTGCTGTAATCTAAAATGCTGTATTTGCATACAGAGGGGGTCAGCAGGTTCGATCAAAACCTTTGTTGAAGTTTAATAGCTTGTTAATCTGAACTGTGGCTTGCTTCTTTGGCAGTGGGAACTGCTGTAGTAAAAACATTTTTAAGACGGTCAACCTGTGCATGAGAATCTTCCCTCTGTACAAGTAGTAGATTCTTTAGATCATAACCCTGGGCAAGAATCAGTTCTTGTTTTCGCACAATCACTAGAAAAATCTCAACTACGTCTCAAATTCTTCATGTAGCTTACTTGCCTATTTGCCACCATTCAATCCCAACAAAAGGGCTGTGGATGACTTGCTAATTTATCATGTACTTTATAATTTATCATATAATTTATATATACATACAGAAGCTTACACTTCATGAGAAATTAAAAGTCCAAAGAAAACTGGAGTAAAAGGAAATACTATGTGCAGTGATAATGTGTGCCTGCATAACATTGAAAAATACAATAAAAGACAGAAAGATTAAGACATATTTCAGTGATATCTACTGCAATGGCTAATTAGTACTGATGCTGCTAATGTAAAATTCAGGACCCAGGGCCCATGTTTCTTTCTTTCTTTCTTTCTTTCTTTCTTTCTTTCTTTCTTTCTTTCATGGAGAGAGAAGCTCTGTTTCTATATACCATCTCTTTGCAGCTCTAAGCAAATAACCCAGTTGCGTAAAATGGTACTGGTAATTTTTTAAGGAAGAGATGCGAGGAAATGAGCATGTTTGCATACAGACATGCAACACTCCACAGCAACTCATGGGCTTCCAAGTCCCTTCCTCCCCGACAGCAAACCTGCCACCCAACAAGCCAGCCCTGAATGCTGTGGAAGCCTCAAAAACACCCTTTGATGCACAGCGAGCAGCTGCTTTTGAGAAACAAAGAAGCGAAAAGCCTGCTGTGCAAGCAAGACTTTGCATGTGCCTAAAAGGGCTCCTTGGATCCTGGTCAGAAGGTGTATTTGTGCTGTTACAAATGTACTGCTATTTTTATAGTGCACTTTGAAACCTCCCCTGGGGTGAGAAATGCAGAAAGGCTTTTAAATCACGAAGGGCAAACTTCCCGTGTTAACAAGCGCAAGCAAACTATAAAAATCTAGGGGAACATAACAAAAAGGTATTTTAAAACAACAGAGGGGATGCAGAGAAGCTGCTAGGTGCACACATGCGCTTGTGTGTTTGAGAGAGAAGGAAGATGGACTACAAATGTCCCCTTCTGGCAAGATGCCACACGCCTAATGGGGTTAATACGTCTGACGGCTCTGTGACTGTTAGGGGGCCTTGCGGTTACATTAGACTGCTAGGAAAGGGGTTGGAGTTGAAATAGTCTTGTGCTTGTGCTGAATTTACTGAGTAGGTGATTGACATCAAAAGTGTAACATATTCCTCTGCTAGCAGGCCCAAGTGCCAAAAGGAGCCCCCCAGGCATCTCTAGCTGGCCCATAAGACTCTCCCCAGTTGTGCCCCCCTGTCCCTAGGCCACACCCCTTCCGTCCTCTGCCTGGCTGAATGTGTGGAATGTGCCCAAGGCTGGTTGGAGAGATTTAAGTACAGGCAAGTCCCCACTTACGCGCATTCAAGGTATGAACGGCTGTGCGCCATCACGAACATGGAAGTGGCATGGGAAAAGGGCAAAAACGCCCCTAAAAGAGCACAAAAATGGCACAAAACAGCACCTAGCAATCCCACAAGCCTTTGAAAGTGCAATTGCAGGAGCCTTTGCACCAACCTTTGAGGCCTAAAGAAAGTTGGGAGCAAGGAGGTTTGGAGAGAAGAAGAAGAAGAAGAGGAGGAGGAGAAGGAGGAGGAGGAGTTTGGATTTGATATCCCGCTTTATCACTACCCGAAGGAGTCTCAAAGCGGCTAACAATCTCCTTTCCCTTCCTCCCCCACAACAAACACACTGTGAGGTGAGTGGGGCTGAGAGACTTCAAAGAAGTGTGACTAGCCCAAGGTCACCCAGCAGCTGCATGTGGAGGAGCGGAGACGCGAACCCGGTTCACCAGATTACAAGTCCACCGCTCTTAACCACCCCACCCCATGATTATGGTGGAGTTCGAAGGATTTTTGGTTTTTCCAAAGGTTTTTAAAGGGTTTCCAGAGGCTTAGAAATTTGCCGGCTTTTTCAATGGTGTTCCAAATATATGCGATTTCACTTAAACACACGTTGCCACGTAAATGGGGAGTTGCCTGTATAGAAACCATGGGCTTGTGCGTGGCTGCCCTGCAGCCTTCTGCATGAAGACAAGTCACACCTGTTGCCCATGGTCCCTGGAAGACTGCCTAAGGGGAAATGAGGCTCCCAGACTGAAAATGACCCGCCCCCCAATTCTTGCATTGTATTGTGAAAGAAAAGGAGGGGGAAACTTTCTAATTATCAAATGCTTCCAACTGGAGAACAGAATTGTTGTGCCCCAATTAGAAACGCTTGCAAAAGAGGTCTTATTACATTCAAATATTTCTATGCTGAAGCAAACGTTTTCACTTTGATTCTAACATATTCATTAAAATATGTTTTTACACTTAATGCTGGTTGTATAACAACTCCTGGTGGGAAAAACATGGGATTCTCCAGTGATTAAACATTATTGAGGAATAATCATTATTAAGCGATTCTTGCTTGAGTGGGGTCATTGAGAGCAATTCTGATTGTGTATGTGAGTTACAGTATTAGGAACAAAGGAGATGATGAATACAAAGGAAGAACAATAATTGAGTTCAAGATTCTATATTTATACTACAACCCCCCCCCCTACACACACACTGAGGCACCAATTCACACAATTCAGAGAGTGGGTGGTGTCACAATCCACTAGTTTTTGTCAGCCTGGCATAAGGCAATTCCCTATGTTCTTGATCATACTTTGAGAGCTGTATATGTGCAAGAATTTTCTTGAGCTATGTATTTTTCCATGAAGATGGCAGACAAACCGAAACACGAGCTTTTCTACCACCTTCACTTCTGAAGTGCAATACATTGATTCAATCCATCTCTGAAACGTCAATCACAATTAGATACAAAAGCACTGGACCTTCTCTCACAAAATGTGAATTCCTGATATTGTACTTAAAACACTTTGCTAGGTTTCAGAACAAATCTAAACTAAGTTCTCCCCAAACTAAATTGTGTGTCCTTGATATAAAGCAAAGACTGTATTTCACAGAATACTGCAAATACAACAGTTGTGCCTACACTCAACCGCCACAGCTTAAGAGGCTCCAGAGAAGCCTCCGGAACACTGCTGCTGCTGCTGCTGCTGCTGTGAGTGTCTGGGAAGACCGCTCCCTCCTCCGGCCAACTCCATCGGGCCTAGGAGGCAGGCCTACACTCACCAACACAGCTTAAGAGGCGCCGAGAAGGGCAGCCTCGGCTCTTGCTCTGTAAATTACTATTGTTTGTATAATGTATTTTACATTGTAATGTAGCCAAAGCAAATTCCGAGTATATTGAAAAATGTACTTGGCCAATAAATTATTATTCTATTCTATTATTCTATATTTAAAATAATTGAGACATATTCCAATTGTATCTCTCAACTCACTCATTCCAAAATCAGCCTTAGAAAAAAGCAATGGTTTTAACTAAATAGTTTAAAAGCTCAGAATGACCAAGAGGAGAAGACCAGACTTTCTAATTAGGGAAGTGCATAAAATGTTTTGTTGGACCCTTAATTTATGACCATTTATTTTTATATTACATTTATCTACCACCCATATAACTGAGTTCTCTGGGTGGTTTACAGATAACTAAAAATGCAAACTACAGTACAACATTTGACCCCTTAAACCTATTACAAATAAATAAAAGACAAGTAAAACCAACACAAACACAGCAACTTAAAATCAACATAAAACAGCTAGCAAATATCTATGAACACCGACACGTATCATTAAATTTAAAAGGCCTGTGAGAACAAAAATGTATTCGCCTGGCACCTAAGAGACCGTAGTGTGGGGAGCCAGGTGACCCTCTCTGGGAGGCGATAGGAGGACACAACCACCGACAACTGAACTCATTACATATAGAGAGAAAACTGACGCAGCAGCATGCAAAATCACAGCTATACCTTCGTCACGGAAGATACTCCTGCTGGTTGGATGATGCACAGGTGAAGCTTCGTAGCTCAGACAGGATTTTGAAGGTGAGGAGAGTGGAGTATCCCCATGGGAACATACAACACTCGTGTACGGCCGCACTTCGTCCTGGTTTCCAGTTACGTTGTCAAATGCAAACGGTGCACTGCTAGCCACGGGGGAAAGGGAGGAAGCACCAGAATCTGATGCTGGTGAGGAGGCTCTCATACACATAGGCAGAGGTGATTTGGTAATGTGCATGGGGCTACCGTAACTGCGCGAAGGCTGTTGATATAAGAGATTGTGAAGCAGGTTATGGCATTTCAGGAACCAACCACACAGCGAGTTACTTTGAAAGCGCAAGTTCACCTCTTCGGCACCTGCTTTCCATCCCGTGTCTCCTTTCGGAGCACTATTCCGGTAATTTTGCACCGTTAAGCTTTTACCTTATCTGCTTTCCATCTGTAACCATTTCCTTTGCAAGGATTAGCATTTCAAACTCTCTGAATCTAAATAAAATTACCTGCTAAGCATTGACTCGGTTGGGTTTGAATAAAAAGAATTAATAACATATGGGGGAGAGAGAGGAAATAATGAAAGACAGCACATCAGAATGCATGTAAAATTAAATCAGAAGTCTTGAAACTGCTGAAAGAACACAGGTGTTTTACCTTCAGATCGGGAGAAGAAATACTTTCTTTCATTGTACATTTTCATCACAAATTAGTAAACACCGCCAGGGAGGGAGCATGGTGAAAGGAAACAACTGATGAGAAGGTTGGGGAGGGGAGAGAAGAATCACCTTTCTTTCAAGACTGTCCTCCCCATCTGTGGAGCTGATACTGTCATACAGCCTTGTTCTAGTTGGTCTTGACCTTTTGTTCGTCACTGAAAGCTGAACTCGAGTCTTCAGTGCTTTTGAGTCCAGCCTTTCTGTCTCGGGAACTGCTTCATTAAAATCTTTCGAGAGAGAGAGAGAATAGAAAATCACGACCTGCATTTAAACATGCCACTATCTGGAGATACAGCCTGCAATTCTATACAAATCAAGCCGTATTTTCATACATGCTGATCAAAATGTCATGCCCTTATTTCAGTGGAAACCACTGTCCCTTTGTTGTCATCAGGCTGTGTACAACCTTGGTGCCGCAGCATGGAAATGAGAGCATCAGAAGATGCTGAAGCCTCAGGAGGACCCGTGGAAAGCAAAAGAACAAACCATTGTATTATAAAGTACCAGTACACATAGTTGACGGGCAGTTTAGATCAGCCACTGAGGTGTGGTGGTTTAAGGCTGAGTCATACCAGCAAGATACCTTGCTGGTATGACTCTACTTAAGATAGTACATATGAAAACAGAAGTCAGAGCTAAGAAGATTCATGCTTAAAGAAGAACTGTAAGCAACCCTTGGTTCTTAAAACTATAAACACTCAAGAGTCACAGTACGATACCATCTATGCTCACACACCTGCAGATGATCAAAACAAAACAAAAATAAAAAAATGCAGATGATGTAATAGCTAAAGAGGTGAAGATATGACACACAAACTTCACCCCTACACTGACCTACATTCAGACTTGGAACCAGACAGATTTTTTTTTTAAAAAAAAATGCAGCTGCTGATCTGGAACTGGCAAATGATGTTCTGCTTTGGTCCTGGCCGCGTGAAGACAAAAATTGTTTTACCTTACATTAGGCACCTATTTTGATAATTGAAAAAAAACAAACCCACTAATTGTTTATATTGTCTAGTGATTTTCGACCTTTTCCTTGCCATGCTTATTAAGTTAATTTGCTTGTTTGTTTCCTTTGGGGATTACCATGGTCACTTTCTTTATTAACTTGGGAGCTATCAATTTTTTGTGTCTTCTGAAACTGTGCAGAAGCCCTTGCAGAGCCTTGTCTCTGGGTGGGAAGGAGGAGATTCGGTGAAAGCTTCTCTTAAGAACCATTTGCTAAATCTCCCTGCCCCAATCCGGCAGGGTGGCAAGGCTTTGCAAGGACTTCTTGAGGGGAAGCCCTTACAGAGCCTCATGCCCCGCTCCCATCATGGGGGCAGCAGTGGGGCATTTTGCCCCAGGTGCAAAAACACCTCAAGACACCTTCTCAATGATGACCCATGGAAAGCTAAAGAACCCTGGGAGCTGTAGTTCTGTGAGGGAATACTGAGTGTTTCCTCAAACTTTGGTCCCGTATTAGGATATTTTCACAGAATTCTCAGAATCATCACCAAAACACAATTCCCAGCATTCCATGAGAGAAGTCCACAACAACTTCATTCATATAAATTTGTACCTAGTTGTTAAAAAAAAATAGTGGGGAGGAGATCAAGATTTGTACAACAGTGTGTAGGGATGTCTGTTAATCCTTTGCCTTACTCTGTAGTCCTGTCAATGGAAGCTTCCCCTCTAAGTGCAAAAAGCTGTTTTGGGAGGAGGGTTCATTTTTCATACGGATCACAGTTCACATGTGAGTGCAGGGAGAGGGTTAACCTCCTCACACATTGAAGTCCTGATCACATGCACCCTGTGGTTGCTATTTAAATGTTAAAAATGAAGCATGTTAATTGTGATCTTGCAATTAATATCATGTCTAGCTTGCCCCTCAGTTTGTAACAGAAGTACATATGTAATTGTAATTATATCCTATGAGAAGCAGGTGCAAATAGAGTTATATAACCAATACTGGTCTCACCCCCCCCCCCCATATTTTAAAAAAACACCTGATCCATTAGGTGAAGCCAAAGTATTCAAAGTAAGTAAGTACAGAGGCAAAATGGGACCCAATCGGCATAAACATGGTTTTGACAGAGTCAGCTGAGACTTCTGCCGCTGATTGCGCAAATGGAATCAGCATGTACCCTTTTGTGTCACTATGGTTACCTAAGTCCAAAAGATCTTCATAAGGTGTTTGAAACAATAATAGCCTTAATGCCTCACAAAGAGTACTTAGAGAGGATTTCAATTTAAAAGGAGGGGCAGGAGAGAATTAACTCCTGAAGGCAATTATGCTGAAGCAATTATTTATAGTCAAGAGAGAGGATTCAGGAACAAACACAATAGGTTAATAGGAATTAACTTATTTTGCCAAGTGACTATTTCAGCGTGATTAATATAAAGAGAACAGCAAAAACCCAATGGGGCGGAGGGGAAGAAGTCAGGTGAAAATTGGCAATACATATTGGGGTGTGTTCACACACTCGATTCTCCTCTACAAAAATTGTCCCTCTTGCCACTCCAATTGTGCTTTAATAAACCATCTCAGGTTCAAAGAGCAGTTTGGGGACTTTGCAATTAGGGCAGTCACAGGAAGCTACCTTATAAATGGAGTTACAAGGCTGGTCATCCAGCTCAGGAGTGTCTACACTTAACTGGTAATGGTTCTCCAGGATTCCAGACGGGGTGCATTGCGTCTGGACACGCAATCAAAGCAGATGCTCCACCACTGAGCTGAGCTGTGGTCTCTTCTCAAACACTGCACACATAGTGTTTATCCTTCCACCTACCACCACCCCAGTTTCCCTTTAAAACTCCGAAAAATACTTTGTGAATGTACAGGAGTTAAGACAGAAGTCTGGCTGCTCTAAGAAGCAGCATCAAAACCAACAGTAATTCAGGGTTGTTGTTGCTGTTGTTTTTTTCCTAAAAATGTTGGTTATACGTGAACCCTTTTGGATTGCAGCCTAAACTAATTCTTTGCTCCTACCTTCCTTCTTCAGGGTTACGCATCTATGAAGTCTATTCTCCACACAACACGCTCAGAGTAATGTGCCAAACAGAAGTTGTGACAAAGGAGGAAGTTTTATAACTAACCAGCAAAGTAAATAGTAACATGATACACGGTGGCATTCACTCAAAAGCTTTCCTAAGAAATTTGAAACTACAGAATTAAAATGCATTGCTCCTGACATTTTAAAAGCACCACATTTGTGTGCATGGTACTTTCTTTGTTTGTTTTTTTAAGTTGCTTTAAGAAAACAAACATGGCAGGGCTTTCAAGCCAGCAGGTTATGGATAGAGGATGATTTCAATCATAGCATGTATGCTGCCTCTTCTAAAATGGTGTTATAGAATAGAAAATGGCAGTGGCACTGTTAAGAGGGGTCCCAGGGAAGTGGCATGGAGCAGCAACAAGGCCCAAGTTCCAAACTCAGCTATTCAGACTAGAATCAAAACCTGCCTCCATTGCATAACTTGTCACCACATTGGGCAGAGGCCACATTCAGTTACTGGTATAACTGTTGCGAGCTTTTGTGATTTTGCAGGAATCTAGGATTCTCTCTTCACCACACACACACACACACACACACACACACACACACACACACACATATACACAGGCTGTAAGACTTCACCATCAAGCAATTCATTCCGTCTTTGAAATAGGAATAAATCATGCATTTAGAGCATAATACTGTCCATGAGGATTCCTGCCATCTTGCATTACCATGCTCTGAAACATCAGAGGAGGATATCTATTATCATTTCATTGGAAGGGATTGGGGGCGGGGCAGGGATGAGACCAACTAGCAGTTTCTAACACACATCTAAATAAAGTGTGTATTTCTTAAGAAGCAGAGGGGGAATTAGATACTTCCTGCTCCTAGTCAAATGCTTAACATTTCTTGCAGCAGCTGCTTCTTGCCTGAATTGCACAATGGTCTCATGACTCAGAACGCCCCACAGAGTTGCCATAGGCTAAGAAAATCCTCCTTTATTATATGCCACTATTTCTCAAAAAAGCACCCCCCCTTTCTTCCTAATGTCTCAACAAATGAGACTGATTTGTAAAAATGTTACATGGGGGGGGGAAATATGAGAGAGAGACATTGCACATACTTTTGTAAATCAAGAAAATCTTTAATAAAAATAATTTTTTTAAAAAAAGCATTGCAGCCTGATAAGATGGTCTCCAACAGCATTTTTTGAGCATTTTGCAACATACAGGGAAGGGGATCCTGTGGCCATCTGGATATTCTACGACTACAATTCCTGTCATACCTAACCATTGGCCACGTTGGCTGGGGTTGATGGGACTTAAGAGTCCACCAACCTTTGGAAGGCCTCTGGCTCCCTATTCCTATTTTCCATCTATCAAAATTTAAGTAAAAGCTTGGCCCTGGCTATACTGCATTTGCTCATAGATATCCACAGTACAGTTCAATCACACAGATACGGTGGAATTATAACTGAGGGTTGTGGGCAATACCTTCACTTCACACAATATGCATTCTTGACATGGAAAACACTTTTTTGTGTGTAGGAAACAGCATGTAGACACTGATCATTTCACCCTTATGTACATGGGGAATATATTTCACCCTTATGTACATGGGGAATGCCGTAGCGTGCTATAGCAAATTAGGCTTTCCCAGAGTGTATACGGGCAATGAAATGTGGTGGGCCTACCACTGCACATAGGTTTCACATTGCTTCCTTTGTAGAAAGTGCTTATGTGCAATGCATGAAGTGGCCTCAAAGCCAGGGCCTTTAATGAAGAGTCCCTTTACACACTTGCAATTCTGTTAGCAGAGCAGCGAGATTCACTACTCCAGTTGTCATGACGGACTTATATATGCACTGAACGTCAGAGCACTCAGTTCTAGAGACTCGTGTACTCATTTAACACCACAGCATTCTGTTCTTATTTCCTCTCTTTAAAAATCTACGTGCTAAGGACATTTGCTAAAAGAAAATTATAAAGCATCTATTAAGGTACAGCCACAGTCGAAAGCTTATGCATAACCAGCAAAGGGGCGTACAAGCAGTTACAATGCTCCTATGATGAATGGAGGTTCTCATACGCATATGGGGGTTTGTGTCCACACGTGAAGATGGCAGGTGTGTGCTGAAGTGTGGATCTGCCAAAATCACACACTGAGCCTTACTTCCTGCAGGAGTTCTTTCCTCGGTCATGCTCCATATCCAGGACTGAGCACAGATCAGAGAGAAGCAGTGTGAGAAAGGGACTAAAGGAAAGCTAGTGGTGACATGTTAGGGGAGAGAATGGCAGTCCTCATGTACTTTTGGTACTTGGATGACTGCACACAGATCTGCCTCCGATCTATTTTTGCCCAAATACATCCGTTTGTACGTGTAAACTGTACATATTTATCTATCAACACACACACACAGAGAGACGTTCATACGTTTACACAAACGATTCGTTTATTTTTGCACACAAAAGACCCCTTCTGAAAATTGTGATGTCTTGTTCTCAAGTACACAACATAAAAAAACAGATTTAGGATATAGAAGAGGAGATACAGATTTATATTCTTAACCTTTTTATTAGCACAATGTCAACAATGAACGGGGATAAAAATATAACTGAACGGAATACATGTGCTTTTACAGGCATTATTAAATTATGTATGATAGTATTTCAGATGGGTCACCACATCGTGCATTACGCTGGCCACATTTTCATGTCACAGCGAGCCATAAACCATCACCATACTCAAGTCACCGGTGACTGCTTCGCTTCGCCCCAGTCATACCAACCACAATCCCTGGCTTAGTGTCATGTCTGAATGCATTATGTCTGAAGCAGGGGTTGTGCTTTGTTTCACTCCAAACAAATAGTGATGACATAGGTGCCATCTCACGCCAAAGATTGTGGGTGCCTGCAATGAAGGGTTTCAGCTTTGCCCATTGACCTTGTGGGGGCCCAGCCCCACAAATACATTATTGTGGGTGCCAAAGAACCCACAGCTCCCTGGAGTTGGCTCCAGTGGATGACGATAAGCAAAGGTTTGTTCTTGGCTTACCGGCCATAGTTGGTTTGAGTGAAACAGACCACGGTCCCTGGTTCGGAACTAACACTACGCAAGGGATCATGACCTATTTCTCCCAAGTACAACTGAGAAGGAGCAAAGGGTGCACGACTGACTTGTACACGGTAAAGCAGGGTATACGGCTCACCACGTCATGCAAATGCAGCCACTCTGAAAACATTCAAGTCGGTACAACTACGTCACACAGAAACAATGCAATCGTCAAGCTTATCATCTGGTTCAAACAAACCTTGACTTAAGGCATCCAGGCAAGACACTTGCTTTGCATCAAGGTTTTCCATAGCATCGCCTCTTGAGACTTCTGCAAGGGATGTTTGCCTTTCAAAAATGTTGTTGTTGTTGTTAACTTGGCTCCCATTTTGCTTCAGTAACCTGAAAACCTCTGTTTCCAGTTCTCTGATCTAGGACAAATGAAGTTAAATATTAGCAAAATAAATAAAATACCGTATTTTTCCATGGCTTTTTGCTTTAAAAATTAGTAAAAAAAATGGAGGTCGTCTTTTACACGGAAGATGGCACCTGGAGGAATTTTTAAAATATTTAAGCATATGTCATGGATTTTGGCTTGGGTGGGCTGAGGCGGTCCCTCCTGCTGCCATTCCCCTTTCTCCCCCCACCCTCCAGGCTGCATGCTGGCGACTGACTCACCTCCTGAAGCCCCCACTGGCTTGACCACTGGATCGAGAGCAGCTGCCTCAGCTACCTCTCCTTGCCCTTCTTTCCTTTCCCCCCTCTTCCCCTCTCAAACTCCCACCCTGCCCCCAGCCTGCTCACCACCTTCTTCAGCTCAGTTTGCTTGATGGCATGGCCCGATGCAGAGTGGGCGCTGCCTTCCCCCGGCTCTTCCTTGGCATCCTGCTTGGGAGCCTGCTTCCCTGCAGCAGCAGCAGCAGCTGCTGCCACTGAGTGTGTGGTGCCCCAGTTGCTGCCTTTGCTTCTGCACCACGGGGCACTGCATGCACCTCATGCTGGAAACTTCAAGGGCGATCGCCCCCCAAAATATCAACAACTTGCTGCCGCCAGTCATCCAGATTTTCACTTTTATTTTAGGGTTTCATTTTCTTAATTTTGGGTTTTAAAAAATAGGGGTCGTCTTATGCATGGAAAAATACGGTAAAATAAACCTCACCCATTCATCAGATGAACAGAACCACTACCATGCATGTATTTAGTACCACACAGACATTTAGTACTGTTAATATACCAGGAATGGGCAAACTTGGCCCTCCAGATGTTTTGGGACTACAACTCCCACCATCCCTAGCTAACAGGACCAGTGGTCAGGGATGATGGGAGTTGTAGTCCCAAAACATCTGGAGGGCCGAGTCTGCCTATGCCTGTACTAGACCCATGTATTGGTAAACTATGTATCATGGGTTGCTTTGTGCTACCCTGTTGCAATGCAATGATAATCCCCATGCAGTATAGTACTGTTGTCTGCTTATTTAAATCATTTGTAACAGGCTTATTGATCTGGTGGACGACTTCTTGATCTCAACAGTTCAACTACTGTTCGCATAGGCAGACAGATTGTACACTACTTGAACCTTAAATGTGAATATCTATACAGCTGTCAACTATTTGTGCACAGAGGTACACAGATTGTTCACTCATTGAATGCAGCGTGTGACCATCCCTACAGCCACACCTACTCCTAAACGGCAACAACGCTTCCGAAATAAAGTCAAGAAATAAACCAAAATACTGAAAATTACTTACACGAGCTTGTAAACCTTGAACTTCTGCAAAGTGGGCCTTCTCCAGATCTTCTATTTTTTTCCTTTCAGCTTCTTGTCGCTTGATGAACTCAAGTTCTCTTAGGGAAAAATATATTTGCTGGTTAGAACAAGCATCAGTTTTGATAGGTATTGAAAAAAATGGATGGACTACTACACTTCAGTATGTATTGTCTTGATAAGAGATTCTATAGCAACCTGATAATAATGAGAATGCAGCAGCATGAAGGAGGGTGTGTGGAGCAAATACTTTTATATTAAAATGAATAAGCTGAAGCTACATTGTAGGAGATTAACCTGAATTATCTCTTGTTTGCTTTATGAAAAGTTGTTAATCACCACAGTGGAAGTAGAAAAACTAAATAAATACACGTAATTAAAATTAGGCTTATAAATTTATTATGTAGGTGCACAGATAATATAGTGGTGGGTTGGCGTGTGTGTGTGTGTGTGTGTGTGTGTGTGTGTGTGTCTCCTTGGCATTAATTCCTCTTTCATTTTACCACTCTTGTTTTATCTCTTAAAAGGTACAGATACAAAGATCTGGAAAGTTATGAGTAAACCTATTAGGAAGTATACATTTTTTTTACACATTTACAGATTTAACCCAGAGAGGTAATATGTTTAGAAGGTTTAAGCTCTGGCCCAGTTTGCACGTCCAAAGAGGGCTGATCTTGCCTTCTTTGCTAATTCCTGCTAACACAATGGAGAAATAAGTCACAATTCCTGGCTCAGAATTAAAGACTGTAGGCCAGTAGGGCAAGGACTCTAGCTCAGTGGCAGAGCATCTGCTTTGCATGTAGAAGGCCTTAGGTTGAATTCCTGGCTTCTCCAGGCAGGACTAGATGAGAATTCTGTCTGAAACACTGGAGAGCCAGTACAAGTCAGGGTTAAACCACACTGAGCAAGGTGCAGTAATCGTCTGACTCAGTCTAAACACAGCTTCCTTTGATCATATGGAGATTTTGGCCTGTTTCAGCCCAAGCAAACCATGGTCTGTAGCCAAATGTTGTTAAGTCAGGGACTGAAGTTTATTTCTCTGGCTCTCTGCATGCCTATGCCACACAGATTGAGAAATTTTGCTCCAACCTGCATCTCAGTTCATGCTTACTTTTGCTGAAAGTCCTTAATCAGTTTCTTGGCTTTATTGTATTTCTTCTCCAGTGCCTGATACTGGCTCTGAGTTTCCTTCAGATGTTCATTGACGGTGTGACATAGGGTTTGTGCCTCAATCCAGTAGCTCTCAAGCTTCATCATCCTGTCCTTATTCTCCTCAATGTTCTGCTGAAGCTGATTCTTCTCCAGCTCCCACCTTACTTTCTCATTCTCAGCTGTCTGCAGCTTTGGAAGAGTAAGGCAGATGCTTTTACATTCAGGTACAGTTGGTTCAAAGTAACATGCATGAGGAACAGCAGCCTAGTGCTGTTGTTATATGGCTGGTATAACCAATGAGATGCCCCCTCCAGATGTTGCTGAACTCACGCTTCCATTATCACTGGCAACTGGGGCTGGTGGAAGTAGGGGTCCAACAACATCTGGAGCCCACCATGTTGGCTATCCTTGCATACAATAAGTAATGTTCAGAACAGAAATAATTTTAGAGCAATAAAGAACTTTCTAGACCAGGCTAAATGAATAATCTCAGATGCATCATTTCCCATCTAGCATCCACCTAGGCTTCTGCAATTTTAAAATGAACACACTACTGCTTGTATTGTTATTTCCCCCCAAAAGTTTGCCATGTGTCTAAACAAGGCAAACTGGAGATTAGTCATACAGAGATAAAATGAAGCATATTTTGACAAATTTATTGTGCAACATTACCATAGGCAGAACACTCGCTTCCTACCTGAAGGGTATTTACTGTCGTTGCAAGAAGCTTCTCTATTAACAGCTTTCATAGCTATAAAGTGGTGTGTAATAACTAATCATCTGCCTTTTATAGTTGTTGTTGGCATCCATCTGTGTCGAGAGACAATGGGGGTGGGGTTGCCTCGGGGGGGGGGGGGGGTGAAGCCAAACTGACTTCCCTGAGATGCCACCCTGGGCAGTGAGTATGGAGGTACTGGGCTCCCCAGAGAACAGGACCCCACCTCTTGGCCTCGCTGATGTGGTCCAAAGGAAAGCAGAGCAAGATGTTTGGCAGCTGCCAGAAGGCAGTGTATGAGGTGCCATCCAACCACCTTAGGGATCCCACTCCGGATTTGTGTAGAATTTCCTCCTTAGCCCTTTCTTCTCCCAAAGATATCCCGCAAAGAAGTGGAGGTTTAGGATCACTTTTCCTTCTTCTACATGGGCTATGTTCCCAGGTTGAAGAGCCCCATCTGCCCCTCACTTCCCACTACAGCATGTGCAGAAATTGCCTTCTTCACCATTGGACCCACTCTTGGTCTCATCCACTCAATCTGACAGAGTATGTGTTTGCATGCAGGGGAAGTCCCTAACTCACCGAGGGTTTGAGACCCATTGGCTACCCTCACCTGGTTTAGTCAGCGAGTTGAAGCCGTTCCTGGGGTGCTGTCAGCTTTTAGGAGCCATATAAAAGAGCTGAATACAGGTGGGGGACTAAAGGTGGACAAACAAAGAAGGAGCCCAATGTGTCCCCCAACCCCTCCCCTAACACCCCATACACCCCTTTATAGTAGGTTATGTATTTAAACACATCAGTCTAAATGCATTCATGCCAAATATGGTTCTAGCTTTAAAGGTTCGCAACTCCTGGCCTGGAGAAATCACTAGGAAAACCCAGGAAAAAAGTGGGTATACCTTTGGCTCATTAAAATCAAAGGGTTGTCACCTAAGCCTAAGCCTATAATTGTGGATTTAACTTCCATTTAAATGGGTCTTAAGCATGTATAATAACTTGTTTTATTTAGGGTTTGTTGTGGGGGTAGAGAATGAAACATTCAAAAAATACAGCAAAGACTTCTGTTTTTACAAATGGCAGATGAATGGATGTTAGCCAAGTGCAACAGCCTCTGAAGGATTTTCAGCAGGAACAAATTAGCCCCACAAGGAATTCTACTGATAAGTAAGACCGTAATCTGGCAAGAGGATTTCTGATTATTTTTTTCAAATGAAGCAGAGGGGGGAAAAATCAAAATAGGAAGATTACAAAAAGTTATGTAGGAATTTCCTTTTATGTTTTCTCCTTGCAGACAGTCTCACTAACATCAGTGACAAAATAAACATTTATTTGTCCACTGAGTTTAAAACAAACTTGTACCTTAACTTAATTAGGGGGGGGGACATGGGGCACGGACATCCTCCGAATTCAGCAAGGTAAACAAACTGAAAGGATTTTATTTTGAAATAAAACATTCAAATGCATGTCTCATGCAGGCTTATGAACAAATCTGGCTAATTAATGCAACATAAATCCTGTTTTATTAAAGAAGGAAGTGGTATCTGAGTTAACTTCCTCGTACTTTTGTCCTCGTACTTTTTTCAGAAGCAATTTCTGCTACATATTAAAAGCAAATTCTTTACCATTTCCCTTTCCAGCCTGTTAGTGCTCTAATAATGTGGGGAAAGGAGTAAAAATTTAATAAGTGATTGCAACTATTTCCCTTGCAATAACAGTCATCATGATCCTCCTGAGACTCGAATAAACTATTTCTACCAAAACATGCTCTCTGGAGCCACTGCAAACAGACCCCCCCCCTTTCTTTTTGCTGCATTTTCTCAACGAGAACTTACTTTTCTTTGCTTCCCTTTGGACACAAACTTACAGCAGCTGAAAATAAGAACATCGCTCTTTCTAGTAGCCAGTAATCATTCTTACCTTTGTCTTCAGCTTCTGAATCTCTGCTTCTGTAACTGCATGCTTGATTTGCAACTGAAAATGGAAAACCACAAAGCGAACAAGTGAGCTGCAAATGCCAGAGCTCCAAAATTTTTTTTAAAAAAGACTTCTATGCTGCCACCTGAATACTGTAGTACACACAGCAGAAGGCCCACAAGACTGCTGCAGTGCAGTAGACTGTAAATTAAAATATCTAGCTTGGAAAATGACTCAGTCTATGCAAGTTAATTAAAGAAAAAGTGTTGCTGGCTAGCCTCTCGGAATATCAGATTAGGACATCGAATCTGCCAGGACAAGTCAAATGTCTTGAAAGAGGAGAAAATACTGATTGTTGTATTCAGCTTGTTAGCCAGCCCGGATTTGAATATCCCCGTGCACATGAATATTCTTAGAAAGCCTCACTAACACGGATTAAGCAAGCATGTCACAGAGGGCAGCCAACAGGCTATTAAAAGGCTCAAGCATTATGGAGGACACAACACATAGAGGCCGCAACCAAAGAAGAAAGCTGTTGTGACCTTCAACCCACCGTTGTGTCGAACTCAATCTCAGCAGGAAGAATCACTGAAGGTATTTATGGCTGGTCTACCCTTTTGACCCACACCTCACCCATCACATGAACCGCAGGAGAAGAAGCTCCAGACTTGGACAAGGTACTATTCAGGGTGGGTGTTGGACATTTTTTTTTCAAAGAAATTGGGGGGGGGGTGTAATATGCCAGAGCAAAAACAAAACTGGATTTCATCAGAGTAGAATGCATATATTTCTCCAGTAGTCCCACTTTTCCATAAACATGTGCACACACGCTTGCACAGATGCACGCACGCGCACACACCGATGTACTGTGCATGTACTCCTTGTATCGCAACGGTCACAGCCCATCTTGCACTAGGCACATACATTCTCTCCCATGGCCACATTTGTTTTTTACACACAGACACAGACACAGACTTGCATTATGTATATATGCAGAGCACAGTCCTTCCCTCCATAACAAACTGGTCACCATTTACCCACAGCATTTACTCGAGCTCATGTTTTTCTCCTTTCCCTGCTGCAAAGGGTTGTGGGGAGATGCATGCAAAAGAATGCATCCTCGTCCTTTTTTCTGCTAAGGAACACAGTAACTGTATGTGGCATGTAAAGCACTGCATTTCACCTGTTACACACAGACAGGACATTGCGGTTGGGCTCCCTTTGGTCACGGAGAAAGGTGCTACAAGCTATGCCCACTTATGGCCTTTCTGCATGATCAGAGTGGCCTCAACCACACTCTCTTTTCTGAATGTTGCAGGTGAAGCGCACCAACTTGTGGCTTTTTATTTATCATCTAAATATATGTCTCCACCTTTCCTTTCCTTTCCTTTCCTTTCCATCCCAATAAGCCCAAGCCAACAACAGGTATCATTTCAATTTAAATAGCCAATGAAAATGACTATCAAGATACATAGAGGAGCAAAATGAAAACAGGAACAAGTAAAAACAACAGCCAGCTAAAGTAAAAACAGCATTCAGCACCAGGCAACCACAATCAGCCAAAGGTCAGTCAGAACAAGGTCTGCTGGCAGAATACCATTAGAGAGGTAGCAAGATGGGCTTCCCTGGAAAGGAAGGGAATTTCAGCGTCTGGGAGCAGCAACCAAAAAGGCCCCGTTCCCACTGACACAGGTGTGGCCATCATGGTGGGACATGCAGAGCTTACTCTTACCAGACGGTGTGGGAAAAGGAAGCAGTGAGGCTGGGGCTGTGTGGGTGCACCAGCAGGAACACCAGATTGGCTCTGCCAGTGTGCTTGCACTGTTCCACTCTTGCCACCACCTTGCCCAACCTCCACTCCCTTAGGCGGCAGAGACACCACTATCAGAAGGGTGGCTTTGTGCATCCGCCACACTTGCCCTTGCTCTGATATTGGCAGGAAGCAAAAGAGGGCCTCTCCTGCAGATCTCAGGCCCCAGGCAGATTCATCTTTAAAAATGTGGTTCTTCCGGTAATCTGATTCCAATATGCTAAGTCACCCATATATATATATATATATATATATATATATATATATATATATATATATATATATATATATATTCCACGTAAAAAGCAATTCCCTGAATAAATTTGGCAACAGACAAGCACAGAACACCTGGCCTTAAAGCCAATCAAAAGTCTTAAATTATTTCTCCTGCAACTCTTACTGTTCAATCCATCATTTTAAACTGAGAAAAACCTGTCACCAAATTCTGAGACTGTACAGTCCAGTGATCCGCTCATGTGTTCGGCGCATGAATCCAACACTTTCACAGCTTAATTGAAAATTACAGTTCATCACGTAGTTTCTAGCCCCCTCTTACTTGCTTTTTTGAAAACACTTACACAAGCAAGTGAACTATATTTAGGCTGTTCAGTAAATAATGCAAAACAAACAGACCCTCAAACAGTTTTGTAAAATACAATCTGCTCAGGTGCAGATGGCTTTATCAGCTTTCTCTTTCCTGCGCTACTAAAACAGAACCTCCCTCTTATAAAAAATAAATAACGAACGCTGACTGCATAGTCAGATAACTGTCGGAATATAGCGCAGTAGGTCCCACAGAGCTTGCAGCTGAAGCAAGCAAGCCTGCCTTAATGACGAACCAAAGAGCATCCTGCGGTATTTAGGAAGGATATGTTTCAGCAAGAGAAAGTTGTGCAACATAAAGCACGTGAGTGCACTTCTAACTGAAGTCAAAACACAGCACCCAAAGAATAAAGAAAACCATCTCCAGGCTACAATTCTAAACGCATCTACTGGGAGTAAGCCCCACCAAACTGGGTGGTAAATATTAGGAATGGACAGATCAGTTCTATTTCTGGTCCTCGACAGCTTTGCAGTATGCTCATTCCTAAATCCGCTCTGCCCTGTTTCAACGTGAATCTCCAAGTATTGCTTTTTTAAAAAACAGCACAAGTATTCGCATTATATCAGTACACATTTTACCCCCATCATACACATTTAACACATATTTTTGTATGTTTTTATAGCTGCACTGCAAAATTCAAAGCAGCACAGAAATCAAAAGGGTAACTGTGCTTCAATCTGTGTATTAGTACAGGAAAGCATGAATCAGATCAGTTCATTTAAAAATGTGGGCCAAACCAAATCCTCAAACATCCCTAGTACACCATGCACAGCATCACAACGTAAGGCTACAAAAGTCCTTCGGATATCCACCCTGGTCATACTCCTACTATCACTCCAACCCTAGTTATACTCGCTTTGTTCTTCCAGGACAAAAGGAAGGGACTCAATTAGAGCCCAATAGCTTTCGACACCTTCGCTCTGGCAATACAGAAGGCAAGGGCTTGCAGGGAAGACATGTTTAGTTGGGAACATCTTGCTGCATTCAGCTGGACTTATTGCCAGGTAGGTGTTCATAGGTCTGCAGCCATAAACTGAATTTTAAACTGGAGATTGTACAAGCAAGTATTTTAAATGCAATATTGAAGTCTGGTGGATTGTGGTAGGCACATTAGACCAGGATAATCAAATGACCAGTAATGACTTGTTTTAAGTGAAAAGTGAGAGCATCAGATTTATAACTAATTATCTGGCTGCAATCCCCAGGCAACTTGGTCCTGAATCAGTATGACCTATTCAGTGATTTTTTTTAGGAATGTAGCTTTCATTCTGATCATCTGTCCCAGCTTGTTTACAGACCCTCTGACAAAAACAACAGCATGACCATTACAGCAACACATGTTAAAAAGGAACTGACAAAATTTGTCTCATTTAACAAGAGCAGTCTAGCTCCAGCCATTTACATATATTGATTCTGAACATCAGTGGGAAATCAATTAAATCATTTACAGAGAGGAATCCCCATCCACAAAGAATGCAACTGTATGAATCAATACTGTCTGAAAACCAAACTCTGCTCTCTGCCTTACCTCTTTGAATTTGTGAGCCAGTTTGCTGGTGTCCACTTCTGTTGGGGAAAACATGTCATCGTTTTCAGGAAGCTCAAACACTTCAATGGCCATATCACCTCCTGGAAGGACAGGCCCCATGTCATCCTCATCTTCATCTGTGGCATATTCTCCTGTCTTAGAAGCACAGAATTAAAGCATTTCTGAAATTCTCTCTCCTTAATGAAATACAGTATAGGACCTCACTGAACGCAGTTTTCAAAACAAAAACTGGGTAGGCTTGCTTGATCAAGAAAGCCTACACAGGCATTTCACTTTAAGTGTAATCTTGATTTGTGATTTTAATATGTGTTTTATATTTGCTAGTTTTAGTTTATATTTTAATTGTTTATGTAACTTGTTTGTTTAATGTTTGCTTTCATTGGCATTTTCAACCTCTTTTTGACTGTTCATTTTAAACTGCTTAGAAGTATTTTCTTCCAGTAAGTGGTATATACATGTTAAATAAATAATAATAAACAACCTTTTAAAAATATATATATATGGGGAAATAAGGCGAGCAAGCGTGAAAACGCACTAGAAACAAAAAGCACAGGGTAGAATCTTTCGGAAAGTTCTAAATTCTAAAAGTACAGCAGAATTCTAATGGCTAAGACCACAGGAATTGCATATCTTTCTTTCTTACTTTTTGCACAGGTCCCATCCTTCCTTTATTAGGAGTGCAGGGGAATATGCAGAGTTAACTGATTCTGCCTCACAAGCACCCTGTTAAACAGACTACCAGAAAATGCACAATCCCCTCTCAATGACAGACGGGTCACGTGTACAGAAACCTCCCCTGTACCTGCAGTGGCACACAACCTGAACAGATTCTTGAGGGGTGACCGTGGGAAGTGGCCATGTCTAGAATGCCTTCTGTCCACCTTCGTTTTGCTCCAGACTCCTGCTAAGAAAGATCAGTCTCTTGCCGGAAGCGTCTACCTCACCTTTTCTTGCCAAAGGGAAGAAGGAAATTACAGCTTTGTCTCCTTTCCTTGTTCTCTCAGGCACTGACTGCTATAGGCAGAAGTTAGGAGAGGGAATCATAAAAAAACAGTTATTGCCAGAAAGAACAAGGAAGGAAGGCAGCTGGGGAAATCACGTTACTGTCTCAAAATAAAAAATAAAGGAACCAAATAAGCACTGAAGGATTTCTTCTTGCCAGAAGCACATCCAAGTGAAGACTAGACAGATGCTTTCCAGCCAGAACTGCTTCTAAAAACCTGCAGCTACTACAGACACAGGGAGGCTTTTGTACATGTTCTCTCTTTTTTAAGAGGGCTGTGTGGGAAACTGACCAAGGATCATTCCAGTGCCACTTACTAAATTCCACAGCTGTGTTTGGATCAAAACGGGATTCCCTAGTCAAAGTCCTATCTGCTATACCTGGGGGTAGTCATATTTCGGCCTGCAACTGAATAAATGAAGGAGGGACTGTAACGACATTAGCTGTTTAGAACTTTTGTTGAATTAATAAGCCACATCTCAGAATATGATTAGTATGCCACATGAAGCAACGAATCAGAGGCAAGTTACTTTCTTCACAAACCTTTTTAAGGTAACAGTTGTTATTTTTATTGTAGTTGCCTGAGGTTCCGTGACATTCTCTGTCAGTATTCTAAAACAGTTGATAACAAACATTAAATAAGAACTCTTCTACACATTAATACGATGGTCAACAAACTCTTTGTCTTCTGCATACTCTCTACAATCATCCACGAAGCAGAAGCAAGGAACTTTGAAAGCAAGTATTTGCCTTGGTTTCTCACTAATGGAGTTCAGATGACAAGTTAACACTACGCTGAATCAGAGGGCAATGGGAACAAATGGTACCCGCAGCAAAACTTTGCAGTGTTCCTGTTCAGGGTACTCCACCCAGTTTCCCCTGTCTTCTGTGCCCATTGAGCATGTTTAGTTTTTGTTGAACTGTTTTAGGTTTCCTCTCCGTTGAGTTCACCCACCTGCAAATGTTTTGCACTTCTGCAAAGTTTTGTGCTCCTCCAAGCCTGCTGGTACACCTCTGTATTAGGCATGAATCAGAAGTTGCTCTCTGAATGGGTGCAACCCTGTGGGTGGGTTCCTGTTGCTTACTGGTAAGGAGAGGGGTGAAGAAGTTGGCTTGGTGCAAACATACTGGCAGGTAGACCTGATTGGTTCCACTGGTGTGTTTGTACTGTGCTGGCCTCCCCATTGCCTCAGCCATCCCAGTAAGCCACAGCGACCCACCTGCCAGGAAGGTAGTGCAGCAGCGCTGGCCCACTCAGTGAGTTGCTTCTGCCATGGATGGTGGCATTTTGGCTTCATAAAGGCTGTCACTTGAAGATCTGAGTTTGTTGTTGGTATATCAACACCATGTCCTTTCTGGCTATGCTATTTCGCTTCATACTTTGAGTTAAGGGCTGCATGATTGCATACTAATTGACTTTCAGCTATCTGCAAAATGTTACTGTTCTCCCCATCGCCAATAACAAGGAAAAAATAAAGTTGGGAAAAACTTGTAAAGTAACGTGTATATATAGTAGGCCTTGGGGAGGGGGGTGGGAAGGTTTATACTTGAAGCATCTCCTTACACAACACCACCTTCAAAACTAATTACAGTGAAATAAAAATAATCCTCTGCCTGGACAGATAACAGTGCTTCTGTGTATTAACAAACCTTGCTCTTAATAAAGAGCCAGCCAAACCTTCCACGAGAAAAACAAAATTCAGACAAGTATTGGGCATCAGAGCTAGTCTTTTAAAAACTCAAATAAAAGAATTACTTTAAAGTCAGGCTTAAATTTTATATCTATATCTACATCATCTACATCCTATAAAAGTTAGTAGCCATGATTTTTTTTCCATCAAAGAAAGAGATATACTGCCTTCTTCTCTGTATAACAGCAGAATGATTTCTTTAGCACCAATGTCTAAATGTGAAGTTTTTTTTAGAGCTGGAAGGCTGCAGAAAATGTTCCTATTTAAGTTGCACAGAAACAACATACCGGTAATTTGCAAAACATTTCTACAAACATGGAAAATAAGAAACTACAATTCTTGAAAATGTTGGCATTTATTCTATGAAAAAAATTGCTGTTCTGTGAGAATATTCAGAGAGAATATTTCATCAATAGGATTATACTGGTGTCCGTTGGTTTAGAGTTTTTAGAACTCACCACTTGTTTTTAAAGATGTTTCTGCCAGGTGTATGTATAATCAGTGACTTCTTCTTCTTATTATTATTATTATTATTTGCAGCTGATGTAGTAAGTTTTACATTGTTGTTAGCTGCTCTGAGCACTATTACTACAGTAGAAAAATGGAATGTAAATTTTGTACATGAATTTTGTGCACTCCTTCTCTCACTACTCCTAGGCTTCCTTCATCACAATGGGAAGGTCATGAATGAACCGTAAGTTGTTCTGGGTTTCTCTATACATTCTACTTGTGATGAAGGCATCACAGGAGAAAGCTAGCAAGCAAGATCAAGGCCTGCTATGCGTATCACCCTGGGCAGAACTCTCAGGGGTGAAGTACTGCGTGAACTGCACAGTTCTTACTCTCCAATATGAAAAGCTTGGTCCGGCCTTGAGAAATCTTGGTATATGAACTCAAGACCAAGTTACATATTGCCAGGAAAAATTCCATCCCCTCCAGCAACAGATGATCTCGCAACAGTTCTTCCTTTGGTTGTGCCATTAATGCAATGTGTTTTACATGGGGATGCCCCTGTATATATAGACTAGCTGAAGTGTTTAGAAACTTCAGCTGGTCTAGAATATGATGACTAGATTGTTCACTGGCATTCAATGTGGTGAAGCTATTTGACCAGTACTACAGTATCTGTGCAGGCTCCCAGTTTGTTTCCAGACTCAATTCGCAGTGCTTGCTTTAACCTATAAAGAGTTCATCAGTTTGGGAGCAAGTTATCGAAAGGACTACTGTCGAAAAGAACTCCCCATAAATACTCCCTCTATAGACATATGTGCTTGGCAGCAGCAATGTTACCTTTATACTACCAGACTAAAAGTATCCTGTTCTCTTCATCTCTTAAAAGCTAATAATCTAGAACTGCTTCACTGTTGTCTAGTTTATTTTGGATATTTGGTTACTTTGTTTTTAGGTGTGTTGTTTTCATATTATTTAACATTAACTTGGTAAGCCACTTTGAAGACCAAAGATTTTTGAAAGGCATATAGACATACTTAAAATAAATATAGAAGTATTATTATTATTGATACAGGAAAGCCATTTCTTGATTAACATGGCAAGAAATTTAATTGACAAGGGGAAAAGATGTGGATGTGCCATGCGTGGTGACAGCTGGTATTTACTGAAGCCTGAGAACTAAGAAACTCACTGACATGGTAAATACCAACTGTCACCACACTGATGTGCATTCATAAGGAATATTCACCATGTAAAACTGACACAGTAAAATCATTTTGCGATTATTTCACCACATGAGTGAATATGAATTGGTCCTCAGAAGGCATAAAAATATGTCTCTTTCCTCCTTTGTTTGTTTGTTGTTGTTTTTACCATTTTGGGTCAGAGGTGAGGACTGGAAACTTGTATTAAAAAAAAAATCAAAGTAGGGTTGTCATGTTTTTTGTTTAAAAAAAGAAGAATCTGAAAGCGACACACCGGTATGTATCGAGGACCAGAAACACCAGGGAAAATATGGAGCCCTACTTAGCATTCAGAAGTGCATTTTTTCTGCCCCAACCCAGAGAGTGCTTTCAGCAACAACACTCTTACATATTTACAGAGAAATTTATTGTGCCTAACATGACTATCTATGATTGTGGTCTTGTGAAACGGGGCGGGCGGGTGGGGATGTTCCAGAGGGAGTTGTTTCCTACTGTGATTAGACAAAGCATTTGAGAGAGAATGAAATGCAGGAAAGGGAACTTCACGAAGTTACAAGAGAAAGAACAAACATATTACCTCATCGTCATCTGCGTCATATTGTGCATAATGCTGTTCCAAAAGCTCTCTTTGGCGACGTTCCTGCTCTAGGGTCTGGCTAATCAGCTGAGCCACTTCACTTACTTGTCCTGGTCTTTCTCTGCCAATTATAAACCTGAGGAGAACATCAGGGAACACAAATCATTTGCTGTCTTCTCCGTATGATGTATGAAAGGATGGCCAAATGCAGCAAAAAGAGTATTGTTGCACGCTAAAGGCTAACAACTCGATTATGGCATAAGGTTTTGTAGACTGGGGTCCACTACATGAAAGCTGCGTAATACATGCCCAAATGTCTTGTTTAAAAACAAATGAATACATGTTCATCTATTACCAATGCACAATTGTTTTAGAACTGTACTGTGCTAGACAAAAGTTAAAATTGGAAGTCACAATAATAATAACATGCCTTTGTAATTATGGGAGTTTCTCCATGACCTAGAATCACAAGTGTTTATACTGCAGCGTTACAAAACACTTTCTATGAATAGAGGAGAGATGGTGACCTGAGTGTATCAATGAGAGGAGAGATTCTGTCCTTGCTGGTATATTATGGTTTCCTAATAAAGAATTTCATGATATGAGAAGGCAACAGCCATGGTTTACCAACAGCAAATTACACATAGAAGAGGGAAGTGTGTGCCCCCCTTCTGCAGCTCAGATGTCAGTCACCAGCCAGATCCTGTCTGACAACGGGCATGTGAATTTCTGTACACTGGGTTGCATTAATAAATGCATGCCTTCCCTCAATGGTTTGCAGCTACTTCAATATGTATTATGAAAGAAGATTTTGTGCATGATCGGTGTCCATAAAGCCCCTGAGCTGAGAAAGCTGTGGCTGGATGCAACAAATCAATGGGGGGGAAAGACAAACGAAAATGCAGAGTAAATGGTAAAATGCTGACTATAGTTTGGATTCAATGGGCCCTGCAAATAGCTCCACACACACAGCAGAGCTGCTGAAGACCCCCTTCCAAACAGTGTCTCCTCTGCTGCCTGACACTGACCCTGAAAAGCCTCCAATGCAATGGATGGACGCATGGAAGGATGGGGATGACAAACCCTGGCACATGTCTGGAGACAACAACACACACCTCTAGGGCCTGCGGATCCCGACAAAGAATTTTAAGTCCTGCTGCCTACATTCCATGCATTCTCCTCAAAATCAGGGAACTACTTTAAAATAAGCATGCCACTGCAAACCTGTGGCAGCCTAATCACACTGTGCATATATAAATGATTCCTGGCATATTATGCACTCCTTTCCTTGGCATGTAGTGCATACGCAGATGTTTAGTTCTTTATTTAACTGCATAAATTAACAGTCTTGGGCCATACATTATAGGCACAGCCATTTCCCCTTCATCTCCACATTTTCTTGAGAAATGTTCCATTGTTCCCTGATTATAGAGGGAATAGTTCCTACTGTTCCTTCCATTTCCCTATGCCTTCATGCTAATTGCTATTTTTATTTCTTTTAAATTTATTCAGGCTGCAAGCCTTGTGGACACTGGCACATCATGTAATTCAATCAATGGCCTGCTAAATCGCAAAAGCAAAGGAGGATTTAAAAACAACTCAAAAGCAGGAAAGTGTACTTTAGTTAGAGGCTATAAAAAGGCTGCAGAGATTTACAGACAAAAGCATTTTCTATAGCTGTACTCCATAGTCTTCCATACCACAGTGTGGATGCATGGTGTTTTTTTTTGGGGGGGGGGTTCATTTTGCTGAAAGATTATCTGAGTTATATATTCCATTGGCTTTTTTCCATAGAACTCAAGGAGGAAGACCCAGGTCATCTTGATTGCAGAAAGGTTCCTGTGCCATGTGATATACATTGTCTGATTTGAGGTGCAGAGGCTACAAATTCTCCAGTGGAATTTAAGATTCTGTGTCAATCTGTAACACAAGTTCTCAAGACAAGAGCATCACTTCTGCTGAGTCATTGGTCAGACATGAAGTCATAGGGAGAAGCATAGGGAGAAGCAGACAGGAATGCAATTTGACATGTACAAAGTTGCCAACAATGGAGGAAGAATGGTATCTAAAATGATCTTATCTAAAGTGATGCAGTCAGGGGCACGTTGCCCTTCATCTCAGGCAGCAAACCCGTCTCAAAAGGATCTGGAGAAGGCCATGATAAAAGCCAGGGGTTGGGAAGGAATCAAGACTAGGCTTGAGAATATTTGAAGGCAGGAACAGCCAAGGCCCATTTAACCAAGTCAGCTGAAACATTGGTTAATCAAATTTCAAGCTTGTCATGTCATAAGCTTGTGAATATTGATGGACATAGCATTTAATTTTCTTGCCAGAAAACAATAATATAGTATAGCTGAAGCTGCCATTTTTGTACGTTTGCTCACATGAATTGGATCTTATGGACCCCATCAAGGCCAAGGACCTCTGCACCAGGCCCCATCTGAATGCACAAAGTGAATTGCTGGAGACTTCTGCCCTTCCAGCAGTCTCTTTCTCATGAAATATTTTGGGGTGGGCTACTTTGGGGGGGGGGCTATAAAGACCCCGTTTCCCAGCACTCCATAAATAGTACATACTTTAAAGCAGTTTATAGATGGGGGTGTATGTGGATTTTCTAAAGTGCAAGATGTTTAATTAAATATTGAAATGTAGCCTATTCCATTTCTGATTATGCAGCCAGAAACCAGCATAAAAGAGGCATAATGTTCTGAATCACTGCCTAAAAGATTGGCCACCAAAGCAAAAGGACTTCAATAACCCTGCTAATTATATACTTCCTATTACTGGTTCACTAGAAGTAGACATGTAGTTTAGTACTGGCAAGACTGTATTGAGAGACATTCAATATGATTAGAGACAACAGGAAGTATAATAAACTGTGTGAAGTCACACAGCAGGAACCAACAGATTAAAGGCAAAGTCCACCAAAGTCCAATTCTCTGATGCAACCCCTACTGAAACGAAGGTGAGCTGTGCAAGAGTGCTTCCTGGGGGGGGGGGGTTGCCCTTTGACACCAATGGTGCCTAAAATCCAAGATAACGTCTCACAGGAGAACACTCTGCTCGGGAAGTCACTGTTCAATTATTCTGAGGCTAGTACTAGGGCACCTTGTTGAAGCAAAGCAGGTCAGGACATGGTCAGAGCCTGGGTGGGAACCCAGAAATATGCCACCTTGAATTCCACAAGGAAATAAAGGTGCAATGCAAACGAACTGAATAAATGAACACAGACACAAACAAAAAATCCTCTCCCAAACCCCAGAAGCAGTTAAAAAGCAAACAAAAAAAAAAATCAGCACAATGGATAAAACAAATTCCACAGTAGAGACCATTGGGAGACACTTCACAGTCCTATTTTTGGTCCTTTATCTCTGTCTGATGGAAGGTGTGCTTCCTTAATGACTTCCACAATAATGGACAAAATATCAAATTCAAATGGAATGTATTTTCAACTCTAAAGGGCACGCTGCTCTGTATAATAGGGTTGAGGAAGAGGTCTAGCTGATGGCAAAACAGAGGCCTTGTGGTTGGGTAGTTATTGCTCAATTGCCTTGTTTGGACTTTTGCACTCTCCCTGAAGGTGCAGGTTTGCAGTCTGGAGGTGCTCCTGGGTCCATCTCCATTGCTAGAGGCCCAAATGACCTCAGTGGCTAGGAGTGCATTTTACAAGCTTTGGATCATTGAAATCCACTCTATGTGGAGTTGACCTTGAGGCTGGCCTGGAAGCTGCTGCTACTGCAAAATGCAGCAGCTAGACTGCTCTCTGCGAAAGACTATTGCTGCCCAGTTACTGCTGAAGACTAGCATTGGCTGTCGATCAGCCACCATGCTAAGTTACTGATGCTGGGACTGGTGTACAAAGCCCTATACAGCTTTGGGACCCGGGAATCCAACAACTCATCTCATCGCTTAAATACCTAATCTATCACTGGAGGTCCATCTTAGCAGAACATCCATTTCTTATAATATAGGAATCAGCCCTTTAATATGGTGGCCCCTACCCTTTGTAACCTCCTCCTCTTACATATCAGACAAACACCATCTCTACTGTCTTTCCGGCACTCAGTGAAGATGTTCCTCTTCCAGCAAGTCTTTTTACTGGAGCTTTATTCCAATCTGCATTTGCCTTGGAACTATTTTTAGCTGCTTTTATATATGAAATTGTTTTTAGATGCAATGATTTTTTTTTACATATGGAACTGCTTTTAATTGCTTTTACACTTCTCTTGCTTTAGGGTTGTGATTTGATTGTTGTAATCAGCCCTGGGGCCTTATGGTAAAGGAGAGATAAGGAATCTAACACACAAATAAACTCAATAGCTGGCCAAGCAGCAAGAAACAGATTAAATGAGCATTCCTCTGTAAAAGAAAATAGGGCTGATTCAGAAAGCAGCAGTAAAATCTCTGATAGAAGATAGAGGCAGAATTCCACAATGATTATAAGCAAACAGCAGAAGTTAGTTAGAAGGGGAAGGAGATTTAAGCCACTCCAGGGGAATATAATTAAACAACAACCTCAGGATAAATGGCGACAAGTTGGATTATTTTAAAATAATATCAATGTGAAATACTGGTGCAGAATGGCTTGTTTTATATGAAGGGCTTTGAAAGTGTGTCTGCTAATGACTTATAACCATCTAAATACTGTCAGCTGATAAAACCTGAAGCCATTAAAGATACAGGATGGAAAACATAAAATCTGGATACCTTTTGCACTTTCAAGAGTGACTTCAATTAAGAGTGAATTCCATTATGCTTACACAAATACATGTATACATCCAAGCTAGGTAACAAGCACTAGCATTTTTCATATTATAGCCTTACAGTCCTAAATCTCAGAGTAACAGACTTGCCTTAACTACTGGTTACGGTCTCCTTCTAACTGTAATGAAATAGGAACCTTACAACAATCTCCCAACCCTTTTACAGGTCTCACTAACCTCTATTTACAGCAAGTAATAACTCATCCCAGGCAAGAGCCAAGTCTGGATGAAGGCAAAGCAGGATTCTAGTTTATGCCACCACAGCAGTATGGTGGCAGTGTGGGAAGATGGGGCAGAGAAGAATCTGCTTATTGGGACACAGGTTTCAGGAATAAGCACACTGTCCAATCACTTGACTTTGTTCCTCACCTGATGCAAGCAGATACAATAAGCCCTATCAGTGTGTCAAAACAGGGATGGTTTCTCCTAGCAAACCATGACTAGCAAGCTAAGAACATATCTTAGCTTCATGATTATGGTTTGTTTGGGAGAAACAATTTTCTCCCAAACATTCGGTGAAATATTTGTTGTTCCTGGTTGCACTAAGGGAAAAGCATAACCAGAGCACTGCTCAAGTCCATTAAGTGATTAACTATGGCTTAGCATTACGTGCCAACAAGACTACTGCATCATGTGCAATGTTTTGTTATATTTTTATATATGTTGGAAGCTGCCCAGAGTGGCTTCAGCAACCAAGTCAGATGGGCAAGGTACAAATAATAAAATTATTATTATTATTATTATTATTATTATTATTATTATTATTATTATTATTATTATCATTATTACTACTACTACTACTACTATGTCCTCAGAGCGCTTTTAAGAAGGCTGAACTGGGAGACAACTTCCAAAACCTATTACAATAAATGGAAACATATTACATATTCTGAAACATAGTCTCAAAACATTTCAGCAGGGTGTCATTGTTTACACAAGCAGAACTTTCATTTGTTACTATAATAGTCTACTTTAAAACTAGGAAGTTTGCAATTATTTTTATCTTTCTCAAATGTATCAAATGCCATTGTAAAAGAAACATTTTCATTAGACAGTAAAAACATTTTAGAACCCACTAACTCCAGCTAATATAAAAACGGATGAAAGATTTCATGCGGATAAATTTACCTAATTTTGCTGTGCCAAAGCTAAGAAGAGTTCAGAAGGTAAAAAGCACATTTTTGTGTTAACAGTTTCTTCACTGTGTCAGCTAAAGACAGTTGAGCTACATTGCTACATTATATCCGGAAGCTACAATGAACAATCTATTCTAGGTCAGTGACTTCCATTGTCATGGCCATTCAGAAAATGTTCATGAAGCTTGGCAGGAAGCAAAGTCACTAAACAGTAATACCCTGTAAGCTTTCTAGAGTAGTATTGACCGAATTAAAGAAGAAAAATGAAATACAAAGCTGTAGTTTAACTTCTTTCTAAACCTTCTTCTGCACAATTTATCAAATACAATTTCTCCTATTTAAGCTAATAGGTCTTTGATCGGTTATGTTGGGGGGTGGGGGATAAGAAGGTGTGCTTCAGGGGAAAATTACCAGTGACATTAGAAAATATGTATGCCCAGTAATGACACACAATTTAAAATAACAATTGCAAACATTGCTAATTATGGAACAATTTACTTAAACAAACTACTTAAAATTCATTTGATGTTGCAGCTTGCACAGTAATGTGAAAATGTAAATGCAGCTATAGCAATACTTTGCCAATTCTGTCTGTCAAATTAAATAGGGAGGACTGTCGCCTACTAATCTTCATTACCTGCAGCTGCCAATTGTAGAGGTAAGTATGGAACTTCCTCTGAAAGAATGTTCTTATGCAAGTAGAGAGGTAAAGGTAAAAGGTAAAGGACCCCTGGACAGTGACGTCCAGTCAAAGATGACTATGGGGTTGTGGCGCTCATCTCGCTTTCAGGCCGAGGGAGCCGGTGTTTGTCTGCAGGTAGCTTTCTGAGTCATGCGGCCAGCATGACCAAACAGATTCTGGTGCAACAGAACACAGTGATGGAAACCAGAACGCATGGAAACACCGTTTACCTTCCTGCCGCAGCACTGTCTTAATTCTTTCTAAAGGCTGCCTTAGCTGGTAGCCCTCTCCGTATCTTAATGCAATCTATAACTCTGTACTTCCTTTTATTCATCCTAAATCTCCTGTCAAACAATTCCATTTCATAACCCCAGTTCTAAGTGTAGGGAACAGAGAGGGAGGGGGAAGGACTAGAAGGAAACTTCACAAATTTTCACTCTTCTCGCTAATAAACATTTAAATACCCTCTCATGCCCATCCTCTCACGGTTATCCTTCATTTAAACAAAAAAAGTACCAACTAAATTTTACAGCACAATTCTATGTATGCTGACTCAGAAGTCAGTCCCATTGTGTTTAATGAGGCTTAAAGGTAAAGGGACCCCTGACCATTAAGTCCAGTCGCGGACGGCTCTGTGGTTGCGGCGCTCATCTCGCTTTACACCCAGGTAAATGGGTATATGATTGCAGCCTCAACTACGTTTTCCTTCATCTTCTCCTGCTATGTGCTTGGTAACTAGACCTGCACACAGCATGCAAAATGTGGGCACACCATTGATTTATGTAGCAACATTATTATACTTGATGTTTTATTTCTAATACTTCTTTCCTTTCCGTTTTATTTTAATTGCTTTACTGACAACCATCAATTCCCGCATTTCAAGCCCTGCATACAGAGGCATCTGAAAGAGCCCTAAACATTTAGACTTATTTAAGAACTACAAACTCTGGGAATAAAAATATTACCAAGGGAGAAAATTGACCTCCCAAATTGAAATGCACTCACAGAAGGCTTTTACTTTTTACAAACATCTAATGAAGTGTAACAGCTGAAGAGAAAAACAGTATTAAATTTCAAGTTTGAGCCCTTTATTAGGTGATACTTAGAATAGAGCTGTAGACCCTCCTGAACAGAGATAACCTTGCCTCAGTGATCCGTGCTTTGATAGCATCCAGGCTAGACTACTGCAATGTATTGCCTCTGAAGACTATTTAGAAACTTAGTCTGGCCTTGAAAACAGCAGCCAGGGTATTAACTTGCCAAACGGAACACATTTTGCCAGTGTTCAGGAGATCTTCACCAGCATCCAGTCAGGTCTGGCCTGAGATATTCTGCTGCCTAAGGCAAAGGACAAGATGGTGGCACCTCTCCTATTCCTGGGACAAAAGCCAATGGGACTGGCAGCCAAATCTGCAGGTGGCAGGCTATCTTAGGATGTGCACAGCAGGCCACATGACACACACAGCTCTGTCCTCAGCACCTCACTGTTGTTCCCTAATCACTTGGCATTTGCTACCTGAGGTGGCACTCCTCTCACTCTGCCTAGTGGCAGGGCTGGCCCTGCATTCAGTTTGTTCCTATCATTTATATTTCAGTTTTAAAATACCATGTAAGTGTTGGTTTTGACCTATAATGCTTAAACGACTATGGACCAGAGTACTTGAAGAATCACCTGCTCCAATATGAACCAGCTCCTTCTCTGAGGAATCTCCTGAAGTCGGTTCCAGGTTATAAGATTAGGTAGATGATGGGGCCTTCTCCATGGTGGCACCCTGCTTGTGGAATACGTCTCTCAAACAATGCCAACAATGCCAGGTTAAAATGGTTTGATTCCCCTGGCTTTACTTTCAACCCTTCCCTCCCTGTGTGCTGTGGTCCTAATGAAAACTGGAATCCTGAACATAACATTAAATTAAAAAAGAAAAGGCACCGCACACTATGCATTTAATACAATATGTAACTATGCCACAAATGGTGAGACAAAAGATCTCTGGAAAGGTGGGGTTCCTCCTATCCATCTTCAGTCAGGACGGGGGACTGGGTTTTATCTGCCCCACCCTCTGTGAGCCAAATCTGACAAAATGGCAAGGCCTTAAAGGCTAAATGCAGAGGCCATGCTGGCTGGGGCTGATGGTACCAGGTTGTCCAAGGCTGATACAAACAATCCATTGTAGCAAAGGGTTTCTTAACATATATATGCTTACTTATGATCGAGTAGTTGCATGACCAGACAATATCACAGGTGCCGCCAATTTAAAACGTACTTTGTAAGGATTTCTCAAAGTTACCTGACTTTTCCTTTGGTGTTTCTGAGGACTGTTGCAGCAAAGTTTTGTGTGACACCAACCAGACTGATCCCATCCACTTCTACAATTTGGTCATTTACTTGGATCCTTTCAGAGGAAATAAAAAGAATGGAGAAACACTAAGTAATGAATATGAAATATAATATAATATAATATAATATAATATAATATAATATAATATAATATAATATAATATAATATAATATAATATGTCTTTTTACATTGCATTTGGAAGCAATACATAATTAAGTCAACAACACACATACATGACATCTTGCATTACACATAATATTGTCAATTCCTACTGACAATGTTGTTTTAGAAGAAGATACCATGGGAAATCAAGATACATATTTATTTATTTATTTTTGAACCAGATTTCCACTTCCATGGAGGTAAATGAACAAACAGGACAAATTACAATTATCCAGCATCAGATACAGTGGCACTTGGTTTATCAACCAATAAGTACTAATTATGTCATAGACATACCAGAAATGCACCAGCAGAAGTGACGTAGCCCAGGGAAACATAATCAAAGTAGATCTGAGCATCTACCATTACGGATGGTGGCCACAATTTTTTTTAAAAAATGAGCTCTTTACAAATACGAGAAAGTGCAAAGCAGTCAGCCCCTCCTTTGAACATTTCCCCGCATAACAGCTCTGACAATGCGAAAAGGTAGCCAGCCGATTCAAGCCGCTGGACCAAATAAAATTCAGTGCTGCATACAGCAAGAGTGCAGCGCCCCAAATTAACGTGGTATTACAGTAACTAAGGGGGAGACATTCCAGGCAGGTAAACATGTATTCAATAAAGCAGCTAATATGAAGCGACAAGAAGTAAGCATCTTCGCGAGCCTTGCTGGGTATCTCACGAAGTGTTATTCTGTCTAAGGTTCCCACCAGCACGGAAGATGAGCCTAGGCCTCTGAAGGATGGGAGAGTTGCAGGAGGGGAGGGAGAAAGTATATCGCTCTCCGCCAAGCATTCCCCTGCTGTGTTAAAGAGATCAGGTAGCAGCCGATATGGAATACCACGCCTGGGACCTGGGGAGCTCCTGCCAACTTGACTACACAATGCTGGACTAGATTGACAACTACGGTAGTTTGACATTAGCTTTGCATGTTCTGTTGCGGTACAAGGCTAATGTGAGCATTTCATAGCTATGTGGTCTATTTTATAGCCATATAGTGTGTAGTTGGGAAAAGGGGTGGTTCTGTTGGGTTGGAAAGGGGTCACTTTTCCTTTCTTTCTTCTTCAAACAGCCTTGTATAATGCAAGCAGGGGGATTTAACCTTACAGCACACATTATCATTCAGGATACTTGCTATAAAACTCCCAGAAGTTAGAGAAATGGAAAATAAGAGGACAGGAAATTAACATGTACAGAGGCACACGTATCTCATAATTTTATTCCAGAGCAACTCAGGTTGGTCAAACCATCGCACAAGTGCTATAAAACAGGCAAAGTGTATACCTCTTCAGCAGTAGCTCACTTTTATTTTCAGAAAGGTAACCAATTTATACCAGCTGTTATTCAGATTTTTGAAGCTAAATTGTCATCCTAGTTACTTTTTGGGATCCCAATATGGATACAAGCATATAATAGTGATTTAGATAAGAAACACTCAAGTTTCTTGAGACGTATCCTGAAACTCCCAAGTTCAATCAAGTGTGCAGAACTAGGTATACACACAATAGAATATTGGGTGTGAGCTAGCACTATAAAATACTGCCTGCATTGCCATTTTCATTGCCAAACTTCAAATCTGTTCTCTGACTTACTTTAGGACTCTTATAAATCCAGATGGTTCCAACTCTTACAAGTGGTACCTTGGGTTACAGACGCTGCAGGTTACGGACTCCCGTTTACCCAGAAATAGTATCTCGGGTTAAGAACTTTGCTTCAGGATGAGAACAGAAATCGTGCCGCGGCAGTGGGAGGCCCCATTAGCTAAAGTGGTACCTCAGGTTAAGAACGGACCTCTAGAACGAATTAAATTATTAACCCGAGGTACCACTGTATTAGTATTGACTTGGAACCCTCGTATAATTCAAGTGAGCAATATATTTACTGCAATATTCAAACCAGGTTAAGGGACATTGAAAAACAAAACACAGAGTCAGCTGTAAATAAAATTTGCTCCCCCAAGTTCTTTGGTTTAAATACAACAGATAACAGGGTCACTTATACCTCAATATTAATAATTCCAGCCCAATGCAGGGCCTTTATGTTAGCCCGGCTGAACATTTCCCCCTCAGTTTTTGCCAAGGGGAGATATTTAAACATCCCCAGAAATGATAGGCATTGTGGATGTTCTTTGAATGTGCCGGACACTGCAGAATATATACTTTTCTACTGTCCATTGAACAACCAGCTACACAAACGTGTGCTATCCCATTTTTCGGGTAGTCTAACATCAGATTCTACCTGTCTGACATTAACTGAAAGGGTAGCTGAGTTTTTGTCAATAGTATCTTAGAGTGGTGAATGGCATTATCTAGCATGAAGAAATCCCAATGGAAATCTTTGTCATTATATATTTCACATGGCTGTTTATTTGTATATATTTTAAAATTTTATATATGAATGTTTTATGATGGCTTATACTTGTAATACCTAATAAAGGTTTGGCAAAGTAAGTAAGTATAAACTATTAAGAGGCTTGAGCAGGCCAGTTCCCTCTCCTTCGGACAGCTTCCATCTCAACTTGAAACCTCAGTATCCCACACAAATTGAAAGCTCACAGGTGCTTGTCAGATCATTTAAAAACATACTTCTGCATACCTCGGGAGCCCTCCAAGTATATAGAAACTGCTACCTTATTGTTCAGTGGCTCTGCTTTGCTTCAAAACTGATGGGCATTAAACCACCTGAGTTTCCTATTAGAGGGAAGGAAACTGCACACTGTAGCTTGCCTAAGGCCACCTAATGCGCTCACAGAAGAAATGAGGCTCACACCTGATGCGTAACTCAGTCTTTCAGTCACTATGCTACATCAGCTACCTTCCCTTTCAAGCCAAGGTATTTAAAATGGGCAGTCTTCCCTTAACCTTAGCATCTAGCTCAAGTATGCCGCCAGGGCTACAGAATAATACGTTCAGCAAATATATGCAATGCAAACTAAATTTTGTACGAAATAATTGACTTCACTCAGCGCAACCTAGCATATCAGCTCACGTTACTAATTGTATTTTTTTGGAAATAATCTTCTAACCCTTAATAATGTTCCCTTGGCATGTATGAAAAGGTTTTTGAGGACTGTTTTGGCAGCCTGAAAGGTTATGTTTAACAGCACCAACAAATGAGCCAACATACTTCATGTGCCACGAGTTTTGTTAAACAGGAAAACCGTGTGACCGTTGTTAAGTTAGGGAAGTTGACAAAAATAAAAGTTTCCCCATCCCCTCCTCCCCCAGTGAAGCTACCTGCACTCCCATGAAAGGAGCTCTCTGGTGTGCCAGGAGGCCCTTCTGAACAATGTGGAATCAGGTGAGGGGGTGGTGCTTGTGGAGGGGAGAATCACCCCAAATCCTCAGATCCTAAGATGTGTTAGCTTAAGGAGGTTCACAGAAGGAAAGTTTCCCATCCTCCTCCCCACCATGAGCTCTCCTGGCCACATCCTCCACTGTTCAGGTTGCCTAATCCACAGAGGTTTTTCAGAAGTCTCAGACTGCAGGGGTGCAGGGAATGGAGTAAGGAAACTTCCGAGTGCATCACAAAATGACTGCCATGGGGGTGTGATATAACACAAAATCAGAGAGACAACCACCCCTGAAACACACACACACACACACACACACACACTGGCCACTCTTGCTTCCCAGAAATCAATAAGAAGGTACTTGCACATTCTCCTCCATAACTTACTTTCTAGGAGGGCTAGAGACTTACTTCTTTTTAAATGAAAGGCCAGAGCCTGGGGAACCTGCCCAAGGGGAACCAATGAAAGTCTTCATGGATGGTGCTTGGTTTGTGACCCCCAGTATTTTAATTGATAAGAAATATCAAAACAAAACAAGGCAAAAAAATCTGAAGAATGCAACCATTTTTAAATTACATAACTGCAATAGCCATATTACCATCCTTCATTTGGGAACTGTTTATCAGTAAAAAAAATAAAAAATAAAAATCCAGCTTTTATATAGCAGTAAAGTCACTTGCTTGCGCTCTCAATTTATTAAACTATTACTTGCTTATGGCAAAGCCTTATCCACTCCCATTGTTGCATCTGGTACTTTATAACTGGATAGTGTGGGTTCATCTCTAAGGGGGTTAATTTGTACACAGTCTTGCCTTAGGACAGAGAGCTGGGCTCCATGACTTTCATGTGCCTTTGAGCTCTATAATTTTGTGCAGTAGAAATCAGAGGACAAAGAAGTAACTTTAATCAGCATCCTTTTAAAATATTTTTAACTTGCTTGTCTCACTTCGCAGTCCAGAATTCCTGTTTTATCTTCATATTCTGAGGCTACGTGCTCTATAGGGTGTTGTGCTGTCCTGTTCAATGTCATACGTGTTTTATTTTTTAAAAAATAAGTAATGCATGTAATAGATGGGGCCATAAAAGCGCCTTTCTGGGAACAATAGTTGTTTTATTTTTTATTTTGATTTACAGATTTAGACATTAATTTACAAAAACTGCTGTCCTCTTATGCACTCCTAATCATAGTGCATTTTCATTCTACAATGTCAAATACATTGCTTGCTCATAAAAGAGGCAACTGGTTGATTAGCTAGTTAGTTGGTTGGAAGTGCAGCTACTTAACAAGTGGCAATACATTACTAGCTTCCAGCTTCCAGTATATGTAGATTAATGAGCATACTTAATACAATCATTTATGGTTCATTTTCATTCAATGTTTTGCAATTCATTTCTTCCAATATGCACAGGTTTTTTTTAATAAAAATAATAATAATTTTAAAATGAGATAATTTTGTGGGTTGAAAAAAGCATAAAAGGCTGCATTCCTAGCCCCACTCCATGCTGCTGGAGGGAGGGTGCAGGGTTAAGATTTAGCAGATGTCTCCGTCTGCTGGCCTCTGCTGCTGCTGGTGGTGCTCCATTGGCAGTAACTGGTGTTGGGCTCCAAAATTGGGCGTTCCAGTGGAAGAGCATGGATCTGCAGCCCATAGGACAGTCCATTCCCTGGAGAGAGACACTGCTGCACCAAGCTGCAGATAGTGCAGAATGGGGAGTCATGCTGCTCCTTTCACTCCAGCCAGGAGCAGCAAGCAGGGCTGCAGATACAAAGGAAGATGTGCTGCTCCACAGCTCCCTGGCCCCTTAAGGTCACACCCACACCATACATTTAAAGCACATGGCTTCCCCAAAAGAATCCTGGGAACTGTAGTTTGTTATGGGCGCTAGGAGTTGTATGGTGTGAGTATGGCCTGCTCTGTGAATACTCCAGACTTAATTAATTTCTTTTTCTACTACATCTTGTTCTGAACTACTGTGTATTAAAAATAAGACAGTGTTATGCTTCTTTGTGGCGAACGGGTAAAGGTAATTAGGCACAATCCACCAGGAAGGTCTCCCTTGAAAGTACCACTTATCCATCAAACTTATTTCTAAACAGTCCCATAAAATAGCAGAATTCTTAAAAGACGAACCAGAAGGGAAAAAAATATTGTTCTAATAGTTTGGTTTCCCAGTTTTGGCTAGGAATGGGAACTGAAATATGTTTTAAATGTTGGATGGCGTTTTGATTTGTTATCTGCCACAGGTTTCTTCTGAAAATAAGGTGAGATATAAGGGCTTTTCAAACAAAGAAACAACGGTGGTGAACCATCGCTGAAAAACTATTAATTCAGAATTAAACTTCATGGAGTTATTTTCTACCCTGCTTCCCTACTTGCTTATGCCTCCTTCTGGTTTCTGACTCATTTTTGGAAATACATCAGGTGGTTTGGCATAATCTCTGCATAACACATTCTTTTTTCATAGGCTCCAAATAAGGGAGGTATTTTCATACCCAAGTACGCCTAAGCAGCTAAAATCTAATTATATATTGCGACTGTTAAATGGGGAGGGGGGGGGCTTTCAAGAGAGTCAGAGCTTAAGAAAAGAAAAAAATCTGGCATTTTATCTTCAGCTGAATAGCTGGCACTTACCATAATTTTTTGCAACCCTTACAGAATCAGAGTACCATTTATTCAGGAGTGGACAAAATGTATTCAATGTCTGTACTTGAGATATAAGTTACAGAATCAGGTCCTTAACATAAGAAAATTAATTTCCAGTTGGAATACATTAGTCAGCACGTGGGTGTAGCTAATTTCTTTTATTATAGAAAACAACGTTTAAAAGCAAATCTTGCTCATAACATCTACCCTACTCTGTATAAAATCATACTCTGGGCATGATCCAGTCCACTGCATCCACCTGCATGAGATCTCACGCGAAAAACGGTGGACAGGGTGGGGAACCTCCAGTTGCAAGATTAATTCGGGACTTCAAAGCACTTTGCACATGATGTCATTGTGGCACTATGTGATTGAAAGGTGGGCAGCCTTGCTCACCTGTCAAATTTGGCCCGCGAGGCTGATCCTGATAAGGATCTGGCCTGTGGAGCCAAAAAGGTCCTCCATCAACTCTGGATGCATATGATGAGCAGCCATACAACCTGGCTTATCTTGATCTAGATATATCAATGCTTGGAACCCAGTAACTGTCTCACTGATTAAATCTGTTGGCTGCACATTCAGTCAAAATAGCCTAACATATTTTTTTCTAAAAAAAATTATTGGTTTTCCAATATACCCCCAATAGCCGAATTATAACAATAAAAATTAATTCCCAAATTATACAATTATCAAAATGCCAATCGACTTCCAATTAATACATTTTAGTTAAAGTGGCTTCCCGCATGGTGGTTTGGGTGCATTTCCATTTTGCTCGCTAATATCAATAATACTCCAAAGTCCCTTCCTCACTTGTAAATATCTTTTTATCTTATATTCCGGAGAGGGTTGCCGAATCATAAATATATAAAAGAAGCTTAGAATAAACAAACCGTGGGGTTCCCCTCTCCCCAACCAACTCTCACGCCAAAGAAAAACTTATCTCAATTCAAACCTTTGATCCATGTAGCTCAGGCATAGGCAAACTCCAGCCCCTTTTCTATCACATGCCAGTACTTTAAAGCCAATTAAAGATTCAATTAAACGGAGAACCTCTGCTTCTTAATGGCGGTGTAGGAGGGTTTTCGCCAGGTGAAGTGCTTTTGCACTCAGCACCTCCCTGCCTTCCACATTCCATGCTGGAGCGAGAGCCAGGTACCAAGGTGAACTGCAAGTGAAGCACATCCCGCCCCCCCCCCCCCCGTCCCTGGGGGGAATTTGCAAGGATGATTTACCCTCAGTCATCCTTGTTTTGCGTTTGCTGATGATCCCCCGCTGTTGTGGGAGGTGCCTCCATTGAGGCAGGTGGGACCAGAAGCCAGCTAGCCTAACAATTTTAATATCACTATAGTGGAGCCAGTTAGTATATAATACTACATAGTGTAGTGCACTACAATATATCATATTATACCACAGCATATCAACCGAGGTAGTCAATGTGGTGGTCTCCATATGTTATTAAGACTCATCAGCTCTCATCAACCCCAGCCAGGTTGGCCAAAGATCAAGGATGATGGGAGTTGCAGTTCAACAGTATTTGCAGGGTCCCATGTTGGCAATCCTTGGTATATATGATTGCTCATATTTAGGCACATTGGCACATTTTCCAAGGAACCATCAAGATCCATAGAATTATATACTGGTTTCTGGTTTTCTATTCTAGAATACTGGCAAAAGCAGAGGTTTCCCATTGCAACACAGCCTGGGACTTTTTAAAATTATTGATTTGACTTTACTTTTAGATTTCATTCTATAAGAGCTTCAGTTTCCTTTTGCAATATAACATCACTCCACTTTTACAGAGCAAGGAGATGACCTATATAAATCATGCTGTATTTTACTTTAGATTTCACTTTTGACCCATGAAAGGATATTTTGCGGGGAGTGACCTGGAAAAGTAAACAATTTTTTCCCCAAGCACTCTGCATTCTGAAGATAAGGCAATGGTGCAAGGCTAACCATACATAGATAATAACAGTTATTTTGAAAGGATACGACATTATTTTGTCTCAAAAGTAGAGAATCTGCGCAACATGAGCACCCAAAACCAGCAAAATACTGCTTGTGCACTGAAGCTACAGACTGCTCAGCAAGTAGGGGGAAAATAGATAGTAAGTTTTCCCATCGGAAAAAAGGGTCCTGATACATTCAACAAATATGTAGCAGCTTGCTATGGAGACATACAAAACTTGATTTTACATACCAATAAATCAATGAATGTACACAGCAAGTAAAGCTCAGGGGGAGAAATGTTACGTACTGTGAAAAGATAAAGTTGTGGATAGAAATATGAAACAAACAATATTAGTTCTGGGATGGAGCAGATTCAGTACAGATTTCGGCCTGCACTGAAATCCAGACCTGCTGTGAGGTTAGAAGGATCATTCCCAAACGAGAGGGTGCTTTAATTCCCTTCTCACCCATGAAACAGTCCACCTGACAATGCTATTTGCAGAACAAAGCAACTTTTCAATGAACAGAAATGTTCGTGAGGACTGGTGGTGAACGTTCATAGGCTCAAGTAGGTTTTCAGCCTTTTAGAAGGCCATACTAGGAATATGGGCCTCAAGAAAACCTTTAGCTACAAGATTTTGGATGGAGCCTGTGAACAAAATCAGACAGGAGCTGTATTTTAAAGCAATCCCAATCTATATTCACGACATCACACTGTATTATTATTCACCTGCCATCTCTTTCTGCTGCTCCACCTTCTGTTACTGTTTTGACGAAAATGCCCAGTTTCTCAAGGCCTGCATCTGCTCCAACTCCCATTCCAATAATGCTGATGCCAAGTCCATCTTCATCTGAGAAGCAGATAAATCAAAGCAGGTCCATACATTTGTTAAGCATTTTCCACACTTGGATCAGTGTATTTTGAATCCTGTTATCTCTCCCCACCTGAGTAAAACCTTCCATGATTTTTTTGTTTATGACTTTATAACTGCATGTACAAAGAGTAAAACACACATTGTCATTCTAGAGGCCATCCTCCCTAACCCATAAAGCCATAACATTTCAATGGACTTACAGTATTTCTTATTTCCTACCATGGAAGTCAAGTAGCCCCAATTGTTGTTGTTTTTTGCAATGGAAGGAGAAAGAAGCCTATCTTGCTCCTTCTGCCATAGCTGCCAATCAAGAGATCCTGTGTTCAAAGGAATTATGGCCCACTAATGTATACTGAGTTCAGGATACAACTAAAAAGCAGTTTTCCATAACAGAAATGGGGGGACGGGGACGGACCAGTGCATTAAACATTAAGATCTGGATACCAAAAACCCTACTCACACTTATCTCAAAGAGACACTTGGCAAATCTATTTTGAAACTGAGGGCTCATCCTGCCTTCCCTTCACACTGTGCTTGCCAGGCACACTTCTGGGCTTTAAAGCTCTGTGTCCAAATCTTATTGTTTCTTGTCCTGTTGCTTTTCCAGGGAAAACCTGTTTTTTACCACTGAATTGGAGCAAACGGCAATCTGTAGAAGTACCGGGATAAAAAACAAAAAAACAAAAACAAAAACTGCTCAGATATGGAGCTTTAGCCCAGACTTGTGCCTGGAAATGTAGCACAAAGGAAGTCTGAATGAGCCCTAAAAGGGGTTTCCGAAAACAGTTTTGTGACTGGATAGGAAGGGGTCAACCCCTCAGGAGATTACTTGAGGTTGACAGGGTTTGAAGCCAATGTTCTACTACATACACCAGCGGCCACTGATGTCAATTAACATGTTACCTCAACTGGATATAGATAGATATAGATAGATAGATAGATAGATAGATGATAGATAGATAGATAGATAGATAGATAGATAGATAGATAGATAGATATCCCCAGGTATTAAGCTATGGCAGGTTTTTCATGACCCCTTTCTGGAAAACTCATGCAATTCTACTACATATCTGTACGGCACTTTATACATTTTTAAAAAATGCTCTGCAGCATAGCATTAGTAGAATGCATACCTTTTTCAAGCTCTGCTGGGAAAAGCTCCAGCTTCTCCACACGTTTTTCTAGTTCGTATTCTGCTGATGCAGCCACCGGGTCTACTTCATCATTTCTCCTGTCATAATCTTCATTAGAATATGTGTGGAAAACCTGGAGAGAGAGATAACAGTAATAAGTCAACTAAACCACCCAAAAGCTCACTTCTAAAACCTACTAGTACTCTAGAGGTGAGCTATTGATTTCATACCCTGCTTCCGAGCTTCCTGGAGTATCTGGCTGGCTAGATAGAACGTTGATTTAATTGAGAAGGGGGTTCCATATGTTCTTAAAGCAAGGATGGAGAACCTGTGACCCTCCAAATGTTGTGTGACTTCAGTTCCCATCAGCCCAAGCTTCCACTATGGCCAGTGCTTAGGGATAATGAGAGCTGTGGTCCAACATCATCCAGAGGGTAAGGTGTTAGCCACCCCTCTCTTAAAGGAACTGTTGTGCACATATAACTGTGGACATCAGTAATAGTGAGGTTGCTTTTCTTTGGAGCCAGATGCAAAATGGTGGGTCAGGAGGGTGACCATGTTCTTAGAATTAAGGAACAGGGTCGCTGTGCCTCTGAACACATTCTCAACTCAAGAATTTGCTTTCAGTTCCAGAACTGAGGTCACAATCCTGTAACACAAAAATCCACAAAATCCTACAGCTTTTTTGTTTTGTTTTGGCAAGGTGGAAAGGAAGCTTTTCTGTTGTCCATATGATTTAGTAATTATTTAATAATTTAGAATCTGAACCCTTGTTGATCTACTGTAACATACTGAGAGATCTACCAGTAGACCCCAATCTACCTTTTGTCCACAGCACCTCTTTAGGATTCAGGATCTTATTTCTGCATTAAGCAGATTTTCTTTCTAACCCACATAGCAATAAATCCAATACGTGTTCCAGAAAGAGCACCACTCTGTTGTTTTTAATAATGTAAAACAAAGCGCAGTTCAAACCTTTTTTTAAAAAAGCACTATCTTTACTTGAAAGATTCACATCAATTTTTTTTTTTAAGTGCATAAGATACAATATGATGGTTGGAACTGAACTATCACTAGTTTCATCTTTTAACAAATAACAAACTGTGATTTACTCATATTAAATAAAAGCTGTGGATAAATGAATAGTTTTATATACTACAGTAAACTGAAACCTAAATTAAAACTTCCTGTACATAAAGCATTTTGAATAAGATGTTAAATATTGGTTAAACGTTATCAGACACCCAATTCTATAAAACTCACAGTGACATTCGAAAGCCAAAGCACAACAACAAAAATTGGGGTAGTCAAAACTTAGTGTCTCTGGTGCAAGCAGCTGGCTGTCACCATTTCTCCTCCTAAAGCCACTGGGGTGACTCCATACAGTAATGTAGCAAAAGGGGAGGCCTATTGGCTCACTCAGCTGAGATGAAAAACACAATGGGCATTGCTACCTCTGCTACCTCTTTAGCACGATAGATGGCTTGGCACCAGCCAGATACCACATTCTTCCTTAAAAGACTTCCAAAGTCATTAAGGGATTAGATCTAGACTATGCCCGTTAAACCTTTTCTCTCCTTGAAATCCATGTAACGAGTACTGAAGAATCACTTTCCATTAAAATCAAAGGGTTGCACCCAATTGAATTATACTCAGAGAGGACCCACTGAAATTAATGGACCTAAGTAAGTCATCTCCACTAATTTCAATGGGCAATGGGACATGGGTGGCACTGTGGTCTAAACCACTGAGCCTTGGGCTTGCCGATCAAAAGGTCAGCGGTTTGATTCCCCGCGATGGGGTGAGCTCCCGTTGCTCGGTCCCATTTCCTGCCAATCTAGCAGTTCGAAAGCACGCCCAAAAAAGTGCAAGTAGATTAATACCCCCCCCCCGCTCCGCCGGGAAGGTAAGCGGCATTTCCATGCGCTGCTCTGGTGTCAGTGTTCCGTTGCGCCAGAAGCGGTTTAGTCATGCTGGACACATGACCCGGAAAAACTGTCTGTGGAGTGGACAAACACCGGCTCCCTTGGCTTGTAAAGAGAGATGAGCGCCGTAACCCCAGACTCATTTGCGACTGGACTTAACTGTCAGGGGTCCCTTTACCTTTAAGTCAGCTCCATTAATTTCTATGGGTCTGCTCTGAGATGATTAGCACTGGATACAAATCAATGGGTCTACTCTGACTCCGGCTAACATTGGATACAACCCATAGTGATTTAAGTATAACTAAGTCTAGATACAACCCAATGTAGCAAATAATAAAGTCTGAGATCCAGGGACTAATAAGCATAATTTTAAAAGGGGGGTGGGGAGAGACCAACACTACACAAAGAGAATCCCCTGCCCGCCAGTCACAAATTCCTGAAACTGTATAGACTGGCATTTAAAATCTTCCATGGAACAGCAAACTCCATATCATGTTGCCCTGCCAGCCATGTCCTAAACTGGCATCCCATGTATTCACATTTCTGTCTGGCAGGAAAGGCCTAGCCATCACCATCATCTCACCCTCTTAAAGTGAAGGTTGGTGTTAACGGCATCTTCTCCAGCATCCCCCCCCAACTATGTGGGTCCTCCTCAATGGTCAATTGCCCCTTTAGCTATTAATCATGGTCAGCACAAGACATGGCAGCATATGGTTGGATAGATCAATACTCTGTGCATGCTCAATGTTTCTCCACCCCGCCTCCTCTTAAATAAACTTCTCAATTGGATTTCTGAGCAGTACTGGCCTCTGGGTCAAGCTCAAGGGCTAAGTATTTTTGCATTACTCAAGATGTTGTGGGCTACACCCCTGGGTTAAAGGGCGTGGGAGACCAGGAGGGGATGGTGGGCTGAAGCTACCTATGAACGTTCACCACTCCCCTTGCCACTCCCCTTTCAAAATCACCAGTTCTGTCAAAAAATAATGGGTTAATTGATTTTTTTAAAGAAGAAATTACAGCTTCTTCAAACATGAGAATTTGCAATGGTATCTATAATGATGAGCACGTTATTACTGTTGTTGTTTGTAAAACATTAAACTGGCTTTTCATATGCTTTGTGCAAAACTAAGCCCCCCCCCCAAAAAAAAAATCCAGGCTGCTGGGCATGGTGGACGGCAGAACCCTATTTCCCCTTCATACATTTCTCTTATACCACCTTAAAGAAATGATTTCCTTACTAACCTGCAAAAAAACCCAAAATGGAACGGAAAAAACTAACAACAAAACTGAACTATCATAATACCGGGTATACTGTGTGGGTTAAAATGCTTTATTTAAGGAACAAAGCTCTTCTCGTTGCATCAAATATGGGCTTCAGGTTGGCAAAGCAAACAACCACTTTGGATCTGAGCCTGGAATCCACATGCCTTCCATGAGGTGCTAAAGCCATCCTGTATTTCTTGGCAGACTCCACCATCCCCTTCATACTGACAAGACTGTCAAGGAAACCTTACAATATTGCTGGGAGAAAAAAGAAAGCAGCCGTCACTCAGAAGGCAACCCAAGCTAATAAAATAGGGTGCTGCTGTTAAGTAGCTAGCAATGGCCTCAAAACGGAAAGTGTGTTTTCTTTTAGCAAAGTACTTGTGTTAAGATCATTGCTAATTTTACTCTAGCAGGACGGCTGTCATTGGTTATTTGTTGGGCTGCTGCTTCTGGCTATGAATTCATTTCAAAATTTCACACCAGAAGCTAGCATTGCCCAGTCCATATTTCTCTGAGGGGAAATTAAAGAACATTCTAAGTAAAGAAAATTCTTTTATTTGCTCCTGTAAAACAGCAAGAAAAAAAATTGTAATATTCGTTTACTGAATGGTTCGGGTATTTCTCAAATACCTACCGGTAATTGACTGAAATACCTATGCAACTGATACAAAAATGCTACACTATAGTACATATAAATGAAAACTGTACTATTCAGAGTTGGACTCGGACTAAATTAGCTGAACTGAAATAAATGACTTAAATTAAGCCATGACTAACTTATCCCATTGATTTCAATAGTACCTAAGATCAGCTAGGTCTTTAGTCTGGATCCAACCCAATGATTACCTTAAAAAAAACTCTACCAATTTTTTTAAGACTTCAGATTTTTATTCTTTGTAGCTACACAGCTGGTGTCCAGATTGTATTCCAGCATTTAAAAATGCCTAAATCCTGGCAATATTTCCTACATAACAGATATATGTGGAAATTATGCTGTATAAACCAGTGTTTTTCAACCTTTTTGGGGCAAAGGCACACTTGTTTCATGAAAAAAATCACGAGGCACACCACCATTAGAAAATGTTAAAAAATTTAACTCTATGCCTATATTGACTATATATAAAGTAATTCTCTTGAATAGGAATCAAATAAACACAAAGAAAGTATTTTATAATTCTTGGACTTAAGAGCAGGGGTCCCCAAACTAAGACCCGGGGGTCGGATGTGGCCCAATCACCTTCTAAATGCTGCCCGTGGATGGTCCAGGAATCAGCGTGTTTTTACAGAATTGGAACCTGTCCTTTTATTTAAAATGCATCTCTGGGTTATTTGTGGGACATAGGAATTTGTTCATATTTTTTTCAAAATATAGTCCAGCCCCAAGTAAGGTCTGAGGGACTCTAGTCTTGTACCTGAGTGACTTTTTGTGACAAAGACATGAGTGGAGAAGCTCCTGAACATCCTGACATGATATAATTAACTGCCATGCCACACTTGAGAGCCCAGCCAATGTGGTGATTCCCTTTTTTGTGATGATCTTGTGCTTTGGGAAGTTCAAAGAGGTTGAACCAGCAAGTGCAAAATAAATGCAAAAGGAAACCTACACATCCTAATTATTCATCATTTATTAGCAAAGTGCTCTCACCCAGCTGAAAGGAGCCAGGCTTGTTATTTCCTCCAAACAGCAAAAGAATTCTTAATTTATGTAGGTTGGAGATGACTGCACTTTGGGAAACGTTTCCCTTGAGAGGTTATAGATGCGGTTTTGCATCCGATTTGGTACTGAATCCTCTCTCTATCTCCCCCCCCCCGGCCTCCGCCTCGCGCGCGCCATTTCCAAGCCCCCACCCACGCCCACCGCCGGCTCCCTCCTCCTCATCTCCGGCCCGCTCTTTCCACCCCCCTCCCACTTCTAAGATGTGCGCACCTACATTGGCCTCGGAACCCCACTCGCGACAAGGGGCGCGCGGCGCGCAGCGCGCAGGACCCCTTCAGGGCCACGCCGACAGCCGAGGAGACAGGGAACTCCGACGATTGGCCTGACGATTGGCCGGCGGGAGGGCGAAGGAGGGAGGGAGGCGCTTTTGAGGCGGCCGGCCCGGCTGCCGCGTCCAGGGCCGTGCAATGCAGCCTCGGCGCTGCTGGGGCAAGGCGGGTGTCTGTTTTCGGCTCTGTGTACAAACGCGGGCTGACCCTGATTGGCTGAAGGAAGGCAACAACAACGGCCGGGACGTTTTTCCCACGGCACACCAGGCAACATCTCACGGCACACTAGTGTGCCGCGGAACAGTGGTTGAAAAACACTGGTATAAACAAAGATTACAATTATGAATTAATAATTAATTTTACAATTGGCATTGCACACAAACGAGTTATTTAAAATAAAATACTGAAATTAAGCAGCTTCAGTTTGCAAAGCTTATGAATGACAGACAGAAAAGCCCTCTGAACTCAGTTTAAGGTCTTATTAAGCAATGCTAGGAATTACAGTACAAGGCAGTTGTTGTATCCCAGATAACACATTATATGGTGTGTGTCATGTTTCAACACATTTTTTAAAAAAGGGAGATTTCAGGATTGTTCCATGCTACTTTTTACACACTTCCTGGTTCCTTAAGTTTATATATTTGGCTGGGGGAAAGGACTTGTTCTAGAAATATCGTGATTCATTCAGAGCTCAAAACAACAATTTAAAAAAAATATGAAATAAGTAACTGTGGACAGAGATAACCAGCAATAATGCCACAAGGAAAAATTAACACGATGTGCATGTGCGATTGAAGCCTCTCCATCACTGCCTGCAGCAAGCCTTGTTGTTGTCAAGGTAACAGATGAGTATGCTGTTCCATTTTATGGTTATCTCAAACCTAAAAGAGCATCAAAGTCATCAGGATAAGGAAAGGGAATCTTGTATTAAAGGAGAACTGCTGTAATTAAATTGACTAGGGGATCAGCTCTCAAAGTACTACCCTCACAGGAGCTGCATTTATTTGAAATAAGTAAGTGGTGATGGCACAGATGCAGTGTTTTTGCTGGGTTGCCTCCCATGGATACTTTCACACAACACCATTTGAAGCCTTATGTCACTAGAACAGCACATATGTATAGACATATACATACACAAGCAGAAAATATCCATGCTTCTCCAGCAGGGTATCACCTAACTTGGGATATGTAGTACAGTACAGTATATATTATCTACACCTACTTTTAACACCATTTTGCCCTTGTGATACCACAGAAGAAAAATGTATATACTTTCCCAGATGCATAATCGGTTCTCAAAAACCCAACAAGTCTCTTAATAATCCAACAAAACAGATCATATATGCCATATTCGCCTTACAAAAGGGATTCACTTTATGGCAGTAGATCAAAAAAACTCTGGGGTAATTGTCCTCCAATCTTTTCCCACATAAAGTTAAAACCATTTAAACTGGAAAGCAGGAATGCACCTTTGTCTCCATTCATCATCTGGAATTCCAGTAGTCAAATAAAAACTCCAAACGAGTAAGACAGATCCACAACAAAAACTGATCCAACTGTTGCTTTTGCTCATGCTGAATTGATACTCTTAGCCAATGAAACACATTTTCCTCAATGCTGTCTGTGTCCATTTCAATGTAAAAAAAAAAAAAAAAAAACCAACTATACAGAATATGCAAACAGGTTATTGAGTATGCTGATTATCTTCAACTACCGGTAGTGGGTCAGGATTCACTCCAGAGATACTGCCACCATTTTCTTTTTGTAACCATTGAAGTGAGGGAAACAAAAAGTGGGGAAAATCAGGAAAATTAGATACAAAGAGAGTCAGAGTTGCGAGTGAGAACACAGACACACAAAGACAAAAACAGAACATAGACCTCATGCTGCAGGTTAAAGGCTGGGTGTCAAGTTGAAGACAACAAATGAAAATATTATTAAAGACTACTGATCCAGAGTGCAAAAAATTAAAATAAAATAAATGAGAAGCATATGGAGATCTGAATTGAAGCGGACTTTTAATACAAATTGCAGGTGGCATCAGTTTAGACTGGTGCATTGTTAGAAGCTTGGCATTCACAGACTCACGGTTTCAATTCTGATTACCCTGAAGCATTATTTTTTTCCAGTCTGAGTTTGCAGTAATAAAACTGGTTTGTCTGAATACTGCAAAGAACAGAAGAAACAAGCTATGGGAAATATGGATCATAAACATCTTACCGCAAATCATTTTCTCCCAAGTTATTCTGGTTTTTAGAAATGACATCTACTTTGTGATCTGGACTCATATGCTTTTTTAATCCCCTAACACCTTGCTGGCTAGGGCTAATGGGAGTTGTAGTCCAAAACATCTCCCATTGTTTTGGACTACCGTGGGGGAGCATGGCTTTGTTTTTTGCAGTCTTCAGATCATGTGAAAAATGAATATAAGATTTTAGCTGAAGTTCATTCATTTTCAGCTTTCTATTCTTGTTATATTAAAAAAGTGTGCCTAGACATTCCATTGTTGTGCCCATAAGGGACGCTGGTGGCACTGTGGTCTAAACCACTGAGCCTCTTGGGCTTACTGATCAGAAGGTCAGCTGCTCAAATCCCTGTGATGAAGTGAGCTCCCATTGCTCTGTCCCAGATCCTGTCAACCTAGCAGTTCGAAAGCACACCAGTGCAAGTAGATAAATAGGTACCGCTCCGGCGGGAAGGTAAACAGTGTCTCCGTATGCTCACGGTGTCCCGTTACGCCAGAAGCGGTTTAGTCATGCTGGGCACATGACTTGGAAAGCTGTCTGTGGACAAATGCCCGCTCCCTCGGCCTGAAAGCGAGATGAGTGCCGCAACCCCATAGTCACCTTTGACTGGACTTAACCGTCCAGGGGTCCTTTACCTTTTGTGCCCATAACCTAGGTTTAAGGTCCCAATAAGCTCCTAACTTTAATATCTCAGTTTCTAAAACTGGTGCAGCCCCCCAGGAAATCCTCCAAAGCAAGCCATGATGAAATGAACAGGACCTTTGCAAAAACGCAGGTGTGTTCTCCCTAGCTCTGAAGAGGGTCAACACAGATCAGTGTCTCAGCGGATTGTGTCTACTGGCAGCGCTGGTAACGGAACCTAAGTCTATCTTCAGCATATTGGTATCACATCACTTGCACATAAACGGACAATTAGAAAGCAGCAAAGAGGGTTATTGAAAAAGCTTTTGTACTGTGGTGAAAGCTACCAGGCTGTTGTTGTTGTTGTTTTTAAAAAAGAAATATTTCAAATAGAATATATGCTACAGATCCCCAAGTGCTAGAGTAGTGGTTTCTTATTTTTATAGTGTAGATTTAACTCAACAGCACCTGCAGGCAGAATTCATTTTGGCTGACTTGGATGTCCACCCCCACTTCCTTCCCCCCCCCCCATGAAAGTTCCGTATTCTTGCTCTCTTTCCTGGGAGCGCATTGAACTGCATCCAGGCAAGATGTAAAGCTACCTACAGTAAGCAAAGGAATGTTTATCCTCTAAAAGCTCATACCGAGTGTATTGCATTACATTTAATCACATCAGTGCCTCAAAAATCAGACAGCTTTCTATTCCTAGTAGTTTAGCCTCCTAATGCCTCCAAATATGGCAGTCAAGGGAAAAGAGGATGTGATACAAGCCAAAAGTAGGGGTTTATCTGGGATATCTGCCTAACTGGTATGGCAGCACCAGCTGTAAATATAATTCAGAAAAAAATAATGATGATTAGGCAGCAAACAGAAGGTCACAGATGCACATGGGAACATCAGCTGTATAAGCAAAATATTTTTATCGGGCTCAGAACACTGTTTTTAAAATCATGCTTCAAAGAGATTATGCGGCAGTGTGAGGAAAATAAGCACCCATAGTTGTAAGTCACTGAATGGGTTTGTGTTTGTTTTTTGTTGTTGTTGAGCATATTGTACAATACCATTATTTTCAGGGGAAAGATACTGGTATGTATATTTGTCATGCTTCTGCCTACAACCAAAGTAAACAGCAAAATGCCAAACAACTGTTGTGTTCATATGATAAGGTTAAATCAATGTTTAAGTTCGCCTACAGGTTCTGAAGGGGTAACAACACAATGAAACTAAAAATTATGGTCACGTTCTAAGCAAACACATTTAAATCCCATTGATTTCAACATGTTTTTAAATCTCTGCCACTAAAACAAATGGGATGCGTGCTTCAGTTCTGCCTATCTGTATAAGACAGTCCAGGATTTGCAGCCTAGAACAATGGTCCATTCATTTCAGAACTTATCCTTTCATGTTAATAAATAATAATAATAATAATAATAATAATAATAATAATAATAATAATAATAATATATAATTATTTATAACCCATACATCCATGTATTCAAAGTTTTCCATGTATTCAAAATCAATGATCTTAAAATTAAGAATAAAGGTCAAAATATATTGATATACTTCATAAGTTTCAGTATATACGCGCTTAGCGGAGAACTGGTCTCCACCCAAATAAAGGTAAGTCAACTATTATAAACATAAAAAATGAAATAAATGGCTTACACCTCTTGCTTATGCTGGGCATCCTCCTGTTCTTTGTCAGGGCAGGGAGGGGTGTGCAGGCACAGATAAAAAGCTTTTTGTGAACAACGGATTGGGGAGAAAACAATGGGTCACATCCAATGGGAGGTTTGCTTTGGTGGAAAGTGCCTGCAAAAGTCCCATCATCCATTTTCTGTCCGTTTCCCCTAACCCACTTTCCCCCCCCCCCCCCCCCTCTCCTCCATGAAAAACTGCTACTGAGGGTTGGGAGACTCTCTGGAATAAAACTGGTATGGAGGGCTCAGGCAAGATCCAAAATTTCTATGTGTCTGCACTTCTGGCTTAGCTTCAACAACCCAAACTGGTCATGAAAAGCACAGGCTGCACTGGGGGAAAGTCAGTTCCATTTGCAATGAGTTTCCATCTCCTGGTACTGTTGCAACACTGAAGCAACTAAAAGGGCACTGGGAACTCTTTTTTACCACAAGTCTGAGGGAACCATGTGAGATCAGAACCACTGAGGTGCTTTTAAACCCCACCTCAGGAAGGGACTGTTTGAGAACCAACCAATGTGAGTTTTCACATCTTCTCAAGCCCACACACAGCCTGGGACCATTGTAAGGAGTTCATACCTGATCCTCCTGGGTCGACAATGTCCTGCACTGTCCTGCACTTTCGAGTTCTACAGGGTTTCCCAAAGTTGGGTCTCCAGTTGTTTTTGGACTATACTTCCCATCACCCCTGGCCACTGGTCCTGCTAGCTAGGGATGATGGGAGTTGTAGCCCAACAACAGCTGCAGACCCGAGTTTGGGAAACACTGTTTTAAAGTGTTAGAATGGCCTATACAACCACCGATACAGGTAAATAGAAAACTAAACACAGCAGAGAAAGAAGAATTGGCCTGGAGTTTTCATGCTTTCAATGAATTTTCAAAGAGATCAGCACAGAGTTGAAGTAGGGGAGCCCTTTCTATTATTCCAGGAGAACAGACTTTAGCAGGACTGAGTTCTAAGGAAACATGCATCAGATTGACTGGCAAGGCAGCTACAGAGAAACTGCAATACGCCACCACGTTCCAGTCCCAGAGACAACAAGGACACCAGTAATTATAGCTCTGCTCTTGGAAACTGTGTAGGTAGGTTGCTCTGAATAAATGCATCACACCAATCTGAGGGTCACTTCTCACATGACAGATTAAGAGCATCGCCGTATGTACAAATGAACACACACTTGTCAAAACTGAAGCAGATACGTGCATCTTTCTCAGCAGGTATATATACAAATCGGCAATACACAACGCCTGCCCTGTGTCCTTGCTGCAGAAGTTTTGTGTACCTACTTCAAACATGACAGCACGCACCACAAGTGCACTCAGTACTCCCTAAATTCTCTTCCTCCCTAATCTGTGAAGTGGCTCTGATACAATGAGGAAACTTGGTATGGGAAAATTAAACTCGGTGGGAAGCCAAGCCTACAGCAAATGGATAAACATTAACCTAGAACTTGGATCTGTTAAAAATTTATGGCCTGAAATAGGAAATAGGGCTTTGTGAACCGTAGGGCTTCAAAGGATCAGAGTATAATCCAGTCCTACAAGCTCCTTGCACGGAGGAATGGAAGTTCGTAAGCACATTGTTGGCAGGTAATGGAGGTTAGATACTGGCAGCAGCATGAGAAGTGGATAAGGGCTGTTTATATAAAAGAAGACCAGGCTTTCACAAATTAGCGTTCAAATTTAATATGTTACTATTTCTCTGTGAAGAGATCTTAGTGGAATGCAGCCAACAACATTGGGCTCAAAAGCTGATTAGCTTTTGTTTTAAAAGAAATGCCATTTTTATGCTTTGGTTTATCACACAATGGTGGATGAACTGGAGGTGGGGGGTGAGGGTGGGGGATTACAATTAATATTTGCATTAGTTTATTTTGCATCTCAACAAAAACAAAACACATGAAAGGAGATGTCTACAGAACTCACCATGTTTACAATGGTAGGTTTCACAATTAAACCAACTACCGGTAGGTGTCAACATATAAAGGTAAAAGTAAAGGACCCCTGACAGTTAAGTCCAGTCGTGAACGACTCTGGGGTTGCGGCACTCATCTCGCTTTACTGGCCGAGGGAGCCGACCTTTGTCCGCAGACAGTTTTTCTGGGACATGTGGCCAGCATGACTAAGCCGCTTCTGGCGAACCAGAGAAGCACACGGAAATGCCGTTTACCTTCCCACCGGAGCAGTACCTATTTATCCACTTGCATTTTAACGTTCTTTCGAACTGCTAGGTTGGCAGGAGCAGGGACCGAGCAATGGCAGCTCACCCCGTTGCGGGGATTCGAACCGCTGACCTCCCGATTGGCAAAACTCGTGAGAATGTTACGGGGAGATGCCCATGGGTTTATATCTACCCAGTGGAATTGTTGACTTTTTTCTTTGAACGCTAATGCTCCTTTTGCTAAATCCCAATAGGTATTGAAAGTTTATCATGTTTCAGTTATAGGTTATGCAGATCGAGAATAATTTCTTTCTAAATAAATAATAATAATAATAATAATAATAATAATAATAGATGGATCCCCTACAACAAAATAAAACACACCAATGGGGAGCAAATATGACCTTGATCCAGAAAAGTAGGGAAAGGACTACCTCCTACATGACAGTAATTCTGTTTACCCTTGGTCAAACATGCCATATTACAAGAGGCTGTGTGAACAGTTTAAAAGGGAGCTTGCAGTGGTGTCCAAGATAGCTGGTATTTGCCAAAATATAACCAAAGGCACCACTGCACATAACTATATGAAGGCAGTGGTTCAAACCCAGGGAATCGATTTAGCAACACATGCTCCTCCCAGATCCTCATGCCCACTGTGAAATAAAGAAAGAAAGAAAGAAAGAAAGAAAGAGTCTGAGAATGAGTACGTTACTGCATATACAGCAACTTGTTAGATCAGGGCAATTAAGGCAGCACTCTTATGCAGACTTACCTGGGATTAAGTCTCACCGAATGCAATGGGACTTACTTCTGAGTAAACATGCATAGGATTGTGCTGTGAGAAAAACAAATCTCAACAAAATAAAAAAAGTCAGGATGAATAAATGCAGAGCAAAGGGAGAAGGACAGAGACGCGTGTAATTATAGAGAACTCAGAGAAATAGACATTATGTCAGCCATGATCTCATGGTCCCAATTTTATAAAAACAGTATTTTATTTCAGACATCATAGCGGCTCCTTACACTGTTGAATTCTCCCACCTGCTTGGCAAAACAAGCATGCAGAAAAGCGAGATCCAAAGGTGGAACTTCATTTTGGAAGAACGCATTAAGAATGTATCAGTGCTTGATGATTTACTAATTATTAATCATTCATTGTTGTTATTGTTTTGAAACCCCATGAATGTTTTTTATTTCATTGCTATTTCTCACCCAAAGATACTCTCAAGTCATAATTCTGCCCCACCATATTATTAGACTGTGTGGGAATCATAAATTATACAGGCGGTGCATTGGAGTACCTTCATTTGCTTCATGGTAATTTGCATGCTTGACCATCTCTCCAAAAGAAAGAGCTGTCAAAATGTGTTTCACATTCTGGCTTCCAAAAGGAGATACATTGCTATTTATCTTCTTTTAATTTATTTCCCCCCCCCCCACACACACACACACCCGCTAAGTGCTCTAAAAATAACTCAGGACAAAAGGCAAAATAAAATATTAAGGAGCTGGCGTTACACTCGTGTTGCACTAAAAAAAAAAAAAAACCTTCACTTTAGGACCTGCCTTGCAAAAAATGTGTGTGTTTTTTTTAACTGGGTGGAAGTTCATGGGATTTCTGTACAGTATTTTTGTTTCACCTCACAAAAGAGCCATATTTCTAAAATAAGCACCGGCAAACTATGCACAAACCTGCACCAAATGAAGCAAGGTAATCAGTACGTTTGCAAATTTTTGATTGTATCCAACATTAGTCATACTCAGAGAAGAAGACCCACTGAAATTAATGGGGATAATTAACTTGGATTCATTAATTTCTGTGAGTATACTCTGAGAAGAACTTAGTGGGATACAATCCCATGTACTTTTTGAAAGAGGAACTGGTGCACACCATACTACTAATGGGTCTGAAGACACAGTTTTTCTTCTTCTTTGATAAATCCCAGAGCGGCAGCCAACTTTGCTTTTGCTGTAACAGAAACCAAGGCCCTTGTGAAGCTTTATAGATTAACAGCTTTATGATGGCATAAGCTTTTGTGGGCCAGAGCCACTTCATAAGATGCATGAGCTGATGCATGGCCAAGCTACACACTGCATTAAGATGTGTAACTGCATTGAATATATCTGGAGTTGTTGCAGTTCTTTAAATAACAGGCACTATTAGGATTGAAACCATGGTCGGTGGAAGGGGAGTTATTACTTCTTACCACAACATAATTTAATAAGAATACTGACAAACATGAACATGTGCAGAGGAGGGAGACCAAGCCGGATGGGTGGGGTATAAATAATAAAATTATGACGATGGTGATCAAGGGTCTGGAAAACGAGCCTTATAGGGAAGGGTTGAGGGAGTTGAGTATGTTTAGCCTGGGAAAGAGGAGACTGAGAAGAAGAAGAGTTTGGATTTGATATCCCGCTTTATCACTACCCGAAGGAGTCTCAAAGCGGCTAACATTCTCCTTTCCCTTCCTCCCCCACAACAAACACTCTGTGAGGTGAGTGGGGCTGAGAGACTTCAGAGAAGCGTGACTAGCCCAAGGTCACCCAGCAGCTGCATGTGGAGGAGCGGAGACGCGAACCCGGTTCACCAGATTACAAGTCTACCGCTCTTAAGCACTACACCACACTAAGAGGAGATATGGTAGCCACCTTCAAAAATCTAAGGGGCTGTCACATGGGAGACGGAGCAAGCTTGTTTTCTCCCGCTCCAGAGTCACATCTTTTTAATTAGGGTGAAGATGCACTTTTGGGACCTGCGCTCTACATGGGGCTGCCCTTGAAGAGAGTCTGGGGGCTGCAGCCAGTGCAGAATGCAGCTGCTGAGTTTGTAAGTGGGGCAGCCCAGTGAGACCGTGTGTCACCAGTCCTGAAAGTGCTATGCTGGTTGCCAGTGAGCTACCAGACCCAATTCAAAGTGTTAGTACAAGCATATAGAGCTCTAAATGGCTTAGGACCTAAGTACTTAAAATAACACCTTCCACAATATCAGACACCTCAGACCCTATGATCTGCAGGTGAGGACTTGGTGGTGGTACCACCACCTGGTTAGCATTGCCCTGTGACAGGGCCCTTTCAGTGACAATTACCTGTTTGTGGAATGCCACTGGTCTCCATTATTAATAACTTTTAGGAGGAATTTGAAAACATTCCTGCCTATCCAGGCATTTGATGGCTGAAAGATACTGTTACTGGCAACACAGAGATAACTGAAACTGTTTTTAGAATGTTTAAACTATTTTAGAATATTTTTTTTAAAAAAACCAATATTAATTGTGTTTGCTACCCGAAACGCCAAGATGTAAATTCAATATATGATAAATGATAGGTGCATCAGAGAAATCCAGTAAACATGAATGCCTGAGCAAGCAGAACACAGTTCCTCTGGAGGGCAGTTATAAATGACTCAGCAGTGCTTAGCTTTTTATTAAACAGTTCATTTACTTAAATTAATAATCTTTACACTTGCTGTTCAATAACCACATGCTGGATGCAATAGCCAGATGATCAGTCACTCTCTGGGGTGAAAGTAATTTCCAAATATATTACTGAAAGAATCTAGCCAGTGCAGATATAATGACTAACCATTGTTAGGGAATGGACCATGGGACTGTGCCCATGCCTGATTTTGCATATGACTTCCCTCACACCTCCCCAGATTTGGTTCTGAGTTGTGTTCTGGAAGCACTTAACCATTAGTTACTGTGCCATCAGGCAGAGTTGGGAGATGCAACCCCAAAACATGGGGATGTGGTGAATAAAGGCAGAGGAGTTTCAAGAGAGGGGGAGTGCTCAGTCTCAAAAATATGGTTAATAATTACCGTATTGGCCTGAATATAAGCCATACCCAAATATAAGCCGCACCTTTAAAATTCCGCAGGTATTCACACCTGTTCTGTTTTACCGTGTTGTCTGTTTCAGCAGTGATATCGTAAAAGCCAATTTTTGTAAGGTTGCAAATTTAAGCCACACTTTAACTTTTCACAGTCGGAATTTGGGGGGAAAGTGAGGCTTATATTCGGGCCAATATTCAGGTATATCTGCAAAGGTCCTTAAGAGTGGGCCAACATTAAAATCTGTCATGGAACTGTCCCCGGCTCAGCGCAGGGTGGTGGAAGGGCTCTCAGGATGCTACAGAGAGCCTCAGCCCCACCTGACCAGTAGCACCTCCTCGTCCAGCGGAGGGAGCAGTGAGATCTCCAGTGGGGAGGGGCACACAGCTCAGGAGCTGGAGAGCCGAGGCTCTGGGGATGTTGGAGAGACCATGCACTACTCTCACTCAGCGGGCGAGGAGGGAGACACGCTATTTCCGTCGCCCCAAGTACGCAGAGGGGTGAAACGAAAAGAGGGGAGGCGGAGATTTCGTATACCGAAACTCTTATGTTGGGGTCAGAACCAGAAGGGGCCACTCCCGGATTCTGCAGACGGTTGATACAGACATGAACATTTAAGCTCTGACTGTACATAGTATGCACAATAAAACTACTAAAGAAACGGCTAGAGTTTTGCCTGGTTTCTCATGAGCAACCATCCAAGGACCTTACAGAATCTGACACACACACTCTCTTTCACACACACAAACACACACACATATGAATACATATATGACATTTTAAGAGAATGCTCCAGCTATTAGAAGAAACAAAAATTTGATCCCATGGCACGCAGTAAAGAGCCTCTTAATAGATAAGGCTATTACACAAAGATGCTGTGAAGGAATTTTACTTCATTTAATTGTGCCAACTAATCATATGGCAAATTTACGAATCTGCAGCTGAAGTCACAACATAATTTGGAAAAATAAGCTAATTGGCCATTTCTCTGCATTTCTTCACCTTCAACTTAAAGGCCAGTATGGAGTTGCTTTGGTGATGACGATCAAAAATTTCATCCTAATACAGGAGTGACACCCTGTACTTTGTAAAAGTCAAGGGATATACACTTGCTCTTAAAACACATCTGGGGATTAATGTTTTATAAGTTTCCTTTCATTCTTTTGACCTTGGTGGTAGAGGATAAAGAACATGCTTTCAGGAGGAGGAAAATGTGTTCCTATCAGTTTTGTGGTCTAAAAACCACTAAGCCTTGGTCTTGCCGATCGGAAGGTCAGCAGTTCAAATCCCCGCAACGGGGTGAGCTCCCATTGTTCGGTACCAGCTCCTGCCCACCTAGCAGTTCGAAAGCATGTCAAAGTGCAAGTAGATACCTCCGGCGGGGAGGTAAACGGCGTTTCCGTGCACTGCTCTGGTTCGCCAGAAGCGGCTTAGTCATGCTGGCCACATGACCCGGAAGCTGTCTGCGGACAAACGCCGGCTCCCTCAGCCTATAAAGCGAGATGAGCGCAGCAACCCCAGAGTCGTCCGCAACTGGACCTTACAGTCAGGGGTACCTTGACCTTTACCTTTTTACCTTCAGACAGCATTTTCCTGTTATTTCCTGATCTGATAGTTTCCACATTTTAGGTGATCTTTCAACACAACATAAAAGCTATTTCTGGAAAACTAGTGGAATCTTGAGGAAGTTTAACACTAAGTTCCATGTTATTTGCTTCCAGGAAAAAAAAATCAATTTGCAACACCCTTGACCCAGGAAATCACAGGAGTTTTGCATTGAAGTGTCACATGACAAAATCTGTGTTGGTATTCCAGAATAAAAATTAAAATTTAGCGGAATGTGGCAGTATATTGACAAAAAGCCACAGTTCCATAACGCAAAGCATACTGCAGTGTAAAAGGAATGTTAGAATCTGGGATACAAGCGCTAGCATTATAATCAGGAAAACTCATGCAATAATTTCCACATCTGAATGCATCCCAAGACTTTGGGCAGTGACTTCCCTGGTGGCATTTAGGTTTTAAAATATCCAGAGTGATAAGGATTTAAAATAGCAGGTTGGTGGGGTAAGTATTGTGCTGTGGGCTGGTAGGGCCTTGTTCTAGGAAAATGAAGCAGGGTTTTAGTGTCCTGTTAATTTGCACTCCTTGAATGAGGAGTTAAATCCTAAATGATCGGCGTGAACACCATTTAATATGAACAGAGTTGCAAGGCTCCTCCCAGTTTTGCTGAAAAGCCAAACTCTTCTCTCCATCAACCGTCACCTGGAAGCAGCCATTCCATCAGGCTAAAGGCAGAGGAGGGAAGAGAAGAGACTGCATTTATCAGCACAACAAAGAGAGGCTACCAACTTTTCGTGCCTCCTTTCCTTGAACTTCTAACAAAAAACTTGTACCAGAGTTTGCTTATTTCTTCCTACCTCCCAGTCTATTTTCCTTTCATGTTAGATCATTTTCAAGGACTGTCCTTTTTGATCTGTGAACTGATCTGGGAGCCCTTTTTTGGCCAAAGTGCTGGGTTGTTTTTTAAACAACAAAAACCCTTAAATAATTAAAGAGATTGCACGCGCACACAGATATTGGCTGATCTGCATTTTGTGAGCAAAAAATGACAACATACGGAAACCAACATGTTTCTAAAAAGTAAGCAGGCTAACCTACTCCCCCCCCCCACTGGCTTTGGAGCATACACTTCTCAGAATAGCAAGCTGCCTCTTGCTTTGTTATATGAAACAGCATGATCATTACATGCACCATAGAAACAGGTACAGCATGATTATAATTCTTGGCTGTAATCAAGAGTGAAAACTCAATTGCTCCTAACCCTCCTACACTTGTAAAAAGCACTTTACTCATCAGATACCAGGGTCAAATATAGCCACTGTATTAGTTTTAAGGCTGTGATCCTAAACACACTTCCCCATGAGTTAAACTCATTGGTGCTTACTTCCGAGTAGACACATATTGAATTGAGTGGCTTTTTTTTAAAAAAAAGAAAGAAATATATTTGTCAGTGGCTTCAATTTAATGTAAGAATACAAAAATGTATTAATAATGAGTGTTTATAATACCAACTTCCAGGAAGGTTGTTTCGATAGTCTGCTGATATAAAGGCAGCAAAGAGTTTTACAGGACCTTAAAGACTAATAAATCCACAAAAGTGTGAGCTACTATACATTTGTTAGTCTTTAAGGATGCTACAAGTCAACTTGGTTGTTTTCTAATACAATGGTACCTTGGTTCTTGAACTTAATCTGTTCCGGGAGTCTGTTAGATTCCCGAAACCGTTCGAAAACCAAGGCGTGGCTTCCGATTGGCTGCAGGAGCTTCCTGCACTCAATTGGAAGCCACATTGGACGTTCGTCTTCCGAAAAACATCCACAAGCCGTAACACTTACCGGTACTTCCGGGTTCGTGGTGCTCGGTAGCCAAGCCATTTGAGTACCAAGGTACCATTGAATAGGGTACAACGCTGGAGTGACACCGACCTCCCCTCACTCCCATTTCCATGGGGCAATCTAATGCACTGTTCCATTCTCTATTCCAAGTCTTCCTGAATTTTTAGAAACAACTCAACAGTTGTCCCCCCCCCCCAATTTTAACTGCAACATTCAATATTCCCTCCCAGGCTTCTTTTGTCATATTAAAATGGAATTGGGATCAGTTGGACTCTAGTCACAGTGAATAGGGGAGAAAAATAAATACTAACAGGCCTTGGAAAATCTAAATCCAGGGTGAGTACTACTGGCCAAGTAGCTGGTTGATGTTATTTTCACAAAAATATATTGGTAGCTAGGTGCAGCTTAGACTAATCCAGCAGGGTTTCTGCAGATAAGTGGTATTCAAATCACTAGTACAGATTAATTATTCCTTGACTATTAAGGAAACCTAAATATGCGCTATTGCTTTGCAAATTTAAAGCATGCACATAATGAAGCAGAACGAAAACGTGAGACTATAGTCATTAGTCTAAAGCAAGTAACAGTATTTTGTGTTGATGTTGCAGTTAAGATAAGGAGGTGGCAGCTGTGCAGTGTTTTTCTAAACCAAGGAGGCCTTGAACAGAGAAGAGAACAGTGCATGAGAAGGGATTAGTGCATATCCCATAGACATATCCCACTTCCCACAGAAATATCATTCCATGTATTATACAACTTTTGAATTGCTGTACCCACATATAATAAAACCAAAGAATTACCAACCCCTTTATTGTAATGGAGAATGAAGTGGCAAAAAGGGAGGAATCTTTTTTACATACTTTTATGCCATAAAAGTAATGAAGCAGCCTTATCTCTGCCCCAACAACCTCCTGGCAGGATTTAAATTAACATTTACAATTTTATTTAAAGAGAACAAGAAATTTAACAATGTGACAAAATATTATTATATATAAACAGCAGAATGTAACATTTGACGTAAGGATCATGTAACAAACCAGAAATGGAAGCTGAGGGAAATCAATAGGGATGAGGGAAATTGGAAAATGAATGTTATTGATACTAGATATTTGTTATGAGAAAAAAAGGAAACCAATAAAAAATTATTGAAAAAAGAAGAAGCCGCGATTTGGTTTTCGAACATTCTGAAAGTTGAATGGACTTCCGGAACGGATTCTGTTCGACTTCCAAGGTACGACTGTATGGTCATATTTGGTTAGCCGAATGTTTCTTTTAAATTATCAAAACAATTTTTTTTCCACAGACAGCTTCATATCACTAATACACTGCTCCTTCAAGTTTTTATAAGAACACCAATTACAGACAAAATATTCATATGAATGCTGGAAAAAGCAGTTGAATAAGAGCCATCATTATTATGTCTTCAAAGGATAACTGCTCAAGAAATTGTCTTTAAAACCATAATATTCAAAGTAGTTTCATAAAAAAAAAATATAAAAGCTTGTGCTAAAAACATGACCCACTTAGTTTCCTTAGCTGCTTTGTAAGAGCTGACTTTTGGAACTAGCTACTACCATATCAGGTGAAAAGTAAACTTTTGTATACTTTTCATTGAGAAGGGTCCTAAGTGTTGACTTTCCCTGGGTCCAGAACTTCTCACAAAGAGCCTTGCTTTTAAATAGGTAAGAAGTAGCCAAGACTGCAACAGAGACTTCAGAACACACCTGACACTGTGTTCAATTGTGACTAAAGAATTCAATTTAATTGAAATATATCAGCCCCATGGCAAAGTTCCTATGAACTCATCCATTTGTCTAGAAAATATGATTTCAAAGAGAAGTCTACTTAAAAATAAACACCACTGGTATTGTAAGGAGAAAGAGCATTCTGGTTTTTCTGTTAAGGACAGACATGTTTTCTAGATCAACAAAAACCAAAAAAGAAGCAGAGAGGTTTCTTCCTCCTCATGACATACTTTGCTAAACTGGAGCATGAAATGGAAAAGTTAAAAGCTTCCTGCAAGATTAAAACATGGCACCAACATGAAACAATAAAGTGTGTGAATATCTAGGGCATCTATATTGGTTTATCTTATTATCTCTAGTGTACTGATTAATTCACTTGGTATGTTAAAAATGCCACCAAGTCTCTATTAGCAAAAGAAAGAATAACACTTCTAGTCTCAAGAGATCTCCTGCTTCACGATTGCTGCCAGTGTCTAGACTACGAATGACTATTATTTTATTTAAACTCTCATTCTCCTTTTTATGTATTATAATTTGAAGTGTAAGAAGAACACTAAATATAAATCAATCATTGTTGCTTGACTACAAGTTTTTCCAGATTAGGATCCAGTCAGCTAGACAGTAGAAGTGACAGAAGAAATGAGGGTTAGAGGAAGTCATTTTGCCTACTGCACCCAGTGACAGCAACGAACAATGCTGATGCCAAGGCAAAGTCTCAGCCTGAACTGGAAACCTTTATAGTTTTGAGGTAGTATTAAAAAGTCTCTGAGGTTCATAATCTAAGCAACGGAATTAGGAGCTTCAGCAAAACTGCTTATGCCAACCAGTTGCGATTAGTAAACCGTAAACCTATTCCTTTCAACAAAGAACATAAGTAGAGTGCAAAATGGGTAGAAATTTCATACAAGTAGGATCTGTGCAGTGCTTGGGAGATTTTGGACATGAGATTTTGGGAGATTTTGGAAATCACAAGTCTAGGGCTTGCACCTGACCCGCTCATGGCATTGTTATCCATTCATGATAGGGAAGAGACTGATGCTTTGCACAAGGATTTCCTAACTTTTTTTGTATCAGCCAGAATAACCATCACTAAACGATGGGAAACTAATGGTCAACACTCTAGTGGAGGACTGGTATAGACAAATATAGCCAGCTGCACTGATGGGAAAAATAATAAAACAAGTGAGAACGCAGAGAACTTCCATGAAAAACAAGCATACTTTCCAGAAACAGTGATATTGCTTTATTGAATATATAGCACAGAAGGAAAACAACTGGAGTCCCCCATCATCATATGATGATACATTGAGCAAGACTAGATTGTAAAAGTGGCACAATATGTGCTGTGTATATCACAATCATGGAACTTATCAGAATGTCGAAATTGTAAATGATATGTAACTTCTCTGTTGTTGTTGTTGTTGTTGTTGTTGTTGTTTAATGTTATTGTCATTATAAAGCCAATAAGCAAAATGGGTAGAAGAAATATCTTGCAAAAATGTGTATGTAAACTTAAAGGCACATAAAAACTTGCATACTTCTCTCCCACTAGAATGTGGAAATGAATAGTCTGCAAGCAATACAGGAGAGATATAAATTCCTATCACCAAAAAAAAACCAACCCTGTATAATTCAGCATATACCACCTGGACTGACAAAAATCCACATGGAAATTACTTTACTGGAAAAGTTATTTGGTTGACCAAATAAAGTAATCCAGGAGAAAGGAAGCTCCTAGATTACATGAAGCCCATCTTTGGCCAGAAAAAGATTAAATGTATGAGATATTTTACATTCAATTTTAAGACTACATTTTAGATATTAAGCAGAACTAATATTTCAAAAGATCTATATTGACTTATCATGCAAAGTTGAATGCAAGTCCTCAAGATCTAATCAAATGAGGATACCAGAAAAGACTTTCAAATGTAAGATTTACAAATGCATGCTATTATTAATAGTAATATAGCCATCTATAAACAATGCAATCCTATGTACACTTACAGAGTAGTAAAATCCATTGACACATAAGCAATGCACTCGGCTTTCGCTGTTAAATAGGCCTACTCTGTATTGCAAAAGAAAAACATCCAAAAGTCAATACCATAATTACACTTATCTAGCTACCAACTTCTAATGTTTACAACAAGTTGTTAAAATCGTTCTCAGAATAAATGACAAGGCCACATTAAACACATTGCATTGCAGCGCTACCAGCATAGCTAATATGGAAGGTTTGCTACTACAGTGTTTATGGACTTCCTGTAGTTATTTCATGATGCACCATGAAACAATGTGCTCTTCCTGACTACTGGCCAGAAAATACAATTTATCATGAAAAGATTAACCTCCCCTCCCCCAAGCTATAAAGCTTTTAACTGGTTTAGCTGCACAGTTTAGTAAAGTTGGTAAGTGTAATATCGCAGGTAAGTGCATCTCTGCTATCTATAGCCACTCTTCGTTACATATCGTAATTGCAGAGTGTCGCAATCTACAGAACATCGAAAACACAGAAAGATTTGCTAATCCAGCCACAAAATACAAATAAAGAGGAAGTGGATAATCTCTTTGTGAGGTACTCTGAGGAAGGTTAACAGATGGCTGGACTGCAAGAGCACGAAAGACTAAAAGCTCAATAAAGGAAGCATCTACATGGCATTTTCTGTGCTGCTTTTAAGAGGCAGCCTGACCCAACTCTATCTGGCATCATTTAAAGAAAAGATACAGGTGCACAATGTAGCTGCTAATGAACTATTGAACTATCAAGGTGTAATTGTGCCGTCAGTTTAAAACTACCAGCTGTACCGATGAGGAGGCACAACCTGCATTTGTTCCTGTGCAGCGTTGCCATATGATTGTGTTCACCTGTGATGTATCAGAATTGGTGTTCCGTTACAAAATGTACCAGCTAAATGGTAGATTGCATCTTTTCATGCTTGGGATGGAAGATTTTGTAAATTATCAGAACGGAAAACTGACCTTGCCTGTTTATGTCTTTAACTGCAGCTCATTCCACAGACAACAGATTGAGATGCTACACAGAGATAAAACATTTCCACTTGCTCACTGCTGTTGATACAGTGGCTTTTAAAGACACAACTGCGGGGTGGGGGGAGGTCCAAAAACTGACACTGGTCTTCTTTTAAACACACTCACACTCTCCAGCTGGTATTCAAAATTAAATGCCCACTGGTTGCCAGGAGCATTTGCATTAGTACCTCATAGTATTTCAAGTATGTACTGGGTTTGCTGCACACAAAAAGGGCAGATCCAAACCATGCATTTAAAGCAACACCCTATGCATATTTAAAGCAACACCCTATGCATATTTAAAGCTGATGATTCCCCCCACACACACACCCAAGAATCCTGGGAACTGTAGTTTGTTAAGGATACTGGGTGGGTATTGCAGCTGCGTAAGTTGTTCCTCGGCAGCCCCAGGTCTTCCTTTGCACCTGCAGCTTGATCTCAAACCACAGCTGCAAAGGAAGAATCAGGAGCGGACTCGTGCCCTCCTGGTTTTTCCTTTGAAGCCAAAATTTGATGCTTTTCAAATTTGGTGCCTTTTTTCTGTTGCCATGCAAGAAAAGGTGCCCAATCCAAAAATGCTGCATTTTGCCTGCAGAAGAAGAACTTAGTATGTGCCAAGCCTAATTAGGCCCATGGGCTGGAGGTTTCCCACCAAGGTCTCAGCATATAGGTGCAAATTATGTTCATTTCCCATCTACATGCTGTACATATTCAGTCCACCACTGCACATTTCCCAGTCGATACATGGAGGCAGTGTTTGTTTGGAGGTAGTGAGATCTGGTATAGGAATTACCCTCAGCCTCCAATCCAGGGCTGGATTTAGGTTTGATGAGGTCCTAAGCTACTAAAGGTAATGGGGCCCTTTATATGTCCAGCTGTCCTTTGTCAACAACAAATTGTCACTGTTTTTTGTGTTGACCATATAAAAGGGAAAGGTAAAGGACCCCTGACAATTAAGTCCAGTCACGCACAACTCTGGGGTTGTGGCGCTCATCTCGCTTTACTGGCCGAGGGAGCCGATGTTTGTCCGCAGGCAGTTTTTCCAGGTCATGTGTCCAGCATGACTAAGCTGCTTTTGGCAAACCAGAGCAGCGGACGGAAACGCCATTTACCTTCCCGCCGGAGTGGTACCTATTTATCTACTTGCACTTTGACGTGCTTTCAAACTGCTAAGTTGGCAGGAGCTGGGACCAAACAACGGGAGCTCACCCCGTCATGGGGATTTGAACTGCTGACCTTCTGATCGGCAAGCCCTAGGCTCAGTGGTTTAGACCACAGCGCCACCTGCGTCCAACACACAACAAAATATGTATTTTGTCAAAGTAATTGTTTTTTATCTTATATTTTGGAAATCTACATCCAGGTTTTTTTCCTTTAATTTTTTTGGGGCCCCTAAGAGAGTGGGGCCCTAAGCTATAGCTTGTTTAGCTTATACGTAAATCTGGCACTGCTCTAATTATATTGTGAAGTTGGCATATCAGTTCTCTATAAAACCCTCTAAGGTACCTAAACTCTGCATGGAAACAAAGCAATTTCCTTACAGATGCAATTGTGAGATATGATGGTAGGTGTAACACGAACAGGACACCTCTGTGGTTCTGGGTGAAACTTTAAAGTGAGAAAACAGTGAAGAGGATCCCCTTGGATATGCGCTGTAGGTAAATCAATAAGATATCTGCTCTCAGGACTACCACCCACCCACAAGCCCTGGCACATTGTGGAGAGTACCTACCCTGCTCCCCATCACCCTTCTATTATTCTCATTGTAATTTAATTCTATAATGTGTAACACGTGCAAAGCACTTTTTATCATTAACCAATATTCACTACAATACAGCTCTGTGGGCTTATAGTCTGAAAAGACATACAAAAGACACGGGAGCAATCATTTCCTCTAATAAAATAGCAAGCTCAGTACCAGCATGCCTGTAGCAAAAATGGGGAAATAAGAAGGAAGCATTAGCTTGCTTGATGGAACCCCAAAGTTTGCAGAAATGTATAAATGTGCTTGGAAGAAAGCTAAGGGACCAAAAGCCTTCCCCCACCAAATAGCTCAGTGAGGATTGAACATGATCATAGAATCATAAAATTGTACACCGTACGACCGGGAGCCAGAAAATGCTGCATATCTGGGGGTTGCGAGGGGGAGGGGGAGAACAGAAAACTAGATGAGGGGCGATAAATAGAATGGACCATCCTATAAAAACAAATGGTTGGCTGGAAACCTGAACAACAGAACTCCACACCACAGCAGTTTGTTCTGAGCCTATTTTCTACATAATTGCGAAGTAGCCATTTCTGAACTAACTAGTGATTGGCTCTTCAGATGGGGTAAAAGCCATATAGCCTTTCCTCTTTCTTTCAGGTATTCGGATAAGCTGGTGTCACATTATTCTGACACTTTAGTTTACTCTTCTTCAGTACCCTAGCAAGAATGACATTCTGTTATTGGAAACAGAATTTTAAAAGATTCTAAACTTTGCATACAAAACACCAACTTTTAATTTGTATACAAGTTTTTTTGTGTTGTTGTTGTTTTTTAACAGAGGCCAACTCAGCCCTGCCCCTATCTTGGAAAAAAGGCTTTCTACATATCCCCACCATCAGGGATACTGTCAGCAGGTGACCCACCCACGCTGAAATAGGCCGGTAGGAACCTTCACCCCACCCATCCACAAGAGATTGCTCTGCTAGTTTTAAGATTCCACAAGATTTTCTGTGGTTTAGTTACAATCATCATTGCTACTCTTCTGGAATTGCCAATGTTACATGTTCTTAGTTTCATATTAAGTACATCATATTAAGTACATCAATGGTAACAAGCTGCTTGATTTGAACATGGTTAAATGCCTTTGAATTATGGTGCTGAAGGAGACTCTTGAGAGTCCCATGGACTGCAAAAAGATCAAACTTATCCATCCTTAAAGAAATCAGCCCTGAGTGCTCACTGGAAGGACAGATCCTGAAGTTGAGGCTCTAGTACTTTGGCCACCTCATGAGAAGAGAAGACTCCCTAGAAAAGACCCTGATGTTGGGAAAGATGGAGGGCACAAGGAGAAGGAGACAACAGAGGATGAGATGGTTGGAGACAGTGTTCTCGAAACGACTAGCATGAGTTTGGCCAAACTGCGGGAGGCAGTGAAAGATAGGCGTGTCTGGTGTGCTATGGCCCATGGGGACACGAAGAGTCGGACACAACTGAACAACAACAACAAATGCCTTACAAAAATGGTTCATACCCCAGAGTAATAATGGTCTTTAATTTCACCTAAGTATGCAGCAAATATGTGACTGGTTTAAATTTAGGGTAGCTAGGTGCTCATTGGTGAAAGACAGGTGAAGTCATTTACCTAGTTAGAATCAATTAACTCAGAAGTATCAATTTAACTTTTAAGAGGCAAGTGGTACTTCCTGAAAAATATCATGAAATGTTACGTAACTCCAGTTGGCTTGATTTTTCTGTGGCCATGCAATGTAAGCTGGAGACAAAACTGTTAAGACAATGAATAAGAATAATTTTCTGCCTTTTTAAGTATAATGATTTCAAAACTATTAATTAATTAATTGATTAATTTTTTTAGTGGATTTATCTTGCCCAGGGCAACCCAAAGCCAATTTCAAACAAACAAACAAACAGATAATTAAAACCCACATGGATACATTAAAACCAAGGGGGGAAAGAAATATATTAAAAACATCCCACCCACTTCTAAAAGGTCACAGATACTGCCAAGTCAAAGACTTGGTTATGGAGAAAAGTTTTTGTCTGGCACCTAAAAAAATAAGACCAACTCTCCCTTTTGGAAAATAACCCTGATTTCTGAAAATTCTGTTGTGGAACTGCTTCTAATTGGCTTACGTGGCAAACTGGGTCTACCCGTGTTATATTTTCACTATTTTTGTGACAAATTATGTTGCAGTAGGCGGATGGTAAACGTGATTCTCTATTTCTTTTCTCCTTGTCTGAGTAAAAAGAGCCAGTAATGTTTAATAATCTTAACAATAACAATAAGAGCAGCTTACATTCTATAAATAAGATCTTTGACCTGTATAGTGAATAAAGCAGTGTACAGACAGAATGGATTCAAATTTCTCCTGTGTCACTTTGAAAAATGTAATCTCCATTAGAATTTGTAAGTCTTGCTGTGCTTTGATCTCATGTGCGCAGTTGTATTTACACTGAAGGAAATATTGCATGACACTTTTTCCTTAAGGCTCTCTAAATATATTTTTTTAAAAAATATATTTATTCATATGTAAACAGGAACAGGATAATAATTCTGTATTCTTTGTGCTTTTATTTTATGGATAACTATGGATCTGTGTGCATTGTATAGAGAGAGGTGAGAATATTCAAAGAACAGTTGCTAATCTGCCTAATGAATAAGGTGCTTTGTAAGCAGCATAATATTTTGAAAAGCTCGTTCCCGTGAACAACAGATCCGATTACCATGTGACAATTTACAGTAGCCTTTTGTAGAAAGGAAACAGAGGCCTTCAGAGGCTTGCAAATAATGTAATAATCTTCTGCAAAGTACAGTTTTGATTTATTGGCAATACTCAGCTGAGATTCTTGATTTTGGAGCTGACCTTCATTGTACAAGTGAAAAGGGATACATTTAATAATGGTTTGTTAAATTATTTTAAATGTTAAAGTAAGCACGACATCGGTTTTTCAGGTTGCCCTCGCCACATGCCCAGAACGGAAGGGGCTGAAGAACATCATGCATACTTACACATTAGTTGAACTTTTAGATGCCGCACTACCTCCAAGGATCTGAGGATGACAAAATCCTACCCCACCCCAAATCTAGCTCCACAACGAATCTGTGAGGCAGGTTAGAACCAGGACATGACACTTAAGAACGTAAGAGTTCTATTAGATCTCATCAAAGACCTATTCCTAGTCCAGTATCTTGTTTCCTATGGTGGCCAACCAAGAGCCTCTGGGAAGTCCATGAGGGCAATGAACGAGTGATTACTGACTTTGCAACAAAAGAAAGAGGGTATCTCCCTATACGAACCTGCCCAGGTGACAAGATTCTCAGGTGAGCCCCTTCTCTTGGTCATATAAATAGCAGAGGCAGAATTGGTGGTGACTCGAGAGAGCCTTTTTTTGAGCTGCTCCCATATTGTGGAATTCCCTGCCCAAAGGAGGTTAGGGTGGCTGCCTGCAGGATAATGCCTCCTTATTCAGACAGGAGTTTGATAATTAAGGTGTAGACAATGCTGTTTCCTGGGCTGCTGTCAGGGCAAACTGGTTTTAAATGTGTTTCGAGATATTGTTTATAACTAGTTCGTTTTTATTACTTTGTATTTATTATGCTGTTTTTAAATATTGTAAGCCACCTCTGAATGCCAACTTGGAAGAAAGGAGGGATGTGAGCATATTAAATTAATGAAATGAACAAAAGTTTTATCATATGGAATTAGAGTCTTCTGAGAACAGAATTGCTCAAAAATGAGAAAACAATACTCATATGAAACTGGTTTGAGATTTTACCTTCTAATGTATCCCTAAATTAAGAGGTGGGTGACAAATAAATAGTTTTGAAATGAAAACACATCGTAAAATCCTTTGATCAACTCAGTGTTTCAAAATATATTACTCCCAGGATTTTTCTTTACGTATATGAAAACTTGATTGCCTTTTTCCTGTTACTGATCGATGGCAGACATGATTATCTGTATGCAAGTTAATATAAAAATGTAATACCTGAAAACATATTTACTGCCAGCAAGAAACCCTCTTAACTAGTTTTCTCCACAAGGGTTATGATTTGGCTTCAGTGTGAATATTACTACAAGGACTGCACTTTCTGAAAGGAAATTCTTCCCTTTGCTTTCTAGTACCAGCTTTATGACGGTCATGAATTACTAAGATAAATGCAACAATATTACTGGTACACCTTTCTACAACTAAATTTTTGTGGTAAATAAGCAATGGAAGCTTTCTAAATATTATTTTCTGTATTGGGATAAAAGATGGAGTCAAAGTCAGCAGGCCAGCTATGGTTTTAGCCTTAAATTTGTTGGGAGGAAGGATATAATTTCAGCTCATCAGAAACAATTAAATCATAATTTGAAATTGGTGCTTTTAATAAAGAAAGATACAAGAATTCAACGACTTAGGCTGCAATTCAATACCAACTTATCTAGCAGTAAAGCTGACTGAATTCACTTAGGGCTTACTTCAGAGTAGACATGTGTAAGAATGTGTTACATGAGCGAATGATATGTTTTTGAGTATGCTTTTTTATTATATATTCTGTTGTGTTTAAATCACACTATTAGCTATCCTGTGCTCTTGATCGGAAGACAGCGTATAAAAAACAAATAATTTATGTCTGAATGAATGAACAAATACATTAAACCAGATCCACCACACTTTCTGCCTGATCATTTTGTTCTCCCTATTATGTTTTATGAAGAAAGAAAACTGAGGGGAGCTATAGCAAACTAATCCTGCCCACATCTGGCTAGAACTAACACTATTGTTTCACAGCCTAGCTATCTGTATTTATATTCACATATGTTTCACATTTACCAACTGAAGTACCTCTAAGCCTTTAGCAAAGAGCTAATAATAATAATAATAATAATAATAATAATACTTGGCTACAGAAACAGATGCACTTGCTCCCCTTGGGATAGAGATATGTAAAACATATTACACCTGCATTTTTTAAGGCATTCTTTTACTTGCACTCTTCCTCAGCCCCCTTCTAATCTGAAGTTGTTGTTTTTTTCACAGTCCCTGAAGGCAAACAATGTTTGCAAAAGGATTTTTAAGGTGAAACCAAAGATGTGAGTATGCAAATGTCAGAATTTTATAGGATCACAAACAGTGCTTTAGCAGTACCTCAAGCACTATCTCTAAAAAAAATTATCATCACTGCATTCAACTTTCAACCCTTGAGTGTCTGCAAATCTTTAAACACCTCTATAGAATGTTTTGTGACTCTATCCTCAGGGTGTCTAGCGTAATAAACTTCTGACCCATTTACAGGCATGCACTGAATATTGTGAACGGAAAAGCATACACACATTTTCATAGAAAACCAAGGGTTTTCAAAACACCTACTTTTACTCCTTTTCAACATTGTTAATAAATCAGAATTTCTCAATACTTGGAAAGAAATGGGAAAACTATTAAAATGAATAATAAACCCAGTCAGATGGGTGGGGTACAAATAAAATTATTGTTGTTGTTGTTTCCAATCCTGAATTGACAAGGTAATCAGGTCAAACTTGTACTTCGTATCTATTTTATTTTATTTCATTCTATTTTATTTTGTTACATTGTATTATACATACCTGGTATGTTTAACATTATTTTCCAGTAACATAAGAACAAAGTTGTGTTTTTTTAAGTTATTGTAAATATGTGAGCAAACATGAGATGTCTCCAGTGTACACAAGTTATGATATACATACATATCACTCTGCACGCTACCCATTAAGGCTGTTGCAATGTCAAACATTTACACGATCGGTCATGTCGTTTGGATGCCTGATTATCGTCTTCCAAAGCAACTACTCTATTCCCAACTTAAGAATGGAAAGTGTTATGCCAGTGGAACAAAAGAGGTTTGAAGACGCTCTCAATGCAAATATATATTTTTTTTAATGCAGTTTAACACAGATAATTGGGAAAAACTGGCCTACGAGTGCTCCAATTGGAGAATAGCCTCTACCAAAGTCGCCATGGACTTTGAAGAAGCAAGAACTCGGGACAAAAGAGGGAAACGAGTTAAGAGAAAGGCACGGTTGGCAAATCCTCACCGTGATCAACTCCTGCCCAGAAACCTATGTCCCTACTGCAGAAGGATGTCTGGATCAAGCCATGATCCATGATGTCACATACAACAATTCCAACTTCTGCTTCCTGTTTGCCACTAGCCAGTTTTTTCATTGCAATACTGTACTGGATTCAAGAGCTTATAGGGGGGAACTGTGTGTGTAAGGGGGAAGATACAGTATGCGCTTTCCAACCTTCTGGAGTCATGCTTCATAAAGAAGAGGTCTAAAAAGGATCCGTTTCTCCAGCAGACCAACATTTGCCTTGGTAGAATACAATATATGCAATGACTAGTTTTATTATACTTAATTAAGAGAGCAATGTTCTGCTGCATCGTTTCTTCTCTTGTCTCTAAACTAAATGAGATTCTCCCACCATTGAAAATGGCCTCAAGTTAATAATTAGCCTTTAATTTATTCCACTCTGCTTTTGCTTCTTTCTGCTCATTCTCTTCTTTGTCCCTTAGACCCTCTTCAGAAATCTCTACAGGATGTTGTTTTTAAACATCACTCATACAGTTTCTTGCCATACATAATCTTGGTCATCATTGTACTTGGGGTGCTATGCAGCAAGTTATAATACTGCTGGGGCGCCAGCTCCTGGGGGTTGAGCCTTTTTGGGCCCCCTCAATATTTGGGGGGTCGGGCTCAGGCACTCCATGTCCCAAAAGCGCGGAGCCGAGCGCAGCATGACTTCAGTGGCCGGCTCCTTCTCCCCCTCCTACTCCTGCTGCAGAAGGAAAGGAGGGCCGAAGCAGTCCCCCTACCAGTGGTGGTGCCAGGAGGAGACCAAAGAGGAGCCACCGGCTTATCGCCCTCGCAAGCTGGCGCCTTGGAATACTGCCCCTGCTGTATGCATACAGAAATGCTCAATAGAACATGCCCAAGTCAAAAAAAGGAACAATGCATCATAATAAATCAATTCTTTCATTTCAAGAAACACGCTGAAATATTATTTGACTGTGTCATTTTGATATATGCAAGCACATAAATTCACTGTGTAGGCTGCAAATCTGCTGTGGGGTGGGGGGACATATTTTAGAAATACTGAGTACAATCCTATTATCACTTTGTGGGAAGTATTCCACCCACATTAAACCCCACTGACACTGAGAAGTCAAAGAGAGCTATGTTAATACATCAGCTTGAATCCACAGAAATACAGTTACTCCTTTTGTGCTCTGCTCAATGGGCTTTGTGTATCACTCCAAGTCTTCTACAATCAAGGCAATATTACCTTGCTTTTAACGGCACTCTAAATTTAAAGTGTATACAGAACAAAAGCATACATTTTTACATCGCAAAATCAATCCAGTACTGTACATGGGTTACTTAGATCAATTTTAACATCTGAAAGACCAGGTTCTTGGTAAATTTGAGGCAACAGTAATTGCACATTGCCACCCACAAGCAATTTTGTCACTTCCTTATGTTTCCAGAGGGGCAAATGATTTCCTGCGTCACAAATATATCTCAAACAGGTTGGTCCTGTAATGATTTAAGTGATATGCATAAGTGATTATGGGGTGGTCAGTTTACATTGTGAATATGCAATCGGGCAATGCAATACTATTTTTTGTTAAGAGAAGTAATATTTTACATTATTGAACATAGTGCTATTACTTTTTTTAAAAAAAAACTAATTCTTTTTTCTTCTTCAAATTTAAACATTTAGAATGAGCTATACAAGAAGCTTTTTAAATAAAGGCATCTCCTCAGTGCCAAGCTTATTTTTTGTTTGCTATGTTGTTAATGTTGTTAATATTGTTTTAAAGATGATAAATGTTGTGTGGATTTGTTAAACATATGTGACTTTTGCTTTGATTGTTATGTTTAGATTATTATTATTTTAGTTGTTCCTTTGTTAACAGAGTTTTAAAATTATGGGAGCAGCACGGGTATTGAACTTGCCCATCAACAAGCGCCTGGGTAGCAGACTAAGGAGGCACACAGGTCACCTGGTCTCAAGTCTCCCCCACAATGCTATACTGTATTTCTGTCTAAATGATAGTGATTATTTCTACATTTGCAGCTATTCATAAAAATTAGCATATGCACATTTTATGCAAATGTGTGCCCCTTTTATGGAGGGTATTCATTTCATCTTTTGGGGAACCCTAAATTACCGCCGGGTGCAGTTTTGCTTATGCTTCCCCTGTGGTGTGTGGGTGGGAGTTTAAAACCAATAGCAGTTTCAGGAGGCAACTGGGTGTGGGGAAGGACTGCAGTGCTTAATCTATTTCCATCAGGGCATATTTCCACGGGGGGGGGGGGGAGAGCTACTGGGGTGGGTGGGTCAAGGTTTCACTTGCCTTAAGGCAGCTTCCTATGTCCCTAAATATTAAGCATAGCCAAAGGGAGGCTACACAGCCTGTCAAATCCTTCCAGACAAGGGAGGAAGCAATGCACTATGAGACCCAGGTACAAATCTCCACTTGGTCATGACGTTCGCTGGACAATCTTGAGTCACTCACTGGTTCTCAGCATAACTGACATCACAGGGCTGTTGTGAGGTTAAAATGAAAGGAGGGGACCATGTATGCTGCGCCTGCAGTTCTTTGCGGGCAAAGCAAAATATAAATGTATTAGCAGCAGCAGCAGTAGTAGTACATAATCATATACTTAGAGGTGGGGGACATTCAAGCAGAGCAGCACAAGCTAGGAGCGCTCAAAAGGATCTTGGTGCAAACACAAGCTAGCAAAATGGCATGGCCACTCCATGTCAGCTGAGAGGTATTAATATCCTTCGCTTTGCAATTCCCTTCCTTGGCAAGAACTAGAGATTGGGAACAGACTCTGGTACAGGGGCAATTCTGCACTATGGATTTACACTGGTTCAATTGACAAACCCTCTTTCCAGGAAGAATTGCAGGCTTTTTTTGCAGGTTTACACAGAGAATTCTCAGCTTGTCACCAAATTTCAATTCCCAGGATTCACTGGGGAAGGCATGACAGTTAAAGTGGAATAAAACCAATGCACTAATATGCATTTTTAGAGCAGATGAATCCAGTGTTGGAAACTTGAGAGACTTCTTGTTCACAGACTTCTCCCTGACAACTAAATTATACATCACATTAATTATACTCTTGCCACATACAAAAATGCTCTTATTTTCCACAATTTATATCTTCCATATTTTTCATCCTCCCTCCATTAACTTTATCATATCAGCACTCTTACTTTTTTTGTGAGATCTTCATTCTATTTAAGCTAAGCATAATTACAGAAAATAGTAGAATACCTAATCTTTCCACATTTTTTTACAAGAAAAGACTGGTATTAAACCCAGTTTATGGCAGAAACTCCATGGTGTTTTCTAGAAAGAAAGAAAGAAAGAAAGAAAGAAAGTAGGGAGACAGGTTCCATCTGCTAGGATTTCAGTCAATTACTTTAGCTTTGGCAATGCACAAATATTTGCTTCATTTTTAATTTATAGCTTACATCTAATACGTTTCCAAATTTAGTCAGTGATATATTGAAACTGGATATTTTTTGTCAGTTACATTAGTGCAGTGAAGTGTTGGCTCCTATTTCTGTATATAGAGCTATGTAAGCTGCCCAGGGTAATGTTTTCAGCCAGTAAGTTTGGGGCAAGTCAATAAATGTTGACTTGATGTGACTTGAACTGGCATCTAAATCAAGGTCAGGAGCAGCATTCAGAGTACTCATATCCAGGCTGTCAGACTCACCATGTAAGAGTCCATTTTCATTTGTGTTTTGCTTAACCGAGCTGCTCTTTCCAAAACACAAAAATCTAAATACTCTACACACACACACACACACACAGAGAGAGAGAGAGAGAGAGAGAGAGAGAGAGAGAGAGAGTCACTTTTTCAAGTGAGGAATTAAAAATGTTTTCTGTCAATATAATATTCTAGAAACTTGAGAGTGTGTTGGCCAACTATTTTACTGAAGAGATGTTTAAATGATAAATCGGGGTTTCCCAAACTTGGGTCTCCAGCTGTTTTGGGATTACAATTACCATCATCCCTGAACACTGGTCCTGCTAGCTAGGGGTGATGGGAGTTGTAGTCCAAAAACAGCTGAAGACCCAAGTTTTGGAACCCTGCATTTGCTTACACAATGACGTGTATCCATTATTTTTACTTCACTGCTAGAACTCATAAATTCTTACCCTTTCCCGCCGGGGTGAAAGGGCACTGTGTGCTATCCAGAGCACTTGGATGCCTAGATGAAAAGAGGGGAACTTTTAGACAAGGCTAGTGGCATTGTCTACTACTCTTGACTGGCAGCCACTTCTCTAGGGCTCCCAGCAGAACTCGTCCTCCTCATCTGCTGCCCATCCATTTTAATTGGAGATGCCGGGGACAGAACCTGGAACCTTCTGCATGTAAAAAGTGTGCTCCACCGCTGACTCCCCAAATAGAGGAATCCCACGGGCTGGTATAAAAATGCACTTAGAGGAAGAGTGCTGAGAAAGAAGTGCAGAACAAAAAGGGTCATGAGTGGGAAGCCCACCAGGATCAAGGCAGAAAGGACTAGAGAATGAGAAAACCATGCAGGCAGAAGTACGAGCCCTTCCTAAGCTCCAAAAAAAATAAAAAATGAGTAAAATTCATTACTGTGTCATCAAAAGATGTGCTAGGACAGAATTCTTGTGTCCTGACAGAAACATAATTAAAGAGTTTGAGACAGCTGCCTGATGCTGTGTGCTCCTTATAAAGCAAGCAGGGATTTCCTTCTGCCACTTGAAGTGTATAATTGCAATTCTCTGAGGAAAACACAGAAAGAAGTGCAATATAAACTCTCTCTTTTTAACATACGCATTTAAGACCTGGAAAATCTACGTTTATTTAACTGTGCTTTTCCTTGTTCACTGGTTAGCAGCACCTCTGTGCCCAAAAGCATAGATTTCCAAATATAAGGAAAGCAATAAAGTTTAATCTACTATCTAATTACAGTAATGTTTTCCAAGATAATCTTTAAAGCAATTTGTAATGTTTGTGAGATAATCTGTAAAGCAACTGTGATTTACGTCATGACACTACTAGCGAGAGGCAGAGACTAAGAAATGCAACGAGCATCACATTATAAACAACTTCAGATATTTTTATTAGATTGGACTTTTAATTGGACCTTGAGCACAAATCAGAAGTACACAAAATCAAGCAATTTTTAAAAATGGAACTTACTGATATTATGAGTAAAACCCACTTAAGTAACCCCCCAAAAGCTCTTTCAGCCACCAGATAAGCCAACATTGCTAGCTCAATTTTATATGGCAGCCAATTGTTTCCATTCAATTGCAACTGGTTTGCACAGAGTTTAGTACATCAGATCAACAGGTGCAGCAAAGGTTTACTGCTGACCAAGCAGGTCTTAGTATGATACAGCCCAGTTTGCATGTTACGCTAAGCCAAACCATGGCTGAGCATTAATGAGCAAGCATGCGAGTATCACAGAGCAAAAACTGTGGGCATTTCATTCCTCCCTCTGTCCTGCTACTGCCAGGAGCTAAGCTGGGCTTCACGTCGAGTACAAACTCAATAGTCTGTTTCTCTTAAACAAACCCTAAGCAGTAATCCAAGAACGAACCTTGGCTACAGCTTGAGGATTGTGCTTGGAGAGGACATCTACCTGCAGTCCTAATAGAATACATACCAGAGTACCACTCCCACCTCCCACTCCAGTCACACTAACCAAACATCTAAAGGCGAAACAAAAACCCAACCCTGACAGTGAGCCCCCCCCCCCAAATGCCTATACTAGGGCTGCAGAATCTGTGGCCCTCCAGAGGTTGCTGGACTATGTCATCTCTGACCATGCTGCCTGCAGTCAACGAGAGTCATGAGTCCCACAGGATCCCAACCCCATCCTATACTAACCAAATAGCCAAGTCCTACACGGAGTACCGGTAATCCCAGCCACTTAACCTGATACTAAAAGTCCCCTGTGTGGATCTAAAGCTGAATGGAACAGCCCAATCACTATGAACAAAGAGCAGCTGCTCACTTAAAAACCCATTACTAAAAACAAAGGCTTAAATCTTCAAAATTGGGAATTGAGGTTTGGATAGTTACACTCTGAAAATGCAAGTGCTCTTTTCAGAGAACTGCAAAGGGGACAAATCTGCATTCGAAAACGATTGCTTTTCATTAATGCTGTGCTCCATTTTGAGAATACAATGGTAAACTGGCAATCCCATTAGAATCTACCATGTGGAAAATGTTTACTTATTCTGGTAAGCCAATTTTACATTGTTGCAGCACATACAAGGAAAAACTGATTACATGGAACTATTGGTCTTTTCTGCAGGAGAAAAAGGGTGGCACTTTCATAAAGAACTGACTAACACTCTTGCCTTCCTGAATGAAGCCAAGGGGAGCTGAAAGAAAGACATGCACTCGCTTGCACTTGCATGAAGCAAATCGGGTATCACAGAAAACTACCAAGTGTCAAGATGCAAAAGATGACACACAGTAGTGAACAATGAAACGAGCATCTTTCCATCATAAAGCGAAAAATGAAACTGAAGAGTATTATTAAACAGCAGGGTGTCACAGAGAAACCAAATTACTTGGACAAATTCAATGCATCTGCCAAGTGATCTGAGCAATGGATATAACTGTTCTGTGGGGGGGGGGGGCTCCTCAGATATTATCCCTCTCCCCTCATCATTGTTCCTCAGGAATAGATATCAAGCTTGAACAGTCCCCCCCTCCACGCTCTTTCACCGCAGAGAGAAGCAAACTATCCCTGCAATCTCTACGCAGGGCTGCTTGAAACTCTGTAAAGTCACTGCAGTCAGTGATGAAAAAATAATAATACTAAGCTAGATGAATCCATGTCCGAGTATAAAGACAGCTTCCTACGTTGCTAATGTACAACAACCAAACCAGGGAAACTTGCCTTTATTCAAAATGACAAATCTTTCCTGGCCTTAAACGTTAATCCCTCCTTAAAGGACGGTTTAATGTCCCAGAAGTTAGGGGTGATCCTGCATTCTGCCACTTCCCCCAATAAAAACCCACCGTTTCCTGCTGAATCGGAACAAATGCCAACCCATGGATTGCCCAGTGCGGCAGTAAAAAGTACCAAACATTTCCATGGTCTCAGGAAGCCATGTTTTAGCTTACTGTGTCATGTGAACCATTTCATTCCAATAGTGCAAGAAGGAAGCTGGTGTGGGTGGCAAACTTAAGACACAGCAATACGATCCAGCTGTTAACAAAATTCACAGAATTTTAGCAGCGGTTTCCAAATTGCCTCAAGATCTGTCACATCAATACATTGGTGGTGGTAGGGGGTGTGGACGACAAGAACCACAAAAACTATCCTTTAGGATAGTTCTGTGCTTTGATTTACACCCTTTAACAGTCAGAATTTCAAACCTCTTAAATCTCAGAAAAGTAGGCCTGCAAAAAAAAAAAAATCCTCACTATATTTTCTTCTGCATGCTAATAATTCTCTTTGCCTTCAAGTACTAAATGTTTTTAATGAAAACCCTACGCGTTTCTCTCTGAACTATCCATAATTCAGTACTCAGAGCATTTCCATTAAAAATAAAATGAGGTGGGGGAGAGAAATTACAAGCAGGGGTCATCCAAATGCAAATCGATGCTGCAGTAATAAAATTGGGAAAAGATAATTCTTCGGGAGAGCTTCCCTTGCTACGGCATTTGTAAACGTCATTAACAAAAACTAAGGCAATATTTAAAAACAAGTCTCTTGCTGTAGTAGAATTCGTGAAACATGGTACAAAAACCTCAGTAACTAGACAAAAATGTCTGCTTTTTGTTTGGAAAAACAGAAAGACTCTTAATCATAACAGCCAACCAGCACACATGGTTGATGGGGATTGGAAAATGAGACATCTGTTAAATTTTCCTCTTTATCTTCACCATGCAGTGTGTGGCCACATGCCTTAATAACTGCATCCTATCCAAACGCCTCGCTGAATGTGAATTCATTTCCTCAGCAGCTTTTTCATGGCAGCCCACACCGTGAATCAGAAAGGCTTCTCGGTCACAAACTCGTCTTTGGAATATTCCTCTTACATTTTCCAGATGCAGAATTCAAACAAAAAGTGGGGAGAAAAGAGAGAAGAGGCCAAATTAGGTGGCCTTCTGGCAAAGCTTGCTAACTGAACAATGCAAACGATGCACCTCAAGCTCAACATTTCTGGAGAGGCACACGAACATGTTGTTAACAATATGCAGGGCGACTGGGTGTGACAAACGATCAATCTCTATGCAGTCCTTTCCCCCCCACTGCACCCTCCTCTTTAACATCCAATGGTAAAGTAATACTGTGGAAGTTATCTCAGATAGGAACAAGTTGCCATGTTATGTAAAACAATACCTGAAATCTGTTTAATTGGAAATCGTGACTTGACGTTTCACCACATGGAAGCAGAAAGAGGGCATGCATTCAGATGTGTGGAAATCCTGGAGAAACATCATCTTTTAATGACTGCCTTCCACCTCAGTATTTGCTGTAGGTATAAACTACATTTATTTTATACACCACACTCTTGCCTCCTATTTGCCTTTTCTCTAAACGAAAGCTGTTTGACAGTGGAACGGACTCCCTGGGAAGGCGATGGACTCTCTCCTTCACTGGAGGTTTCTATGCAGAGGTTGGATGGTCATCTGTCATGGATGCCTTAGTTGACATTCCTGCATTGCAGGGGGCTGGACTAGATGACCCTTACGGTCCCTTCCAACTCTACAATTCTAAAAGCCTTAAGCGTTGTAACCTTTCCTCATAGGGCAGTTGCTTCACCCCTTGAGGGTAACCTCAAGCAAGTTACAAGCATCTTCATTATAATGTTTTATTTGCATTTATGACCAAGATCCAAAACATTACTGGGATTTATTATACAGGTATTTCCTGGTATGAGGAAGCAGTCCATTCTTATACAGATTCAACTTCTTCTACCATGGGTGCACAAGTAAACAAGGCTGTCTGCTGTCGGTTCAACTGTGGCTGCTGAATTCATGCTCTACGCAGGTGTTGGTAACTTAACTGGTTTATTAATGGCTGAGCTTTTAACACAGGCTAGCAGCAAGGTTTTTCATTGGTTCAATGGAGAACAGTCTGAAGGCTGAGTATTGTAGCTTGAAGCTGCATACACGCCATATCTTTAAAGCACATTACTTATGCCAAAGAACCCTGGGAACCGTGGTTTGTTATGGGTGCTGGGGATTGTAGCTGTAAGAAGTGTAAACTAGTTTTCATGGGCCTTAAATCTACTTTAAATGTATGGTGTGTGTGTAGGCTGAGTTACATTGACGGGAACAGTGTGAAACTGATTCACTGTGCCTGCATACAACACACAATCCTCCCTTTTTAAAAAATGTGCAAGGTATTTTTCTTTGCTATGTGTGCCCTTTGTTATGTGGCTTACCTGTCCTGTTTAGCTATCTACCCAGCCTCAGCCAAAACCTTAGCAGAGTTGTAAACAAACTGTTCTGAGACACTCAATTTTTAAAGTAGCATTAGCTTACAAAATTACAACTGTGCAGGAAGAAGGAGTTATTTTCCGTTTTTGTGTGAAGTGATCTATTCTGTGCACTTGGGTCTATTCAATGCTTCTCCCACGCAGTGCTTCTTTCTGTGATGCACTCTGCTTAGATAAACAAGTGTGACAGAACAGGAATTTAAACTATTAACTTTCACACAGGCTTACCGGTTTGCTGTACCAATGACAGCCTAGACTCTGCATCAGATTGCTTTACATTTAACTTGTGACATGTCACAGCTGGTACACATATTTGTCACTCTTGTTTCCAACATACGCTAAAAAATAATAATAATAGTGCACTTGTCAAACTGAGGTGGAAGAATATCAGCCTATAACTGTTACGTTCTTCCTCTTAGAAAGGTCTGTTTGTTGTTGAAAGCAGTATCTAATCCCCAGTATAGGGAGGCAAGGACTAACCTGGGGGCTCCATAGGCCTCAAGTCAGCACCTGGCACCCTTGGACAGCTGCCAGGACTCCAGTGCCCTGGCAGGCCCTACCAATGCTTTCCCTGGGGCACTTGTGCTGGGCAGCTTGGTTGACAAGCCACCATTTTAAATTCCTGACAATATCCAGAGGTACCATGAGAAATTTAAAATGGAAGCTCACAGCAAACCACCAGTGCTGCAAGCCCATATCCGGGGGCCCACCATAGGGCATGCCATGAGTCACTTCAAACATGAAACCAGCTCTAGGTATCTATTGCTATATTCAATTTAAATATTCAGAGCATGCATTATTTATTTTTATCTTAGAAGGTAAATCAGGTAAATCTTTAAAACCATTTTCTATACCTTACTATCTTTCAGAAACAGGTTAATAGGCTAGGAATATGTATGCCACTTCTGAAACATTTTTTAAAGCACATGAAAGCACATATGGGACCACATTAATCATTTTTCAAGTTAGCTTCATTGAAAAGCAAATGGAGGAACTATTAAGAAACCAGGAGTGTTGCACTTTTCCTACTGTACAAAAATTCGGTAAATCCAAGTTCTCTAAGGTCCAACCTAGATAACTGAAAATCAACCAAGAGCTCCCAAGTGGATCCAATTCCAGCAATGCAGTCAACAAATTTAAAGAGCACCAAAGAACACTTGCAATGAGCAACTGGGAGCACCCTGTAAGGAACACTGAGCAAGGAGGTCTAAAGAGGACTTTGCAGCCACCATCTTACTTGTCCCATGTCTGATGCAATATGACATCAGGTATGTGACAGGTGGACATGGCTGGGGGTGGTGGGAACAGCTTTTCCATGCCTGAAGGCATGAACTGCATAGGAGGTACAACACCACACAAGCTGGCCTTGCCCCCATTGTCCCCGTCACCAACAACTTCATCCTTGACCTTCCCATAAAGAGCAGGAAGGTCAAAGGGGACTTTTAGGTAAGTTTCACGGAATGCATTTAGAAGCTTCTCCATAACCAGCAACCCTGCTCCTTAGGTTTTCTGATCACAGGGAGGCTTTTAAGAGTGTTCAGTCAAATGTGCTTTTAAAAGTCCACTTCCATGTCAACCCCCCAATTGCCCACATTGAATGGTAAAGGCTGTAGCAGGCCTCTAAACTAAAGGATCTTTGAATCTGAAATGGATAATGTGAGAAACAGCAGTGAAAGGAGATAGAAATGTGGGCAGAGGCAACTACAATTATTTTCTACACTGCCCAAAATAAAACGTTGCTCTAGTCTAGAGTAAACATTCCCCTACTGCTTTATTTGATTCAAAGCCTTTCCCCATTTTGCTGATAAACAGAGTGAGGGGAATATTCTGCCTCCAGGTAATCTTCTGATCCTGACACTTCTCTGCCAGAGATTTGGAATACATAGTTCTAACACTATCTGAAAGCTCTGGACCACCCGAGGCAACATTTTCAATGTGTCCCTCGGAAAGAGAAGCAAATGCCCCATGCTTTCAGAAAACACACACAAACACAGTGACTTTGAAACGTTTTCAACTACTACTAAAATAACTTGAACAGTATTTTAAACAGGCGAGCAAGATTCATTACCTAAACATAAAGGGAAATATGAAGCATGTTATTTACAATTATACTTACACTTTATTTAATCATACTTTGCACTGTGCCATGAAACTATTTCCACCAGACTGGAGATTTTCTAAATCCACACACTGGTTTCCCCCCCCCTTGAGCACCATAAGTTGGCATGCTGCTGGTAGTTCTAGACAAAAGCAATGCAATTTGGATGGCTTATCACAAGGTCAAGGCTCTGACCTAAGGAAATGTGAGCTGAGCAGCAGTTGTACATTTTGCTGCTTGCATCAAGTCCTAGCACAGGATAAGGTGTGAACAGTACGGTCAGAGGGCAGCACTCAACACCTTACTTCCCAATTGCCCCCTCATCCTTTTAGTTAGTGCATCAAATATTTTTAGATTGCAAGGTTGCAGGTGAGTCCTTATTTATTTAAAGCATTCATAAAGGGCAATCAGTAATATTAGGGCAAGGGAGTAGGTAAAGACCTTAATAAAATCTACAAGCCCATAAGGCCCTGACTCTCTGCACTCAGTTTCAGCCAAATCCTGATGCCTCTCTGGTTGCTATTGGGGTTGTCCCCAAAAGCAAGAGGATCAGCACTGTGTTTGGAAAGACAAGGAATCCCATATCCTTTCAATCAGAGTTGGCCTGGTGGTCACCTAAACTGATCGCATGTTTGAGATTTTTATTTTATCTTATTTTTTAAAATATTTTTATTTTGCACCATAAAAACAAAATGAAAAATAAATACACTTTTGCCACATTTATACACTTTACATTATAGTTTAAACTCCGCCGAGTTTTTAGACTTCCTTCCATCTCTGCATTAGTTTTCTAGGTTACATCATTCTTCCGCTTTCTCTCAATTTTACCTAATTGTTCACATCCTGATATTATCACCCTCAATCATTATTCTCTCTGTTGCTTTGCAAGTATTTCACCACACCTGTAAGTGTTTACACATTTTTACCATCTTTTAAATATTCCAAAAATTGTTTGAGATTTTTAAAGTTGTCAGTGATGTAAATATTTTTAAACTTGCAACAGGTGCATTACAATCAAATTGTACAAAAGAGTAGGAGGAGGTATTGCTATTATCTTGTGCCTTGTGTTTTTATGTTGTAAGCCGCCATGACAAAGGGTGGTATACAAATTTAATAAATAATAGCAGCAAAAAAAAGTCTTAGGTCTGTTGCAACTCCTGACAAGAAATGACTGAAGATTAACCTAAGTAGGACATGAATAGACTTGCAAGGCCAAGCAGATGTTGTGGCCCATAGCAACCTAAAGAGTTGCAGGACAAATTAATAGTATTGGAGTCTGTGAATTGCAAACATCTTAAGACTGATTAACTTTGGAAGATGATGTCTCTCCCACCGAGTTCAATACATCTGCAACCATGGTGAGAGGAAAGTTGGTTAATCATTGGCTGAAGAACTTCAGCTCTCTTGAAAGAGCAAAGACCCTTAGGAAACCTTAAAGGCAAATAAATTTATTGTGGCAACAGCATCCACTTCTTCAAATGCTTTAAGTGAGAGTTAAATGGACTCCAGTCCATGGAACCTTAAGCCATATAAATGTTTTCATCTATTAAGATGCAACAAGACTTTTTGCTACAAAATCCTTCAAGGGTTGTCTCCTAAAACAGCGGCCTAACCTTCCATTCTCTGTAAGAACAGGTTCCGTGCACAACTTTGTCACACCCCTCCTATCATTAAGAACATAAGAAGAGCCTGCTGGATCAGGCCAGCGGTCCATTTAGTCCAGCATCCTGTTCTCACAGTGGCCAACCAGATGCCTATGGGAAACCCTCAGACAAGACCTGAGCCCAAGAACAGTCTCCCCCCCTGCAGTTTCCAGCAACTGGTACAGTATTCAGAAAGGTTGCTGCCGCCAGCTGTGGAAAGCAGAGCAATAGCCACTGCAGTACTAATCTCCTCAGTACCAATTTCTCACATAATTAAAAACAATTTGGTAGAACGGTGCTTTGGTAGAACACCATCACAACAGGACTAAATTCTCTGCTCTTCTATCTGTTTCAAAAAAAACAAAAACAAAACCCACACAACAAGGATCTGCAGAGCATTTGGACGAAATATGTAAGGCTGCTATGGTGTCATTTACTCTCCATATAGATTTACACTTGTGCATTATCATACCCTGATTTGAAAAAGTGAGAGCTACTCAGATGCAAAGAGAAATTCTTTAAAAGGTACAGTGATCATGTGCATAGTTTGGAACTCTGACAGGCGTTTTTTGAACTCTGGATATGGCATACCCCACTAATGTAATAAAGGTAAATCTACAGAATTGTGTTTTTTCAATACACAACAAATGGCGTGTGATATAGATTTGATGGAAGAGTACAAGTTTGTAAAAGATTGTAAAAGTACAAATTGAAAGAAAAAAATGAGTGTTATAACTGGAAACTGTGGCAGGGAGATAATGATAACCTTTAAAAAAAAAAGCCATAGTACACAAAGGCTATATACAAGAGTTACAACGTAAGTGTAAAGATCTTCAGTGACACTCACTGCAGTTTTTCTGGTGTAAAACAAAAACAAAAACAAAAACCCTCCTGCAGGGCTTTAAAAATAGCCCTTACGCTTCCAGAATGCTAAAAACACAACACTAAAATGCAGAAATCATGTACTGGAGTAAAGACTTTCAAATATGATACAGTACTGTTTTCTGCTCCACACGCCTTCTAGAAAGAAGACACAGGGACCCAGACTCAACAATAAGCAACTGTGCGGTGTACAAAGAGCTGAGACATTGCTATTAGGCTAAAAGTAATTTGGCGTGCCTCTCTCTAGGAAACTGGTGTGGGGCCCTGTATCTACTGCCTAGTGGTAGTAGCATGTACACTCATTAACTCTACTAAAGCTCTCTTGTACTATTACTACTAGTAAAAATATAGTTTCAATTTACTTGTGACCTAAAACAACTTACATACACAAAAATGGCCATCAAGGTTAACAATAAAACTACAATCTCTCTCTCTCTCTCTCTCTCTCTCTGTCTCTCTCTCTCTCTCTCTCTCTCCAGACAACACATGAACAATAATAAGCATGGTAATCATATTCCCTCAAATGCCTGGGATAAGAGGTTCATCTTAATCTGTTGCCGAAAGGATGTTAGCATCAACACCAGGCAGGCCTTGCTGAGAAGAACATCCCATAGATGGGGAATATTTGTAAATAAAGTATCGCGAAACCTCCATACAGTAGTCAGTGATCTTTCCACCAAAAGGAAAACAAACCCAGTAAGTGGTGCTACTGAAACATTCCATCACTCAAAGCCAGATATTATTTGTAACTCTAACAGTAATGAGAATTCATGGGTCCCCAATAAAGCAAAGAGCTTTACTATATTGGGGTGGGGGGGAGGAAGGGGCCATGATAGCAGAGCTGGAAATTAGAGTTGGATGCCACATTTGGTATGCCATTGATAGATTCTACACTGGCATTCTGGTTACTCTATGAACAGACTCTTGGTGCTAGATGACAAAATTCAAGGACCCGTATGACCATGTAATGAGATAGTTAAGTAAGTGAAGAACCTCTAGGTTTACGTACCTCACTTGGAAGTATTCACATGGCAAGTGGCAGTCTAATGTGGCACTTAATAACAGGGGGTTGCAGAAGAACAATCTACTCCTGAACCTACTGTTTTAAGAATAGGCACAATAGGTCTATTTTCTACCTCAGCATGTTTCAAGCTTATAAGCCTTTGAAGAGCATCTTTTCTCCCCCTTGGTTTACATCCCTAATCATCCATCTTAATCCTTTTAAGCACAGAGCTAGTAAAAAAAAACACTTCTAACTTCTTCATATAATCTCAAGCAAATCATGAATTGCTATTAGACACTTTTAGAAACTTAAATTGGCTCTGCCTTCAGCTATTCTTTAAGTTGTGTGCAATTAACTGCATTAATGTTCTCTATCATTATAGGAGTTTATTGGGGGTGGGGAATTAAAATGCTGGCGGGGGGGGGGGAATATTGAAAGAATACTTCCAACATTTTAAACTGAGTAGTAGCACAGGATAAAGATGTGTGCCTGTCCATTTTTTCCAACAGTAAGGAAAAGGTTAATGTAGACATGGACAAAAAAAACATATCACAACAACAACAATTTATTCCACTTCAGTCAGAACAAAAACATATCACATGTGAATTCATACTTTAAAAACATATGCTCCTTCCCCAGTTTTTTCTTTCTTTTTTATGCCACTACTCCAATCCATGCCTACACACCAATATTAGCTGCAGGGGAGGCAATATACAAGTTATTATGCTTGTATGTTCTCCCCTCTACAGCCAATAGCACCTCTAGTGAGGGCAATTTCAATAGAGGATGCAATGGGAAGAGGGTTAGAACCTCACAACTACAGACCTCCTCAAACCCAAACCAAATACTGCAATTAGCAAAACTGGGATGAGAAGGAGACACTGGGAGATATATTCACACATTTCCCATTCTATTGAATTTGGTCTTCACTTGCTCTGGTGCATTTTATGCAGTTTATTCAGCTACACACACCTGGCCATCCAGGTGTTATTGAACTCCAACCATCACATGTGTGTAGTTAAATAAACTGCATAATATCCAGGAACGAGGAACCCGATGGTCAGGGATGATTGCTGTACTCCATCAACAACACAGATATTTGTGCTGTTGGCCTATTGTTAACTTCTTGTGATATACTTATACTAGATTAAAAGGGGGGATATACCATATAAAAATATGATGTGATATTATGTTACGTTAAATTTACACTGAAATGCTATTTATTTTTTGTTGTTGTTCTATTTAAAAATAGGCATTTGTTTAAAACAACAATAGGAAAAAGCAACTTGGCACAGCTGACATCCCAGAAACTCTTATCAAGGTTGCTTGGTCTGTTTTATTTCACAGGGAAACATACATGTGTGGAAATCACAGATTTTATGTTCTTTGTAAAAGACCATTAAGAGAACAAATGATCGCTAGTGGAATCCTGCATATGCCTATTCAAAGTATGTCTCATTAAGTTCAATGGGACTTACTTCCAGGGAAAGGTATGGAGGAGGAAGAGGAGGAGTTTGGATTTGATATCCTGCTTTATCACTACCCTAAGGAGTCTCAAAGGGACCCAGGTGGCGCTGTGGGTTAAACCACAGAGTCTAGGGCTTGCCGATCAGAAGGTCGGCGGTTCGAATCCCTGCAACGGGGTGAGCTCCCGTTGCTCGGTCCCAGCTCCTGCCCACCTAGCAGTTCGAAAGCACATCAAAGTGCAAGTAGATAAATAGAGACCGCTCCGGCGGGAAGGTAAACGGCGTTTCTGTGCACTGCTCTGGTTCGCCAGAAGCGGCTTTGTCATGCTGCCACATGACCTGGAAGCTGTCTGCAGACAAACGCCGGCTCCCGTGGCCTATAGAGCGAGATGAGCGCCGCAACCCCAGAGTCGGACACGACTGGACCTAATGGTCAGGGGTCCTTTTTAAGGAGTCTCAAAGTGGCTAATAATCTCCTTTTCCCTTCCTTCCCCACAACAAACACTCTGTGCGGTGAGTGAGGCTGAGAGACTTCAGAGAAGTGTGACTAGCCCAAGGTCACCCAGCAGCTGCATGTGGAAGAGCGGGGAAGCGAACCCGGTTCACCAGATTATGAGTCCACTGCTCTTAACCACTACACCATACTGGCTGTGTGTGGAGTGGGACTATAGCAACCTGAGGGCTGCATTCTCATGTGAATAACCTTCTGGAACCCATATACTAGTGGTAAGTGGGGTCAGAGGCAAAAGTGGGTGCAGCAACAGATGTGACTCTTGCCTTAGTACAGTAGCCTGCAGCCCATTCACATAAAAGTTGGGGGTTTATGCACATACACACACACTACAGAACCTCCAACATCCATCATCCATATTGTACTGATGGGGCAGCCTTTTTTCTTTTTTTGTATGCGCAATGACAAATACTGTATTCAGGTTGAGCAGAGGTAGAGGCATAGCTTAAACAGGTCAAGAGACTGGCAAAGTCCCACATAGCATCTACAGAGCAAAAGACAGCATTCTGAGAGGCTTACAGATCCCAAATTCAGAGCCAGCAGTGCTCGATTAAGGCTTCCAGAGATGGCAAGCAAAAACGTACGTGTCACGCATACCGTAGTTTCTTACCTTTCCCCCATGGCTGGTAAAGCTAGATTAAATTATACAAAATAGCTAGACAAATTAAGAGATACTGTGCAAATATTGATAACAGCACTTGCAATTCTGCTTTTCTTGGGGATTGCCCGAGTGCTAATCAAAGTACACACTGGCCATTCCATTATGAACTGGGAAATTGTACTCCCAGGGCCAGGCTAATCACAGGATGTGCTGCAGGTACTAGGACAGCCAGGAAAAAAAATAACAAACAGCATTGTTATTCTTCATCTTTTTCCTTCACGTGGTTCCTCCCTTTCTTCTTGTATCTTCTTTTACATTGTTAAAACAATAACAAAACAAAACAAAACAAGACATGACAGTTGGGCTAGAGAGTAGTTGCAAGTTATTTGGTCCCCTTCCCCAGTACAACTCTTGCCCCTTTGTATCTTCACAGCACTGCACAGTAGTAGAGGAAGCTGCAAGACGAAAATAGTTAAGGCAACAACTCTCTCTCTCAAGTAAAAGCAGCTTAGCACAGAATTTTCCACTGGTGACTGCTGCATTAGCTAGAAGAGTTTAAAAAACGATGGAACAAAAGTTTAAAAGGACAATAGACTGACTCATTTCCCATTAAAGGCGAAGGAGGGTGTGGGGTTCTTTCCCTCCTGGTTCTAGCAAACTGCAGTTAGAGACTCACTGTGTATATCGGTGCAAAATTTACCATTACATGGATTAAAGAAATCCACCCTCACAACATGTACGTATTTTTGCAGTCAAAGACTGGTGAAAATCAAGCAATACCAGCTTCTCCACATTCATGGCCAAGTGTTTTGTTTTTATCTTATCCTACAAGTGTTGGTCATTCCTGAAGGCGTTGTACTTCATATATGCCTTTTTTGGATTTTATGTGATAATCGCTACCGACACATTAAGTCTGTGGCTCTCACTTCTGGCTGTGACAGATGCACACAATTTAACATACAAATGATAACTTGATCAGCAGATGAGAAATTATTTTCAATAATATGCAAATTGGTATTGTTGAATAAAACAGCAATTGTTTGAGAGGGTTTGTTTGTCTAGCTTAATTTCTTTCCAGCGACTCCCTTCATCAACTCTGTCATCTGACTCTTTAGATTACAGTTTGTCAATTGTTCCTCAATTACTTAGTGGATAAATGATTACTGCAGCTGGATAAACGATTTATGCAGCTGTAACTAATATTACCAGATACGGTTTTCCATACTTAGGAATTGTGGTTTTCCTAACTGAAGTAATGGTTATACCAATAAAACGTGTGTCGGGAAAAGATAGACTAAGTTATAGCAGACCTGGTTATAAATTCATCTGTGCAGGATTCACCAGTTTAAACCTACAAGAATCCCACACGGGTTGCCAGACTACTTTGGATCTTATTTCTTTGTTAGCTTTTCTGATTTACAAAAGCTGAGAAACAGACCGTGAATACTGGGAGCTGAGTAAGAGACCCTCTCAAGCACCTTTTCTTCTCTATGTTCATTTATTACATGCATATCCAACACCTTTTCTCCAAGAGGCTCAAAGCAACATACTTTGTCTCATGGCCCTCATTTTAATACATAGGAACATGAGAGAAGCCTACTGGACCAGGCCAATGGCCCATTTAGTCAAGCATCCTTTTCTCATAGCAGCCGCCAGGGTGCCTATGGGAAGCCTACAACCAGGGCATGAGTACTCTGCCCACCAGTGATTCCCAGCAACTGGTATTCAGAGATATGATGTTTCTGATAGTGGAGGCAAAACATAGTCATCATGCCCAGCAGCCATTACAACGACCTCATTATCTCTCAGCCCAATCTGACATGCAGAATAGTCTCTAACATCTTGGGGGGGACACAACCTGGCATATGGGTTACCTCTTACTCTATAATTTTCAGCTTTGCTTGAGAACTTCTGGTTTCCAGGCCAATTTACTTATGCAAGGCAATCTGACATTGTTCCCTATTCCCTGGTCACAGCATCAACCAGATACTACCAACCACACCTGCCCCTAACTTTTAAATATTTTAGTGGTGTATCCATAAATCTCTGTCGTGGGAGCAAATGATAAACTGTTATAGCACTTACACAGCATTTCTTAAAATGTCAGGAATATTGGGGGAAACTGATTTTTAAATTAAAATCTAAACAAGTGAACCTATTTACACATTTTGTTCTGTACAGTTCTGAACAAACCTAAAATTTCATTCGCAGATTCTGCACAGCTTTAACAAAAGTCAGCTGTGCCATCTCAAATGGGTTGCAAAGTAACTTTCACTACATGCTATGCATTTGAGCAAGTCTTGGTAACTGAATTCATCAAGTGGGGAAAGTCTTATTTGTGACATCACACCCAGCACAACCGTGGGAGGAAAGTGCCGCTTTTTCTCCCCAGCTCCAGTACAGGAAGGGAGGGAGGGCAAGGGCTCACCCCTGTTGTGATGAGCTTCAGAGACTCTTGTAAAGCAGTGGGATCCCTTGCCTTCTCAGCCTCAGTACCAGGTTTTTTAAAAAAAAACAACAACAACACACACACACACACACACATTTGCCAGTGACAACGCTCATGAGTGCCTTTGTCAACTGTTGCTAAACAGTAGCAGTCAGTCAATCTTCATTAAAAAAGTAGTTCATGATCAGAGATGCCTACATAATTTCCAACCTAGCACAAAGACTGACACTACCTCAATTTCAAATTAGGTTTTTCTCTGCTTAATGCTTTCGTGTGTTTTTTTTTAAAGTAATATTTACTCATTTTCAATGATTCAACTAATATAACATAAATGCCATCCTTACATCACAGATAGTTGCTATTCCTGTTTGATTATTCAAGTAGAAGGCACATATCTAAAAATGTGTGATGTGTGAAACAAGATCAATTACCTGGGTTTAAAACATTGCTCGTGCAATTGTCAAGCTAGTAGAGAGAACCCAATGAGATTTCACCCACAAGAAAATACAACACAATCACATTTATATATCAAGGTCCTCTAATGCAATGTTTACCCCGAGCTTCAACTTGCAAGGAAAGGCACTGCAAAAGGAAAGAAGGAATTGCTTCCTAAAAATCAGGAAAAGGGGTGGGGTTTTCTCAGTAACAGGGCTCTCAGAAACATGACTTTCCAAAAAATACTTCAGGACATAATGAATACCATTCCAGCACTTTGTTAGGAGGTGCTGGGCAACCACCCCTTGAGGAGACTAAACTTATTAAATACATAAAATCCTTAAAATTAAGATATGAGACAGCCCGGGGGGGGGGGAGCCAGGGGAGCCTACTAAAACAACATCCAGTTCCCTAATCAGCATGTCTGACAAATGGGTTGCAAAGGGAGGGTAAGATAAAGCTGTGGGAGAGAAAGAAAAACACCATGTCTGTAGCACCCAGAGAGAGTGGCTTCCAAAGATACCCACTGAGTTCATAGCAGAGACAAGAGTCTGAATGGGAGGTCTTCTTAGTTCACAGTTCAGTCTCTTATTCACTTCACCAAAGGATGGCGAGAAGAAAGAAAGAAAGAAAGAAAGAAAGAAAGAAAGAAAGAAAGACTGTTTCGAGGGGAACTGAGTCTTCTTGCCCCACACCAACACCAACACCAACATCACTAGGCTAGACTAACTCAGTTTGCAATTATCCAAATGGTGGAATATAGAAAGCAGAAGGGACCAAATACCTCACTGCTGCAGTGCCTCTTATTAGCCGATACTGCTTTAGAGTTAGTTAATCTGGGATATTTCAGCAAGAAAGCTGGCCCATTTGGCTTCACACTGCTGCCTGGGGTCAGCTGCTAAATACCGTAACTCTGACTATGTTCACAATGTTAGTTATTCCCAGGAAAGACACATGCCCCCGATTACCATCAACTGGGCCTTAAACTTGCCCAATGAATGTTGGAATCTTTGCGGCCTGATACAACCATCTCAACAGCCCTCTTATAGAAGGCATTTCTGAAACCGATTGTAAGCCTCCATAACGAAATGCCAGTAACAATTTTAAACTAGGCTTAGGAAATATGGTGTTACAAGTCCCAGTTATCCTACGCTGCAGGATGGAAGTGCCACTGGGTGTGTGTGTGTGTGTGTGTGTAAGACATGTTAACAGACAAAAGGGTGATGATTAAGGTTGAAAAATGCTTCCTCAGCCCTTGTATACAGTACCTATCATCTCAATGGGTTCCTGAGATATGATGTTATAAAGAGCTCCCCCTCCCCACCCCATAGCTGCTCTCTAAAACTTAGGACTTTATAGGCAATTCATCTAATCCCCTATCACGTGTTCTCACCATCAATCCTGCGGTCAAGGATTACACACAAACACACTTGTTGGAAGGGGCTGCCAATATACGATGTTTGCAGAAGCACTATATGGAAATAAACAACTGCAATCCCAAAGACCAAATCTGAGGCTGCCCATCCCAGAGGCATGAAGTGTGTGCAGAAGGAGCAATAGCTGTAACCATGGCAACTGCTGTCATCTTGGGAAGTAGGCCTGAGGCCTAGTCAATCGCCCTCCGGTATCTTCCCAAAGTATACCTAGCATGGAATTAGAAGCTATCCAAGGTCTAAGACCAACAGTGCCTGCCTAATATCTAGCACTCCACGGCTCTCTAAGAGGGCTCTTTTTCAAGCTAGTCTGGTCAGAGGATTCTTTGCCCCACCTTCAGTTGACTACAAAATTTTATCCATCTCCTAAGAATCACAGCTAAGTGACAAAAGAGATCTAACTACCCACTTCCCCCCACAGGAGGCAAAACCCTACTGGGGGGGAAACAAGAAGTTATCACAGACACAGGCTGATTAGGACCATTTCAAACCTACTCTAGCCACATAAAACCCTTCTGAGTGAAAGTATGCCTAAATATTGAGACAATAAATATGTCTGATACACCGGTTAGCCACAACTACACAAGGGGCAAGCAACAGTTAGAGCTTGGAATTATTCTTAACGATTAGAATTAATCCTTATTTTCCAGTTAGTACCAAATATGAATCCTAAGGCCACGAAACAAATTCAATACCGGAAGCAACTAGCAAAAAAATTCGCCAGAGACAATGTCAAGAGTTAAAACAAAAGAACAAAAGCATCCACTCAAAAACAGTGGAAAGAATAACAGACCAGTGAAACTTACCTTAATTGGAGCACTACTAAACTTAATTTTTCGACTTGCTGGGATTTCATCTTCTTCGGGCAATCCAATAATTTCAGAACATTCCATGTCAGGTTCGTAATAACAGTTGTCATCGCTGTCTTCTTGATCATCCTGTTCTGTTCCCGTCTCCCCCCAGTCAGAATTATATCTTGATCGTACCCTGTAGACATTGTAATCAGAGTGCATATACACATGAGAACTCTGAAAGTTATTCAAGTCTTCCTGTTCTTCCTTTCCATTTGTATCTTCACAGTGGGAGCCAACAGAATGCGAAGCTTCAGTGACTGTGATGTCATCACTATCTATTAAGTTTCCTGATATTTCTGCAGTCTCAGCTCCAGCAGAGATCTTTTTTTGCTGCAAAGGTGGTACTTGAGGCTCTATTTTTGCCTTATTGCTCGTACAGTTCTCACCCAAACTTTGTTTATCAAGTCCATCTACTGACTCTTGTTTAGTCGCTTCACAGGCATCAACAGAATCGTAGCACACACCCTTGTTTTGTATTCCACCTGTTTCTGACAAAGGCAAAGTGCTTTTGGGGGTTTCATTGTCTGATGGAGATCTACTACTGTTCTGCTCAGAGTTTTCAACAGGTGCTGAGCTGGTATTTTGTTTAGCTGATGGAGGCCAAGCATTGGCGTCTTTTATGGGGCTGAAATCATCGAGGTTTGCAACACTGGAAGACAGATTTGTGTCCACAGAAGACAAGTTTAGTGGATAGTGGCCAGTTACAGAATACTCTTCATTGTTTCCTGTCTTTTCTAGAACATTTTGTTGTGAGTCAGTATTTTCAAACACTGCACTAAGTTGGCTCACTGTTGGAGAAACAGCCTCTGTCCTTGAACTAAGACTGTCCAGCGAATCTGTACTTCCTCTGTTAGACTTAGAGCTGCACCAGTCATCTTGAAGATCACTGTTAGAAACGGATCTCTCTTTCTTTGGGGAGTAGCGATTTGAGTGCCCTGTTTCATGAGTATTTCTTTCAAACAACTTCCGTGTTTCAGTAAACTTGGAGTAAGAAGGACCATCGTGCATAGCATCAAACCTACTAATCCTTTCTGAAACGGAAGATTCTAACTTCACAACTGATCCATCTCCCTTCTCCACAAGCTCTTTTGGCCTAATTCTTCTTTGGGGAGATAGGGGCCCACCTTTACTTCTGGTCTTTGCCATGCCTCCAGCACTCTCATTGGGCTCCATGCCCATTTGCATGAATAAATTTTTAATCCTGTTGACGTTAGATCCATATTTCCTCCCCCTGGTTTGCTGAGAAGCCTCTCCTTCTTCTTTAGTCTTTTGTTCTCCATCTGACTTAGGCTTGTCAAAGGTGCTTTTCAATGCTTGGAACTCAGTCCTATAAGCGTTCCTGTGAGGAGAGGCACTTCGGAGGTTTGATCTTTCCCCTGAACACTCTGTCTTCATCATGTTTACTTTTGGGATGTTAAACCAACACACATAGTGGCCGCTGTACCCTCCAGTTGAGATTGTGGATGAGGGGCTTAAAGGACATTAGATTCTGCCAAGGCCATACTTATAGGCAGACGACAATCCTCCAGATATGGGTACCAGCAAAAACAGAAACAAGTGGGAAACTGGATGTCTTTCAAAAGAATGTTGATGTAACCTGCAACACAAAGGAGGATTTTGATTCATATCAGTGGGTTTGTAGATTTTCATACCTATTCAATATTTACATCAGTTTTAGAATATGGCTGGCTATAAAAGGGGGAGGTTATGATATGAAGCCACCAGATGCAATTCCACATCCCAAAAGAATCACATTTGAATTTGGAAGTTATATGGATGGGAGACTTGCCTGGGAAGCCCCACTGACATATACCCTAAGCTCCTTAAATGAAGACCAGAACATAAATTGAATAAATAAACTATTTCACACTTTAGTAACAACATGAATGTTATAGTATCTTCAGAACTTCATTTAAGTGAGAGCTAATCAGGACTCCATCTCTTAGAACCCATTTTGGGTTTCATTACTCAGACCTCTGGATCATTATATGGAGTAACAGCAGAAGACAGTAAGTGAAGTAAATTCCTATCATAAAAAAATAATTATACTGCCATCACATGACCGAGACTTGGGGACATTACTTCTGTGTAGGACCAAGACCTAATCCCTCTCTTTCCCGACAGTCAATATATGCACATGCATATACACGCTATTCAACTGTACAACAGTTCTGTATTATACCAATGTATTTTATCATTAAAGTTTCCTTCAAATGATGATGAAGAGCCAGGTACACATATCTCTACCACTGTCAAATGGTGTAATGCAGCCATGAGTGGCAGGTTCCTCTGAAACTGCAACACTTTGCTGCCTTCATTTTCAAAACACCACCACCACCAAATGAACAAATTAATAAACTCGCTCTGAGATTGTAGGGGTGGGGGGAAGAGAGAGAGAGAGAGAGAGAGAGAGAAATCACATGCACAGAAATTTAGAACTTGCAGGAAGCAAATAATTTGGTATGGTAAAGACTTGCCTGTTCCCCTTGGATATATTCAGCATGACAAAGAACCATGAAAGGTGCAGTGAAAGGGGGGAAAGGAAACATCAATGCAGGCTAAATTTGTCCATTTCCCAGTCTGGATCTCGGTAAAATCTGTACGGCAAGTGGCATTTTATATGAATCCCGAGCGTCCTGCCCTCCCGCAAGGAGGAATACGGGGGCTGGCAGAGTCCCTTGGCGTCGTTTAATAGAGGAGGAGGAGGAGGAAATGGGTTTTGCTTCCAGCCTGAGCAAGCAGCCCTAAAGAAATACAGAAGAGCAGCACATGACTAATAATAGAGCAAAATCTCTCATTAGCGCCCTTCTGTTTCCGCCTCCTCCGCCGCTACAACTTCACCGCATCTGCAAGCCTCCCGAAGCAATCGACCCGAGCAACGCACACATGTGGACCTGGCTCGGCTCGCTCCGGCCCCGACTGGCCTCCACCTCCCGCCCCCCGCATCCTCCCGCCTTGCCCGAGTCAACGCGCTGCCGGGGCTGCGAGACAGATTACTGTACAAGACTCGCGCCCATATTGCGTCTGTTCTCCAGCCTTGACAACTAAGCGGTTATTTGCTCCTAAGCAACGTTGTGATGTGGCCGTTAATGCCCCCCAATCCCTTCCTTGGAAGAGAACTACATCCCTGCCTCTAAATCGCCTCTCTCTCTCTCTCTCCCTGGTCTCCAAGCATGCAATTAATTGGGGGGGGGGCGTGGAAGGGTCATTTGCAAATAATAGGGAAGGTGAGAGTGTAATCAATCTCAAGGCGCAGAACCTTCCCCCAACCTCCACGCTTCGCTGTTTCAGCGTCGCTCGCGCAAGAAACCCACCCGGGGAAGGGTGGTATATTGCCAGCTAGTAAGTGTGGCGATAAATCCCCTTCTTTCTTTCCTTCTTTCCTTCCTTCGTTTCCTTTCTTTCTCCAGCCCAGCGCGACGTCCTTCACGCTCCCTATAGGAAACTGGCGCAAAAGGCACAACTCTGTCCCCGCCGGGGAAGAAAAAGGGGGGGGCGCAACCCGCCGCTAAGCTGCCCAGGCAGGAAACGCGGGAGCCGGGAAGCACCTTGCAACAGGAGCGGCGGCTGTATAAGAATGCAGGGAGCAAGACGGCGCTCACGAGCTTTGCAAGCCAACCAGCCGGCCTGCCCACTTTCGGCGCTCCCGAAACAAAAGCTGCTCCCGGCCGCAGGAGTCAAGCCACAGCGAGCCCCACACAGGCAGGTTTTGTTTTGCAAAGAGCGGGGGGGGGGGGGAGAGCTCACCGCGGCACCTTACCCGAGAGAGTCGGAGTTCCAAAAGCCCCGCCGCCTCTCGATCTCCCTCCGCTTCTCTTCCTGCTGCTCCGGCTACTATTGCAGCCGTGCTGTCCACCGGCCCGCCACCTCCCGGCACTGCTGCTGCTGCTGCTGCCGCCGCCGCCGCCCGCAGCCTGCCCGGCAGCAGCAACCTCCTCCGACTCGGCTCTTGCACGCCATTGCAGGCGGCGGTGGCGCCCGAGACGCTGCGCGGGGTGGGCGGGGGGAGGAAGGTTCCCGCGCTCGGCTCCACCACCAGCCGGGCTTCCCGCCGACCGCTCGGCCTCCAGGGGACGCCCAGGCAAGCAGGCAGGCCGGCAGGTCCCGGGTAGCCCTAGGGAGGGAGCACGCCGGCCAGCTCGGGCGGCCCTCGGCGGCCTGTCCGGGCCAAGAGCCCCTGACAGGTGTCTCACCTCCTCGGCGCGCTGCAATGGTTTGCCCCGCCGGGAGAGGGAGGCTGGGGGGGGGGGGTAGGTGGGAAGAAGGCGCCAAAGCCACGCAGCAGCAGCTCGGCAACGACGACGCGCCCGGCTGGAGCGGGAAAGGACTACAAGAGGCGACCCGCGCCGCCGCCGCTGCTTGGCCGCTCAGACGCTCCACGCTGGCCCGCGTGCAGCCCGCCTCTCGCGTCCTAGGCTGCTTGAGGCTCCCGCTTTCTTTCGCAGCGGTTCCCAAGAGGGAAGCGGATTGAGCCCCTGACGAGAGACTCTTACACGCCTCTGACTCCGCCTGCGCCTCAGGAGTGAAATTCCCTATTTCCCTGGGTAGCGCGTGGTTCCCCCCCCCCCCCCAAGACCACACGTTCACGCAACCGTCGGGGGTACTTCGGTTTTTGAACAGAAGCTGCGTTTGGAACTGGCGCTGGAGGAGTGGGAAGACAGATTTGCCCCTCGAAAATTAACGGAGTAATGGCCCATTACTGTACCGGTTGCACGTCTGAGGTCGCCACAGAGAGCAGCAGCTTTGCCTTGCGCTGTAAGGGCGGGGAACCTGTTGGACTACAGCTCCCAGTATCCCTGACCATTGGCTGCGCTGCTCGGGCTGATGGGAGTTGGAGTCCCAACAATATCTGGAGGGCTGTAGGTTCCTCGCCCCAAACAACAAAAGAAACCTACTGGGTCATGTAGTAAGCACAGTGATGAAAACCACAGTTCCCAGCTAAATCCAATACTCCTCATAAGAAGCTGCCTTTTAACCGAGTTGGCTTATCTAGCTCAGTACTGTATTTATTGTCTGTACTGGCTAGCAGTGGTAAAACACTGGTCCACCTAGTTCAATATTGTCTACACTGACTGGCAGAGGCTCTACAGGTTTCAGACATCCCCAGCCGTTTCTGGAGATGCTGTCTTAGGCTCTTAGCACACAACTACTAGCATTCAGTGACACGCTGCCCCTGAAACTACATTTCAGACACACCAAACTCTAGAATATTTGCAAATGAATCTACAAATGCACCATTTCCTTGATAATTTTGCAATTTATATTTAAAGAAGTTTGATCCAGAGCTAACAAAGTTCTGTTCTTCAGTAGAAATCATCAGGGCTGCTTTTAATAAAATATACATGATGACCATAGAAAATGCACTATAAAGTGGAAACAGCATCAAAGAAAACAGCCAAGGTGCAAGGGGGAGCAGCATTTATACCTCACTTTTCCATCAGACACTACACACAAAATGGCCAGTACAATGAAAGTGGTCAGTCAAGAGGACAAACAAAATGGTGGATCCAAGGAAGAGCATCTGCAGGACATGGACCCAAGCTAACTTGTCACCTTTTTTGTAACTGCACACACACACACACACAGACAGAGAGAGAGAGAGACAACTCTGGGAGCAGGATAGAGGGATATATACAATGGTGTCTTGGTTTGCATATGTCTTGGTTTGCATACATTTTGGGTTACAAACACGTCAAACCCGGAAGTGTGTGTCCCGGTTTGCAACCTTTTTTGGGATTACAACCCTTTTAAAATTATTATTACTATGAACAACAAAAATTTTGGAGGCCCCATTGTCAAAACGCACCTTGGGTTACAACCTGTTTACAAATGGACCTCCAGAACGGATTATGGTTGTAAACCAAGGTACCACTTTAGTAAGAGGTTTATAAAACTGCATAATACTCAAAATTGGCTAGTAGTATATTCAGGTGAGACAAAATGTTTAAAAGAACTTTGCAAGATGCACAATCTGCTGCTAAAAGTTGCAGTGCCGAGGGCCACTAGCTTAGATGGCATTGAAGGGAGACTAGACTAGTTCACAATGGATATGCCAATCAATAGCTATGATGGCTACATGGAACCTCCAAGAATAGATGTGAAGTGCTGTAAAAAGCCTTTGCCAACCTGGTGCCCTCCAAATGATTTAGACTGCAGCTCCCATCAGCCCCAGCCTGTATGAGGAACAACAGCAGGAAAAGTCACTAACTTGCCTTCAAGCCCTGTTTGTTAGTTTCCCATGGGGCATACCTGTATGGTTGGCCTCTGTGGGGAGCAGGTTCTTGGACTAGATGGGTCCTTAGTCTAATCCAGCAGGGCTGCTCTTATTCAATGACCATTTTTGGTTATATAATCACAGAACAGATTTGGAAGGGACCACGAGGCTCATCTAGTCCAGCCCCCTGCAATGCAGGAATCTCGAACCAACAACCCTGAGATTAAGAGTACAGTACCGACTGAGCTATCCCAGGAGCTCTCACCATCCTCATCTCAAGGTGAAGTACATAATATAATAAAAACAGTTAAAGGAACCTAGTTTAAAGTGGTGCAGAAAATAGCAAGTAAAAGCAATTGAATTTTTTTTTAAAGGAGACACCCACAACAGTGACCTATTCATTCAGCTGGGAAAGCTTGCCACAACACAATTGTCTTCAATTGTTTCCATAAAGTTCAGATAGTGGGTGCCTGTTGTATTTTGACAGCAATGCTGTTCCACAGAACAGGGACAGCCACACTAAAAGCCCTGATCTGAGTTACTGTGGAGCGGGCTTCTGCTGTCTTGGGGGACCTTTAGGAGAAACTCTCCCACACATCACAATGACCTACAGGGACAGCCTCCCAGGTCACCTGGTCCTGAGCTTGCTGAGGCTGCCTCTCCCCTTAGCGTTCTGCGTGGAGTGTGAAAAGCTACTCTGTGTGCAGTTTCAGTGTCATTTTTGTGCATGGCTAAACAAAACATTCCAGTGGGTTGATTTCAATTTATTCTCCCTCCGATCTCATTGTTCATTCATTATTACTAACAGTCGACATTGCTCCAAGTGTTCCTGCTAAGTTTAATGTATTCATAGCGGAATCCGCGCAGCCTTGCTTTTCCAGAAGAGCATGAGGGAGAAAGCATGCAACCTCTTCTGCAGGGAGATGTTCCCTGAGAAAGGTCTTTCATCTGAATTCTTTTAATCTGACTTTATTTCTGGATCCTGGGCCCACTGCAAGGCCAATGCATCAGGAATTCTATCTTGTTCATTCCCCCCCCCCCCCAGATTTATCTACAAGTCCTTTTGTTTCATTTTTGATGCGATCACACACACAGAGAGGCATTAAGACTCACAGAAATTTATATGTGGAAGGGATCCACAGACACAATCTAGCCCAATACCCTACTCAGTGCAGGAGTCTTGCAACTAAAGTGACCCCTGAAAGGCCACCCAGCCTCTGCTTAAAAATCTCCCGTGAACAAAAGACCATGACTTCCCAAGGCAGCTTGTTCAGTGGCTGAACTGCTCTTGCCATTAATAAGTTTCTTTTATCCTTTAGCCAAAACCTGCTTCCCTGCACTTTCTGCCTGTTGGTTATACCAGTAATCCTGCTCTCTGAAGTAACAGAGAGCAAGGCCAAATTTACACCATGGATTTAAAGCATCATGAGATACCATTTTAAACAGCCACAACTTCCCACAAAGAATACTGGGAGCTGTAGTTTGTTAAGGGGTTTGACCAGTGGTTAAGAGACCCCTGTTCCCCTTACAGAGCTACAATTCCTAGAGTTTCCTGTTAAAGCATTCTGGGAACTATAGCTATGGAAGGGCGACAGGGTTCTCCTAACAACTCTCAGCATCCCTAACAAACTACAGCTCCCAGAATTCTTTGGGGGAAGCCACAGCTGTTTAAAGTGGCATCACAGAGATTTACATGCATGGTGTAAATATGACCCACAACTGTTTCTTAAAGAAACAGCAAATACATTAATCTAAAAATATTGGTTGAGAAATATAGCTTGCAACAGAGACCTTCAAGCTTTTCCCAAGTTAAAAATCTGTTGCAATCTCGATTGCCCCTTTTCTGAAATGATATTTGGCATTGGTTGCATTTCTAAACACTTATCAGAAAGCCTCAATGAACACAGTGGGACCCATCTTTGAGTAAACATGAATAGGATTGCACTGTTAATGTACTATGTAACTGTTTTATTTGTTTTATGATTGTATATATTTTACTGTTGCAACCCAACCTGGGACCTTATAATAGAAAACAGATATTAAATATAATAAAATAAATAAGTATAAATGAATATAAAACAATTTGACACATTACTGTAAATAAGGATGTGTTTAATGTTTTTTTTTTTTAATCTGGTGGATTTATGCTCTTGTTTTCTTATAGAAAATAAAGCACAATCCACTTCAGACATCTGCAGAAGTCCTATTTAGTTCAATGGGCTGTACCCAAGAAGAGCACTAAATGAATTACCCATTTTGCTCCCCAGCCGATTTGGTGAGCCTGCTATATAATCTACATATTCTGAACATTGAGACTTCATTAAAAATGCTTATTAGTATTTCAGAATTGGTCTTGGATTTACTTAAGAAACAGTAACCAGCTTGACAGCTTGGAGACTGCTTCAGAGAGCTCTTTGCCCAGAAAAGAACCACTGATAATGCTAACAAAACTATATAATTTAACAATTTAACAAAAAAGGGGTCACATATTTGGCTGGTTACTGAGGGCAGTAATTGAACAATGGAGTTCTCGTTACATTCATTCATAAACATTTCGTTTCATTAATAATGGAACAGCAGTGTTGGGAGTTGGTAAAGGGAATTTCCAGAGCGAATCAGAAAATATGTACAGTATGTATGTATGTGAATTGTGATAGCAAGAGTGCCTGAGTTCATTAAGTCTTCCCATAGCTCAGGGATGGGGGAACCTGTGGTCCTCCAGATACTGTCGGACTCCAACTCCCATCAGCATGGCCAATTTTGTGTGAAGATGGGCTTCTTCATCACTGACATAACTGAAAACCCAAGTCACACATACAGGGGGTTGAATCTGCCAGTTTCTCGTTCTCTCACTTTCTAATTTTCCCATCTTAAATTTAGTTCTCAACATGGCTGCAGCAATTTCTGGTCAAGAAAAAAAAGAACCTTCAAGAAAATTTGTCAGCATTTTAGTTCAAATTTCTCCTAAACACTTTTTTTTTGGTATGCTGTTTTTACTAATGTACACTTTTTTTTGCAAGGAATGTCCACTAACAATATGCATTCTTATGTTATTTTCACCAGTATATGCTGTTTTGGGCACACATTCCCCCAAGAACATGCATTTTTGTAAACATTGCTTTGCGGTAGAACTCCATTACAAACTTCACAGAACTGTGAATTTCAAAGGACGGCTGTGTTTCAATTCACATATCAGTTCAAGAAGTGCAAATTAGGTAGTCGCTCATTGAAATGCAAATAAAGTTGAATTTATCCCCCATTCCTAGTCACATAGCCTTCCCAACCATTTTTTCCGTAACAGTTTCCCATAACTTCATTGCCTTCATTTATCCCTCTGCTATCTTCACTGCTTCCTGCTTGGGTCTCAGAGCATCACACTGCTACTCTTATAATCCCTTCTGCAACCAGACTCTCATCATGCACCTGGGAAAGAACATTTCAGCTCTTAATTGCGACCCCTGTGCAGATGGAAACTTTTACATCTCTCCTAACTCATAAAGTGGGTGTCTCACATATGAATGCTCTGGGTGCATGCCTTAAACCAGTGTTTTTCAACCACTGTTCCATGGCACACTAGTGTGCCGCGAGATGTTGCCTGGTGTGCCGTGGGAAAAATTGAAAAATTCAAGAGAATTACTTTATATATAGTCAATATAGGCACAGAGTTAAATTTTTTAACATTTTCTAATGGTGGTGTGCCTCGTGATTTTTTTAATGAAACAAGTGTGCCTTTGCCCAAAAAAGGTTGAAAAACACTGCCTTAAACATGGGTGGACATAATGAGTTGCTGCACACCAGGGGGAATTCTGAGGTATGCAGGACAATATGGACTTTTGTGTTTCTAATGTTTGACATTTTATTATTTTTTTGTATTTTGCTGGGAGCTGCACAGAATGGCTGGGGGAAACCCAGCCAGATGGGCAGGGTATAAATAATAAAATTACCACTACTACTACTACTACTACTACTACTACTATTACTATTGAAAAAGGTTGCTGGGTTCATTCATTGTCTCTGCCTCCCTCCCCCCCCCTCTCTCCCTCTCTCTCTCTCTCTCTCACACACACACACACATATTGCACCCAGAAGGAAGAAATCTGCACAAATTCAAGGAAGTAGTCAAAATAAAACATTCACAAGTGTCAAGAAATTGATCCTTACTGTGACAGAAAAAAGACATCCTCTCTTTTTCATTAAAAGTAAAATAAGACCGATGAAGAGCAATACACTCAAAACATGCTGGGTAAATTTCAACAATATCTCAATTTCCTGTGGATGTTTCCCCAGGGCTGGTCCTATCATTTGGTAGTTAGGTGGCAGATGCCGCTGTGCATGGCAAGGGGCAGTGAATGTTTCCATCTATCGGAGAACAAAGTTGTGTGTTCCATGAAACCTTCCCGGCAAACACTTAGCCAGCCTGTTGCACTCAGATGCAGTCCCATTGCCAAAGTATTAACAAATAATTTCTTATTCCAAAAGGCATTTTAAGGTAGTTTTCTGTTTCCATGATAAATTTTAGTTGATCTTATTCTTTGCATTGTTTTTAACATTTTATGTACGCCACTTAGAAATTCTGAATAGTGTGTGGTATATAAACACCTGAAATTATCATCTGCTGGTCTGATTACCTTGGTGCAACAGCTGGTGCCATATTGCCCTTTGCCTCAGGCAGCAAAATTACTTGATCCAGTGCCATTTCCTTCTGTTTCTTGCCCCCCTACCCACCAAAAAAGGGTCAAAGTACTACCCAGTTTCCCCACGCCACACCCATAGAAGACCTGCCACAGCCGATCTGTTCAATCAGAGCACTTCCCATTGTGTCAGATGTGACTACAAGTTTATAATGCTATCCAGTAGTCCATGTCATGGGTGACAGGTAACACTACTTTTACTTTATAAAGCTTGTGCATCATTGTTTATAATAAGCAGAGTCTTTACAGTCTGGCAAGAAGTTGTGCTGGTCTTTTTGTCTGTTTGCTGCTATGCTACCTTACACAGAAATAATATCACTACAGTATCAGTCATGGACACTGCTCTTTCCCTACGTGAAAAACTGCTAGCACCTTCACGATGCATGAAAACAATGGGCTGGCTCCCCCCAACCCCATCTACCACATAAAACCTGCATGTATGCACACTGATAAAAGACACACACTGAATCTATGACTGTTACATCTGACAATTTATTCATGATGTTCCCAGGTGCTGAGGAAAGCGCTTTTCTGCACAGGGAAATTATAACATCTGGCCTCATGCTGTAAACGTTATGCTGCACCTATGAATGCAGCAACCAGAATATTCTATGTATAAGCTGAAGCGATGGTGTGGAAGATAGGGCATGATGCTTTTAAAATGGCCTCAAAAATATATATATCGAGAGATAGAAACTTTTACGGCTAAAACAGCAAACCACTTTTCTGCAACACCACCTGTAAGGGGTTTTGAACACCACTGAAGGCAAATGCACTCCCTTCTTGATTACTAATGCCTTCACAGTGCCACTGACCCTTTGCTCTACCTTCTGTTTTTAATTAGCATCATTTTTCACGTAGCTCCACACATCTGCAGAGCTGTCAGGTCTCAGCCACATGCCTCCAGAGGGATTTGTACAATAGTGGAAGAAGAGTTCTGCATCACCACTTTTTCCTTTTTTGACCCTTGCTTGCTCTTTCTTTCTTTCCTTCCTTCCTTCCTTCCTTCATTCCAGCCTTTCAAAGCTTCCACAACAGCTGCAGGCCTCACCAGCAATCAACCTGGGAACAACATACACAAGGTAGCACAGCTCTCAGCCGGAAAGTGCACTGCCCATTGACCAGCGGTGACCGGTGTCCTTTGGGGCTGGTAGGTTAGAAGACAGAGTGATCCAGTGCAGGTGAGGCCAGAGCCAATGACAGTCAGAGTCCCTAATGGACCAGCCTCCACTGTCACATTGCAGCAGCCTTCTATGAACAGCCCTCCAGCCACTTACGTCTTCAGCATATTGAAAAGCTAGAAATAAGACAGTGCTTTTTTTCTTGGGGGGAGGGACGGACGCAGGGGGACGCATACCCCCAAACGTTTTGTGAATCTAAGTTTGGCCTCATTGAGGTGCAGTATTTCAATATGAGTAGGAAAATGAGAGTACAAAAAACATTTTTTAAAAAATTAAAAAGCGCTGGAAATAGATATCTTTTTCCTCAGTCTAAGATTGGCATCCCCACACTGATCCTCTCCAGATGTTTTGGACTGCAACTCTCATCAGCCCTGCTCAGCACAGAGGGTCGTCATTTCAATTTCTGTCTATTTCCCACAGGAAATGGTGTCTCAAGCTTTCCAGGGCATTCTGGGGGATTTTAAGCAATGCTGTGCCAAAACCTGCTATTCAGTTTCTCAAACGATTTCTTTATATTGCTAGTTACAGGTGGGTAGCCATGTTGGTCTGCCATAGTCGAAACAAAATAGAAAATTCTTTCCAGTAGCACCTTAGAGACCAACTGAGTTTGTTCTTGGTATGAGCTTTCGTGTGCATACTGGAAAGAATTTTCTATTTTATATTGCTAGCCAGGGTGTGACAAGGTGCATTAGTAAAATATTCCATAACTGTTGTCTTGTTGGTTTCCTCACACAGCACTAGACAAATTCTGTACAGGTACAGGTTACTGTCCAAAGCTCTTCTTGTCAAATGCCTACATGGAATTTGGTATGGCTTATCCACACATTCCATATAACAGTGCTTGTGAAGCTAATAAATGGAGTTGGTTTATTTTAATAATTCTGACAGTGAACCTGTAGGGTTCCATTTCACAAGCAGCTGCAGAACTGAAGATAACATTAATCCGGAATACACTGGAAAATGGGGAGGAAGCGGTGAAGGGAAAAATAATTGCAAAGTTATAAATATTATTTTAGTCTTAGAGCTGCTTTTACTGTGGCATTTGGGTGCATCTGCGTTTCAGGAGTAATCTGCAATACATCCAGGAACTATGGGTACTCCTCTAAAGAGAGATTGCTCTGTTCTATTCTGTTTACTGGACACAAAAATAATGGAGTAGAACGAAGACCAGCTCTTGCATATTTGAGAATGTTGTGCCTCAAAATGCAAAAAGAAAAGAATAGAAAATAAAGGAACAAATCTAGTTCTTGGTCTAGATATGGTGGATGGCAATAAGGGAAAGAGACTTCTTGGTGTTGGTGCCCCAGTTGTGAAATTCTCTCCACAAGGAAGCTTATCTTTGGTGTGCCAGCCAAAAACATTCTTTTTATTCTCCCAGACATTTAAACTGAGCTTGAACTGTGTGTTTGGTATTTGTTGTGCTCTTTATGTATTGCTGCTATTCTTGTCTTTGTTTTATTGTATTTTGGATCATCCTTTTATTTAGTTATTAGACTTCTAAGTTGCTTATTAACCAAAGGTCTCCAAGAGATTTACAACAGGTTTAAAAACATAAACACACGTTATTGTTCAGGCAGCTTAATTAACCTTGTTGCGGCTGACTTTGATGTTCTAATTTTCTTCTGAATTGTGTCTGCCTTTTCAGTTCTAATTGATGGTAACTGTTTCGTTGTTGTTGTTTTACTGAAGCGCTTCATTTTCCTTTCACAATGACACATAAGACATTACGATTTTCAGCTCGGGCTGATTTACACATTCCACTTTTTTTACTTTCATATGAAAAATGTACAAAAATCTTACAGAAATTCAACCAGACAATTAAATTTAAAGGTGTCAGTGCAAACATAAGAGCAACTCAAGTTGAGCAGCTTTGGCCTGTGATGTCTTGCTGGGTTTCAAGTAGGTAAAGAAAGAAAAACAGGTTTATAAGGCTTGCCTGAGATATGTTTCCAACAGTGGGAAGGATGGCAAAATGGCCACCTTTCCCACAAATTCTTGCCCTGCTCAACAATAAAGGTAAAGGTAAAGGGACCCCTGACCATCAGGTCCAGTCATGTCCGACTCTGGGGTTGCGGCGCTCATCTCGCTCTATAGGCCAAAGGAGCCGGTGTTTGTCCACAGACAGCTTCTGGGTCATGACAAAGCTGTTTCTGGTGAACCAGAGCAGTGCACGGAAACGCCGTTTACCTTCCCGCTGGAGCGGTCCCTATTTATCTACTTGCACTTTGACGTGCTTTTGAACTGCTAGGTGGGCAGCAGCTGGGACTGAGCAACGGGAGCTCACCCTGTGGCAGGGATTCGAACCGTCAACCTTCTGATCAGCAAACCCTAGGCTCTGTGACCTGGAATTCGTAGTGCTTTGGATAGTGGAAGTCAGATCTATGTTACCTTGTACAGATCAGACCTCAAGCCTCCACCATTACATTTCTGGTTATAGTTACAGCCATAAATTAAACTTTTTTACAATATGAATGCCACCTGGACTTGATCATATGCCAGATATATATATAGGTTACTGTTATATGGCTAAGTAGAAAGCTAACAGCTGACTTAGGAACAGGATATCAGGAATAGACATCCTCACAGCATTATTGGAGATAGCCGCCCCAGTGACAATGCTCTGAGGTGAATTTTATTTTATGGACCACCACCATCATCTGTCATTCACAGCAGCCTTTGCAGTAGTCTTAAGGAGGGTGATTGTACAGCCTCCCTCTTAGTTCTGTTGAAAGACCAGCCACTTTTTGGTGCCTCTCAAAATTTATTGTTCCTGCTGTTCACCACAGATCTCTGCAACTAAGAATTAGTGCCCGAGCTTGCTTTTTTCCTTCTCCCACTTCTGGTCCTTTTCCTTTTGTGTCACACCTGAGCATTGTGAGCCTGGGGGCAAGGTTTTTCTTCTCACCGATATTTGTAAGCGACTTTGGGATTCTTCTTTGGTTGAAGGCCAGGATAAAAAAAAAGCTTAATACTAATCATGATAGGATGAGGTGTCACTATTTGCGCTGGCTAAATGTAAACATTTTTACTTGTAATAGAAATACAGAAGGTCTAAAACATGCCAGTAAGAGGAGGCCACACAGAGGCTATGCACCTAACAAGGACTTCAGTAACAAGAAGATTAGGGAGACAGCAAAGCACTGCTTGGAAACACAGAACTGAAACTGAAAGCATAGTGCCTGACAGCTGACTCAGCAACTTCCTGATATGGCAAGCCTGAAGGGCCAATATACCACACAGTCATTTATAGGGGAGGGAGGATTTTTACAACGATGTGGAGATCAGGGTATTCAGCTGGGAAATTCCAAAAACGACTGCAGCCCCAAAGCCCACCCAGTCTTTAAACTAGTCTTGCTTATACCACTGCAAACAAACCATCACTTTGACCCCATACTCTGCTAAGTGGAAGACAAGCTGCATTGATGTCAGTGGACTTTACTTCCAATTAAACAAGTTTATCCATTTCGCACTATAGTACAAGAGCAGGAAAAGCATTCCTGGGTAATAATTTCCTCTGCTTAGCACTCAGTGTTCACTATCAGAAGCCAGATATGCATATAGAAAAATCTATGATGACCTTTCTGACTTGTGTGGCTGAATCTGAGCTATATAGTACTGTAATGTTAATAGTTTGGTGGTGTTAAACTGCATGCCAGACCTCTCTAATCCCTGGATCTAGCAAGTGTTAAAAGCAACTCAAGATAGCTTCCTGGTGAGGTGATGAGGCATTAAGGATTTTGGTGCAAGATGGCAGGTGGGTGAAGCCCCCTTCGTCAACAGGAAAAGCCAGAGTTTTGAGTTAATTTTTTGTAGTGATGTGAGTCAAAAGTAAACCAGCAAGCTGGGAGAAGATAGAGAGACAGAACAATGTTTGAATTCAAGGCTGCGGCTAAGGGAGAAAAAGACCCTTTTGCAGTGCTAATGCTGTGAACAGACTGAATATATGTGTAAATAAACCATATAGCATAAAGACACCACAGTCTCCACTGTGCCTCATTTCCAAAGGAAAAATGAACCCTGGGTAAGCACCTGGAATCCTGCACCACTCAACGACTGGGGCAGTGTGCAACATTAAGAACTGAATTTGCTGAAACAGCACATTAGAGCTCTTAAACCAAAGCTGTTGGGATCTTGCCCTGAGCATGTAAAAGTGTCAGGGTCATTTTGTTCTGCTTATCTCCAAGCTCATGGGTAGGCAAACTAAGGCCTGGGGGCCGGATTCGGCCCAATTGCCTTCTAAATCCGGCCCGCGGACAGTTTGGGAATCAGCATGTTTTTACATGAGTAGAATGTGTCCTTTTATTTAAAATGCATCTCTGGGTTATTTGTGGGGCATTTATTTATTTATTTATTTTTGAAATATAGTCCAGCCCCCCACAAGGTCTGAGGGACAGTGGACTGCCCCGCCCCCCGCTGAAAAAGTTTGCTGACCCCTGTCTAGCTTGTGAAGAAAAGGCAGGGGGACCTGGAAAGTTAAATACACCCTCACACTTGGGTCCCTGACAAAGCTTGTCAGTTTTGGAACAGAGCCTGAAGTTGGTAGCTAGCTGTGTAGAGTGTAGCTGCCAATGCTCGCTATATATTGAAGGACGAGGCATATGTTTGTGGTAGGTTGCTTTTTGGAACCATTTAGCCCCAAGCAGAAACATCCAGGGAAGGCTGACAAAGTGGTGTGCGTTTCAAGGAAAAATCATGAGCTAGCTGCTTGACAGCTGACCCCACCAAAAATGGAATACAGCAGAGTGCTGACAATGTCTTCTTTCCCTCTCCCTCTCTCTCTTTGAGTTCTTCTGTTTCTGCAGAGTCAAAGGAAGGAAGCTTGCCTTATGCTTTCCTAAGAAAAAGGGTTACGATTTTGCACAGCTGTACAAGATGGGACATAAAAAAGGTGAAAGGACCCCCGACCGTTAGGTCCAGTCGCGGATGACTCTGGGGTTGCGTGCTCATATCGCTCTATAGGCTGAGGGAGCCAATGTTTGTCTGCAGACAGTTTTTACGGGTCATGTGGCCAGCATGACTAAGCCGCTTCTGGCGAACCAGAACAGCGCACAGGAACGCCGTTTACCTTCCCGCCGGAGCAGTACCTACTTGCACTTTGACGTGCTTTCAAACTGCTAGGTGGGCAGGAGCTGGGACCGAGCAACGGAAGCTCACCCTGTTGCAGGGATTCGAACCGCCAACCTTCTGATCGGCAAGCCCTAGGCTCTGTGGTTTAGACCACAGCACCACCCACATCCCAATGGGACATAGTCAGGGTTGATAGGAATTTAAGATAAGTTTCACCAGCGTTTAATCCCGGAACCAGTTTACAAATGCCAGTACTCCATACTTGAAATATGTGAAGGCCTAATAGTGCCGCTAAACATCTGCAGAGTGCATTTTTCTTATCTCTGATCATTATATATCACCCCATATTGGTAGGCAGGCTTTCTCAGTGATGGCTCAATACATTTTGCTACCTGAAGCAGAAATCAAACTTTCCTCCTCACGTAGGTAAGGCAAGCACCATTCAGACACTGATTCCTGCCTCCACCCATCACCTGCCCATCTCATAGTGCCATCTGAAGTGGGTCATTTCCTCCCCACTGTATTTCTTCTGGACAGTTGGCATGGTTTTGAGACACATAATTGATCCCACCTGTGAATTTCATGAAATGCACAGAAAACTCAAACCATTTTATACAATCTTAGCTCTTCTCCTCTCCTGTGAAAAGCTCATGATCCAAGTAACAACTGTATGTGGTAGTTATGAATATGCACATCAGTGTTAGAACACTTACTGAAAGTCTGCCAAACTTTCAAATGATATAAACAAGCATATTCAACCACTGGCCACTGTTGCCTCTTTACACCAACATACACAACAAATTAACTGGCATTTTAATGCCAAACCTTGTTTCCTGTCAAAGTACTACAGAACTGCCACATTTGTGTTTCTGAAACTCACCAGTTCTCCATTCTGTTCCTTGCACCTTGTCTGTGGCCCAACTGTCCTGCTAACTGCCCTGGAACTTTCTGGCACAACATTCTTTTCACCCCCTTGCAAACTGAGGCTGCACACACCCCATATATTTAAAGCTTCCTCCAAAGAATCTTGGGAACTATGGTTTGTTCAGGGTGCTAGCTTTGTGAGGTATGAACTATGGTTCCCAGAATTCTTTGGGGTAAAGCCATGCACTTTAAATGTGCTTCAGATGTATAGTATGTCGTGTACACAGCCTAAGACAGACATGGCCAAACCTGGCCCTCCAGCTGTTTTGGGACTACAGTTCCCATCATCCCTGACCACTGGTCCTCTTAGCTAGGGATGATGGGAGTTGTAGTCCCAAAACAGCTGGAGGGCCAAGTTTGGCGATGCCTGGCCTAAGAGATTCAACTAAGAGATTTTTCTACCAGATGATGGTCCAAAAAGCAAACAGTCTCCTATCATGTGATCCAGTTAGATGACTTGACAGCTGCTGAGATCGGGCCCTACCATTACACAGAGTGAGGCAGCTGCCTCGGGTAAAAGTTGTGGGGCAGGGAGCAGCCGTAAGCTGTGGAAAAAATAGAAATGTGCATACCACGTGGCCTACCCTGGGCCTCCTAAGCAAACCTACTTCCCTCACCTTTGGTGAATGATGTTATTCCATCACTGGTGATGAAGTAAATCTCAGCTGTCAGTCTGGCCAGCTTTTGTGCATCAAATGGGGTGGCACCATCTTGTCCTTGACTTGAGGCAACAAAATATTTAAGGCTGGCCCTGACAGCTACATAATGATTTCTTTATCGTACAGTAAGCCCACAATTTACTCTCGCTTTTCTTACGTGATTGCGTGATTCCCAGGAACCAAACCCTCAAGTAAGTTGTGGGTTTATGTATCACTTAACACCTTATGAACAATTTATGTACCGGTATCACTTAATACCTGAGCCTGGTAGTAGTAAAAGTAGTAGATTATTTATTACCCAGGACAGGACACACAACAATTAAAAATACAGCACTAGAACAGTTTAAAGCAAATTACAATAATAAGAATAGAGTAGGCTCTAAAAAATATACACCACAAGAATCATAGGCCAGGGTAAAGAGGTACATTTTCAACATACTGTACACGTAGCTGTCAACCCTCCCTGCTGTTTCCCAATGGTATAATAAGGGAATTTCCCGCAAAAAAAGGAAAGGTTGACAGCTATGACTGTACAATGAAAATTGCACATTGAGGGGGCCAGATGCGCCTCTGTGAGGTGGGAGTTGCACAATTTCTCAAACGTTTAATACTATGGGCTGCATTCAGACGGCATTTTATTTAATCTTTACAATGTTTCCTTACCTGTTTATTTTTTCATGTGATGTGATGTTTCACATGATGTAAAATCTAGTGGAATCTAGCAAATGTTTAATTCATGTTGTTTCCATTAAAAAAAACACCCAGTTTTGACCCTGCTAACTCAAAAATTGCAGGCATTTTGCATTGACAAAATTTGGAGCGGTATACAAGCCACAGTTTCACAACAGCAGAAGGTACTAAGTATGAAAGGAACATCAGAAACTGGAACAGAAGCGCCAGTAAAACTAATGCAATTACCCACCACCACCACCATCACACTCCTCCTGCATGTAGCCATAGTCTTATCAAGACATTCCTTTCCTCTCTCAATGATGTCTAGCTGCTCTGTAGAACTTATACCCCACAGCGGTCAAAGCCAGCAGTTATGGAGGTCTAGCTGAACTGTAACAATTAAAGACCTATGGGTCTTCTTATTTGAAATGTCTTAACGTTACCCTTAACTCTAGGAATAGACACTGCACTTTCCCCATGTACATTTCTGAAACATATCCTACACATTTGGCATGGGTCCAGTAGGCCAGTACTTAGAACAAATTATTATGGAAACAGAGGTCAAAAGAAGCCAAACGTTTTAGGGCAAGTTGTATATTTGAATGCAGAATGTGGAACATCTGAACGTGCATTGTTACACACTACAACAACTCAACTTGAATCTAACAAAGTTAAAGTAGTCAACAAGTGTCCTTTTCTCTGTTTCCAGGAAAACAGTTGGCTTCCTCTTTTGCAGTCATGTATGCACACCACATAATTGTTTTCTACAGACCTCACATTTCACAAAATGCTTTTAGTAAAGATTGAGTGGCAACAATAATTTCAACTTCCAAATTAGTGGCTTGTTCGCATTATGCACTGTTGAGGGCAGGGCAAAAGCAAAAGGAACAAAAAACAACAACACTCCGCAAATATTTGTATTCTTGGTAAAAAGAGATCCTCCTTAGCCCCATGCAGGTGTTTGCTGACCAGAAACATTTAAGGGTATTTTCATGCCTCATTCAGGCTCAATTCATACTGATGTTCTGGTTTGCTATAATGTGGGTTGTTGGTTCCTGGTGATTACTGCATTCATAAGAAAGGCTCATCTACTTCTTTCACCATAGGCACAACCTGGAGGGCACAGTTTAATTTCACTGCAAATAGCAGAGGGGTCAGGGCCAGCCCAAAACACTTTGCTGCCTGAGGCAAAGAGCAAAATAGCACACAGACCTTTCATACACTGAAGGCAGCTACAGACTTTCATACACAGCCTGGCAGTTGCATATGAAGGGATAGTATCCTCCAGGACACCCATGGGTGGTAGACTGGCTTAGGAAGTGCAAGGTAGGTCATGTGACAGTCACAGCTCTGTCCTTCAACACCATGGCCCAAATCATCTCCCACCTGAAAGGGCTGTAGGGTAGAAGTTCAATTCAGTTTGCATTTAAAAGCGGATTTACCCAATTCACACTTTACAAAACAATACATAAACCAAGACACAACCATCCTTTGAAATTCACACTCCTCTAAATTTGGCAATGCAGTTCTCCAGCCAAGCGATGTGTACAAAATTGCGTATATTGGGTTAAGTGTGTGCAAAAAGGCATACCGGTATGTTAAAGAAAATAACATCAACATGCATTGTATCGGGGAAAATTGCTTACAAAAAATGTGTGTATTAGGATAAATTTTCATGAGAACCTTTTTATTTTTTAAAAAAAGTGGAGACTGATGTGGAAATGTGAAGAAGTGATCGTAAAACTGGGAAAATGAGAAACTGAGAGAAACCAAAATTGACAGCTTCTCTCCACCCCACCCCCCCGCAATTGTCTCCAAGTGAGAGAGCGAAAAAAGAAGTAAAGACTGTGTGAATGTTATCATTCTTGGTGATAACAGCCTCTGGCTTCCTTCTGATGAAGTCATCTTGTCCTGATCTGCGCTTAGAGATAAAGTATGACATTCACAGAACTAGAGAAGAATAGAGCTCGGCTGTAATGGCTTAGAGATAGAGCCATAAAACCGCAATCCTTACTATGAAATGTAAGAGAAACTGGTGAAATCAGCATAAGTTGCAACAGCAGAGTGACTGCTACAAAACATATACACATTTCTCCCATGGGCTGGTTTCTGCAGTTATTCATGTCAAACAGCAACTCCACCATCAATCACCTGCAGCTTGTGGTGTTGGGTGGTAGCTTAAAGACGGGTCCTGAGGCAGAAGCTGCACCCACACTTCCTCCATACAATAACATCCCCCAAATAGAATCATAGAATTGCAGTGTTGGACAGGAACCTGAGGGTCATCTAGTCCAGGCATCCCCAACCTGTGGCCCTCCAGATGTTTTGGCCTACAACTCCCATGATCCCTAGCTAACAGGACCAGTGGTCAGAGATGATGGGAACTGTAGTCCAAAACATCTGGAGGGCCGAAGGTTGGGGATGCCTGATCTAGTCCAACACCCTGCAATGCAGGAATACTGCCCACAGACATCCCTGGGTGGGCTCAAACCACCAACCTTCTTGTTAACAGCCAGATGCACTGACCCATTGCTAATACTGGTACTTCCTTAGCACTCTTTCATATCCAGACATTACTCCCAAACACGCCCAGCAACCACACCCATGACACAGTTAATTCCTAGCAAACATCTGGTCTATTAAAAAAATTCCTGGAAGCATTAAGTCCCGGGAGTAAACACGCCCAGGATTGCCAGTTTAGCTGCCACTTCGGTTCTATGGGAATCAGTGTGAACAAGTTGTTTCAATAGTACCCAAGTGCAACTAATTTGGATCAGATTCAACCATTATTATTATTTACAAATGTGTATATCCTGACCTTCAGATGAAAGAAATATTTATTTATATATTTATGCCCGAAAGGCTGAATACATGAAGTTGTTTTGATATCTATGGCTTTCTCTTAGGATAACCAATATCAGTTTTCCATTACTGTCAGGAATGTACTGTTGTAAAGTCAATGAGATAAAAGACCCCACCTCAAAAAGGAACAGGACAGAGGTGATGAGAACAGCACTCAACATGAGTTAACCAAGTGCAATCTAAGTGCAAAACTAAAAGCAAGTTCTCTTTAATGCTTACCTCTGAAGATCCAAAGTCAAGGTGGGTTTTCTCCCCCTGTGAAAGTTGATGTCATTGCTTACTATGGAGAAAAGCAAAAAGGAGGAAGAAAAGCTCTATGAACTCTTATTATGACATCAGCACTTGCCTCAGAATCAGAATTCTTTAAGGAAATGTTTGTGACTAAATCAGTGTTTTCTTTTTCATGCAAGTGGAATGAAGGCTTTCATGGAGATACTGTAGGTAGGAATGTCTTACTCTTCCTTCACACCAATGGAAACGAGAAAGAATGTGTGAGGTGTTCCACTTCTTAAGTTGTTTTCTCTTTCACACATGGGGAAATATAGGGCAGATGTTGCCACGGGGACAACTGTGCACAGTAATCCTAGTCTTACTTGAATGAAACGTTAAGATATATAGCCTGACTTGTAACTACATTTTGTATGGCGTGTAGTTCAGTCTTTACCATTGTTCACGGGCAGGGCAAGCTTTGAAATCTCTTCAGCTGGGAAGCTTTAATAAGCAGTGGGTCACCGACTCTGCCAACAACCTTCACAAACGTGACACTTTTTTCCTTTGTCACAGTTTCTGTCCTTTTACCCATTCACCATTCCCTTCTCTATAGCTTTGAGGAAGTGCCACTCAAACCAAGAGGGATGGTAGGGTAGCAGGGCTTAGAAGATGGTGTGCTTCTGCTTAACTTTGACATAGCATAATTATTGGTCACTTCAAAACATTATTTTATACCCACCCAGAGAGATTATTTCTTTATGTATTTATTTCCTTATGTTTCCATAAGAACCCCACTCTTCTTCCTTCATGCAACCCAACAAGCTATATATGTGGTTCCTGCTGGAAGTACAACAGCAGGGATCATTCATTTAATAACCTAAGGGTTAATTCTGCTTACACTTAGTCAAGCCAATGGGGTGGGGGTGGGTGGGGGTGTTGCCTAGCAATCAGGCAGTATGCCATGTTCCTTGCTGAGGCAATTCAAATTTTGATTGGTGTATATAACTTTTTCTCCTGTGTAGTTGTATATCTCCCTCCTCTAAACAACACAAAGATTTGTAGACCCCCTCATACTGTTTCTGTTCAGTTTACCCAGCAAAGTATTATTGGTTTCTTTTCTCTTTGGACTCGGTCTGCGTTATTCAAGTGACTGCTCAAAGTTCACAGGTGGTCATCCATCCAACCTCTGACCAAACCCAGACCTACCTATATCCCTGGGATAGATATGGCCATTATCATACGTAAGCAGTGATCCAGACCTCCATGTGCCCTCCAGTGCCCACATGGGGTCCTCTTCTCCTTTCCATAGTGGGCACAGCTCTGCAAATGTCCCTTGCACATGTAGAGTTTCTGTTTCGTTGACGTGAGCTGGGTAGACTTTGTGCGCAACAATGGCATATTCCGGTGCCATACAGCAAAGGAAGGGAGCCTGTAGCCCTCCAGATGTTGCTGAGCTACAATTCCCCTCCACTCCGACAATCATGACAAAAGACCAAGGATGATGGGAGTTGTAGTTCAGCAACATCTGGAGGGCCACAGGTTCTCTACACCTGCCCTAATAGAACTCCTGCACTAGGGCAGCTCTTTGTCTCCTTTCTATGCATCTTCAGGTACAACAAGTAAGACTTGTTTTGCAGTGTGGAGTACACCTGTTTGTTACCCCAGGCAGCTAACAATGCCCATTTCCTGGATACTCCGTTTCATTCCCTTCCAGCAATATTCCACACCCCTCCCCAGAGCTCTATGGTCACTGAACATCCTCAGAAATGGTTGTTTCCCCCTCCCTTAGAGTTCCCCCTACATGTTGTTTTCTACTGCTGAGTTTTGATGCTGGCTTGGCTATATAAGGATCAGCTCTCTGAGAATGACCTTGCTGTTAGTATATATATAGATAGATAGATTGGATATGGAAGGGAAGGTTCCCTTTAAGTCCTTTTTTCTGAAGCCTTCTTATGCCCTGGAGCTTTCTAGTAAACACCGGTGACATTAAATATTTGGTCAGTAGTAGGAAACAGATATTCTCATTTGTCTGTTTCAAGAATGTGTGTGGCTGAATCTTTAGTTTCCATGGAAACTATCTCCAATGTCATTTGTGGAACTAAAATGTCAACAATCGTGGTGAGAATGAAGTTGTCGTGAGGCTGAAGGAGAGACCTCTCAGGGTTTTTACCTGCTCAAGGCACTGTAGTGCTATTAACAAAGCATAAACATTGATTATTTACAAACATACCAAATAAAATTAAAGATGCAGATTAATGACTAATTTACTGCGGCATAAAACATTGGGATTTAATTACTAACTGATCCTCTTGCACATTTTCTTATCTTTAAGTCTTCTTTTCTCCCAAATCCCTTTGCTAGATCAGCCTAGATTTAAGCAGCTATCCTAAACTGGGAACAAATCCTTTGGGGCTTATTTCTGAGTCTACACGTACAGGATTTCATTGCAAGTATCAAGCCATAAGTATCTTGGGCCCTATAAACCTCACCCCTTATACTGACAGAGGGGGATAAGCTGGGGATTTTGGGAGGAGGAGGACAGGGCAGAGCCTTGGGAGCAACTAGGATACAGAACAGTGAAAGTACCGGTAAGTCCTCCAGTGAGTATTGGTGTCAGAGTGAAGGCAGTCCAAATAGTGTTGTACGCCCTACAGTGCTGTCATCAATCAACTGCTGGCTCATCTAGAGATAGCAAAGTCAGTTTCTCAATCCACAGATGTATTAGCACCAAGAAAGTTTTTCCTTCCAGTGTTGCCAAACTTGTTTCTTGGCTGTTATGAAGGCACAGAAAATCCACTTGCGGAACAAGGTGAAAGGGCTGTGGCTCAGCGGTAGAACACATGCCCAGTATACGTAAAGGTCCCTTGGTGTTCCCAGGTAGAGCTGGGGGAAACTGCTGCCTGAAATGCAAGACAACCTCTGCTACACAGTCAGTGGCGTAGGAAGGGCGGGGAGTAGTGGGCGCTTCGCCCCAGGTTCCAAGGGAGGGGGGTGACACTCCTCACCCACCCCCCCGCCGCCCAGCACCCTGTCCGGACGGGGCAACCCCACTGGCAATCACTGGCTCACTGCAGGAGCAGCAGTGCCGGCCCGGATGCATCCGGCCAGCACTGCTGCTTCCGCAGCGAGCCGGCGAATGAGTGGCGGTTCGTGGGGCTGCCTGACCTGCTGCTCGCTCGCCGGCTTGCAGCAGCACTGGCCGGATCCACTACGCAGGACTGGAAATTCTGGGCATGCGTAGTACATCTGGCCGGCACTGCTGCTCTTGCGGTGAGCGAGTGGTGGGGCGTGGAGCTGCCCGACCCGCTGCTCGTTCTCCGGCTTGCAGCAGCACTGGACGGATCCACTACGCATGCCCGGAAATTCCAGGCATGCGCAGTGCATCTGACGCATTGTGGCATCACCCAGGGAGGTGCCTCCACACCGCTGCCCCGGGCAGCGAAAAGGCTTCATATGTCGCTGTACACAGTGTAGACAAGTCCAACGCATGCAGCCTGAGAGGCCTTTTTCTGCAGTCCTTGGCAACGTTTGACACCGCCGCCCCCCCAGCCCTTGCATTGCCTTCCCACAGTCAGGTAAGTAGGCAATGGGCTTTGGGAAGGAGGCAGGAGGGCTCTAGGACCCTGTCAGAGGCTCACACCTGTTTCCCAAAGCCTGGTGCCTTGCTTATCTGGTTTTGGGAAGGCAGCATGAGGGCTGGAGGGTGTGTGAAATTTAGGCCTCACTCTCCCCCCCCCCGGCTTCTGAAGCACTGCACAAAAGGCTTTGGCAGGAGTCAACCATCTGACATGAGATGGTAGATTGGTGGGTTGCCCTGCCCAGCTGTCAGAGCTGGCCTGTGGTGGTGCAGGGAGATTAGGATCTTGCCTGCCAGATCAAAAACATCCCCTACGCCTTCTATACATGGAGTAAATCCCTCCGAATTCAATGGCGCTTACTTCTGAGCATTCATCAGATTGCACGATAAGTCCCCAAGTTGCAATCACTAGATTAAAGAATAACTGAACGACGATTAGTGAATCCATGGATCTGATAATGCTAGAGCTCATGGACATCCAATGAGTTGGAAGACAGACAAAAGAAAGTACTTCTTTGTGCATAGTTAAACTATGGAACTCACTCCCACGGGAGGCAGTGATGGCCACCAACTTGGATTAGACCAATTTATGGAAGATAAGGCAATCAAGGGATACTAGCAATAAAGGCTATGCTCTGCCTCCATGGTTGGAGTCTGCATGCTTCTGAATACCAGTTGCTGATGACCTTAGGAGAGAATGCTCTTGTACTCAAATTTCCTGCAGGCATCTGGTTGGCCACTGTGAGAACAGGATGCTGGAATAGATGGGCTGCAGACTCTTCTTATGATGGTACCACAGAGAACATTATTAGGTGGCCTTCTAGAAATAAAAGTCTTCATAATTATAATAAATACTGGGGGTCTTTGAAGTACTTTGCCATGCAGCAAACACCCTATAGCAGGGGTGGCCAACTCCCAAGAGACCGCGCTCTACTCACAGAGTTAAAAACTGGCAGTGATCTACCACAGCTGTCAAGTTTCGGATTTGAAAATAAGGGCTCAGCAGTTTCACCTATCCCGGGGACAGTCACATGTCAGAAGCAAAAGTGGATGGAGCAGCAATGTAAACTCCAAGTGGGCTCAGGCTCAGAGCGGAGCAAAGAGGAGGGCAGCCATGTGCTCCGCGCAATGGAGCCCCATCGTCTTTTTGACTGATCCCATCAAAACAGGACAGGAAGCAGCAGCTGCTTAAAGGCAGCCAGGCTCTGCCCGCCAGCTAACCCTATTGGCCGGTTGAGGGGCTCGGTGGCAATGGATAGGGGCTGATGCAGGGGGAGGAATACACCCCCCCCCCCCGTAAGCACGGGAAACATCTCCCACTTGCTTTGAGGGCTGAGGCTTTTCTCTCCAAGTAGGCGAGGTCTTCCCACCCAATCCCTGGCCAGCAGGGGAGGAGCTGCTTCCATTAAAAACGGGAAATTTAAGGGAAATAAAAAATAAGGGAGAGCAGCGGGAAACTGCTTAAAATAAGGGAGAATCCCGGGGAAAACGGGATACTTGACAGCACTGGATCTACCCACTTTTGGGGGGTTCAGGTCAAAGTTATTGAGCTTTTTTAGGGAGGAGGAGAGCCCCGTTTTTGGGTGGGTTCGGGTAAAAGTTGAAAGTTGTTAAGCTTCTTTGGGGGACCCAGTGATCTACCCGTGATCTACCACAGACATCCAGTGATCTACTGGTAGATCACGATCTACCTGTTGGACATGCCTACCCTATAGTATACACTGAGAGGAGAAATGGTTGGGTTTAGCGTTTAAAATTATTTTCAGATACATTCGTTAGGATTTTGCTAGGAGGTGGGGCATCTCAGTGGAAAAAGCATCATGAATCCGAGTGATCTTGAAATCCGAAACGCATAAAATGAAACCTGTCACTTCAAGAGTGTTGCCTCATTATGGACAAAGAGAGTCTCAAGCTTGCCTACCCAACTGTTTTCATTTGTATGGCTCTCCCAAGCAAATGTGCTCCGGGAGTCAGCAATGCACTGTGACAGTGTTAATAATTATCAGCGATACCAAGTATAGAACACAAGGGCTGCCTTAGCACACCAAGTCAGGAGGAAGCAAGCCTTCAAGCAAACCATAGTACTCCCTTCATATCCATCACTTTAGGTAGAGGTTCCTCATGATATCTCATGAATGCAGATGACGGGAAATCATAACAGTGGGACCTCAAGGTTGCAGATCTAGTGCTCAGCATACAGTACTGCTTCTTTTCCGGCTCAGAATTCCACAACTGTAAGAGCTGTGTGAATATACAAGTATTTATAACTATTCATTTGGCTATAGATGTCATACAGATTTAATTTAGAAGCTGCTAGTTGGTTTTTTTATTATTATCTAAGTATCACATGGCAAACAGGCAGCCTGTGCGTGCGCGTATTGACCAATATAGATTTTGTGCAGGTAACTATACCAAAAATGTTACTTAAAATATAAATAACATTTTGAACATAAATAAAACTTAGCTCCAAAGACAAATATGTGCAGCATCAAAAGTCACACAAGAATTACTCTCTACAGAGTATAGTAGAAAGATAACAAATGTTGCTGTTATCTTTAATGTAAAAACAAATAACTATGAGTTACAGAAAATAGCATACTGAGAGGGTGGCATATTACATCATTAGTTATTCACTAAAAGAAATCAAACCGTTCTGATCTAAAGCTGCTGTTCTTTTTAGTCCCCCTAGCCAATTTTATTTGTCAACTTTCCAAACAAAGTTATATCCCACACATTTTTATACCAATATCCTTTCATGGCTCCTTCCAAATTCTTCAAAAAACGGGCAATCGTTAGTTCTGATTGCCATTAAAGGATGACTTAACAACATTTTACTTCTCAAAATCGCATTACTGTTTGAGAAGAACACTTAATAAAGCTAAATAACAACCCAACGGTATACATTCATTAGTTATATTCTCCAACATTTTGGCGATTCCTATGGCAAGAAGAACGTACAATAATTTACATTTCTAGCACCCTTCTATGTTTCACATTGGCACAAATCTTTAAACTGCTGGAAGCGCAGTCCTAAGATGGTGGCAATGGTGAGATTCTGTGGCAGAGAAATTGCCACTTCCCTAAGACAGTTCATACTGGCCACGGCAGACGTATGGAAGGAAATATTCTGCGCCCTTCCTGGTTCTGCTTTTAAAAAGTTCCTTTCCCAATTACACTAGGGAAAATAAGTGTGCCAGCTCCAGGGCTGGTGTCCCTGACTCCCTGCTTTCTGCCGTTGGGTGTTCAGAGGAATGAGGGGGCTTTGGATCCTGCAGATATGCAACTCCCGTGATCCACACAACAAGCTCCTGGAAGTGCCACATTTCCAAACCTATTGCCTTCTGCTTTTCAATCAGTCTTTGTTCATAGATGTGGTTTTAGTCAAGAGTCACACAGTGATGCTCAAGCACCTCATTAGAAATGGAAAAGATGAGAGACATGGCAGTTAGCTCTTCAGTATACGCCTTACGGTCCCAGATTGAGAAGGAAGTTTCTGGAGGTAAAGAAACAATGGTGGAGTTTTCTGTCACTGCACAGAGACCTCAACCCATGGAACTTGCTCTCCATGCATGGAGAGTGAGGTTCGCCGTTACCCTCCCTAGTGAGCGTAGGATTGCTTTCTAGAAGAGTCAAGGCTTGATTTATTTCATCCACAACATACATACTAACTGTTGTGTATTGATTCAAGGGTTATCATATCTGTATTGCTATTGTCTGTATTCACATTAGGGGAAAGTAACTGCCTCCCTGTTCCAGAAGGAACAGCTACTATTGGTTCATTCAAGTTGCTGCATTTGGATCCTAAGTCTTATTGGTTCCCACCTAAAGGCAGCTTTGTGATTGCTTGAGATTGTTCCCTCCAAAATGTATCCTTTCTAGCCAGTCCACTGTCCCTATAAATGTAGCTTCCCTCTCCTCAGTTCCCCAGTCTTGTTTACTTGAATAAAGAGTGTTACATGAAGAAGCTGTCTCCTGCCTGCTATGTCAGAGATCTGAAGTCATTTGCTGAATCACTATCCCCACGCCATGTTACAACACTAACACTTAGACTTCATACCTCCTTTACCACCACCAAGGCTTTCGCTTTTGCTAACAAAGGCTCCTTTTTTATTTGCACAATTCAGATAACACTGTCATCAGCACAACTCTACATAATGTGGTTAGAACTCCAATCACTAACCATTGTAATTACAAGCCATTTATTTCTTTTTAATAGAATGCAATGCTGCTGCAAAACAAAGCAGAGGGGGGGAACAGTAGCAAGCCTGTAGCAGAAGATGAGTGGTGCTCAGCATTAACTGCAGAGCATTTTTTGTTGTTACTGCTTTTAGGTGTATAAAGCTAATATTTTCCTCTCTTACCTTTTTTCTGTACCTTTATCACCCATCTTGTTCTCAGATTAAAATGCAAACTCCTCTGGATGAAGGGTATCTTGTAAAATTGCATGCCATTTTATGGATTCCTTGTAGTAATATAGTCATAAATCTATTACTCCTGTTCATTATTTTGACAGCTGGCTTTTTGTACCAGGATGTAAACCACCATTGATGTTTCAGTTACTACAGTTGGCCTACAGAGGGCTCCAGAGCAGCAGTTGCTGAGCTAAATCACTGCACATAACTGAGTTTAAAAAGAGAGAAAAGCAGAAACATAGAAATACTGTAATGATAGAGGAATAGCTTTTGCGATAATCAGTTATGTTCTGTGAGAGAGAGATCGCGATAAATAATATGAATGCTGTGAGAGAACCCCCTTCCCACAACGGGGAAGATGGAGGAGAAATTAGATTCAGTTCACATTTAAAGGCAATCCTAACTCATCACATATTCTGAAACAGTATGTGAACCATAACAGCTATCATTTGGAATTTGCACTTCTCTAAATTTTGCTGTGCAGCTCTCCAGCCAAGAGATGTGTACAAAAATGCACAAATGAGGAGGATATGCATAAAAAATGCACTTAGTAGTGAAAACAAAGTTCTCCATGCCATGCATCATTTTATAAACCTCTCATCGTGTCACCTCTTACACAACTTTTTTTTTCTAAACTAAAAAAAATCCCAGATGCTTTTTTCATCATAGGGGAGTTGCTCTATATACGCCTTATCAATTCTGAAACTTTTCCAACTCTCAAATATCCATTTTTGAGGAGAGCCCTTTTAAGGGCTGGTTACATACCTTAGGAGTCAAGAGATCTAAGCACAGCAGCCAAGAGAAGTTGTTAGACTTTAGCAATTCTTTTTGAAGGATAATTGTGTACTCCTCCTACTAGAAGGCAGTTCTCTTCGTTAACTATGGGACCCTTGACACACCAGGTAATTAGTACCTACATGCATGAGAACTCTCCTCCAGGTTGCAACCCTATCTCACTGGCCATGCTTCATAACCTGAGTGTTTTCTCCCGGCTGGAATGTGTCCTTGAACTCTGATAAGGCCTCTTGCTTCTATGGAGGGTGCATCAAGAAGGGTGTATAAGTGTGTAGGAACATTCTTGCTGCACAAAGGCATACCCCCCAAGTGTCCCTATTTTCCAGGGACAGACCCAGATTTACAGAAGCCGTCCTAGTTTCCAATTTGATTCTGAAATGTCCCGCTTTTCCCTAGGACATCCCTATTTCCATCAGAGGAATGTTGGAAGGTATGGAGTTATCTGATCCCCAAGCCATCTGAAGGCAGCCCTGTATAGGGAAGTGTTTTTAATGTTTAATATTTATTTTGTTTATATATATATTGGAAGCCCCCCAGAATGGCTGGGACAACCTGGTCAGATGGGTGGAGTATTATTATTATTATTACTGAATAGGAATTATATAGGAATCCCAAACCGGAATTAAGATTGCTGGAAGAAATATCAACAACCTCAGATATGCTGATGACACAACATTGATGGCAGAAAGTGAGGAGGAATTAAATAACCTTTTAATGAGGGTGGAAGAGGAGAGCGCAAAATATAGTCTGAAGCTCAACATCAAAAAAACTAAGATCATGGCCACTGGTCCCATCACCTCCTGGCAAATAGAAGGGGAACAAATGGAGGTAGTGAGAGATTTTACTTTCTTGGGTTCCATGATCACTGCAGATGGTGACAGCAGTCACGAAATTAAAAGACGCCTGCTTCTTGGGAGAAAAGCAAACACAAACCTAGACAGCATCTTAAAAACCAGAGACATCACCTTGCTGACAAAGGTCCGTATAGTTAAAGCTATGGTTTTCCCAGTAGTGATGTATGGAAGTGAGAGCTGGACCATAAAGAAAGCTGATCGCCGAAGAACTGATGCTTTTGAATTATGGTGCTGGAGGAGACTCTTGAGAGTCCCATGGACTGCAAGATCAAACCTATCCATTCTTAAGGAAATCAGGCCTGAGTGCTCACTGGAAGGACAGAACCTGAAGCCGAGGCTCCAATACTTTGGCCACCTCATGAGAAGAGAAGACTCCCTGGAAAACACCCTGATGTTGGGAAAGATTGAGGGCACAAGGAGAAGAGGACGACAGAGGACGAGATGGTTGGACAGTGTTCTCGAAGCTACCAACATGAGTCTGACCAAACTGCGGGAGGCAGTGGAAGACAGGAGTACCTGGCGTGCTCTGATCCATGGAGTCATGAAGAGTCGGACATGACCAAATGACTAAACAACAAAACAACAGCATGGAATATTTTCATCAGAGAATGTTGGAGGGTATGCAAAGGTAAAATTTGCATTTGTTGCTCTTCCCATTTTTCTCTCTGGTCCTGCTAATCGCTGGCATGTGGCCCTCAGAAGGTTGCCCAGAAGGGAATGTAGATCTCAGGCTCAAAAATATTCCCCATTCCCATCCTTTTCTTGAACCAGGATTCTTTTTCCATTACCGGTATAATCTGTGCCAAATTTTTGTTTATGAAACACAACAGAAACTTTTCATAAATATTTGAGCCAGCTCCAGCTATACGACCACTGTAATGTTGCCAGTGTCACAAAGATGTATGGTGGTTTGGCTACAAATGAATAATTATTGCTGGCTCAGCAACTTCAAGTTGCCTGCAAAGTTGGTTTTGTGTTTTTTTTCAATAATTTTAAAGAGCATTTTTATTTGCTTCCATTTTTGGATATGTACTGGGCTCCCTCTCTGAAACACGTGAGTCATTTTCCAAGACGGATGCCAAGCCAAGGCTAATAATGTGTCTTCCCATAATTCAAATCTTTGCGCTGCACAAAAGCAAGAGTTACAGAAAAGCAAAGATATGCGACACAAAGCACAGCTAAACAAAATAACGGGGCTATTTCTTTTTTCTTTTTGCCTAAAATCAAACTTTGGCAGATGCTAACCCTGTCTCTTCCTTTCAGTGTGATCAATCTGTCAGCCAAGAAGCTACTCCTTCCTTTTGTCACATTTCCCAAGTAAGGTAGCAAAAAGCTGATGAAAGCAATTTCTGCAGAACTTGGAATTTTATTTTGTGCCAGCTAATCTAAAAGTGCACAGATCAAAGAACAGCACACGTTACCTGTGGAGCTATGGCCACAAATAGCATTAAAAGAACTGCCTTTATGATTCATTATTTTGATCTGCTAGAAGGTTTTAAAGGTCAGTAGTTGGCACTGGACAGCACAAAAGAGGAGAAGTCTTAAGAATGTTATGAAAGCTGCATTGTGCATATGGCTTGTTTATTCAGAACAGCGGAGTGTAATGAGAGGGTGGTGGTTGTTATTCAGTTATATTTGCTGGAAAGCAAAAGGCCATCCAGTGAGCTGCTTGAGTAAGCAGGGATCTGAGCATGGGATTTCCCACATTTAAGCCTTACACTCAGCAATCATTGACCAAGTGATACCTTTCACTGGTTGGCCAGTTGTCTTAACCTTCCAGCCAAATCAAGAAGTATAGCAAAAGGTCTTCTCGTTGCTTGGCAGGAGACTGAATTACCAGGGTTAATTATTGGTTAATTGGTTAATTGTTACACTCACCCTCTGTCTACATTGCCACACATGGGTGCCAATGTTTTTGTGGAACATGTGGAGTCAGAAATGTATAATACAAGTATAGTCCAGTTTTTATAATATATAATTACGTTTTTATTATGACATGCCTTGTTTTCTGGAATGCAATTCCATTTACAGCTCCCCAAAGGCAGAGAGTATGACATTATTCATACAATCATCTTTTGTGTAGTAAGGTAGCAAGATTTCGATCTAAACAGAACACTTTTCAGGCAGGGATGGTAAAGGGACCCCTGACCATCAGGTCCAGTCGTGTCCGACTCTGGGGTTGCGGCGCTCATCTCGCTTTATAGGCCGAGGGAGCCGACGTTTGTCCGCAGACAGCTTCCGGGTCATGTGGCCAGCATGACAAAGCCGCTTCTGGTGAACCAGAGCAGCGCACGGAAACGCCGTTTACCTTCCCGCCGGAGTGGTACCTATTTATCTACTTGCACTTTGATGTGCTTTCGAACTGCTAGGTGGGCAGGAGCTGGGACCGAGCAACGGGAGCTCACCCCGTGGCAGGGATTCGAACTGCCGACCTTCTGATCAGCAAGCCCTAGGCTCTGTGGTTTAACCCACAGCGCCACCTGGGTCCCTAGGCAGGGATGTCCTGGGGTCAAATACTAAAAAAAAGCTCAACAACTTCAATCCTACAAAAAGCTCAACTTTGGTCAGGCCTCACGCATGTTCACTTCATCAAATCCGGCCTCTTTGAAAAAAGTTTGGGCACCCCTGATTTAGGACCTCTCAAAGCCATGCTTCATTTTTTTTTAATAAAGTACAAATGTGTGCAATATCTGATGGAGCATACCATGTCCTTTCTTATTCATAGGTCAAGTCATTCTTTTTTTCCTGGAAGGATCAGACCAAAGGTCCATCTAATTTAGCATCTCATTCCCCACAGTGGAAATCAGAGGCTTCTGAGAAGCCCACAAGTCGGGCATGAATGCTGTAGCCCTGTCTTTTGTTGCCCTCCAGCAAGTGAATAAAATATCATGATCATTACCAAACATTCCAAACACGTAACAGTAAAACAGGTAAAAAGGAAAACTTCCTATACAAACAAGCTTGGATTACAAGCCTAACTGGTTTTCTACATTGCCAAGATCAAAAACAGGACTGATTCCTTTTGCAACTTTACAGAACTGTACCTAACAATCAGGAACTGATATTTAAGACATACTACCTCTGAATCTGGAGGCTCCATCTAGCAATTACAATTAATAGCTGCTTATAGACCCATTTTGCATGACTTTGTCTAATCTAGCCATTGAGGTTAATGGGCACTGCATCCTGTGGCAGCAAATTCCATTAAGTTCATGAAGAAGTACTGGTACTTTGCCATGAATCTACTGCCAATCAGTTTCAAAAGTTGACCACAAGTTCTACTACTGTGTGTGAGAGAGGCAAAGCATGTTCCACCTGCTATTTCCAAACCATACATAGTTTTAAATAAACCTCTATGATAACATCCTACCTTAGCTGTCTTTTGTCATTTTACTTTCCATTTACTGTACTCAATTTGGAGAATTCCTTTGGAGTGTTCTGCAATCAGCTTAGGTTTCTAATTTGCCACTATCTGCAAACATGGCTACGGTTGCCTCACTGCTTATCCCCAACTCCAGATAATTTATGAATAAATTAAATAGTATCAGGCCCAGTACATCTCTCCATTGTGAGAACAGTCTGTTTACTCTTAAGAATGCTTGAATTATGGGGCTCAAAGGACTTTTCAACAAAATCCACAAACCCACCCAACTCTCACCCCAATTCAGCCAAATAATTTTCCCTAGGTCTTCAAAAAGGGCAATAAAGGGCTGGTCGTAAAACCTTTCTGCATCCTCCTGTAATTCAAGCACCAAGTCCTAGTCTTGTTTTGAACCAGTTGCTGCTTCATCATTCACCAGTTACTGATCTAAAATAGGCACTGTCATTTATTCTACACTCTTGATGATGTGCTATACACATTTTAAATCACCTGCTGCTTGCAAGGCAATGATTTTTATTTTTAATATTGCGGTTACCTATCCTACACTTACAACTACTACGGTAAGCTTCTTTTCTTGAAGTTCTATGTATATAATATTATTATATCATATTATCACCAAGCTAGTGCCCTCCAGCTGTCTGGGACTAAAATTCAGTTGCTGGTTCTAATATTTTCCTTGCACACTCAGTCTTCCAGGAGGATACACATCAAATAACACAACATATTATTATTACTACTGATTTACATACCACTTTTCATCCCAAAAGAGCATATCATAGCAACATTAATACAGTGGTATGTGCATATTTTACACACACACACACACACTTTTAATATATAATCTAGTGTGTTTGTGTGTGTTAGAGAGAGAAATTTTGTATCCCATACATTTCAACTGTTTTCAGAGTTGTACAAATAATTTAGTAAATAACAGCAGCTGCAATGCTACCATGCCCTCCTCTGGGCTCCTTGCCTTGCCTGCCTCTCCATTTCACACTTTGTGTGTAAGCTTGCGGCCAGGGAGAAAGGATAGATGAATTATAACAGGGCAAAAATTAAGACCGAAAAAAGGGATGTGTTTCAGTGGAAGAGCTTCTGCTTTGCATGCAGAAGGTCACAAGTTCGATCCTGGCATCTCCCTTCTCTGTGGTAGATCAAGAGGATGACAACAGGAGAACAGACCTTTTCAGTGGTGGCTCAACGCTTATGGAAGACTCTCCGCAGGGAGGCTCGCTTGGCACCCTCTTTGCTTAGTTTTAAGCACCAGGCAAAACCTTTCCTTTTTTTACCCAGGCTTTTGGCCCTTTTTTGAAGGCTTTTTTAAGTATTTGTGGCCTCCTTTGGTGGGGCGGGATCTGCTTAACCTACCCTTTCATTTTTGACAGATGTACTTGTTAGGTTTTTAATGGCGTTCGCTGGAATTGGTTTTTAGTATTCTCAGAGCTTTTTACTGGGGGTACACATACCCCTAAACATTTTGTGAATCTTTGTACTATTGTCCATTTACTGTGTTTATTTTTCCCGATTTGAACTAAACATTTTTTAAAGAAAAAAAGCAGAGTATTCCTAATGTGTTTGTAAGTTGCTCCAAGTTATTTTTACAAGTGGCTAATAAATAATAATCATCTCCACGTAAGGCCTCAACGAAACCAGAGAGAGTCATTGCCAATCAATGTATAGGCAATATATATGGATCTTGATGGACCAATGGTCCAACTCAATATAAGGCAGCTCCCTAGGTAAGCCTGCTCCCAAATCTGCTGGTCTGGTGAAAGGGATTTCTTTACTTGCCTTTAGGGAGGGTCTGCATCCCAGAGGTAGATCCTGGTTTGTGTGCAGAAGGTTCCAGGTTAAATCCCCACCATCTCCTGGTGGGGCTGGGAAAGAGAGACTCCTGACCCGAAACTCCAGCGAGCTGCTGCTGCCGCCTCCGCCAGCCTGCACAGACAATACTGGGGCGAGGCAGACAAACAGCATGTTAGGCAGCATCTTACATGTTCTTAAAAGCGTGTGGGGGTGGGTGGGGGTGGAAAAGACCAACTAGTGCCAGATTTAGGTTTGATGAGGCCCTAAGCTACTGAAGGTAATGGGGCCTTTTATATGTCCAGCTGTCCTTTGTCAACAACAAATTGTCACTGTTTTTTTGTGTTGAATATATGCTATATGGTAATTTATGGACCTAATAGGTATCTAAAGCCATTTGCACATGTTGCCATGCAACCAGTCCACGCAGAATGTAGGCATCCTATATATAGAAATGAGCAAACCAGTGATATTTTAGGGAGCAGGCTAGGCCCATTACTTACATCTTAGGAGCCTACACAACACAAAACACTGTTGCTGTATGTAGGTTTTATTTTATTTGTTTTTTTATCTTACATTTTGTAAAATGTGCATCCAGTTTTTTCCCCCTTTAAATTTTTTGGGGCCCCGAAGAGAGTGGGGCCCTAAGCTACAGCTTGTTTAGCTTATACACATAAATCTGGCACTAAGTTGGTGGGTGTGGAGAAGACCAACGCATATCCCCTTAACGACTACTTGAGCACCGGAGGCTCCTACTCTGCGGGCGGCTATGCCCAACTACAGAGGAGGGAAAAACAACCAGAAGGCCTCACTTGAGGCGAGGCGAAGTCAGGCCCGCCACGAGCCGGCCTTAAGCCCCGCCCTCCGCGCTGCCATAGAGACCGTCTCTATGGAAGAAGGGGAGGAGGAGGAGGGAGGGAGGGATGCTGGTGGCAGCGATGGTCCTGTTAGGCGGCGGCGGCGGCGGCAGCAGCAACAGCAGCAGCAGCAGCAGCAGCAGCAGCAGGCGCCGACGGAGCGAGCCATGCCGCGCTACGGAGCGGGGTTGTGGTCCCACAGCAGGCGCAGCGGAGCCGCCCTCACCACCCTCCTGCTGACAGGTTGGTCTCTGCGAGAGCCCCCTTCCCCGTGCGGCGAGCGGCGGCGCCCTTCCCGCCTGGGCTGCGCATTCCCCAGCTACGGCCTGCACCGGAGCCCGCGACTCCGCCCCGGGGCTAAGCGGCGGCTCCCCGGCTCCTCTCCCGGCGGCCTCAGTCCCGTGTGGGTTCTCTCCCCACTCCCGGCCCCCGAGGCAATTGGGGGAATTTCTGAACCTTCTGCAGAGAGAAAAAGGGCCGAGGAGGGCCGGGCTGGAGCATAGGGTCTGAAAAACAAGGGCAGGTTCATTATTGCTTCCATGGCTGGCTGCAGCGTGTGTGTGTGTGTGTGTGTGTGTGTGTGTGTCCCAAAAAAACACATCCCAACCGGGCCAACCCAACTCCCCCCGAATAAATTTTTGGATTTCATACATGCACAAGCGGAATTTCTAAGGATAAATGAAATGGGTAGAAAATTTGGGTGGGATGGGATGCGGGGATGTAAATTAAGTGACACTGTGATCCTGATGGGTGCATGTAAAATATTTTGACCTGAGCATCCAGTTTAGAAGGATCTATTTAGAAATATATGGACAGAAATAACCCCCACAACCCCCCCCCCATCTGTTCCATTTCAGAGGCAAGTATTTAGAATGAGGAGATAACATTTAGTAGAACATAAGCAGTAGAACATTAGTACGTTGTGTGCCGGCTTAGGTTTAGATCATACTGAAGGACTGTAGATGATGGTTAATGTAAGACACATTCCTCTACTGCAGACCACCCACTAACTGTGTGCTTGTTTGTGTATGTGTTGACCCAGGGCCTGGAATCATAGCCATTTATTTCACCCTTAGGATTACACCAGCTGGGGAAGCTTGGGCAAATTGAAGAATGGGAATCCTATTTACCAGGAGAGGAGAACATACTTAAATGCTTGCCTTGTGCAAACTAGGGCATAGGAAATAATCTTCAGAGCAAATGAAGTCATGATAAGGTATATTAATGCACAATAAGAAATATGCAGTATACTGTAAAGCAAAGTATCTCACTGGGTAGCTGGTGTTTTAACAGTAGTATGGAAATATTTAAATATTTGCCTTTTTGCTTGAACCCCTAAAACTAGTGATGTTGGCAGGTACTTGTGCTCCATGTTGCATTGTGAATATTTGTTGCTAAGAAAGGGCTTGCCTTCAAAATTATGAGGAGAATGTTAAGGGCACACGGGGTCAAATACTCCAAGGACAGGAAAAAAATGCGGGGAAACCTGTACTTTGCAACTGATTTTCTATTTCTTCAGATTAGAAAAACATAGAAGGCTGCCTTATTTGAAGTCAGAGCATAGGTCCACCATGTCTCAGACAGTATTGTCTACATTACAGCTATCCAGGATTTCAGATAGAAGTCTTTGCCAGCCATGCCTGGAAATACCAGGGATAGAACCTGGGTCCTTTTACATATAAGACATGTGTCTGTCATCCAAGTGTACTGATGTGTACAACCATGTGCAAATGTGATTTGAAACACAACGGGGGAAAGGAAAATTGTGTTTTAAGTCAGTAATGGGTACACAGCAGAAACGCAGAAAAGTACTTTCCTGTAACTTACCTGCATCTGGTGAAGTGTCCTGTTGTCTACAAGAAGCTTATGCTATAAGGTTTTTGTTAGTCTTTAAAGTTCCACATGACTCTTTGTGTTTTTTGCTACAGAAAACTTATCAACAGCCATTCTTCAGGTCAAGATTTTATGTTATGTGTGTCATTTATCAATATATGCAGTGCTTTTTTTCTGGGGGTATGCAGGGGGACACATACCCCTAAACATTTTGTGAATCTAAGTTTGGCCTCATTGAGGGGCAGTATTTCAATACGAGTAGGAAAATGAGAGTACAAAAAACATTTTATTTTATTTTATTTTTAGGGGGGGGGAAGCACTGAATATACGCATTAAAATTGTTGTGTTTGATCTGCTGCTTTCGCCCAGATTGTATTTTTGGAGAAGTACATTCCTAATTAGGGTGGGTACAAATGCAGAATTGTCCATAAAAAATAACTTCCCTCAGTCCATTCCTTCCTGATTAGTATGTGCAGAGTATTTCAAAGCAAACTTCAGACAACCATTTTCATTCAACAGTAAATAAGGCATTGCACAGTTTTAGGTCACTAGAACCCTAATCCCGTATGTCAGTACAGCTGCCTGCTGTGCAATAACCAATGTCAACCAAGATTGATTCTGTCTCTGAGAAGATTGATGGTGGTTGCTTGGATGAAAGTTGTGTGACACTTGGATCTTGGTGTCTGTGACTATTCTCTAGCTATGGCATCAAGAGCTGGAGAGTTACAGTAGAGGAAGGACTGCTTTTGGCAGGAGGAGCTCTGATTGGGAGTCCCTAAGTGCAGCCGCTCTGCAGTTTTGCTACTAGGTAATGGAAATAATTTAAATAGGGCAATTGAAGCATAACTTCAAAATCAAAACTCATGCTAATATTTTACTGATTCGTACCCTTTCAAGAAAAGTTCTTCTGAGTCCTTACAGTGGGAAACAAATCCAGTGCTTTATTGTTCTATGGAAAGTTCTGTGGAAGGTTTTGTATTCCACTTGAGATTTTAGTAACAATGACTGGATGCTAGTTAAAAATACAGTATCTTGGCAGTTTCAAGCCTTTCACTTTCTTCACTAAACACAAGTAAAACAAACATGCTAAATGAGATTATTCTTCATGGTAACAGGAAATTCCCCCATGCAAACTGTATTTTTAAAATGAAAACCCAGTTCGCACAGGGAAATTTTCCATTTGAAAATTTTCTGGAACAGTGCTACTGTCACATAGTATTTCATATGTCAGTACTATTGCTTTTACAGCCCTGTCTCCAGTGGAGAATGTAGCATTTCTGGTCCAACAGAGTGTGGATGCCCTGTGTGCCTCCACATGCTTCCCCCTCTCTCCTTCTCTTAATCCAGTCCTTCCCAGTTTCTGTAGCCAGTGTCTCATGAAGTCTGAACTGCAAAACTGGTTTAAGAAGCCAAGACAGATTCAATTGATGACACTTGAGAGAAGGATGGAGCACAGGGTTCATTCCTAGTTCAACAAATGGGTCTCTTGGGCCGTGATAGCTGCATTCAATACAAGCTTAATATATAATAGGCAATTAGGTCCAATATTTTTCTTTTCCATAGCATCTTCTTGTTCTTGTTTCTGCTTACTGATCCCAATGCAGTCTGGCTGACTGCTCACATTTAAAAACTATCATTTAAAAAGTATCCCTATCACATCTCCAACATCTTTCACCAAGGGGAAAAATGGCAGAAGTGGGTGGGAAGAAACACTTTGAAACATACATTTTTGTGTGCCTGGTCTGGCTGAATAGCTTAATTTTGGAATGCCATTAAATGTGTATTTGTAGTCCATTTAATTTCTTCTTCTTTACATTGGGTATTCAGTATATTCTAACTGGTGGCTTTTGAGTTCTGAGAAACTATTGACATGATATTAATCCAGTTTGCCTTGCATCTGTTTTATTTTGGAAAGCTTTTTTCTTGCACTCTGCTGGTGGCATAAATGGAACAGTTAAATGGAAGACCAAACACATCATCAGTTATGTTAGCAGCAGCATAAAGGCTGCTGAGAAGAATGGTGAGTTTAGGTTGAAAAATATTTGGGATTAATCAACCTCCCCTTGGTATACTAGATTTGATGTATCAGTGGTGTGTATTTCACTAATAACATGATGTGGAAATAAATGGCAATTATATAATGTTCTAATCTTCCAAGCTTTAAGAATCCTGCCTTCTAATCTTTCGTTTTCAACTAAATTTTCATTTATACTTTGTGGATTCCTTTGCCCAAAATAATGGTTCTGGATAAAATATTGTGAATTTCTTGTTGGTGTCTACTTAAAACACATCTGCAATCTGCTGAGTGCAATAATAATCTATCATAATAAATGTGTCATTTTTATTTCTTGTTTGTAGCAATTGGCATAATTTATTGTGCACGGTTTTTAAAATGTCAGGATGGCTTGGAGAAAAGAGGTAGCTAAATACTTCCATTTAATGCAAAATTGTCACATCAGGTTTTTGTTTGTTTTTTGCTTTTTTAGGTGCCTAAGAGTATTTTTAATTTTCTTTATTTAAAACATTAAATACAATAATGTGAAAACTCAAGCTTTCTTTTCCATATTCAAGGAAGGAGCAAACCAAGATAAAACAATATCAAGTATATATGTACGAAAACAATCAATTTTTTTTTAAAAAAACCCAAAAATTACATAACTAGTAGCAGGAATTCAGACTTGTTTGAGTATTCATCCTGATTTATTGCACAAAGTTTTCAGCGACATTATAAGACATCCATTGATGGTTTAGCATTCATTTGCTTTGTTTTAGGGTGGTTATGCGATGGTGCATCAATTAGTTGTTGCACCCAAAAAGGGCCATGGGTGGACAGGGGTGCCGTGCAGTCACTCCAGGGGCATCGGTGGCAAAAGCTGGGTGCAGGCTCTGCTCATCCTCCAGGCCCCTCTCCCCGGCGTGTGCACAACACCCCAGGGTGCAAGTACACCTGTCCCAGGCACCAGCAGTACATGATAAGCCACTGCCTGCCAGAACCCAGTAAACAAGGCAGAGTGCTTAAAAGCTCTTTCCAGGCTTGAAAAATCCTGCGCAAAAAGAGCTTAACACCAAGCTCAACCAGCCGGATTTCAACCGCATAAAGTCAAAATCTCACAAGTTAAGCACATGTTAGTTGCATGACTTGTGGCCAAGGCAAAGAACAAGTAAGCATTTGCTACACAAATGTTACAAGAAAAGCACCATGAGAGTTAGTGACTTTTGACATCTTTGAAGGGTTATACATGGTAGTTATATCAAATGATGCACGACAATTTGGAATTGTATTCCTTTTAAAATTTTGTTAGGAGTGGGATGAGAATCGGTTCTGGAGGTTTTCCCAGTCAAAACTGTTTTAACAGGTGGCAGGCCTCTTATCTCTCGGCTTTTTAGTGGAAGTCTGAATATAGCATGCGACTGAATTAGTCATGGGTTTCCTCTTGCACCTGTGCCCATTTAGTAGCATATTAGACTGCTGGCTGTTGAAGTGGAGCAGCATTGAAATATATGGCACAGTAGGAGATGCAACATCTGACCAATAACAGCTTGGGGAGTATCACACCAGCAAAAGTCCATAGACAAAGGTGGCAATATTGTATTTGTGAACAGGTACTGTGAAGGACAGTGAGTGTCCTCAAAGAATTAGGAAGAGTGCATATTTGCATAGATAGATAGATAGATAGATAGATGGATGGATGGATACCCAAGTGGAGAAGCAGGGAAAAACGTTGGTTTGTCACCATAGGAAGGTCCATCTAGTCCAGCATTCTGTTCTCAAAGTTGTCATCCAGATGACCATGGATAGCCTACAAGCAGGGCATGAGGAGGACAATAGTTTTTTCCAGCTGTTGTTAACCAGTGACTGGCATTCAAAGGCATGTTGCTTCTGATCCTGGTGGTAGTACATACCCAACGTGATAAGTAGCAATTGATAGCCTTGGCCACCATGGGTCCACCAAACCCTCCCCCTTCTAAGTTGGTGGCCCTTGCTACATACTGTGGTAGTGATTTGCATAGCACAGTGGTACCTTGGTTCTCGAACAGCTTGGCTCCCAAACAAATTGGCTCCCGAACGCCACAAACCCGGAAGTACTGGTAAGTGTTCCAGTTTGAAAATGTTTTTCGGAAGCCAAACATCCGATGCGGCTTCCGCTTGAGTGCAGGAAGCTCCTGCAGCCAGTTGGAAGCTGTGCCTTGGTTTTGAACGGTTTCTAGAGTCGGAATGGACTCCTGGAATGGATTAAGTTTGTGAACCAAAGTACCACACTGTGCAGTGTGGAGAAGTACTTCCTTTTGTCTGCTCTACTCTAAATCTTCCAAAATTCAGCTTGATTGGGTTCTAGAATTATAATGTGTTAACTGTAGGGCACGAGCCCCTCTTTGGGATACATTTGGACTTTATTTTTATTACTTCCTTGCATATGCACCTGTGGATGTTTGATCAGAGGAGGGTCTACACTGCAAGATGGTCTGATAAGCCTGCAGATTGCCCATGTCTGTTTGCTGTTCTGTTTCAGACCTTGTGGCCATCCTGTTATGGAGAGGTTTATGCTGCTCTGGTTGCAGAAGTGAAGGGTTACTCCAGCTGGAAGCTACAAGGCATTGCGAACTTCATTCCATTTGTGCCGTTCCAGAGCTCTGCTCCAGCAGGAGGAGAAACAGTTGATTCAAAGAATTTACTTGCTAGAAGTGAGAAATGCCACAGTTGTAGTGAGGCCTTCATTTCCCAGTGCTAGCTAAGGTCTTCTTGCTACAGTTTTACGAAGGAAGTATTGGGCTAATCTATTCTATCAAGTGATATGGGATAATTCAGTGATGCTTCTTGATAGGTGTGCACAAATGCTGGTAAAACGTTCACATTCAATTTATCAGCATGCCAAAGGGTTGAACTGTCTCCAGCATGCCCAAATTGCATCATATGATCATTTAAAACATTCTGCAATTTAATCGCTTTACATGATCACAGAAAGGCCCTACTGTCTTTTTCGCTTTTGCATTTAAAACTGAATTTTCATTTTGAAGAGGATGACGGGGTAGCCTAAGGTTTCCTGAGTGATCAACATGACCTAGATGATTAGAAATCTCCCTAACTATTGGTGGCACTTTTGTTGATGCACTGCAAGGGATTCTGTGTTACAATGGGTATGGAATATTAAATAGGAACCCACATTCCCCCTGGAAAAAAATCTGAGTTTCATATTCAATGAATAATGAACATTACTGAATTTAGACATCACACATTCTCTCTTGAGCCCAGTGTATGCATTTATTCAGTGAAAGGATAACTGGAGAAGTTCAGTTGTGTGTCTCCAAAGGACACAAAGAATAGGAAATATGTATTTTCCAAATAGGAAAGACTTGTTGAAAGTGATAACCTAATTGTAATAGTAGTTGTGAATGCTACTTGTGCCACTTGACAGCAGCTTTCAGTGATGAACATTTGGAAGCCCTTGCCCTCCTCCATTATTATGAGAAAATCAGTAGCTCTAAAATATGAGATCTATCAGCCTTCTTTATACAAAGACAAACAAAACGTTGAAGAGTCAAGTGTGTTGAGTACTGATATAGGCACAGATCGTAGGCATTCCAAGTCATTACTGTGACTTGAATAAAGTACCCACTCAAATGTAATGTATTTACATTTGTATCTGAATTAGTTTTTTATTCATCTGTGATTGTGTGTGTTTTTACACCCTGGGCCCTTTTTTCCGTGAGGTAAATGTAAATACATTAAGATTAAGATTCCCAAGGTGTGTTACAGTATGAAATGATAAAAACTATAGAGTCTCAGAAGAATAAAACCGCAAACTCAGTTGAAACATCTCAATTAAAACCAGCATATGTAAAATTTGAAGGTGTCTTAAAACTATTCCAGGCAGTCCCATCATTTAACAGTTAACATCAAACTGCTGCAGAAGGCCTGAGCGAAGGGGTATATTTTTAGTTGGCGCCAAAAGTTAAACAAAAGTCGTCACTAACCAGCTTAGAGAGAAGGATGTTCCTTTAAAAAAAACAACAACAACCAAGCACCTCGTTTTGCATTTATAGATTCATTTATGTAAAACTACATAGACACAGCTGTAAGTGTGTTTTCTGCTGCCTGATTGATTCCCATATGAAAAGAGATCCCATATCTTGCTCCCTCTTCTGCTCTTCCAATAAATGCCTAAAATATTATTAAAAGGATTCTAGTTAATAATATTTTAGACGTATATACAGTTAAGGATGTAATGCAAATAGCAGTATTGGACCTTTTAACTAAATAGACCATCCCATTTGGACTATTAAGGTGCATGGGTGTAGACAAGGGGGGGCAGCTGCCCTCCATCAATAAAAATATATAAAATTACATAGCAAACTGAGGTTCTGCACTCCCCAACAAAAGGCCTGCCCCCCCCCCAAATCCTGGCTACACCCATGTAAAGGTGTGCTATGGGTGTTATTCATACTGGTCCTGATTCAGAAGTAGGCATTCAAGGCAGCTTGGTGCATATAATTCGCTGTGTTTGCCCACCTGCCCGTCACTGCTTTTAATTGTGAGGGTGGGATGTGGACTCCATCTGCCAGTGCCAACAGATGACTGCTGCTGGCCAATCTGCCAGCGGCAAGAACTGTGCCTACACAAGCAAAGTCTTCATGTCACATTTAAACCAAAGTTAAACTATGATTCAATGTAAACACACAGCATACTGGTGCACCTTGCTGAAAAATTCCTGCTCCGTACCTACAGCTGCTGTGCTGCCAGAAAATAAGCCAAAGTCTGACTTTGTTGCGATGTGCAAACCTACCCTTAGCATTTGTTTTCCCCAAACAAACCATAAGCCAAGAACAAACCTTAGTTACCTGTTCATGGCTCATTTGGAGAGAAAGAAACCATGACTTCTGATGGGAGGGTGTTCCACAGGGCGGGTGCCACTACCAAGAAAGCCCTCTTCCTGGTTCCCTGTGACCTCACTTCTTGCAGTGAGGGAACCACCAGAAGACCTTCGGAGCTGGACCTTTAGCTTGTTTTGTAGCCATGCAACAGGAGCAGGGAAGATATGGAGCAAGAAATTTTGGGCGGTATGCACCATCTCATGGTGCAATTACATTAAACAATTGGTTGTTAAATATTGTTTAATGTGATGTGTGAAGTAGGTCATTGAGAAAATATTCCTCTATGGATGGAGAAGATAGCAACAATAGGGATTGACATAGAGCAAATAGATTATTATAATACTGAAAAGGCTTCCGTCATGCTTTTGTTTGTTATTTAATTTTAACTTCTTAACGCTGCTTTCCTAAGCATGGAAGTAATTCCTATTGGAATTGATAGGATTTGCTTTCAAGTAGACTATAAGGCGATACCTGTTGTTCAACTTCTTTTTTATCAAAATATGCAAAAATAAAAACAAAACCCACCACCCTCCACAATGCATAGTTAACTGATACAAATTATAATTCCTTACAATACTCAAAAGGACAAAGCAGAATAATTGCTTCTTTGTCAGCGACATGCTAAATGGTTGAATTTTGATTGCTGCCTACACTTGCATAGGAGTTGTTAGCATACATAAGAAAGAAGAAGCACTGCTTTGCGTGTCTTCTGTCGTCCTTGTCCACTTCTTAACTTGTCATTAATAGGGATATCCTTTTCTGCTTTCCTTTTCCCAGAAATGACTTGCTTTGAACGTGGTGGTATTTTGAATGTGTCCTACTTTATCATTCCCTCTCTCTTCTCTCTCTCTCTCTGCTCCTCCTTTCCCAGTGTACACAATTCTCTCGAAGGTGCACTCCGATCATACGGTGTACCCTTCCGCTGGAGTTCTGTTTGTCCACGTCTTGGAGAGGGAGTATTTTAAAGGGGAGTTTCCTCCTTATCCAAAGCCTGGTAAGAAATGCTTACAGTTTTATAAATATGTAGAGTCATTAAATAACCCTAATTACTTCAAATTTGGAGAGAGAGGGGGGGAGGGGGAGGGGGATGTGCAAGGCAATCCTGTACATCAGGGGTGGGGAGTACCACGCCTGGGACCAAATGCCACCTTGCAACAGCCTCTCGTTTTCACTGTGGTCCTGGCACACAAACACCGCCCCCGTGCTGCTGGAGCTGCTATCATTAGTCCCAAGAAAGCAGCTTCCATTGGCACCAGTGGAGACTTCCCTCCCAGACCTTGTAGGAGCATTTGGGGGCATGCATGTATTGATTTTCATCGGCCGCATTACAAGGGAGGAAAGGGTTAAATCAGGCGCACACACACCCAAACTTGGCCCTCCAGGTGTTTTGGGAGTACAACTCCTATCACCCCTAGCTAACAGGACCAGTGGTCAGGGATGATGGGAATTGTAGTCCCAAAACATCTGGAGGGCCAAGTGTGGGGGTGCCTGGGTTAGATCTTTACCCCATTTGTGCTGCAGTCCCAGCAGAAATCCTCCACGCTTTCTGTTTTTTGTTTTTGTTTTTTGTTTATTAAATAAACAGAGGTGATTGCAACTGTTGTGTTTCACATTGCCTCTATTTTGGTTTGAAATTATAGTTTCTTTAATATAGCAATTAAAGAAACCCATTTCTTGAGTTCAGTGCTGTTTATCTGCATTTTTTAAATAAAAGAACAACAATGTAGGGCACAATCTGCAGCTGTAGACAGTCATCTGGCTTCCATGAAATAAAATTAGGAGAATTTTAGTCCAGTTTAACAAAATACTTTAAATATATTTTTGCAGTTCTGTAAACGAAGAAAGTATGTGATTAATTATACTTGTTTTTCTTTTGCTTGGTATGTCATATAGCTCTCAAGCCAGCAGCAGAACAAACTCTTTACTGTACAACTCCCTTTAGCTAATCTGTAATCTGCACTTACCTAAGAGAAGTGGATGGAAGATAATAGGCTAACTCTAGAGCCCTGTGCAAATAGTAGAGTTGATATGCAGATATTTACTTCTGAGTAAATAGGCAGAAGACTGCACTGCACATCTCACTGAAATTTATGCAAATGTTTGCAGTCTCAGGAGCCAGGATTTCCATCATTGCTGGTTGTGGGTTAGTGTATCCTTACAGGAGTTTTTAAACTAAAATGCAAAACCTATCAATTTGACTTTCAGAGTGTAAATGCAGAATTATGATTCTTTCATGATCATAGTGGACTACCAAGAACAGGAATTATTGACAGCTTGCAGTTTCCTGCTTTGTCATTTGCATTGCATGAAAATACTGTGCTGTTCATTTGGTGACACTGCATTTTAAATTGGATGTCCTGTTTATCCAGGCGAGATGAACAATGATCCTATAACTTTTAACACAAACCTAATGGGTTACCCTGACAGACCTGGTTGGCTACGATACATCCAGAGAACACCCTACAGCGATGGAGTGTTGTATGGGTCACCAACAATAGACAGTGTGGGAAGACCATCTGTCATTGAGGTAGGTTTGCTGCAAAATATTTTATCTGGACCCTGTATCAAACATCTAGACACATAACATGTTGCCATGGGTAACTATGTGCTGTTTGATAACATCCCTTGCTGATAATTAAAAAACACACCCCCTGATCTCCAAATAATTTTTTATAAAAAAAAATTCAAGCATCCAATCTCATTGTTTTCATGTCTTCCTTTTGCCAGCTCCATATATTTGGTGAATTAAGCTGCTTATGAAATCTAATGCCACGATAAACCAATGATTTCAGAGCATCACAGCACTCGGCCTTCGGGCAGCCTGAAAGAGATCCCGGGATTTTATGACCTGGCCGTGACCTTGTACCAGTCCTTAATCCCATCCCTTTTTTGCGTGTTCAACATCACAGGGTCAAGGAGTGGGACCTGCTGAGTAGCCACACTCTGACATTGCATTCCTCCTCTGATGTCTGCATATGCAGCACAAGCAGTTGTTGGAAGGAGACCTTCATGCATATACCGTATTGGCCTGAATATAAGCCTCACTTTTTTCCCTCCCAAATTCTGACCGTGAAAAGTTAAAAGTGCGGCTTAAATTTGCAACCTTACAAAAATTGGCTTTTACGATATCGCTGCTGAAGACATACGGTAAAACGGAACGGGTGTGAGTGCCTGCGGAATTTTAAGGGAGTGGCTCATATCCGGGTATTGTCCTTTTCCTCCCCCCCCCTTGAATTTTAAAGGTGCAGCTTATATTCAGGTGCGGCTTATATTTGGGCCAATACAGTAATCAGTGCTTTTTTTCTTAAAAAGGGTTTAGGGGTACTCTCATTTCCTTACTCATATTGAAAAGCTGCCCCTCAATGAGGCCAAACTTAGATTTACAAATTGTTTAGGGGTATGCGTACCCCTGCGTCCTCCCGGAAAAAGCACTGCATATAATTGCACACAAAAAGGCTCCCCTGGGACAACTATGCATGTGAAAGCCATCTACCTTTAGAATATTTGCTCTGTACACAAGGACTTTGGAGAAGAGCACATGATGCCAGGGTGGAGCTCCTTCGCGTGTCCTTGCACCCTCTGTTTTTGACCAAAGGAGCTAAGAATGCCCGAATTAGGCTGCAGAGTTCACCTTTTATTGGCAGGAGTGTGTGCTTGGCACCTGGAATTGCAAACTTTTGCCCAAGGTAGAGCTATAGAAATGTGGCTGTGTGTGTAAAATACGTTCTCATATTGAGAACAAGGGACAACAGCTGCATTCAGATACGTAATTGTATGTGTAACCCATTGAAGAGAAAGAACAGCATCCATACCTGTATGCATATCAAGTTGAAAGCAATGGAGAGGATCTACGTGTAGGTGTACTGTACATCTGATTTATGCTAGCAGTTTGTAAAAACAAGGGTAGCTGGAAATTTACAGCATGAGCCTAGATATTTCCCATCCTAGAAGTTAAGTCCTATAGAGTTAGGTGGGGCTTACGCCCAGGGAAGTGGGGATAGGATTACATCTTTAGTGACGTTTCTATGGAATTCTGAGACCAAGTGAAAAACTTAGAAAGCTCCAGGGAAATGAAACAACAAATGTCACCCATTCCTAGGGACAATCATCCACCTTCTAGATCAGTTGTCTCCTACCTTGATTCCACAGATGTTGTTAGACTACAACGCCCACCTACCCGTGCATCCCCAGTCAGCATGGTCAGTGGTCAAGGATGATGGGAGTTGTAGTCCAACAATATTGGGCACTTAAGGCTGTTAAATAGTGGGACGCGGATGGCGCTGTGGTCTAAACCACAGAGCCTAGGGCTTGCGGATCGAATCCCCGCGACGGGGTGAGCTCCTGTTGCTCGGTCCTGCGCCTGCCAACCTAGCAGTTCAATAGCACGTCAAAGTGCAAGTAGATAAATACATACCGCTCCGGCAGGAAGGTAGACGGCGTTTCCATGCACTGTTCTGGTTCACCAGAAGCGGCTTAGTCATGCTGGCCACATGACCCAGAAGCTGTACACCGGCTCCCTTGGCCAGTAAAGCGAGATGAGCGCCGCAACCCCAGAGTCGTCCACGACTGCACCTAACGGTCAGGGGTCCCTTTACCTTTAAGTGTTTCATGTATTCTCTGCACCTTTGTGACACATAAGGAACCCTGTAAGTTTGGTCCATCTATTTACAGCAGTGGTCAGCTGGGTGCATCTGGGGTGCAACTCATCTACTCATTATTGACATGGATGTGCTCCTTAAAATCTTTGGTGGTGAAATGGAATCTTGGAAGTCTTCTAATTCTGTTCCAGTTTACTGAAAAACTTGGTTGACTGGTTCAGAATAAGGTTGGGTATGTTTGTTTGTTTTGTATATTTTTAGGCCACTTTTTAGGGCAAAGCCTTTCCTAGGTGCCTTAATTACGAAAACAACTGTATAATTCAGCAGAGGTCCCCAACCTTTTTTGGCTCTGGGGGCACATTTGGAAGTATAAGAAACAGATGTGGGTATCACAAAATAGTCATTTCTTAGAAGAAAATGCAGTAATGCTAAGAACACTCCCCCCCAAAGTCCATGCAAAATATATGCACCCTCCAAAAACAAATAACATATAGACAACAACAACAACAACAACAACAACAACATATAGACAGAAAAAGCAGGCAACACCCTGAACCAAACCACCAAAAAACAAAACTAATAATAAACATTCCAGAAGAAGTGTTTTAAATTCTGGACATTGTAGATTTGTCTCTGTCTGGTGCATGTAATGTCTTTCATTTTGTAGTTGCATGATTTGTGCTTATATGTTGTATTGTGGTGGCCATTGGCTAGAAACAGTAAAAATCTATTGACTAATTTTTAAAAAGCAAAACAAAATTGGGAAGCGTCTGAGGGTCCTGTGGTACCCATGGGCACCACACTGGGGATCCCAGGAACACAGTGTCCATGTTTCAGTAAAAGGAATATTGTAACGTAGCATCCTAAAACAATCCACAGGCTAGCAATACAGTGTTATAAATGTAACTAAAAGCAATCAAAAACATTCAAGTTATCAACAATAGAAACTCATTCAAGTTATCAACACTAAGTGGGGGTTTTTGGAGCCCATTTTAAAGTTTGTGCTAATGAGGCCTTATGCAAATCACTTGGGGGAGGATAACATAACCAAGGGGCTTTCACTTGGAAGGCCCTGTCTCTCATAGCTGCTCATCTGATTGATTTTACAGGTGGGCCTATGAGCCTTCTCCCTGGTTTTTGTCCATTTGCTGTTATTTGGCTGGCTCTCACATAACGTATGCTCTCTCTCTCTCTTTCTTTTTGAGTTATAATGTGTTTTCTCTTCTCCCCTTTTGTCCTTCCCCAAAAAGCTTGAGGGGCCCAACCACTGCCCAGGTTTCTCCCCATCTTAACTCTGGCTTTTCACAGCATTGTTGAATAACCATATACTGTATATAATTGTCAAACTGATAATAGTTTTTGGAAATATAGTAACCAGTTTCTGGTTTATGTTTCTTCCTTATTAGATCACTGCTTATAACAGACGCACCTTTGAGACGGCCAGACATAATTTGATTATTAATATAATGGCAGCAGAAGGTAAGCATTTTAGATTGTACTTATACATAATATCACACTATATAATATCACCTTCCCGGTGCTGCAGCCAATCTCTCCAGGCTCAGGATACCCTCCTGAACCTTTTGGGGGGTTCGCAAAGCCCAGCAGCCCCCCTTTCCTCCTTTTGGTGAGTGCGCGTTCCGAGAGAAGCAGAATGCGCGTCCGAAGGCGATCTGCGGTAAAACCGGAAGTCATATCACACTATTAGGAGACTCTTAGAATAAATAAATGGCAAAAGGATAGGAAAGAGGTATGCTAAGCTTTATTTAGTTGTATTTTATTTTGTTATTTCCAAGACACCTATGTTAGAGAACTCTCCTTCATTCTATTATAAATACTTTGAAAAGTTTGCATTTATATTTTTAAAAGGAGTGTGTACTTGAAAAGTGCATCTGGTCTGTTACTGTGGATTACAGGGAGAGCCAAGTGGTGTCTTAGGAGCTATGCCCAGCTGCTAGGCAATTTTAGATATCGGAATGGCATAGTAGCTCAGTTCACACGTGAGCCATTTATGCCAAGACTTAAGTGCTCATTCCTAGTTCAATTCCTTACTTTTCTTAGAGCGATCACCACCATGGTTTGCCTCAAGTCAGAACAAGAAACCAGAGTGTGAATGATGCGAATTTCTGATCTCAGTTTGTAGGCAAACTGTGGTTTGTGCAAACCAGGAAGCGAGGGAGAGAATTGGAGTGCATAAGGCAGGGAAACAAGAAACTACATGAGTCTTAGGTGCTGACATGATCAGCCTCGGGGTGGGCAAATCCTCTAATTTCCATTTCTCATTTTTTTCATTCTTAAGTTCAGTTCTCCACTTTCCCCACATCAGTTTGTGATCTATTTATTTTTAAAAGTCCTTAGGAAAATTCATCAGTGTATTAGGGCAACCCCCCCCCCATATACCCATTTTTGAAAAGCAATTTCCCCTAATATTGCACAATTTTGTATGCTATTTTAAGTGCAGTTGTGTACACATCCCTTGTCTGGATAACTGCATTGCAAAATTCGGAGAAGTGTGAATTTCAAAGGATTGCTGAGCTTCTCCCCCATCCTTCAAGCAACCAAGTTCAAGCCAGTGGTTCAGTACAGAGATCATGCAACCACCAGTCTTGTGACTGTGGTTAAGAGACTGGATGTCTCTTGAGCATTTGTGGAAGTTGCTTTGCAAGCCTTAGATTTATAAAGGAACTTGGATTGCTTCACACTCGGTTATATTTAGAAAATGACAGTGCTATATTTCTGATTTATTATTCTGCCTTCTTTGTAATTTTGTAAAAAGACAAATCTAAGGCATAATGAATGTTCTCTTTGCAATTAGATTTTCCTTTACAGTATCAAGCAGAGTTCTTCATTAAAAATATGAATGTAGAGGAAATGTTGGCAAGTGAGGTTCTTGGAGACTTCCTTGGAGCGGTGAAAAATGTTTGGCAGCCGGAGAAACTGAATGCCATAAACATCACCTCAGCTCTTGATAGGGGAGGCAGAGTCCCACTTCCTATTAATGACATGAAAGAAGGGTAAGCAAGTTTTCATTATATTTCTTCTAGCATTCCAGATATTTTAGAATGTGCAACTTGCAACAAAAGCAGTAAAGAATCTTAAAGCAGGTGCTGCCAAACTTTCTGGGCTAGTGAATGTATTTGGAATTTTGAGCATGCATGCATGTCACAAAATGGCTGCTGAGTGGGTTTGTGGCACAATACAAAATGGCGGCTGTGGGGGCATCACATCTGGGTTAATGGGCTTGCGCACAATTATTATTTTTTTTAAAAAAGCAAATAATATAGAAATGAGCGCTACACTTCTGCTAGCTTCTGCTGGTTTTCCACAATAGGCTTTTATCAGGTAAGAAAATGCCAGAAAAACTGAACAAAGTCCTTTCTGAATTCAGCCAAAATAAAACCTGCTTCCTTGCCATTTACACCCATTGATTCTGGGTTTTCAGACCCAGTAAAGGTAAAAGGTAAAGGACCCCTGGAGAGTCAAAGGCGACTATGAGGTGTGGCGCTCATCTCACTTCAGGCCGAGGGAGCCGGCGTTTTTCTGCAGATAGCTTTCCATGTCATGTGGCCACATCTGGTGCAACGTAACACCATGACAGAAGCCAGAGAGCATGGAAACGCCGCTTACCTTCCCATCACAGCAGTACCTATTTATCTACTTGCACTGGCATGCTTTTGAACTGCTAGGTTGGCAGGAGCTGGGACAGAGCAATGGGAGCTCACACCGTTGCGGAGATTCGAACTGCCGACCTTCCTGTCGGCAAGCCCAAGAGGCCCAGTGGTTTAGACCACAGCACCACCTTCATCCAGACCCAATACTCCTGATGTGGCCTGTTTAGCACAGAATGAAGTGGGGTTATTATGTCTCATAATTTAGACACGATGCTTCTGGTAAGGTAGCTGAAGATTGTGTTAGATTTGTAAGCAGCTGCATAACACTGCTGGCTCCTGTTCAGCTTGTGATAAAATGAGATCCTTTTTACTCATGCTGCTGCAAAGCCAGGTTCTGCTTGACCCCACCCAGTTCTAGCCTTTTCTTGGAGCTTTGGGATTTTGGGGGTTTTTTTGGTACCTAAATACAGTACAGTACACACTTATTTTGGTCAAATGTTAACCTGTTGGACTGGGTCCAATATCTCAGCATGCCATTGCTCCCAAGTGCATGGTTTGTGAAGGGTGCAGCTATACCACACTCTGGCTTAACCTTTTCAGCCTTGTCCCCTTCCCTGTGTTGAGGATCACTGCAGTTGTCCAGTGTGTGGTTTGCTTGGCACGCTGTGCAGGCAAAGTTGCTGGCATGCAATCTGACTGAGACCCAGCTGGTTCTGTGGTTTCTCAGAAGGGGGGGGGGGACTTGGTGCCCTCTGGTGGTCAAGTTTTATTCAATCATGAAGATATAAACAGGATACTTGGAACGTTTTGCTAAGCAAGGGGTCGCTTGTTGATCTTGCCTGGTTAAGCTTAACAAGGGTTTTGCCCATTGCTTATTGCTTTTGCAAAAGGCTCCCCTTTGCACTGTGTAATGTCTCCATATTGAAGGAGCCCTTGAGACATCTGATCTTGAAGTCCTATTTGGGTTCACTGAATCTAAATATATACAGATTTATTTCCCATATTTCATTTGTAGACAAGGTGATTTGAGAGGGCAGTGATGTAGAACCCCAGATTATCCTGGATAAACTGAATTTTGGTTCTGGATCCATTTCTTTGGTGACGCATTCAGAGACTCATAAAGCACATGCTGTAGTTTGCTGCCAGCTTTCATGTTGTCTGCTTTTGAACTGTGCATAATCTGCAAATGAACTGTGCAATAGAGAGCTAAGTGGAAACAGTGAGGAGCTCTTTCCATTCACAGACATTTGGATACAACCCATTGATTGAAAATTTATCTGTGACCATCCTAAGACTGTCAACATTTCTTTGCAGTGTCTATGTTATGGTTGGTGCAGATGCTACATTCTCCTCCTGCTTACGGGAAGTTGAAAACCCACAAAATCAGCTGAGATGCAGTCAAGAAATGGAGCCTGTAATAACTTGTGATAAAAAGTTCCGTACCCAATTTCAGATAGACTGGTGTAAAATCTCCTTGGTGAGTTGCTGGCTGGCAGTATTGCAGAACACACATAGCCAATTAGTCTTTAAAATAATCTTCTGGAGGGCAGATTCTGTAGATTTCTTTTTAACCTTCTGAGGTTCATGGGATGGACATGAGCTGATGCTCTGGAATGCCCTCCCTAGAGAAGCCCATTTGCCCCGTCACTAAATGCTGTCCAGCACCTGAAGAAAACCTAGTTTGTTAAACCAGAGATGGGGAACCTGGTACTCTCAAGATGTTGCGGGAGTCTGACTCCCATCAGCCCCAGCCAGGGTGGCCAGTGGATCAGGATGATGAAAGTTGTAGTCCAACAACTTTAAGAGGGTCACAACTTAGCCATCCCTGTTTAAGAGTACCCATTGGGGAATATGAACTATCATCTGTCAGTACAGACAACAGTGAGCTAAATTGACCAACTGTCTGACTTAGGAACGTAGCTCAGTTGGTTAGAGCATGGTTGGTGCTGATAATGCCAAGGTCGTAGGTTCAATCCTCATATGGGACAGCTGCATATTATTGCGTTGCAGGGGGTTGGACTAGATGATCCTCAGGGTTCCTTCCAGCTCTATGATTCTATGATAGAAAGATGCTATAGACTATGAAAGAACTATGCTACTTGTCATTGCTGAAGAATTAGAGTTAAGGTATAACTAGTTAGTAACTCTTCCAACTATGGCACTTACTCTGTAAGCCTTGCTCAAGGAGATACTTTCCTCAAAACACAGAATCCTAAGTATTCACAGTCCCATTGATTTCAATTGGATTTATTCCCCAGTAAATATGCAAATATTTCATATATTGTTGGGACTCCAACTCCCATCAGCCCTAGTTACAGGGCTAATGGTCAAGGACTAGCAGAGTTGCGACCCTCCATATATTCTTAGGAGTTCCCCATCCCAGCAGTAAAGCAACCATTCAGTGCTAAGTAAACCTCTAGCAGTGGTTTTGTGTCATCTCATCTTCTGTCGATCAATGACTGCTTGATTGTTTACTTAAAACTATATACAGTATATCCTGGCTTTTCTACCTAAGGAGATCAGAACGGAGTACAGTAAAAAAACAACAACACACGACTCGTTGCTGCTGAAATGCCAAGAAGGGCTCAATGGCCTGATTATTGTTATTTTTAACTGGTGTCTTAAACACAACCATGCAAATCTCCTGTGGGAGGAAATTCCAGAAGTGGAGAGGGAGCCACCACAGAGAAGACCCTCTAATGACTTGTCCTCTTATAAATTCTTGAAGGTCCAGCAAAAAGGGTCTCTGTCGAAGGTCTCAGTTCTCAGGCAGGGTTCTCTAGCTAATCTATATATACAAAATCCTTCAAGCTGCATGTTTGTTTGTTTTCGCCTTTCTCCGTAACCGCTTGACCGATTGGCGTCAGATTTGGAAACAACATGCCTTGGCCTTATGGGAAGGATCTTAGGTACCTTAATTGTAAAAATATCACACCTTTCTCAGGTAAATCCGTGAATTTGTGCAAAAAACAGCGCCCTCCAGTGGATGTTAAATAACACAGCACACAACACCCGTTGCCAATCCCTCCTCCTCCCCCCCCGACGTCACTGCCACCATCCAATCAACAGGCACGGCGTCCGCAAAAGGCAGCCCGCATGCAAAGATGGAGTTTGGCCTTGGTGGCTTTTAGATGCCGCCTGCAGCAGCTATAGAGAGAAGCTGTGCCATAGCCACGCTGCCTGGAAATGTCCCGTCCGCCTTTTGGGAGGGCGGACGGATTGGTAGGAAAGCTAAGCCGCCCGCTAACACCGAGATAGCCTGCTGATAGAAGCGGCAGGTACACAGCAAAGCAACGGCACGGTCAGGCCGGCTTCAAACGTTCCGTCCACCATATCCGGGTTCGGACGGCCTAACCTGATACTGTACAAACAAATATACTGCCCTCCGATGCACATCAACAACATCAAACCAAGACATACAAACAATTCAAAAAAAGGAATTAGAAAATACAACAATACTGAGTTATATACACATAAACAATAACGAACAAGAAAAGAAAACCAAAACAACCTCAACTTCAACGGAAAGACCTATGGTAAGGCATCAATTTCTCTTTTATACTGCATCTTCCTTTCCCATTACACCAAAGCAGCCACAGCAACGTGTGGCTGGGTCAGCTAGTGTATGATGTACTTTGAACAGAAAGTGGAAAAAGTGTCTTGATTTTTACGACCAGATTTCTATACAATGTGTGGTACAAATTTTCCTTAAAAAGAGAAATTATGATTCTGGAGGGCTGTTGCTTAAACTCTGCTGTAATGAATGCTCAGTGGTACTGTTTGATGGTTTATGACTCCCCTTTTTTCTCCCAAGGTATTACTGTCTAAAATATATTTTGTCTGTTTGGTATCAGGTTGACAAAACACAGCACGTTTCCACCTATCAAGAAGTGGTCCGTGGAGAAGGGATCTTACCAGATGGTGGCGAGTATAAGCCGCCTTCTGAAAGCCTGAAAAGCCGAGACTATTATTCAGACTTCCTCATTACATTGGCAGTGCCCTCCGCAATAGCCCTGGTGCTTTTTCTAATACTTGCTTATATTATGTGCTGCCGAAGGGAAGGCGTGTGAGTACTTTGAAACACTAATAAGTATTTTATAATTGTGTGAGTTTATAAGGTACATGGGAAAAAAATAGTAGATGAACTTGATTCAGTTCATAAAAACACAGTCCGTTTTGAGCCTTTTCTAAAACATGCAATAAAATCAAATTACAGATACTTGTTAACTTTGGAATTAGAAATTTTAATTCATTTTTAAAAATTCAAAAACTGAGCAACCCGTTCACAAAACTATTTAACCTGACAGTAATTTGAAGCTAATTAAAGGTAAACATAGTGTCTAACAATTAAAATAAACCTTATTAAGATTGTGAACTGAATTTAGGATTATAAAAGCCAAAAGCATTTTTTGAAAAATAAAAGCAGCAAGCAACACAATTTCTTCCATTTTACATGCACATGTTCTGGGAACATTTTAGTCCAGCACCTGTCCTTTTAACGTGCATATTCACTTCTCTGTGTACATGTCTTTCATCTAGCCCATCTCTTTATGTGCTTTCTTCATCCATGCCTTCTCATAAACCCTGTGGCAAATGCTTCCAAGTTGCACCAAATGGCCATGATCCAAACGAATGTGCAGAAACAGGAACTTGATGTGCAGCCAACTCTTTCTTTGAACGTTTGCCATTTGCTCCTCCCACTGCTGAAGAGGCAACCCTCCAAAATGCAGCTTGCCTCTTCGGCTATTAGAGCTGCAGAAACTAATATCCAAAGGCAACTCCAGTTGCATGTATAGCTCTCATCTGCACATACCTGCATCTTCTTGAGATCATGATCCATTGCAGCAGGATCAGCATTTCCATATCATGACTTACTTCCATCGGCAGTTAGATTTAATGTTCCAAATATCAATGCTATTATTTAATTCATAACTTTTGTTTTATTTTTAGGGAAAAGAGAAACATGCAAACACCAGAGTAAGTGTCTTCTTTCCTGTTATTTTCTCCCATCACTTAATTTTCATTTCCCAGTAGCTTCTCATGCTTCATACATGTATACCATCCTCATTCTCCTTAACTTGTTCTTCATCTTTGTGGTGGCTGCTTTGAAAAATGTAGAATCCTGAGAAACTGAGTAGGTCAAAATAAAAAGGGTTTAAAAGCTCATAATAAAAGAGGCCAGAATCAGAATATTAATATTCAGTTTTGAGGTTTGTGATATTACTGTCTACTTTGATAAGGTAACCAAAAAATTATACTCCATAAAACTGCTTTTTAAAGTGAGGCTTCTATTAATAATTGTTAGCTAACCACAAGAAGCCAAGCAAACATACCAAATGAAAAGCATTAACATCTGCACTTGGTTACATGGAACAGAATGCTGAAAAGCTCATCATACTTCAGAACAGGAATGGTCCATTGTTGACAGGTGGGTGGGACCACCCACTTGTCAATCACCTAACAGCTGATCAGAGGTTGGAGCAACCTTTGAAGATGCACTTGCTGTAACCAACCAGCAGCTGATTTGAAATCTGTATGCAGGAAGTGGCTTGAAGCCAAACCGCTTCTTACAAACAGAGAAAGCGAGCTCCACTCGTACAACCCTGATCCCAAGGAGGTGCCCTCTCGGTGCTGAACAGGCCCTCTCAGAGGTCCAGAGAGTCCCAGGCCACTTCCTACTTTTGAAATCCGTAGCTCTAATACAAATTAAAATGACAACATCCGAAACCAAAATAAGGTACAAAAAACACACAGGGCAAAAATCTGAGCTTGAGGTCAAATCACCCTCGTGCCCTCCACCCAGCCATAGCTGTCAACTTTTCCCTTTTCTTGTGAGGAATCCTATTCAGAATAAGGGAATTTCCCTTTAAAAAAGGGAAAAGTTGACAGCTATGCCACCCACCCCACTGGGCCTGGTGCTGATCAGCTGTCAGGAGCGTGATTTGTGGGACCCATGCTGGGCCTAGTGAGGCCTGTGGGCTGGACTCTCAGTGGATCGCTTCATAAATCCCCCCCAACCTTCAGCACCAGCATCATAATCAAAGCCAGTGACACCTTGTGAAGATCACAGACCCTAGGCCAAACCCTCGTTACTCTACTCATTAAATCCTGCCCTAGTCAAAAGGGCCTAACATTAGTGGGTTGAGAACCCTCTGGTTGAGGGCATAGGTCAATGCAAGGCCAGTGGGCAACCTAGAGGCGGCCAAGGCTTATCCCAATGCAGCCAAGGCCAAAGATGACATAATTTTGAATGCCTGATTGAATCAAACACACCTTGTACCTTATTTGCTTCTAAATAACAATCAGCTGCTTTCTCCATGGTCCCAATGAAAATTGGTGCCCCCTCCTTGAAGTTGCTGTTCTTCCCAGGAGAGAAGCTGGCATTGGAGGCTTCCCTCCTGGAGGTCAAAGCAGTTGCTAGAAACCACAGGAATGGAGGCTGCTCTTCTTGAGGGTTTCTTGCAGGCATCTAAAAGGACCACCGGCTTGATGCAGGAGGCTCTTACATTCTTAAAGCAGATGTGTGTGTTTGTGAGAGAGGGGTGTTATTGGGACCATGGTGGTGGGGAAATGGGTTAACCACGTCTTTGGATCCTCCCCCAGCTGTTACTCAGAAGAAGAAATTAGGCACATTAATTGCAGTTATGCATCTAGCTTGTGCCCACATATTCCAGCTGAAAGTACAGGGAAAACTTGGGTAGACTGGATATAACCTGCCAGTGATCTGTGACCTAACCCCTCTAAAAATAATTTCAAATTTTTAAGAAATCCAGTATATGCTATTTATAAACCTTGTCTTTTACACCGATGTTGTGGTAATCTACCAAGTGGCTTTAAATGTCTGTATATGTTTGTACTCTTTATTTCCACAACACTAGCAATTCTATTAAATATGGGGGGAAATGTTGTTTCCTTTTGATCTAGCATCCAGCTGGTCCACCACAGTGCCATTCAGAAATCCACCAAAGAGCTTCGTGAGATGTCCAAAAACAGAGAGATAGCATGGCCTCTCTCAACGCTGCCTGTGTTTCACCCAGTCACTGGGGAGATTGTGCCACCAGTTCACCCCGACAGCTATGACAACACTAGCATGCCACTGATGCAAACACAGCAGTAAGTAGCACTCTTGGTGCCTAACACTGTGAGTTTGAGTTTTGTGGTGCTGTTGCCATCTCATTCTATAGGATGATTTGACTCTTGCGTTTAAATAGCAAAGCTCTGGTTACACATTCCAGTAACAACCCTTTCCCTAAGCAGAAGCCTTGGAGGCTTTTACTGTTTAGAGTTCAAAATAGCATATAATTGTTTTAAAGAGGTATTATTATTATTATTATTATTATTATTATTATTATTATTATTTCTAGGAACCTGCCACATCAGACTCAGATTCCGCAGCAGCAAACGGAAGGTGACTTTTTAAATTATTTCTTGAAAAGGCAGAATATGACCTAGTTAAGTTATCAACAAGTGCTCACAGACTCATTGCAGCGTTCTTGTTCCCATCCGCATTTTGCGGGGGCCAGGTTTCCCAAAGTTAATAGCAGAGGGGTGGGAAATGTGGAGCAGGGTGCGAGAAAGCTTTGTATTGCACAGGCTGAAAGAGTAAGAATTAACAAAATTTAGACGGCATCTGTGAGATGCAATGGTTGAAACAGAAAAGAGTGAACTGAAATCTCCAATCAATATCACTTCCATGGAAATGAATGGCAAACCTATCAATGGGTATCAGCTTGCCAGACAGAACCCCCCCTTGCCTTGCCTTGCCTCCCCCCAAACATGCTGTTTGGGGTTCTCCTGGCCCTCCCCAAGCCAGAGTTCGTTAAAAGAATCCTGTCCTGCCTGAAACCCCCCTTTTCTCATTTTTTCCCCTTGGGAAATATGCTCCACTCTGGTGGGGTTTAGTGCTATGAATGGGTCTAATTATTCCTTGTGCAGCCCAATTATTCCTTAGTTGCTCCCAAGTCCCTCAACTCAAGTGAGCTGCATGGGATGAAGATGAGTGTTTCTTCTGTCACATATAAAATAAAACCAATTAAAAGTGTGGGATAGCATACATACTCCCAACCCCTTTTCGCCCTCATGGGTTCTCTGAATGACTGAACAGGGTTTCAGTTATTAGTGTATCAAGCTGCGTTATGCCGAAATCTATAGAATTCTTGGTGGTTTGCATAACCATAAAACAAAACAGAAAAATCAAGGTTAATCAGAGAATCATTCAAATAGAACAAAGTCGGCAGTGAGTTTTGCGGAAACTTAAAGACTAATGAATTTATTATAGCATAGGTTTTTGTGGACTTGAGTCAACGCATCAAAGGCAATCTGTAGCTAACAACTTGAGCTAACCATTCATGCATCTGATGGCCTCTTGGTCTCTGCGCCTTATGCTGCATAGTATTTGTTAGTCTTTCAGATACCACAAGGGCACTTCTAGTTTTTGCTGCAATGGGAAAAATATGAGCACACTCCTCAAGGTGTTTGGGTGACCTGTACAGGAATCCACTTTGAGGAGGCTTGTTTTCAAAAGTTTTGTTTTTTATTACTGCTTTCGGGGACTAAAGGAGATTTTCGTATGACAACGTTCCAAAGATTAGAGGCAAGTATTACATATAGTATTCGGCTTTCTCGCTGTTGAAAAACCAAATGATACAATGGAGCACATTTTACTGTGAACTGTACATGTTGATTCTAGATTTGATTTGGATGGTAACTCTCCCAAAAGATTAGGCACCCTAAGACTTGCATAGCAGATGAAAGTGATCTATGAAGTTCTTGTGTAAGGATTCTTATTTAAAGGTGAACAAAGCTGACTTGAAATTCTCTAACTGTAAAATTAAAACCATGTTGACTATTGATCTTTCTGACACCTTTTTGTGAATTGTCATTCACAGGTAAATGGTATACCTGAGGAAAGAAAACTTACAGAAGCGATTAATTTGTAATTAAATAAAACAGCCAATATCATCTTTTATTTCCTTATCTGCTTCAGTGATGCTTGAATTTTTCTGATTGCGTATGCATGTCCAGTGTTAAATATTCCAGTGTCAGGTGGTAATCATATTACTAAATTTACTGTATTTTTTTGTACTTTGGACACTTTCAACAAATTTATAAAATGGTAACTTTTATATTTGTTATATTTAAAATAAACAAATATTAAACTACTGGCTCCTTCTTACATGGATTTTAAAGCAGTATATACCATGCAAAGAAGAGGAATGTTCGGATTTACCGGTAAGAGATATGAAGGCCACAGGGAAAAGTTTTTTTGGGGGGTGGGAGATTTCCTCACATTTTTTCTTATTCTGGATCTTTGCGTCTCATGAGTAATTTTTGAATAATTCTTAGGAAAAAGAATAATCTTGGTGCAATACACGCTATTGTGTTGAAAACTGCTGGGTTAGGTAGTTACATTTATTTTAAATCATGCCAGAAGCATGCTAAATAGTCTTTGAATTAATAGACAATGTGACCTTGACATAATGCTAAAATAGTCCTTTATATGCTTATATGGTTGGTTTACTTATTTCAACCTATGGTAATAACTGGAAAAAATGAGCACTCAAGTGCTATCAGAATATATCTGCTGCGTAAGCAATTTTGGAATCTGTAGCTACACTGCCATTCAGAAGTTGGCAGGCAAAAAGTGAATTACTGGCAGAAACCTTTGGTTACTGCAATCCTTAAAGATCGTCTCCTAACAGTTCATCTGCAATTTTCTGCATAACCCCAACGTTTGTATTATTTCAGTATTCTCACAAATTAGAATACAGAATTCAAATCAAGTATTAGACTCCTTAGGAAAAAAAATACCACACATACACACTTCTGCTTAATTGATGCTCCTTCCAGTACAAAAATAGGCACCCACAGCACACTTATTTAATGTTTAAATTACTTCATATTTTTCACATAACTTTAAAAGAAAATATATTTTATCCACATACAGTAATAGCAAACAAGTGCAATATTTCAAACCTAAAAAATAATCTTTAACCAAATCTGTACAACAGATAAATAAAATATCTACAATACTTGGTTTATAAAACACAACAAAGTTCCCACCCCTAAGCAAAGTCATCTCACTCCTTAAATGTTACAAGTGTCAATTGTACATGCAGCCCATGGGCTTGCCAACCTTCACTATAGGGCTTAGATAAACTGAAATGAAAAACAAAAAATCAAATACAACAATCAGTGGCAAAGAACAGTTTTACATGATTGGGAATAAACTGGCAACTGTGTATGGAGCTTGCACACTGTAGTTTGTTAACAGTGCAAGGAAGACAGTTCAACTTGAGCATTAAATGAAATCCATTTGAGATCTAACATTTATTTAGTGGAATCCCCCCCCCAATTATATTTCAATTTGACTTTCTGTGACGGGATTAAATGAAAAGCCATACTGTTTCATCATTACCTAGAATTGTGTGTATGCATCGAAAACAATACTGTCTTCATTCTTTCAAGCCCTAAAATCAAATGCAGCATACAGCACAAGCATAGCAGAGACAACCATTGCCACACTTCCAGGTGTGCACCTATATTTCTTTTAGCAAAAGTCTCTCTGCAAAAGTTACCTTGCCCCAGCAATCAAAAAATGCTACTTAAAACTCCCATCAATGGGGCCTGGGCACAAGAACATTATAAAGGGTGAAGATATCACTGGTAGATGCTCACTATTTCCCTACAAGAATCCCCAAACTGTCTGTTGAAATTGGCACTGCTCAAACAGCAATTTGAGATATTCCAGGGACAGCTTCTGAAAAGGAAGCTCAGCACGAAATTTGAATCATAACCCCTACATGATATACAGATATTAGGATGGTGTCTAGGATTTGTACTTGTCCTATTGCTACTTTAATGTAGCTTGAGGCTGCCCAAAATACGGCTAGAATCATGAATTCAAAAGGATAAAAATAATTCAGCTCCATTATGCTGCAATCTGTTCCTTCAACCTGAACTGCTGGAGTTTCCACATCTGCACAGCACGCTTAAGATTGTAACTAGGCTAAATGGAGAACATTAGAAATGATGTAATCCTAAAGGCCAGAACAGAAAACTTAACATACTAGAATGTAAAACTTGTTTAATCTATCCATTACGAATAGAAAAACCATGCTGATTTTAACACACTATCTGGCTACAGCCCTTTAAAAATAGTCACTAGTAAAATACATCTGAGAGCCTATACAGGTATATGGATTGCAGGCAATTTTTCTCTCCTCTTCTCATGTACTCTAATGCAAGATACCGGTAATCTCTTCCTACCAAAATGAAAAACAACAACACCAGGATCATAATACTCATAGTTAGGTACCTGACCTCTTCACTGAAGTGTGTGTGATATAAACATTTCCAATTCCTATGCAGTTACTTGCAGCTAGAGAAGGGGCAAAGCTGAAAAATATCCTAGCTGCCTCATTATTTTTTTTACAGGGTGTGAGTGAGTACAATCCTATGACAGGAGACAAAAGGAAAATGTGATAGGAAAGGGGCAGGGGACTTTTCATTTTCAGTGAACTTTGGAAAACAATATTGTAAGATACAAAGCACTGATTATGTAAACCAAAAACAGTGATGAAAAAGCAATGATTTTAGAAAAATCAACATGAGACCACTAAAACATTCAGAATTAACGTTAATTATGAAAACGTAGGAAAATGAATGAAAATGGATCATTGAAATGCTATGCTATACACTTTGTAAACATGGATAAGATTATATAATAATGTGATCTTCAGTGCTTGAAGGTTTTCCTAGATATGTAGTAGCCATAGAAAACCAGTAATCCAGGGGTAGCCAATGTTACGGACTACAACTGCCCATCAACCTCAGCCAGTGGTCACAGATAATGGGAGCTGCTCACAAAATGGTGGGGGGTGGGTGTCAAATTGGCTACCTCTGCATTAATTAAAAACAAGTTACTAACTTCTTACTTTCAGAAACTCTCCAAAAATAGTAAGAAAAACCTGACCACACACTGATGCTGAATTCTTTAAAGAAAAGGCTACAGCTGTTAACCCATTTAACACGGTGCTGTCCACAGATAATAAACTGGCATCCTTAAGTAAACTGACAGGAATTTAACAGCCTTTAAGGCTTCAGGATCAGGGTCTGTTTTACTTCTTGCAATAAAAACAGTTCTTTGAAACATACAAATACACCACTTATGATATGCTAGTAATTATTAACAATTTGATAATGTCTCAACGTAAAATTGACGCAATAGTCTCTAAATGCCTCTTGAGCAAATCACACTCCATTTTTTAATTCTCGTGAGAGATGTAAACCGGAAAAACGCTCAAGTAGAAAATATGTCTTTTTTCACACGCAGTAGTATACAGTGTGTTTCTGTTTCTTTTTCCTTTAGAGGGTGGATATCCCCATGCAAAAGGATGACATTTCCACCATGTATATGTTCAGTTGCCTTCATTTTGATACCTTTCCTTCGTTGCACAACAGAGAAGTTGTGGTTGGTTTGTGTAATTCCAGTTGATTTTTATTTCTTTAGTTTTGGGCTCAGGCAAACACAATGTAAGCTTGAAGCGAAGCTTTTCGGATTTATTGAACGCTAATGCCTTGATTGTTCTTGAAATGCCGATAGAAAGAGAAGTCCAGAAAAAAATCCACCCACACAGAGCAACCTTTTCAGCAGAATTGCATTATCTTTCGGAACAACCATCTGTGCAAGATCATTTGTGATCAGGGAAATTTCATGCGCCACACACACAAATATAAAAGTGCTGACAATAATGTTGAGCATGGGATTGCCAGGAATTAGAACCAAGATCCCCTTGGTATCTGCTGCCAGCCAGATATGGTACTGACAGATGAAGAGCTGGAAAGGGAGAAAAAATGAAGTTAGAATTGCATTTATCATGACAATAAGCTTTAACCCCAAAGTTGGTTTGGAACATTAGGCAAATATGCTATAAATCGTATGATATCTGACATGTTTGTGTCACAAGAGCAACAAAGACTTTAATACAGGCTAACGTCTTATGCAGAAATGCCAACAGGATTTCCTGGTCTGGTACATGGACCATGCATTCTGCCCCACTTGCAAAAGAGGGCACAAGGTCCCCAAAGTTTGCATATACTTTGTGTCCTAGGCAAATTTGTGTCCTCTCTTGCAGGTATGGCCCCAAAATGAATTAGGGGCCAAAAACAGGTAATAATATCTACCACCCAGAAGGTCAACAGGCAAAGTTCGCCCCACTCCCGCTTTAATTCTACATCCATACTAGAAAATGTTTAACGTGTTGAATTTCTGCTGGATACACAACTGTCAAAGACACAAGAGTCCTCCTCTGCCTCAGTGTCAACCAGAAACCATGCACAGAACTCAAGCCTCATGAGTTGTAAGCCAGCTGTGTATGTTTTTCATCACTGGCTACATTGCTAGTATTTCAGGTGGTAGCAGAGATGGATTTAAGATTGACAGCACCAAGTTCCAGATGCCCATAGTTGGACAAATTCAAAATTGCTTTGTTAAAAAATGAAGCAGTGTATTATAGGAACATTTTTGTGCCTCTATATCTATACCATGTAATAACTATAGTAAAGGTAAAGGGTAAAGGGACCCCTGACCATTAGGTCCAGTCGCAGGGGACTCTGGGGTTGCGGCGCTCATCTCGCTTTACTGGCCGAGGGAGCCGACGTACAGCTTCCAGGTCATGTGGCCAGCATGACTAAGCCACTTCTGGCGAATCAGAGCAGCGCATGGAAACGCTGTTTACCTTCTTTTGACGTGCTTTTGAACTGCTAGGTTGGCAGTTCTGTATATATTGTACATAATGCCAGATAACAAATCAACTATAAAGTTTTATTGTAAACAGACTTAAGTGTTTGATCCTTTAAATTACAGTAAAATTATACTACTTGCCTCAAGGGAAATTCTGCCAAACCAAGCGAAAAATGAACTATATACAGAACGTGCATAGCCAGGTATATTCCTGATAAGGATAAAAGCTAAAATCTGAAAGACAAAAGAAGCTACGTGAAAATATGTCTTAGGCTGCAATCCTGTTCACTTAGTTGGAAATAAATCCTTCTAAACTCAATGGTTATGAACAGACAACCTAAGACTGGATTAAAAGCACATCTATTGAATGTATTTCATACATTTCCTAAAATGCAAAACCTACTCGCTTTCAAACTGTGGGGCAGAATGTTGCGTTCTGGGAGTAGTAATCAGAATTCTGCAATGTGAAGATTGGGGTGTGTGAGGGGTAGAATAAAGATCCTAGCCTTGTACAGTTGCTTCCACTGAAAAACAGCTAGTGGGGCCTTTGCAAAGAAAGGTATTAGATATCAAACAGCTAACATCCCAGCTAACGCCATAGCTGAGCATATGAGAATGAGCCTGTGTGAGTCTTGGGCTCATGCACTTCCTGCTCTCCATCCAGCAAAGTTGTGAGGATACTGGAAGCAGCTACTTCCTGGTTTAAACTAACCACAGTTTGTTGTTGCATCCCAACGGAGCCAAACTGTGATTAGTTCAAACTATGGTTTATCAACACAAGCCAGTAAGCAAAACCTGTCTCAAAAAGCCAGTTTATGCAATTCCAACCTATATTTTAGCATTACATCTGAACCAGGCCTCACTGAGCACCCCAACATATATATGAGAAAATTAATAAATACTGAGACTCATCAGCCCCAGACCACATGGCCAATGGCCAGGGATGATAGGAGATGTAGTCAACAATCTCTGGAAGGCCAAAGTCTCCCCATCTCCGCACTATGGCATCACATTCTACCTTGGGTAGGAAATTGAGCACAAGGTGGGAGAAGGTCAATGAAGGGAGCTCAGCTGGAGCTCAAGTCCTCTTGTCAATGTTTGTAAACTCTGGGATAAAGAATTTCAGGCCGGGGGGGGGGTTAAGTTCTGTCCCTGAGGCTCTACTGTAATGAGGGAACAGTCTGGTAACTTGATAGGGGAATGCCAGCCTCCCGAAAGAGAGATGGCTAGATGTGTGGGTTTTGGCACCTGACTGCAATATTGTCCGAACCCTGTGCATAGGGACCTGGAGTCTTCAGCCCAACTCTATTCATTTTATCATGTATTTTGAGATTGTCAGTCTGCAAAAAGGGACTTATTTTAATTAAATGCATGTATGCTGCTCTTTGATTGAAGAGTGGAATAAAATGCTCTACAATAAATAAATTGCAGACCTATTGCTATCACAGTAGTCCCATTATGTTCAAATACTCTTACTTAGTTTCGCTTGAATATGTTTATGATCAACCACACAAGTGGGCAAGAGGGAACTACCCCAGACAATTGAACTATGTGCAGCAATCTAAGGTGCACGAAACACCTTAAATTGCTGCACATTGTTTGACTGCTCCACCATTACTTGTGAAGGCCAGATTTCTCAGTAGTTTTGTAAGCCTTAGCACTTTTACATCCTGTTTGAGTGCTTATAATCAAAGACTGTAATTACAAACAACAAAGGGAACACAATTACCTGCACAACTGAAACCGAAGGATGCATTTCATTGCACTCAGTTTTATTTTTACAACTGCTGGCCCATATAGAGTACGTCTAAAATATAAAACATATATATTAATATACATTTATTTATTTATACCCCGCCTTTCCCCCTGACTAGGACTCAAGGTGGCTTAGAGATAGAAATAAGAATAGCTAAAAACATAGGGGGGAACAGTTAAAAACAATTAAACACTGATATAATTAAAACTACATATATGGATGGAGAATACATCAAAGAACACAATTATTTTGCAGTGCTAGAAATGAAATTAGTTTATTCAGTGGAACAGCAGTATTGGCCCTACAAACTACACTTTTGACTGCAATCCTATGCAAGCATACCAGGAAGTAAGCCAAATAAAATGGTGTTTAATCCTGAGTAAACCTGCACAGATTTGGAGCCTTAGAGATGGTTTTCTTCTGTGTTGAAATACCCCTGATGCCTTTTCCCCCCTCAGAAGTTCTCTACTTTATTCAGTGTAGTTGGGCAAAACTCTTAAAAAGAATGTCAGCAGACCAATAACCTTGGCTTCTTATGGCATGCCTAAGGCATGCTACTTATTTTCATGAAGACTGTCCCTACTTTGAGTAACTATTCTGGAATTAAGAAAAACAGTAGCTGAGTACGGTATCTCAGAAACTTACCAAAAAAGAAACAACTGAAATAAATAATAAAACATTTGAAACTTTGCTTGGAAAGAGTGGCTCCCCCTTTCCTTCTGAGAGGACTTGCTGCTTTTGAAATGTTAGATAAATAAAAGCAAACAACATCCCATGAAAAACGACCTGCAAGAGAAAGGAAGAACTGCTCAGTTGAAGGATTTAGCAAAGGCGCAGTTAAGAAGACAGTTCAGTTCAGGTACCCACACGTAATGGGCACATTCACCAACAATGTCTGAATTTAAAGAACCAATGCCAGTCTCTTAAGGCACAACGGGATGAAGTTAGTCTCTCTGGGTCAGGCAAAAGTGCCCAATGTGCTCAGTCTAATCATGTATTACTGAGCAACTGTCTAATATACACAACTCCTGAGATTATCTGATTGCAACTCCTATCAGCCTCAGCTAGCATGGACAACAATCAGGGTTTGTGGGAGTTGTAGTCTGACAACATCTGGAGGCCGCAGGTCCCCTACCACTGGCTTACAGCCACTAATTTGCGTTCCTCAAGGTTTGCTGCATACATTTTCACACATAGAGGCAGCTAGTGAAATAATCAGAGCAATTTACTAAACTTTTTTCTTCTTTAATTTCATTTTTCATTTAGTTCAGATTCCTGCATTGCAGGGGGTTGGACTAGATGACCCTCGGGTTCCGTTCCAACTCTACAATTCTATGATTTGCAGAGTGAGATCATAATTTGCTTTCACTCGCATAAGACTGGCAGCCATAATTGACAAAGGCAAAGCACACAATGAATATTAAAAAATAAAAATAAACTGTACATACGTATCTATCTAATTTCCACCTAAACCACCATTCATAGATGCTCCCATTTAGTTCAAAGCACTTGGACAATGGCCAAATAGAAAAAATCTTCTCAAATGCACCCTGTAATAAACAGACATGAAAAGAATATAACTGTTCAGTCACATCAATGGGCGATATAACACAAACATTCAATTTCTAACAGCAGGTAAATGGAGATGCTCAGGGACCTTCATAAGATTAGAATAAAATACTGTACATTTAAGTCCAGCATTCTAAAATCACAACCAGCCTATTAGGATTTGTCCCCATGTGAAAATACCCATTCTTTCACATTATAATGTTCCGCATCTCAAGACTGGCAAAGAAAGAGATTGCCTTGTGCATTCTGCTGTTGTGTACAAGGATCTATGGATCAGGGCCACAGATTGCAATGATGTAACGTATAATTACAGACACTATCTACACTCAACGATTTGGAAAAAGAAACATTCTGTTTCTTGGCTGTAATCAGACATAAATCCATGATATCCATTAGTGTGGATTACAGTGGTACCCCAGGTTACACACACCCCATGTTGCGGACGTTCGAGTTGCAAACGGCCGCACCCCGGAAGTGTTTCCGGAGCGCGCGCGACCCCCGGATGCGCAGAAGCGCTCAAATCATGCTTCTTCCGGGTTTTTTTGTTTGTTTTCCGTGCATTCGTGATATGCACGCCCGCGTTACGTACTGCGACCCAGAATGGATCGCGTACGTAACCCAGGGTACCACTGTACTTATTAGATGCTTTCTGTGTTCAGGCTGAGAAAACAACAAAAATGAGGAAAAGACTACTAACATGCAAGAAAAAGAACAGTCAGAAACCTATCAAGCAATTCCTCCAGGAAAGCTGAAAGTTGGCCAGATGTACAATTTAGTTTAGTATTTTGCTGCTGAAGAGAGTGGTTTTCAAACACTCACAACCCACATTTTCTTTTCATTTTTTGTGACAGTAAAATTGCTGAAGAATATCCTTATTTTAAAAAGAAACAAAAAGGATGTATCCATGTTTCCTGAATAAAAACAGTAGAGGATTTTGCAATGTTTAATAAACTTTTCTTAAAGTTAAAATCTTTTTTAATCAGCTTTCATCAAAGTAAAGCTTTTAACTCTCCTATTTAAAAAAAATGGTTGGATGCCCTGCAAGTCTTCAAATGAAAACAAACAAACAAACATGTCCTTTAAGTTTCTGAAAAGAAAATACATTTAAACTCTCTCTCTCTTACACACACACACACACGTTTTGAAATCCATGCCTAATTGTGAGGGTGTGAATAATTATTTCCAAAGGAACTAGGAATTGAAGATTTGCAAGTGTTTTGTAGAAATGGTTGTGAACAATATTCTCTGTTAGTCAAGTGCCATTCAAATGCTCAGAATAAGGCCACATACGCCATAAATCTTATGCTGAAGTCACAGCTGAGTTGCATTTTAGCCATGAAGAGCAGGTAGCATTGGCAAAATGAAAACATTCCATATCCAAAAATATATACAAAATATATTCTCCCATTCAGCTATGAGTTTTTTTTTAAATGCACAGGCTGAATGTGGAAGCACATGCTTCTCATGCAGTTCCTCAGCCTGAGCACAGCCTGGTAAACAAAGCTGGAATCCCATCAATCAAGAGAGTGGCGTTGGGAGATTAATAACAGAAACTTCAAACCAGCTGACAGGTGCTATTCCAATGTCTTTTATCTGGCTGCTGCTCATCTGGGCTGCAGAATTTCCTATTCTAAAAGCTTCAGAGTGGTTCACTAGACAGAGACAGGAATACAGTTTTCCTGAATATTAAATCAAATCATTCTGCAGCTAGATGTTTTCAATTATTTTATGGTCAAATATCAGAAAGCAAATATGATCTGGTTTTCATTTATAAAATATTCGTATTTTAATATCGACAAAATGCTGCAGAAATAATCTTGTTGTTCTAACTGCTCCTTTTCTTAATCTTAGAAATGCCCAAACATTTAATGCCCAAACATTTTTGATATGCCTCTCCTCCACCTCACTAAAAAAATGTTGGGAACTGGGTTTTAGCAGCCAAGTCTACCAAGGTTTAAGCAAAGCAGGGGGGGGGGGGGATACTCTCTCCTCAAAACAAAACAGTCAGTTTTGGATGTCAGCACAGGCTGATGTGCTTTGTGAAAGCAGATGCTCCACCCTCAGACCTCTGAATGAACCCAAGCATTCCAACACCAATTTCTGTGGAAACACTTAATGGGTTTACAAAAGAGCTAAAAGCATGTCCTTTGCTCTCAGATACCATAACCTGTTCCATACAGAAGCAACAGGCTGGTTGCTGTGGCTGTCCCATAGCTGCAAGTGCTTTGCTTTTGAACACAGCTTAAATGTTTGCTTTCTAACATGCCTTAGAATCCAAATATTTAACTTGTACCAAAATATACAAATCATACAAACCTGAGAATATGCTAGAAAATATATACAGACGAACAGGGAAACTAGTTTCAGCAGTAAACCAAAATGCCAGAAGCAACTGCCTGTGGACAAGAGCAAAAACAAGACTAATGTTAGGTAGTAAGTTTTTTTATTGCATTAAAGGGCTCACCCTTTGATGTAAGTAAGTAGGCTAGGCCTGCCTCCTTTCCCTGACCATTCCCCCATCTTCGACCCTCCCTTCCCACAAATGGCCACATTAACAATGATAACCTTTGACTACCTTCTTTTATGTTATTTGGGTCAGCAATTGAGGCAGGTAGAATATTTTTGCTTTACAAAAGTGTAGTTTGATTTTACTATTGAGAATGCCATGTTTTAAAAAACCACAATACTATTTAAAGTTGAATATAACTGAATGCAAAATAAAGTGCTTAAGTTATTTTAATACAAAAGAGAATCATATTTACCATTGGCCTTCTTCTGGACTATTTGAGGCCACAGAGCTAATGTAACATATATGATCATAAACCAGACAGTGACTAGAGGAACAAAGTAATAGAATTGGTAAGACCGATCCATCACTATGCACAACACCACAACCAAGAAGTTCAGTCGAAATAAAACCTGTTAAATATTGGAGAAAAGGGGAAGTATTTCTTTATTAAATGTAAGGAATGGCAAGTGATTTTTCATGTGTATTTTAGTGCAAACAACTTCAACAAAGTAACATTTGCATCTCAAGTGACAGAATACCACAAAGCATTCATATATTGAATTATTTATACTACAGTAAGCTTACGTAACAATTTTGCTGATCAGGCTTTTCAAAACATAAAATGAAAACAGTTTAAGAGAAACCAGCCTTCTACAGACTTGCTCTATCCAGCTGCTATGTATGCATAGAATAGCGTGAAATTAAAAAACTAACACAACACAAAACAAATTCTTGCCTGTATAACTATTGTTACTGGGTATCAATCTGTGAAGTAACCATTTCTTCTTCTTATTTAATATTAAAGGATAGCTATTTAGAGTTGTGGGTGGCTATAACTTTGGTTGCATGGTTATGTATCTCAGGTTACATGAGGCATTAGGCCTCAGACCTCTGCAAAAGTTACAATGTATGGTGCTATAAGTGTTGACAGAAGCCTTGGTTACAGATTATTATTTTTAATTACCTGCCCTTCATCCTAAAGTCCCAGGGTGGGTCACAACATTAAAACTTATTATTAAAGACAGTTTAAAACAACCTACAATTCCAAAAAGGTGGGTCCTAAAAACATACACTTGAAATGTCAAAAGCCAGGATAAAAAGGTACACACTCAGCGTTCTCCGGAAGCTATATAATGAAAGTGCCAGTTTTACAACTTAGGGGCTACCACAGAGAAGGCCCTCTCCTAGGTTAACCCCCACAACAAATTCTTTTGTCAGCCTCAATGATTTTTTTGAAGTCTTGCCTCCTACTGAATAGGGAACAATCCAACATTGGGAAGTGGCAGTGGCAGCGGGCAAAGTAGTGGGTTACATTTGTAGCGGTCACTCAGAATTATTTTTATACACATAAAAACTTAATTCACTTCTTACCTGACACACTCTATAAATGCCAAAATCTCCTTTAATCCAGAAGTATGAGAAATGCCCGTAGCCCGTTTGGAATAGATATGCAGCAACCAATACACGGATGTGCATGTACACTGGCAGAAACTATTAATAAAAATGGAAATTGTATTTTTTAAAGCTAGGTAACTTTCAAAGATTAAATCCCACATTAAAGTGTGCAAAATGAGCAAGTTTCCCCCCCCCCTCACTTTATTTCTGCTTTTGAATACTATCTCGTTTACAGAACTTTACAGCTCACTATGTCTCACCACCTTCTAAACTTATTCCAGATTCTGGACTTCCTCAGTCCAGCACTAACCAACTGTCTATTCCACAGCTGAACAGGCAGGGCTCACTATACAAACATGCTTGTGTACAGGTTGGCACTGAATTCAAGGCTGTGGTGATTAACCTTTTGGGAGCTGAGGGTCACATAGTCAACCTTTGGTGGTGGTGAGGAACACATGTCAAAGCTGGATGTGTCCTGAGTAAAAGTGGGTGAAAATGAAAAGGACACATGGTAGGAGGGGGGCTGGAAGTCACAAAAATCTTTTGGCATAACCAAATCACAGCAGATGACCTACAGTGGTAATTAGTGAAATATTTATTTTTTTAATGTAGACATTTTGTGGGGCATTAGCAGGCATGGAAAGCCTTCTGCTACCATAGTATTACAGTGGGGGACCCATAGCAGCAGTAAGAAATAATTTGGGGGGGGGGGTTCAGGGGGGTTTCATGTGGCCCATGGGCTAGCCACCTCTGCTAGGGTTGGTGCAATAATCCAAAAGTGAAATTAGAACAGAATAGGACATCTCACTTTTCTTAAATCATCCAGAAGCATCATTAAAACAAAACAGCAACCATTTCCAGATTAGGTCAGGATGATCAGACAATGGGGAGGGGGTGAAGTTACCCCTCCAATAAGGTTCTTCTGCTAGGATAATTCATATCCATTGTGGATAGTTCTGAGAGGAAATATCCACCTGCCTGAAGATGGGCACCATGCCCAAGGTCCATTTTCAGAACTGTTGGGTTAAAATTTAGTAAGCCTATTAAAGACGACATCATATTTCAGTGGCATCCTCACCAATTAAAACACTTTCATGCCCAGTACAGCACTTTGCACCATAGGTGAAATGAGGAAATTAAATTGTCACTTTTTTTTTTTTTGAAAAGTACATCTTTCAAAACAGATCTTAATCACCCCAATATGGAATTAAAACAGAGAAGACAGACTTCATTTAACTATTCAACTTTTGCTTCAGTAGTAAATCATGCAAGACTATTCCTCATGCAAAAATTGTTAAAACTGCAAAACAAACTTACAGTACTTGCTCCAGAGATATGATAGATCAGGATGACAAGCTGCATCCAGCCTTTCCATTCATCTGTTTGTTCCCTATTTAACACCTTAGTCTGTGCAAAATAAAAAGAGAGCATTGCTATTCCAACAAGTGCAAGCAGAGCACTACGAAACAAGGAAACACTATTATGGGGTGGATGTGTCTAAAACTACTATGTGAAGGGAAGTGCAATAACCATTATTCTCCAATTATGTTTTATGTATTTTGCACCACTAGGAGTGGGCTACAATCCACATGACTGATACAGAACTCTGTGCAAACAGCACGACAACGGCTGAGTGCTTTTGCTCCCCATCTAACGCTAACATTGTACTCTGTCTGATAGACGGTTTTCAAACTCAAGGGACAGAGGTCCCTGTTGGGAGCAGGGAAAGAGAAGCCTCGCTGAATTTACATTTGGCCACTCTGGCTCAGGGTCATGGACTCTTGAGTAAATGTTGTCGAAACATCCACAACTGCTCATCTGTTGTTTATGCATGGCATTTTTCTGGAAGTGACAGTTTTACCTGAATCTATTTACAACAGGGTTGGGGATCCTTCTTCTGCCCGAGGACCACATTTCTTTGTGGGCAATCTTCCAAGAGCTGCATGCCAGCGCTGGACAGGCCAGAAGCGGGCAGACAACTGAAGGAAAACGTTACCTTTGTACAGTAGACTAGTTTCTACATGCACCTCTCACTGTCCACCATCCAGGCAAAAAAGAAGCATTAACCCTTTTTTGCATTGCTTTCATTGTTATTGTAACCTGTTTAAAATTGTAAACTCAATAAAAAATACTTCTTAAAAAAAGAAAAGACAGGAACATTGCCAGAGTTCAAGGACACATCCCAGTCAAGCAAAGAGCCTGTGATCTTGCAGAAATAAAAACAAAAATAAAACAGGCTTACCTCTTTAGTATTTTCCGTGTAAAACACCCCTAACACTAGGATATAGATGATTGGTATGAAGAAGGATGAGTGAGTGTAAAACTTGTTTTCTTTCATGAACAGATTTGCTCTGTCACACAGGTAGAAGTAACCCATTATCAAACCAAGTCTGCATAAACACTGTAAGGCTGTCTCTAGAGTAGAAACGGCTGAAGCGTTGGTGGCAGGTTTCTTCTCTTCTCCACTCTCCATATCCGTACATGGCTTATTCTTCTGGTGATTGTTACGACGTATGAGAACAAGAATTAAATATCCAATTATGGAGGAAGCAAAAAAACCAAAGGCTAGTTTTTGTATTAAAGTGACAGGTGGCTGAGGCTGGCAGCACGAACCATCGATGGGCTTTATAAACTTGTTGCAGTGAATGTTTATCAGAATCATTGCATTCTGTCCAGGAAAAAAAAAACATAATTCCAGCCATTAGGATATGGAATTGAACACGTTGTACTACTCACACCGATCAAGTAAATGAATGGCAGGTTGTTGTTGTTTTTTTAAAAAAACATAAAACAAAATATTGTTTTTAATTTGTTTCACTGAACAGGTCCAAACTATGGGCATCAAGAGACAATCTTTTTCTATCATCCAAGGGCCAAATTAAATGAGATGTTGGGAGATCCATGATTGGATCTCCCATAGTTGAACCTAAAACAAAACAAAACAAAATGTGGAAGATCCCATCCTCAACCTCACAAACATTTGGGGTTTTTGACCCTTTGTATTCAGGGTGACAACACTGCTAGTATCCACTGCTCACTTTCTATTTTTCTAATCTGTGTTTGACCTACTTCCACCCCCAAATTCCTTTCAGAGGAATGCAGTGTGCCGATTCTGAAATTACACTTCCTGTTTTTCACAAAGATGCTTTTTTAAAAATAGAACGTAACTTAGTATTAATACAGTGGTGCCCCGCTAGAGAAAAACTCGCAAGACGAGCAACATTCGTCTAGTGGAAGCTGCCCCGCAAGACAAAAAAGTCAATGGGGCTGCTTCGCAAGACGAAAAATTTTCGTCTTTTTTTTTTCGTTTAGCAGAGCGCGGCTGTCATTGCCGCTTCGCTAGACGAAAAAACCACTAGACGAAAAAATTCGTAGAACAAATTATTTTCGTCTAGCGGGGCACCACTGTACAGTACCCCCCCGTCAGCATTCAAAAACCTTTCCATATATCCATTGCATTCACATATAACATTAAACCATGGATTAGCACTACATGCACACTCATACTTCTGTGTGGTTGGAGAACTTTGCTATTTTCAGTTTCATAGAATTCTGGCCAACTTTGTAATCTGTGGTTGATGTAGGGTTGTTCTGAAATTCCCCCAAGTTTGTTTTAAAGCACTATCCAGGACTTTATGAAGTAGATCAAATCCTTCTCCTAGCCACATATGGGGGGGTGGGGAACAGTGCTAAACTATGGTTAGGAGTTATGTCTACAACAGCCCTGTAGGCAATCAGCAATTCTGATTTCTCTAAGCATCACATCCTTAATACAATGCAGTATACAATTATCTACACTGTGTAAAATATTTTTTATTAAAAAGTTTGAAAATATTTCTGTAAACAATACTTGAAGAGAAGTTTCATTATTATTTTATTTTATTACTCACCCTTACCTCCAAGGTCCCAGGGAGGGTTATAACATTTACAATACAATATTAAAAACCCATTAAAAACTTACAACTGCTAAAAATGCCGTTGCAACAAAGTAGTGTCTAATAAATCTAATAAAAAGTAAGAAAATTTCCTACAATTGTCAGTCTTTTGGCATTATAAATCTCAAATGCGGTTTTCTATAAAGAATAATAGAATCAAACAATTGTACAGCTGGAAGGGAGCACGAGACTCATCTAGGCCAACCCTCTGCAATGCAGATTACTTACTATTTCTCTGCTTGATTCAGAAAGGTGTATACCATCTGAGGACTGACTTATAGTTTCTTCTGCTATCAGCCTAGATACACTGAAAATTTTTACTTTAGCTTTTGAGTTTTTTGAGCTGCTGTTCAGGATACTGATTGCTGCTTCATTGTAGGCATCTATTTTCTCATTAGTGATCATTTTCCTGCTTTCACTCAATATATCTTCATAAACTGGATCTGATGTCAAAAGAAAATGGGGATTTTAAAAAAAGGAATGAATAAATAAATAAATACATACATACATACATACATACATACATACTCAAGCTCTAGATATACTATTCTCATCCGCTAAATGATCCACTAAAATAAGCCTCACATGTCTCTCCAGTTAGACCCTTAGAGGGAGCCCTTTTCAAGTCTGTGCAGAGGGGAAAACGCTCATAATATTGGAGCATTTTTCATTCTGCAAAGAAAGCAGTTTGCATTTAAGTTACTAAGGGAAGCACTTTGAACACTGCTTCCTTTGGAAATAAAAAATGCTCCTTTTAAAAACCAAAGGCACTTGAAGCCCCTTGGTGCTGCACAAGGAGCTTTGGAAATTTTGTGCTTGTCGCTTAGGAAATGCAGAGCCCAGGTCTTGCAGAAGAGTTTGTGCTGTGCTTTAAAAATGCCCAACAACCTGGTGGTCAGGCATTTGGGAGGCACTGTGCAAGGGGCTTTGCAGGCAAAGTCAATTGCCATTGCCTGCAAAGCCCCTTTTGGCCTAGGCCTGCCATTACTTCCCCACACCTTATGTCAGGTGTGGCGCAGGTGGATGTGGCTTGGCCAAAATGGGATGTTGAAGACGAGTTTGGATTTGATATCCCACTTTATCACTACCCTAAGGAGTCTCAAAGCAGCTAACAATCTTCTTTCCCTTCCTCCCCCACAACAAACACTCTGTGAGGCGAGTGAGGCTGAGAGACTTCAAAGAAGTGTGACTAGCCCAATGTCACTCAGCAGCTGCATGTGGAGGAGCAGGGAATCGAACCCGGTTCACCAGATTATGAGTCCAGAGCAAAATGAAGCTTCTCTGTCCCTGAGTTAAGGCATGATAGTACCACAGTATTTCTTGCAAGGACAACAAATAAGCTGTCTAGTCTCAATTTGCTGATCTAATAATGAAACAAGCATCCTATTCCTATCTATTCCAGTGGCATTAAAAGGTATCTATTCATGAGCAAATCCTCTCAAAATTTTAGCTTCTCGTCTTTCTAGTCAGTTGACCTATTGCAGCCTAACCAACCATTTTTTCCCAAAAGTGGCCAATGCTCTGTGCAGATACTGTGCAGATATTAAGGAATGTGTTTTGCACAAACTGAGAAATGGATTTACCAGTTATGCCATTCACAATGTGGGACAAACAGCAGCAGCTGTTCTTGGAATACATCATAGAATAAATCTGGTGTGGATACTGATATTCTGACTGGAATTGCAAGTATTAAATACAAAAATGCTTAGCTAATTAATTTGTTTCGCCACAAGACACAACAGCTATGTCATTATTTTACCTTGTAAGACCCAGTAGACATCACTGCTCTTTGCCAGTTTTTCCAGAAGAGGGGCAACTGATGTGATATTGATTTTATACTGTGTGAGAGCTTCATTGCTGCCATTGTGAATACTGATAGACCACTAAAAGAGTATTAAAAGTGAATCAGTTAGCATACGTATTTGTGGACGATATAATCAAAATGGTTCAATATCATTAACAAATCTTAGCTGATGTTTCAAAAACAGGATAGCTGAAGTAGATAAACACAAGAAAATTCTGAACTCTGTACTCTTGGGTAAGAAGCATAGGATATTATGAACTGCTGTTGCTAAATGACTTTGATGCAAATTTAAATTTAAAAAGACAACTACCTAAAATTGACAAAACATACTATTAAAACATTCAAAAATTATCTATTGCTCCTTTGGCAGTTTCAAATATTAAATGATACCCACAGCACACATCAGTCCCCCTATAAATTTTCATTCCATAAGACAGTAAGACCAAAGAAGGTGTTCCGTGCCAGAAGTATCTGTCTATAAAATTAAATCTTGTTCTAGAACCAGAGAGACAGGGAGAGATAGAGATGCACAGGGAAGCTTAGGCTGTGAGTTACAAGACAGAAGTGTGAAAGGTTAGTTAATGAAAAACAATACAGAGAAAGAAGACCTTACGGGATTTTAAAGGTCCGAATTAAAAGACTGTTTTAATTTTCATTTGGCCATTGCAGTGACATATTAGATGAACAGCTTACCACAGCAGCTCCTGCTACAACTATGTGAGGCTTTGGAGAAGAACCCTATGGAACAGTAAAAGGGAGGTTAGTCTTTTCAGTGTCTTCATAAAGGACATGAATAATCAAATGTACTGTACTACAAAAATTATTTAACCACATTAGTCCACATTTAAACCTCATTTTAAAAAGGAAAAACCTCCACAAGCTTTAATCAATGCACAAAATATGCTGCAATTGATTTGGAAGCAATTAAGTTATGACATTATAGAAGCACTGCTGATGAAGGGAATTGTGGAACTGTTTTCTACTTAACAAAATCTAGAATGTCACTTAAATTAAATATCCACTTAACTACACTGTACAGTAGGACATTACTTTGTAATTGTTTTGTTTTAACAATGCAACATCCTAAACCTCTGCAATTTTCACCAAGGAAAGCAGATTATAAACCCCTTTGCAAAGTGAGCCAATCAGTTCTTTCCTATAAACAGAAATGCTACATGCATGCTGTCCTCCCCACTTTCAGGTTAAAAAACAAACCTTTTTTTAACCTCCTCCTTATTTCTCACTAGCCCTATTCCTGGAAGCCATCGCTGCCTGAGTTGGCTCTTTGAAAGAATAATGGGCATTTTAAATAAATAAAGATACACTTCAGAGTGCAAGTACATATTAAAAAAAATGCACAGCTGAGGGATAACTAGCAGCTTAATTTATACTATTTTGAAATTTATTTCAGGACCAGAACTGCCTAACGTACCCCCCAACCCACCCCACCCCTGGGATTGTTGAAGTATATTGCCATAAAGCAGAGGTTTTCAACCTTTTTGAGTCCACAGCTCCCTTGACAAACGACATTCTTTCTGTGGCACCCCTGTCCGGTTAGCCCAGTTATGTCACCCCTTGCCTGCAGAGCAGGCAGGCTCTCACCCCTTTTCAAACAGCCTCCCTTGTGGAGTGTTCCCTCAGCCTCCTCTCCCCTCTCCTTGGGAGTCTTCCGGGCAGCAGCTGCTGCTGCCCCTGATCTCTTAGCTGCCCCCCCCCCCGACCCCAAAGAGAGGTGCCTCCTCACACTGCCCCACAGGAGCCTGGGACTTGCTTGTTTATTCCCAGCAGCAAGGGCTGGTGGAATGGCTGGCTGGGCTCCCTCACCCACTTGCTTGCTTACTTTGAGGCTGCCTCAGCTCCTGGCAACCAGCACCCCCTGGCCAGCTTCAGAGGCACCATTCGCCGGGGGAGCTTGTAGCCGGGGCTGCTGCAACAAACAGCCACACAAGCCTTGAGGAGGCAGAGGCATCAGAGGAGGGAAGGAAAAGAAAGAGGGATAGAGGCCAGGGATGCCCGCAGCACACCTGACCATCGTTCAAGGCACCTCAGGGTGCCACAGCACACTAGTTGAAAACCACTGTCATAAAGGAAGTTCAATAATACAACTCACTTCAGTCCAAGATTTGATAAGCTGCTTCATAGAGCCATTGACTTCCGGATACCACAGAAATTCCTGAGGGGAAATGGATGAGTTTATTAGCAAGTGGTTTACTCTCCTGAAACAGTCAGCTAAGGTGAGCACTAAATGTCACAACTATTGACAGTACCAGCAGCGTTCCATCTGCATTTTCTACCGCAAATGTATAACACCTGTAAGTAAAAATATGCATGTACACTAAGCTCCTGTGCTCATGTTTGGAAAACCTGGGCCAATCAGGTTTTTCAGACACATGAACACACATATCTTCTTTTAATAATTTATGCATTTTTGTAGAAAACACTGCTGCTGTTACTTAGGGGACGTGGTGGGAAGGAGACTTAACTACTCAAATAGGAAACTGGATTGTTTTCAGCGGTAGGAGTATTTTTGAAATGATTTTTGTTATATTCTGCAGCACTTAGTTCCTTCAGATATGCAAGTATTTGTCCTCACAATCCTCCTAACGCCTATCCTCCTAACACCGAGGGCAAGACAACCAAGGAAAACCAGCCCAAAGCACAATCTTCTTGAGGTTGTGTGTGTTGCAGCCAGTGCAAACTGTGGAAGCACAGCTACTGAGGCAAGATATCACTTATAGATTACCCAGTGTTGAAAGAATTGCACTGGCTGCCAATTAGGTACAGGGTTAGTTCACATTTTGGCATATAAAGCTCAATACAGCATGGGACAAGGACCTTGAGGTGCCTTTCAAATCTATGATTCAACTGACCAAAGGAGGGCCTCTTGAAAATACCATCTTGTCAGGAGGTCTGTTCTGCATAATGTAGGAATTGCTTTTAGTGTTTTGGTACCTACCATCTTAATTATTTCCCAATTAGTATCAGACAGGGGCCATCTCTGTTGCCATTTCGGCACCTACTGAAGACTTCAACAAGCCTTTCAAATGCAGATATTTCTAAGTCTGCATCTGCATTGAAATTTTGTTGGTTTTGTTTTTATCACTTGTTTGCTGCCTAGGGCTCCTTTAGGAGGAAAGGTGGGATATAAATTTTATAATAAACAAAATATGAAAGTACTACTTTAGTAAATATTTATTTTTAAAGGTTTTTTATGTTGCTATACTTCACCCTGGTGTTTTGTGAAAGGGTGGTATATAAATATTATAATTAAATATAAATAAAACAAATACACATGCCAACTTCTTTTCTTCATTCTAGTTTAGAAGCAACTGGGAATGCTTACCACTTTAAGTGAAGATGATTTGTCTTCAAAAGGAATGTTTCCATGCTGTCAAAGTAAGAAACATGCAAAAAATTACACCAGTTTCCAGAAATCCATGACTGTATTCATGTTATGCTAAATTCTTAATTTGATGTTGCCTGGTTTGTTTTGCTTTTTAACTATAAATAGCACTTACGTGAAAAGAAGGATGAGATAAGGGAGAGAGAGAGAGCAGGAAACAGGTTTGGGACTATGATGCTGCAAGAGAAGTTTTTAATTTTATTCTCTCACCACATAGTCCCAAAAAACCTCCCTCACCCCCACCCTGCTTCAAAGTTGCATCAGGAAAGAGGGTGCCATTGGTAGCTTCCCTCTTGACAAGAACAGCAGCTTTGAGGACCAGCGGAAGACAAGAGATTTTCATCCAGGACTCCAGTGTAGGCCTATATTTCTAATGGTCCAAAACCTGATTACAAGCTCTGCAACTACTATTTAGGGGGGGGGAATAAATACACAAAGCCAAATGTATAATTTGGGGGCTTTTCAGGCACACTTCAATTATTCTCCAGTAAGTAAGTACAGTGCCCTTTAGGTAAAATAGCTGCTAACACTGACATAAGAGTATTTTCAAGGGCTGGTTCTTAGTGAGACCAGGTCTCTCTCTCTCTCTCTCTCTCTCTCTCTCTCTTTCTCTCTCCCCCCCCCCCCCATCTTTACAAGTCGCCCTCTACTAACAGCCCTGGAGCACACCATGAGGACTTTCTCTTTGCCTGGAGTTCAGATTAAAATATCTCAGACTGCCTTCCCTCTCTCTCTCCTTGGGTTCCTGAATTCATTATTCTAAGATAGTTCTCCTCCTTTATCTGTATCTGAAGTGCTGCACTTCAGGATGCTGCAGGCTACAGCTAAGTAAAATAGGCATCAAACTTGTACATGGTTCAGGCACAGAGAAGCCAATGGTTGAAATGTATTCATGCCACCAACTTCTAAATACAAAGTTCCCAACTGCATTCTTCAGGTTTCCACTATTAACCACCTGTCTTTTCAGCAATTGGTTCTTTTCTCTGAAACTGCTTGATTAGCTCTCTTTCTGAAGTTCCCACATTCGTTATCCTGGTTCAGACATCACATTCCTGATCTGAAAACTAGGGTGCCCCCACCATCTGCTGCCTCCTCCCATTCAGACTCCCCTCGTTCATCCAGCTTGATACAATACTTTGTGGTAAACTTCAGCATAACGAGACAGGATGCCCATATTGAAAAACTGTGGCTTGAACACTCTTCACAAATCAGAACTGGAAACCAGGAACAAAGTGTAATTTATAATCCTGGTCTGTACCCAGTGCTCAAACCTGAATTTCCTGGTATTGATATCCTATGTATAACCACCTGCTCCTGAAGAGACTATCAATGGCCTGTGTGCAAAGGCCTGCCTTGAAGGGAAGGCAGAGTAGAAAACAAGAAAAGCCTAGGTCAAGGAGCTACTGCCACCAGCTCCTGTAGGCAGCCTAAAAATATTTTGCAATATTTATTTGTATTAACATTTTAAATCATAAACCACCTTGGCAAGAAGGCACTGTACAAATGCAATAAATAAAAAAGTATTGTAAGGGGAGGGGAAAAGTGGTGGAGGAACACATGGGCATACTGTGTTTTCCTAACCCAACCAAACCTGATTTGGTGGACCAGGAATGTGATGTCTAAACTGGATCAATACATTTTCAACAGAAATACCTTTACAACTAAAGTACCGGTATTACAATGACAGTAGTTTTCTAGTAATAACTGTGATAAAAGAAAAATATAAAAACCATACCTTGACTCCATCCTCCTTAATTTGAGGGTTCAGGAGTTTCACAAATGAGTAGAACAGCTGACGAATTCTAGAATCACCTATAAATGCAATATGTTTGTCTACGAGGCAGGTTTTTGCTTCACTGTAAAAACAAACATTAATATTGATTTTCTTCAAGTATGACAGAACAAAAGTAATTCACCCCCCCAAAACTGCACTGCAGAATATTGCGAGTACCAACTTATATCCCATATCCTTGACAATTCAAATTTGTGGGAACAAATTTTCCTTTTTCTTATAAAACACTACATATATTGTTATACATTTTATAAATTGTTATGTTATACTGTCTTGCCATTTTTACATTCTATTAACTAAGAAAAGAGAATTGCAACACTTTAAGACTGTGCTGGTGTGCTGGGCCTCCAATTCAACCAGTTACTGGGAACTGCAAGTGGGCAGAGTGCTGTTGCGCTTATGTCCAGCTTGCAGGCTTCCCACAGGCATCTGGTCAACCACTGCGAGAATAGGATGCTGGACTAGATGGGCCATTAGCCCAATCCAACATACTCATCTTATGCTCTCAAGTAAGCACATTTTTAAAGAAATCAAATGCAAAAAGGTAAGGTTGCTCTGAAGAGGGCAGGACCCACTGATGCACCCTTCTCTCTGGTATATTCATTCTCTGGGGTGACTGCAAAAGGCTTTAGAGAATGTGAGAACTCCTCTTTACATAATATCTAGCTGCTACTAAAACGGTTTGAGATCAACTCTGTTGGAGGTGGAGGAATAGGGGTTTTATTTCCTTCACATTTTTTTATAGCCTTGAAGCAATTAAGGTACACAAACTTGCGCACTGACAGGCACCTTAATGGTGCATTACTTCATGCACCAAGGCTGAGGGAGGAATTATTAGATGCATCCTTCCCCAATCTGGTGCCCTCCAGGTATTTTGGACTACAGTTTCCATCAGCTCCAGCTTGCCTGGCCATGCTGGCTACAACTGATGGGAGATGTAGTTCAAGATCTTTGGAGGGCACTGGGCTCAGAAGGCTGAATGAGGTGGGCGGGATTTGCCTAAATGGCTGCTTTAAGCACCGGTTTGCAATTTTAGGCAAACTGATATGGTTATGTGAGAAATTTATTCATAGTAAGCAAGATACAGACTAACAATCATTACTATTTATTTCATTTCTGCTGACAAAGTGAAATCACTAATAGGGATAGGAGAAACTCACATGAGCAGCACAATCACATTATGTGCCATATGATATTTACAGTGTAGGTCTAAAATGTAATAATCCCAGAAACTAACACTTTACATTTAAGTGCACACTTATGATATTTTCTTCTTTAAGGGAAAATTTAAAAGTAGAATACCTTACCTCTGCTTATATTTGTGCATCATACAGCCGTGAGGCTGCCATACTTTCTCCCCAATAAATCTTCCACTAGAGAGAAGATGCTCACAACTATCATCACCTTAAAAAAAAATAAAACACAGACTGTATTATCATTCATCATCTTTTGGTCAACAGCTGTGTTCACAACCCACATGGTAAAGACAGGCATTTTATTGCCAGTCAGAAAAGTTACAAACATCTGGGCTTCAATGTAAAAATGCTAAACTGAGTATGAGTCCAACACCCCCATTATCATTCCTTCAATAACATACTACTATATAGTAGTGACATCAAATGCTTTTGGCAATATGTACTTTAAAATGAAGGATCCTAATTTCATTTGTTCTGCTTAGTTCACACACATGCACAGCCCAGTTACAACTGGCAGCTTTAAAAAACAATGTTCAATTTAACCATCATAATTAACCCCCAAAGGCCAGGATTAAAAATTAAGTCATTTAAGATCCATGTAAGATTAATGAGGAATGAAGCCAAGGAACTCTGTGCTCACTTCCAAACCAGTGCAGTATGTGTTGCTTTGTCACTTATGTGATCAAAACTGTGAATTAAATTTTTTTTAACACATGATCATTACACTCTAAAAAGACATTGGTTTTACAGTTTAATTACTGGATTGCACTGCTCTGACAACAAAATTGTAATGACAGAAAAGTATTACACTTTAATGTAGATGCAACAAAGCCAGGAAGGAAATGTTGAGAAAATCTTAACAGAAGCAGAAAGCTGTATCACTCCTACTTTGCCCAGTGGCATGAGGTTTGAAGAAAAGCTATCTCTACAAAATTAACAAAGGACATTTACCTAGCAACTGTGTGAAACACAATCACTCACAACAATTCTGTTGTTTGCCCTGCACTTGGCCAGCTTCTAACAAAACTGAAAATTAATAGTGTGGGTAAGAGAATACGTCTGGTGCAGGATTAACTTGGGTAACAGCTGTTATCTAGTAAAGAGGCTTGATTATGACCCGACTTGTACAGCAAGGACCAAAAGATGGCCTGCTAGGTTCTGGTCCAGAAGAATATGGGATCCCATGAACAGCATCTGCATCTACCTATGTGAAACATCCTCCAACACTGAAGAAGACAGCTTCTGCTTACACAAGGTTACATTTGCTTTTTAAAATTACAGACATTTACACCTTCCTCCAAGTACTCCCATCTCTCCCTCCTTGATCATGTTACCTTAAATTCTTAAATAGCGTAGTTTCAGTCTATAGTGTTTAGAAAGAAAATAGATTTGTGTAAAAAGTAATAACGTAAAAAGAGCACTGCTGGATTAGACCAAAGGCTGATCAACATCCTCTTATCAGTGGCCATTTGAAGCCTATGGGAAGACTACAAGAATGCTGAATATCTTATCACTCTTTTCACAGTAGAAATTAAAATAAACATTTTTTTAATTACCCAGATACGAAGCATAATTCCTTGAACTGGTGTCCTACAATCATGATTCTTATCTTAGATTAATACATTACGAGAAAATATTTACCGCACAAGTGCTGACTAATGTAAAAATTATATATTGTGACCAAAACTCCACACTACGATTGCATAAAAAGAATTAGAAGGTTGCTTCCTGCTTAAAACACAGAAGTACCCAATCTATTCAAGAATACATTAAAGATAATGATTAAAGAATGGTGAATAGATGCATGTCAAATGGCCATTAAATAATGTTATCATTCCTCAAATTTAAGTGCCTAATATGCTAGTATTCCTAAAGCAAACAACTATATTCAAAATTACCAATTTATTTTAAAATACAATAAAACCCCACAAAACTTTAGGGAGCTTATAGAAATTAAGAAGCTAGAACTTCTTCTGGAGCTACAGTACTTGTCATCAGAAAAACATCTGGGACTCTGCATTCAACAAATTCTGCCTACTCACACAAGGAATTATCACTCACTCTCAGAAATACCATATATCTCTGCAGCTGTTGCCAGTTTTCAAATGACTCTTTTTATCTGGTTATCAATCTGATTCTCAGTCTTGGAACAGCATGAACCTCAATAAAATACAAAGGCTTCTACCGGGGGGGAAATTGGTGTTTGGATGTTGTTTGCAGACGATGCAGCCTTGACAGTGCACTTCAAGGAAGCTCTACAGAGACTCATAAACTGTTTTGCCTAAGTGGAGTGTGGCCTCACCTTCAAGCCTTACAAAGACCAACATCTTGGGTCAGGACATTGCCAGCACTCCATGTATCAGCACTGGTGATCACATGCTCAGGGGTGTAGTAACGTGGGTGCAGTGGGTGCGGAGTGCTCCCTGTGCCACGTCTCCGGGGGTGACAAGGCATGCAGTTTGCCGGTGGCGCTGCTCCAGCACCATACAGATGGTGCTGGGATCCTCTGCTTGCAGCTGCAGCTGCATGTAGAGGATCCTCTGTTAGCGGCTGCAGCCATGTGCAGAGGATCCCGGCACCATCCATACGGTGCTGGAGTGGCGCCGCCGGCAACCCGCTACATAGCGCACATGCACGGCGTCGCTACGTACGACACATGCTTTGTATGTAGCGGCGCTGCGCATGCGCGCTATGTAGTGACACCCCACCCCCGGGTGCACGTCATGTGCACCCCGCTCCGGGTGCACGAACGGCTTCCTACAACTCTGCACACACACTCTGGACAAGCGTATTGGTAAGGCAGCCGCAGCAATGGTGCATCTCTCAAAAAGGGTATGGGAGAGTGTGATGCTAACAACCAGTACCAAGATGAAGGTCTACCACATGGCAGGACAGAGTCTCAAACAAATATATGCTCTTCCAAGACCACATTCCTACCATGTTTGCACTTCCGTCTCAGTGACGTCTAGACTGGCTTGGTAATGTACATAGAATGGAAGATGGCAGGATCCCCAAGGATGTGCTCTACAGGGAGCTGGCATCAGGCAGCAGGCCGGTTGACAAACCAACTCTGTGTTATAAAGATGTCTGCAAACGTGACATGAAGGCTGACAATATTAACCCTGCCATGTTGGGAATGCCTTGCAAATGACTGCAGTACCTGGAGACAGACAGACAGGTTGTGTATCCAAATCAATGACCAGAGGAGGAATGACCGCTGGGAGGAGCACGGAGAGAAGAAGCGCCATAGTGCATCTGCACCAGCGAAACCAAATGCCTTCATCTGCCCCAACTGTATTGGTCTTTACAGTTACAACAGGCACTGTTAACTCCTCAATGGTTTAACTTTACCCCCAATGGCACACTCTTCCATTGTCTCTTGAGACAGATGGATGCCCACAATAACAAGCTTCCTTATCCCTTTTTGATAAAGTTGCAAAATGTTGCACTTTTGGAATAGTTTATAGAAACTTAGAATCAGAGAATTGTACTGTTGGAAGGGACCATGAGGGCCATCTAGTCTAACCCCCTGCAATGCAGGAATCTTGTGCCCAGTGTGGGGCTTGAACCCATAACCCTTGCGCTCTGCTAACTGAACTATCCCAGCTATTGTCAGTTTATGTTTTCAGACGATGCTTAATATAAAGGTACTCTGGAGATAAAAGATTTTTCTTAAATCGAAAATTAATTAATTGTCTCACAAGGAAAAAAAATGTGAGGCTCAATAGATTTTTTAGATTACCAAGAAATTAATTTTAATTTTCAGAAAATGTAGTTTCCGGTGTTAAAGGTAACTGATAAAATAACACCAGCAATTCTTTTTACAGGCTCTTGATTTTGTGAAGCAAACTTACATTTGTGGATAGCTCTTATGACTATAGTCCTGTGCACAATAAAGGGCTTGAGAAGTTCTATTTGGATTCAACAACTTTCACTCCACCATCAACCTTAGCCTAGACCAGTCCATGAAAATAGGTTCACTTTCTGGGCACTACTATGTAATTTACGCATTAGCAGTGCCTTATATCAGAAACCTACTGACCACAGCACATATCTACACACTTCTAGCTTCTACCCAGACCACACCATAAAATCCACTGTATACAAAGCACTACAAAAGCAACTATATCTGTTCTGACCTGTTAGACAACTCACAATTTAAGTATTTGCATCAGACATTTCTTATACAACATCCACTCAATGAAGCGAAAAAGCAGACCAACAAGGCCAAGCTGGTACCCAGAAATAATGTTGTACAGGTGAGACTTACAAGTGGCAATTTTCACTTGTTGTCACCTATAACACCCACATCAATGATCTTCAGCAATCCTGGAGAGTAGTATTTATTTCCCTCTCACAGATCCTGGGAGAATTCCCAGTATAGAGTACTCGATTTCATGCTGAAGCACAAAACAACTTGTGTGAAGCTACAAGGACCCCATATAAGGAAGATTTTTTAAAAAATTATGCAGCCACAAGTGTTTCTATTTGAAACTTTATTTCAATGTTTGGGTACTGTAAGAGCACTCTTTTAATCCTCCAGCTTGGAAGGCTTTTCTTTGGCTCTTATATGTTAAGATTTTGCTGTCTTAATGATTTATGCCATTTGACTCTACTGTAGATTTTATTTTAGTTTGATGTTTACTGTTTGAGGAGACCTTTGGGCCAAAAAAATGGTATATAAATAAGCAGAATAATAATATAAACATACAATGCACCGATCACCACAAACCACAGGACACCATACATTGCATGAAGTGATGACCACCCACTAAAACAAAAGGCTTGAGGAATTCAAAATACTCTTACTTCCAGTCACTCTGAACAAAAACATCTGAAAGCTTTTTAGGGCAGTGGGTAGGATTTCGGCCTGAGTTTAGTTTCTGGATGTTAGTAACCCAGATTCAAATGTTAGAAGCTCACTGGGTGGCCTTGGTCAAGCCACTACTCAACTAACCTATCTCCTTTGTAGCAAACAAAATAAAGGTGTATTGGAGACTCAATTCAGATGCTGGAGTGGACATGGGAAGCATTGCTTCCCCCAACACTTCTGTAGGGAGCCCTGCTTTGTCCTGGTCTTCACCTCTGCCACCACTGTTGTTCTTGAAAGCAAGCATATACATTTCTATTTACAGTGCCAAATGAGGGTAGTACAAAAAAGAAGGGGGTCATAGCAGGGAGAGGTCTTAATCTTTTAATTTAGGATCTCAAAGCCACACTTTTTCAACGTATTGCAAGCACACCACCTTCTCCTACCTTGCATTGTCAGCAGCTTCTTGCAAAGCTGCCAGTTTGCATGATTTACACTCCTCACTCCCACACATTTTCTTTGTTTATACTGCACACTCCTAATTAGCTGCACAGACCTCAGGCTAAGAATTTAGTTAAACAGCAACCCTGAAACCGCTACAACTTCCTGCGTGGGTAATAATTTCTTTTAAAAGAAAAGAAAAATGCAGCCAGTCCTTCTGAAGGGAGAGAGCACATGTTCTGCCTGGCAGAAAGCTCCAGACTCAAGTCCTGGCATCTCCAGAAGCAGAGAGCAGGTGATGGGAAAAGGGGCATCTGCTTGAGTCCTTAGAGAGCCACTGCCAGTCAGAGTTTGCAACACCCGGCTGGCCAGACCAATAGCCTGTCCCTGGTTATAAGGGGATTTTCTATAGTCATTTTACATTTTTTATGTTGTGGATCGCCCTGTGATCTTCGGATGAAGGTTTAGCACACACATTTAATCAACAAGGTAAAACATGCTGTGCCCAAAGTCAAACAAGCCTGGATTGTTTAATTTGGACAGCTGCTTCCTGCAGAAACCCGCACGGACCGGCTTCTCCTCTGCCCTTAAGGCGCTTGCTGCGGTTTTCTTGTTTGTTTGCAAACGCAAGCTGGAGCTGCCAAGGCAGGTGGATGTGGCGTGGCGGCGTGGGGAGACAGGATGCTCACGCCGTGGCGAAGTTTGGCAGGTGTCAGTCACCCTTCCTCGGCCAGCTAAGCGCTTGCTTTACAACTGCTTGGAGGAAATGGGGGGAGGAGGGAGAGACGTACCTACCTCCCAGAGACACCTGAAGTGGCGGCTTTCGCCCGGTGCCAAAGGAAGTCCCTTTCAAGGAGGCGGCTCCCCCATAACTGTGGCGGTGGAGGAGGAGGAGGAGAAGAGAGGGGCCACATTTCTGCTCCCAGCGGATCCCCAATAACCACGGCCAACTTATCCGCTCCCTATCTCACCTCGTTCCTCCACACACGCCCTCCTCCCCGCAGCCCCTTCCTCACCTCGGTACCGGCGCGAGGCGGCGTGGCAGGCGGCGAGCAGCAGGACGGCGCCCAGCGCCAGCGCCTTGGCGCTCCTCACGCTGAAGTAGTGGTTGATCTCACGCTTGCCCAAGGTGTAGGCCAGGGCCGCCATCTTGGCTCCTCCATGACAACAGTGCGCGAAGGAGCGGGCGGCGGCACACGGGCAGCAGCGCTGGGTCCCCAGCGGGGACGGCGGAGGGGAGAGGAAGAGCCGCCGCTTCTGCCGCCTCCACCAGCGCAGGGGAGAGAAGCCCAGGGAGGAGAGCCCCGCGGAGGTGGCCGGGTCGTCGGCGTCCTCTTCCTCCGCTTCGCTCAAGAGCAGCGGCGGCGGCAGAAGCGCGGCCCCCTCCCCTTCCTCCTCGTCCGGGCGCCGCCGCTTCACCTCAGCAGCCAGGGGAGCGCCCGCTTTCCCGTCCGGTTCCTGAAGCGGCGGCTGCAGCTGCTGCTGCCGTAGCCCCCAACGGCAGTCCGCGCTCCCCTCGCGCTGCGGCGGCTGGTCCGCTACCGCCCCTCGCGGCGGCGCCCCGACGCCTGGTCCCTCCTCTGCCGCAGACATGAAGGGGAGCGGGCGAGCCCTCGCGCCTCTCTCTTTCTCACGCGAACGAGGCGCGAAAGGGCGGCGGGGAGAGGGGGGAAAGCGAAACTTGGCGAAAGAAGCGAACTTCTTTCCCTCAGCTCGGCGCGCTCGGGTGTTCGCATTCGACGTTGGGGCAGCCGCTTCCTCCTCCACCTGCCTAACCTGCTCTGCTGGCTTGGCAAAAGCAAGGGGACGCCGCTCCCGTGGGTGGGGAAGATCAAAGTCTCTTCGGGCCCAGGCACAGGTGGGAAGTCCACGGGCAGGGCAGCAGGATAGCCCTTTCCCGCTTGGGCCCCTCGGGACAGGTAGTGCCGGAGGTAACGAGAGCCACGTTGACTAACCAGCCTTGGTAGCCCGGCCCACCCTCCAGGAACTGGACTTATTTTAAAAGTCACCCAAGTTGGTGGCTGTCAGTCAGCACATCTTACTCAGGGTTGTAAATCCCCGAGTGTTTTCAGAGGGGTGAGGCAGTGCCACAACTTGAATTGCAGCCTCTGGCGTGGTTATTTCCTTTTAGTGACCCTGCCCTATATGTAGTTTTGTTTTAGTTCTCTGTCATAGTCATTGCTGCATCATCTTTTGAAGGTCCGCCTGGGTTTTAGCCCCACTCACCTGTTGAAAGAATCAATGACAACCCTGTGTGCTTTGTTACATTTTCTGAACCACTGGACAAACTGACAACTTGGTATTTTTTATTATATTTTGTTTCAGGGCTATGAACAGAAATTATCACCTGCCCGCATATCTTCCTTGTATTTGTTTGCTCCACACCATGCATAATCCATGCAGCTCAAATATGTCTCTTCTTGCCTTTTATCTAAACTAAAAAGCCCCAAATGCTGTAATCCTATTGTCATAGGGGAGCTGCTCCAGATACTTGATTGTTTTCCGAACCTTTTCCAGTTCTGCTGCAGTATCTTTTTTGAGGTGAGGTGACTACAACCTCTACACAGGATACCTTGTGTGGACTCCCCATACCTTTGCATAATGGTGTTATGATACTGGCAGTTTTATCTTCGATCCCTAGGCTAATGATCCTTAACTTTGGATTCGCCTTCTTCACAGCTGCTGTCCACTGGGTTGACATTTTTGTTGAGCTATGCACTATGCCTTAAAAGCCTCTTGCCTGGTCACTTGCTATCAGTTCAGACACTATTGCATATACATGAAATCAGTTTGGAGAGATACTTTTGGAGCTCCTCACAATCTCCTTTTGTTTGAACCCTCCTAAACAATTTGGTATCATCAGCAAACTTGGCTACCTCACTGCTAACCTCTAACTCTAGATCATTTATGAACAAATTAAGAAGCAGAGGTCCACTCTCTACAACCCTCCACTAGAAAAAAATGTCCATTTATTCCTACTCTCTCTTTCATGCTCCTTTGCCAATTACTGATCAATAAGAGGAGCTCTCACTTGATCTCAGTCTCGATCCTCTGACTGCTTACTCAGGAGTCATTTTGAAATTTAAGTGCACAGAGTTGATCTCTGCTTATCGGCACACAAATAACTAAAAGGTTAATGAGATAGGACAGCCTTGCAAAAGCCTTGCTGATTTCATTGCATTTGGTTGCTGAATATCAGCTGTCCTTTAATCCTTTACAATGCTCTACTAACAAATGTACCGGTAAACATTAGCACAACACATTATTTGAATTTATTTCTTGTATTTGCTGAAAGGTTCCCAGGGGAATAATTCCCTATACGTTGTGGAGGCTGTTTTTAGCTAGAATTCATAGCTCTCAAAAATACTCTGGTGAGAACTTCCTTTGTCCATTGTTATTGCTTCATCTGCCTTAACGAATCCCATGTATTCTTATACAGTATAAGAATTGTGGATGTAATGTTTATTGATGTGACTTTTGAATTCTTTTAACAACACAAACAAAGAACCATGGGAATTTATGTTCTCTTAATATTTTCTAAATCTGCTAAAACAAAGGATTGGCTGATTTATGATTGCTGGAGAAAGCTGAAAATGGGTTGCCTTGATGTGCTGATGGACAGCTCAGGCATGGCATATCTAGACTATAGTTCTGCTGAGCACTATCTATACTTTCAGTGAATGTGGATACTTTGGACAAGCCATATAGGTGAGATATGAAGCTGGCAGTTCTGGTCTGCATGTAGTTTTTTTTTGGATTGCAGGTTGCAATAGGAAAGCAACACCTTAAAGGGGAAGGGGTAGAATTATTCCTATGAACATATATATGCATGCATCAGCATGCTGTGGTTATTATTGCTACATCCTTTGGTAGGGGATGATTTGTGTCTTCAGGGAGGACACAGGGAGCTGGTCACAGAGGTTTACAATGTTTTGTTCAACACAGCACTAAGACATTTTTCCCCCTTTATTTTTGTAATAACTAATAAAATTAGTGATATGTTGGAAGGGAGGAAAAAATCCTGGGGTGAGGGGTGTGTATTTCCCTGGTGTGTAAGATTGCAGTCTTGGACTTCGTTTCAGTTGTGGGTGAAGAGGGATAAGGCTGTAAAACAATACACTCTTATTCAAGAGGAAGCCTCTGATTAAACAAAAATGAGATCAGGCTGTGTAGGATTAATGTACCTCCAGATGTCCTTTTTATTGTGCATTCATAATGCTTTGTGCTCTTGATGCTCTCGGAGTGGTCATATGCGATCCTGCTTTCAGTAATACTTGTCCTTGCAACAGTTCCGGGAGGGTAGCCACATGGCTTCATTTCCAGTCAGTGTTAATCCTGTGACTTACTTCTAAATTTGAATACCACAAATGCTCTGGTTTATTTCCGTTGCACTATAGTCTGCCCAGACAGCAATAATGTTAACATCAGGGAAGAAGCACTACTGAACAGCAAATAAAGCATAAAAAAATCCACCACTCATTCACAATTATTGTGGCAAGAACATGTTGCAGAATGCAGCCATAACAGAATGCCAGTCTAGCAGGGGCCCTAAGATAGAGGCATTAGAGAAAAGAGTTCCAGCCATGCAAGACTGGAAAGGAGAACAGGCAGAGCAATTTCTTCCCAGCTGCCATCGCATTGAACTGCTGGAATCAGGCAGAGCTATTTTGTATATACATTTTTACAAAGCAATTTTCCTGAATACAATGCATTTTTGCACACATTACTTGGTTGGAGAACTGCATTGCAAAATTCAGAGAAGTGCAAATTTGAAATAACAGTTGCATTTTGATCCCCATGTTGGTTTGGAAAGTGCAATTTAGGTAAGTTTGCCTTTAAATGCGAACTGATTTTAATTTCTTCCACATCCCTAGTGATGCCATTATTTTATTTATATACTGTAAAGGGTAAAGGGACCCCTAACCATTAGGTCCAGTCTCGGACGACTCTGGGGTTGCGGCGCTCATCTCGCTTTATTGGCCGAGGGAGCCGGCGTACAGCTTCTGGGTCATGTGGTCAGCATGACTAAGCCGCTTCTGGTGAACCAGAACAGCACACGGAAACGCCGTTTACCTTCCTGCCAGAGCAGTACCTATTTATCTACTTGCACTTTGACATGCTTTCAAACTGCTATGTTGGCAGGAGCAGGGACTGAGCAACGGGAGCTCACCCTGTCGCGGGAATTCGAACCGCTGACCTGATCAGCAAGCCCTAGGCTCTGTGGTTTAACCCACAGCACCATCCACATACTGTAAGAGACTTTTAATCCACATTTCACCATAACGTCCCAGGGAAGGTTGCAACATTAAACATTAACATACAATAAAACAATGTAAAACAAACCAAAGAATGTACATACTGCCAACAGAATCACATTAACTGTAAATGTCAAAAGTCAGGGTAAAGAGGTGTTCCTTCAACAAGTGATGTAAACCAAACAATGAAAATGTTTGCTGTTCTAGTTGAAGTGGACAGGCTCTTGCGAGCCTTTTTTGTGAACAGTGAAAAGCATTTTTCTAATTTAATCACTCACATCTGATCCAGTTTGGGAATAACTGGCATGGCAGCTCTCTAATGGGGGCACCTGAAGTCACCGCTTTTCCAGTTAGGTTCAATTGATTTCCATTCATTTATTCTGAGGAGGCAGACATGTTGCATGAAAACCCTTGGCCCTTTTGACCTTGACTTACTTGTATTACTAATGTGGAAGGTGTGCTGTGTTTTGCCTTCAAACACAGTCACTAATTCACCCAACTTTTGAAAATTCATAATTAGGCTGTGCTAACATCTTATGGGACGCGGGTGGCACTGTGGGTTAAACCACAGAGCCTAGGGCTTGCCGATTGGAAGGTCGGGTGAGCTCCCGTTGCTTGGTCCCTGCTCCTGCCAACATAGCAGTTTGAAAGCACGTCAAAGTGCAAGTAGATAAATAGGTACCGCTCCGGTGGGAAGGTAAATGGCATTTCTGTGCGCTGCTCTGATTCGCCAGAAGCGGCTTAGTCATGCTGGCCACATGACCCGGAAGCTGTACGCAGGCTCCCTCGGCCAGTAAAGCGAGATGAGCGCCGCAACCTCAGAGTCGTCCGAGATTGGACCTAACTGTCAGGGGTCCCTTTACCTTTAACATCAATTATTACAGGGCATCTTGAACATTTCGTGTTTGGTGCAAGGCATGGAGACTTTCTCAACCCTGTTGGGGGAGGCCAGAGTTTGCATGGAGTTATTTTGCCTGCTCTATCACTAAACTGAGGTCTAGGCCTACCATGTAAAAGGGGTCCATGTTCTTCAGAACTGTGTTTCTTTTTTAAGCAGCAAGGAACCAGGCACCTTTGGGAAAGCTACAAACTTGGCTTTGAGGCAACAGCTCCACCTTGCCATGCATCAGCTGAATTGCCTCTGAACACAGAGATTTCATTTAATTATCATTTACTTGCTTACTTACTTATTGCCTTTATTTGCCATCTTTTTCTCCAAAGAGCTCAAGGTGGCATGCATGGTTCTTCCGCCATCATTTAATCCCCATAATAATCCTATGAAGTAGATTGGACAGAGACACACTGACTGGTCACCCCATGAATTTCATAGTGGAGTGGGGATTTGAATCCTGGTCTTGCAGGGCCTAGTCTGACACTCTAATTTGTAACCCGAGTTGTTTGTAACCCGAGGTACCACTGTACTACTTTTTAACCACAACCCTAGTTCCAAAGTGGTTTCCAGACCAATGAAACAGCACCAATGCTGCAATACATTTTAAAATATATAAACCATAGCTAAACCATCCTTTAAAAAAATCCAGCATGATGTAATTGGTCTGGTCATCAATTGGTCTGGCCACTCACAATCCATCTAACCTCTGTAGGTTTTGTGCAAGTATATTGGCATGAATGCTCAATCAACAGGTCATTTGGAGGAGCCATTTATCTGGGGTCAGTGATCTTCAATGCCACACCTGTTGACCCACAGCAGGGCACACCTGGGTCATTTTGCTAGGTGTTCTCATTTTTTAAAATTCTTTTCACCATTGCTGTGGTTGGGAACAACAGTGGGGAAGACAAGTAGCAAAAAATGGCAGGGGTGTTTGCTGGCACCATCACAACAGCAATCTGGGAGTGGGTGGGACAAGGAGAAAGGTCAAAATCAGAGCTAAATCAGTACATCCACAATGCCCATTGGTGTCAATGGATTATTACTATCCTTTTTTTAAAAAAGGTCTCCAAGTGACTCAGTAGAAAAATTCATATAGCACAATTTAAAAAAATACGGAATTATAATCAATACGGGCAAACTAAAAATAGCACATGATCATCATGAACAGAACACTAAAATACCATCTGCCTTGCAAAACACAAGATGATCACCAAGCTCCTAGTTAAAATAGCTGCAAATACAATCAGTGTGTTCCCTGAAATCTCTAGGAGAATGGAAACATCACACCTGATGCCAAAAAAGATGTCAAAAGTCAGTGCCAAGGAAACTCCCGTATTGCGGCATGTTCCAGATTTTTAAAATGCCCTCCTTGATGTTGACGGTACATTCCAATTGCATCATCAACAAAGCACTGAAAGGGGGTGAACGGTAAGTGTCAGGTGCGAATCTGAAAGCAGCCTGGTTGAGTTATTCCTGACAAGGGGTCAGGAGTCCCTTAGTGAAGACTACAGTATGAAGAAAAGAGCACAGGGCGGGGAGGAGTCAGTGCTTATCGCCTTGTAAAAGAAAACTAAATTGAATGTATTGGCATATTTAAGTAGCAAGTGGTTGTGGAATCATTTTCTCTACAGTACTATTTTATTTGTTGTTGTTTTTTAAATGTTTATTTGCAAATATAACAGAAAGAAAAGGAAACTTAATGTAGACATATAGAGTATGCATATACAGTATGCAGTCCATATGTCTGAATAAGTATGATGATTACAAACCATGCATTCAAAATGGAAAGGACAATGAGATAATCAGACCACGGACAAGGGTGTGTGTGTGCCTGTCCTTCTAGACTTCTAGTCTCTTAAGCAAATATAAATTCTCACAGAATCCATGTTTGTTGTCCATCTGTTAGCCCCCACACCACAGGTGTGCGTACATCCAAAACTATCAAGGATTTCTCCAAAACGAAGCTTAACATGAGTAATGATTTATGACCAGAAAGAAGATACCATGTCTGCAGCATATGCCTCAAGGAAGTGTTTATACAGTAGTTTTAGTTTTATTTGCATATTGCAAGATTGTATCCTTCAAGCTGCAATTTATATGTTTGCTTGCTACTGCTGCTGCTGTTTCCCCAGCAGCTTTGAGATAAATCCTATTTACATAGAAGTAGCTCTGAAGTGCCCTCGGTGAGTTGCAAGAAGCTTTGGACTGGCTGGCTACAAAGTTTGTAAGCAAGAATTACATATTTTCTTGGGGGCTATTGGGTGCATTGTTCTTGTTTTAAATATATTACTTATGCGTTTTGATCTATGTGTTATTGTTCAATAGAACTGTGACTCTTCTGAATTTTTGTTTGTTTGTTTCAATTCAAATCTTAGCAAGTTTTACTTCAGCTAAACCCGGTAGAGCCGAGCCAGAGGTTACATATGCACATACCTTGCTTGCTTGAAGACATGCCTCTTTCTAATATTTTTCAAAATGTATAATAATGTCTAGGATGCTGCCAAAATACGTTATTACAACTAACGTTTACTTGATGACATCTACAATAAATAAATAGAATAAATTGTGCATACCTCAGCATGTCCGTGAATTAAATAATCCCGCTCTCTAATCCAACATGCGTGTTAAGGCTGCCACCTCTTGGACAAGAGAAGGATTTTTTTTATATAAAAAAAAATTGGAACATTTGAACCTGCAGCATTAGGGCAGCCACAGAAAAGTTTTCAAAGATTCAAATGCCCAGGCTGCATTTGGTAAACATTTTCATAAAAAAACCAGGGAGAATGTGGCATCTATAGCTGAATTTATCTTTGCATGTTTGTTGTTGCTGAAAACCAGGATTTCCTAAATTGTATTGTTGAGAGAAAAATGTGACTGAATAAGCTTGCTATGCAATCCCACAGGGTTCAGTGGAACTAACGCCCTAGTGTAAATTGCAGTACTGTATTGCAACTTTAAATGGTCTAAAGAGAGGAGGGTGGCCCTCTGAGCTCCCTGCCCCACCCTCTGGAACATATCTTGCTTCAAGTCCTGTAGCAGCTGATGGCCAGGGGGGGGGGGGGAGGAAGAAGCAGATCCCATGTATTCCAACACTTCCTTTGCAAGACAACAGGTGGCAGTCTATAGCCGTGCATTGAAAACAAGACTGATTTAGGCTGCAATCCTATAAGCACTTACAGTAGCTGGCAGGAGGGATGGGAGAATCTGTCAATTTCAGGCCTCTCAGTTTCCCATTTTAAATTCGGCTCTTCACATTTCTGAAACAGTTTGCAACCCCTCCGCAAAAAATTCATGAAAACGGCATGAAAATTCTTATAGTAAATAAATAATAAATTCTAATAATTTGAGTTCAAACAAAAAATAATATTCCCCACATATTGGAACAAAGCAATGAAATGAAACATAGTTTTATGAGGATAGGGTGTAAGTGTTAAAATGAATTGATATTTGTACAGAATTGCTTGGTAGGAATTTGCTCCATTGCTGCCCCCCAAAGACCAAATTGTCTGTGCTTCTGTGCCTTTAACTAGCTTTGTGATAGGCAGATATTCAGTGGGTGATGCCTTCTGTTTTGATTAATTACCCAAACGGCAGCCCTTTGATGGCTGCAAGTGGTTTTTAAATTTTTCAGAATGAGAGATTCACAGACACTTGCCCAAGAAAGTGAAGCGATTTTAAAATAGCACTGTGAACTTTCAATCAACGCAAAAATATTTTGAGCACATTTTGTCTTTTCCAATCCTTCAGGCGATAGGCTATGCTGCATTTTCCATTAATAAAGGATGTGTCCAGAAATGCACCTCATTTTTCTTTATGAAGTGGCCTTTAAAACCATGTTCCATTGTGGATAACTTTGCTCTAGATCGGTCTGCTTGTGTGTACGGCAAACTGCTCCAGATTGGGACAGAGATCCCTATCTGCCTCAGAGATATCCTCAGATATGGGCAGGTGTGCCACAGGCAGTGATGAGCCAATGCCCATGGGACTCACCTCAGGGGGTAGAGGTGTCCCCTCTTCTGGGATGCTATTGGGGGCCAAGGTGTGGGCCCTCATGAAAGTGACAGATGGTGGAAGCACCTTCGGTGAGAGGCATGAAACTGAAGATCCCTTAGGTGAGAGGCTGGGAAAGGAAAGCTCGCAGATGAGAGCTGGGAGGGCTTGTCATTTTCTGTGGGTGGCTGCGATAGTTACTTTGGCTAGAGAGAAGATTTTTCATTTGTGCACTATTCTTTGTATTTTAGAGAACCTGCTGCTGATTTTCTCTTCCCTTATTTTTATGCTGTCTCTGCTGAGAATCTGTATTTTATGATAATCTGTATTCTACTATGCATCACTTCTTCTTAATAATAAAATAATAATAATAATTTAGAGCCAGTGTGGTGCGGTGGTTAGAATGTCAAGGTAAGTTCTGGGAGACCAGGATTCAAATCTCCACTCAGCCCTGATGCTCATTGGGTGACCTCGGGCCAGTATATCACCTAACCTACTTCTCAGAGCTGTTGTGAGGATAAAACGGGACAAGGAGGGAAGAAGACCCATGTATGACACCTAGATCTCCTGGAGGAAATGTGGGCTACAAATGTAATATTTAATATTTATAATATTCAGCAAGGACCAGATGCAAAACCTTGCTGGGGTGGGATGCTTTTTGTATCAGTTCTTTTACACCAGATATCAAACAGATAAACAACTTTTTGACTTTTAGAAGACATCTGCAGGTAGGCCTGTTCAAGGAAGCTTTTAATGATTGATGTTTTATTGTGTTTTTAACATTTTGTTGGGAGCTGCCCAGAGTGGCTGGGACAGCCCAGTCAGATGGGTAGCATATAAATAATAAAAACTATTATTGTTATTATTATTGCCTGATTTTAGTCAAATGATGGCACCTCTCAGCACTGTGATCATCTTGTGCTTTTAAAGAACTAGACAAAAAAATTATCTTGCTGAACAGATTGTTTACTAAATGAATAAAATTCTTTTCCCGGTAGTTCAGAAACATCTTCTTGAAGTTAGGCACCACTGAATTCTTAAAATCTGCTCAATGACCGTGCCATTGTAGCAGAATTTACTGGGCCTATGAATAGCACCAGGCACATGGTCTCTTTATAAAGATCCAGGAAAGCAAAGTCAGAAGAATGAAGATTACAATGGATATGTCATTCCTGTAATAAAATTTACATGAAAGCCTAATGGAGGATGAACTTACAAACAAATCCAGCAGAATTCATCATCATCTGGTAATCCTAGAATTTGTCTTGCAGAGTGAGAAGTAATACAATACCCTGAAATATTCACAAGATGATCTTCCAGTTAAACCTCATCATGGGATGATGGGGCTGATAAAAAACAAACAAACCAATAGCATAAATCCACCGTACTCTGAAACAATTCCATTCATATCACTAAGTGAACCCATTGCTGTGGTCAGAAAAAGCAATTGATACAGCCCTTTTGGACTGTTTCATGTCTGAGTGCTTCTTAGCTAAAAACAGCAACAAAAAACCCTACCTGCATATAGAGAATTAGCACGTTTAGGTTATAAATCCTTCATTGCTAGCTTTCCAAGGGCAAAGTGCTTTTGACATGGTGCTTCAGAAGATGAGTGCGCCACTGGCTTTTCCTGATTGTGTAGATTTGCTCTTACATCACAGACTCATGGAGCTGGAAGGTCCTTAGTCAACCCTCATGAGATGCGGCATCTACAATATAGGATGCGATTATAGCATCCCTGACAGATGGCATGGAACCTTTACTTCAGTACCTCTAGTGAAGGGCAGCCAGCCCCACCTCCCAAGACAGCCTGATCCATGGCTAAACAGCTGTTACCACAAGGATGCTTCTGGTTCTTTGCTGAAATCTAATCGCCTTCCATTTCCATACCTTGGTTCTTGTCCTGCCTCCTGGAGGAACAGGAAACAGGCCTGCTCTATCTGTATGGCAGTTCTTTGATCTTTGAAGACAGCTAACCTTTGCTTCTCAAGACTAAACATACCCAGCTTTTTCCAAAGTTGGTTTCCAGGTCAATCATCATCCTGGCCACCCTTCCTCTGGACACTATGTCATCCTTAAAATGTGGCATGCGAAACTGGGCTCCAAATGCAGCCTGCCCAGAGCCGAAACAACTTTATCCTTTTCACATGTACTACTACAATGTTAAACGTTTCTTGATGGAAATGAATTCCTTTGAAATCAATGGTATGTGCTTTGTAATGCACTTAATTTGTGTCACGTTGTGTGATGAGGACTGTGGCTTCTTTGAGAGTTGTGTGGCCTTTATGGATTTGTTTGTATGGAAAACAAAAGTAGATAATACACATGGTAAAAAGAGGGAATGCTGATGCAATTGTGAGTAGAATTTGAGGTCTGACTGGTTACGGACTCTTGAGTGGAAATTTTATTTGTGTCTCTTTCTAAAATAGATTGATGGACTTGATTGGGAAATGCTTTGTTTTACAGAATTGGAGCGTACCAAAGATATATATATAAAAACAAGACAGACAACTGGCTTATATGCATAGTTTGTTGGAAAGGGTATTAATTGGTGTTTAGTATATAGCAAGCAGTGGTCTATTCATTGTAATGAAGTTAGTACCGGTAGTCTTTAGCATATTCAACCATCAGATGAACCAGAATAACCAAAACACAGGGGGTTGGTTGTAGTCAAAACACATCAGAAGCACATCTGAATCTTGCTAACTTTCTACATTTTAATAGGGAAGAATTACGAGTTGGAAAGTAAACATTAGATGTGAAAATATCTCTTAAGCAAGGAACTTTACTCATTCAGTGGTTTCTTTTGGAACAGTGGACATGCTTTATTTCAATTTTTTTTCACAATTTATTTAAACATCTCACATATACAAAATAGGTACAATTTGTTTTTGAGAAATGATGATTCCTTTTCTGCCCATTGTAGAGGATGAAAATGAGATTTAAAAGAACGGACACCTGATTTTGGAGAAGAGAATGAGGATGGGGTGGGAGAGAAATGATCCACATGCTTAGTCTGGGGGTGAGATGGGATAGTCTGACTTTATTCCGAGACAGATTCCAAAGAAACAATACAACTTAATACAGAAAAGTGGTGTGTTTTTTTTTTCTTTTCTTATCCAAATGACTCTAGCACCATTAAAGTTCAAGTATTGGTTATATACTCTATAAGACTGAATCAGCACCTTTCTCTTATGCACTGGACCAAAAGCACCTCAGATCATATGTATAAGAATGTGGATCACACTTGGCTTAAAAGTGTATGAGGTAGTTCAAACCTTTGGAAGTTGTGGTTTTAAACTTCCTCTGTGGAAGATAGTCAAAGGCCACAAGTGGTGCAGACTTTCAGGATTTTTTTATTTGGTTTTTGTTTTTTTGGTTTTGATTTTTTTACACAAAGGCTGACATTTTCCACAACAAGGTGACAAAATCTTGGGAAAAAAACACCTTCTGATTCCTTTTTGGGGCTGTATTAAATTGCATTGCACAACGTTCCAACAAATCCTTCTCCTCTTTCGCCCAGATTTTAAGCTAGTAGATGAACTGAAGAAATGGAAGGAGTCAGCTTTCAGTATAAAAGAAGAAATGGCAAAGAGAGAATACTTTTTTTTTTTGGTTTTGTTTTAAGTTAGTTTTAGTTCATTCATTTGAAACAGACTGGGCCAATGTCGATACTGAATTCTTGATCAGGGCCACCAATGTCCAAAGGTGCAATGTCAAGGATGGGCAAGCGAGATGGTTTATTTGTTCTGTATTCAATAATTGTTGAGCCCCATTTGTTCGTCTTTCTCTGTAAGATAGCAATAGCAAATAGTAGTCAGAACAGTTATTCAGGCACCGATTGATCGCTGTTTACCAGGGATCAATAGGAGTTGTACTTCACTTCCCTGCTACATACACCCACTAGTCCAACCCTCAGGCACATTTCACATCATCTAACATGCCGGGAGCCTCCTATCTCCATCCCCATCATTTGTATTTCCCCTTCTCCTTTGCAGCACCACTGCCCAATTCTTGAACTAACACCACTCATACTCTCATGACATTTCCTTTTCAATCTGATGCCTATACACTGGTGCTTTAGTAACAGCATTTTGTATGGGAGAGATGTATTCCAAACAGGCACTTTCAGCTTTTCCTTGAGTGCCCACCATGTGTTCAGAGTTTTGCAAAAGACACGTTTCCTGTTCACATTTTGTGAAAAATTGCCTCTGTGTGTGCAGCAAGCACTACCGCCTCATGAAGAGTCTGGGCCTTCATCTAATGTGGGGTTTTGTTGTAGAGGGCGGCAGGGGAGGGGCGAGATGGGTAGCACTGTACTAGTTAAACAGAATTATTCCACAGGTCAACTAATTTATAGTCTTTGCTCTCCAGGAGTGCTAATTTTCCAAGGCCCATGTAACTGATACATGGTGGCTCTGAGTCAAGCTTTTCTTATAAATTAAGTCTCTGACTACTGGGAATACACAGGTAGGGTGTGAAGCACCTATGGCAGTCTGCATGGACCTTGTGGCACTCCAGATATTGGATTCCTCTATCGCTAGCCAATGGCACAGCCAGCACGGCCCACGGTCAGGGTTGACGTGGGTTGCAGCCCAAGACCAAAGGAAGGGCTGCTCTGCTTTATGTTATGGAATTTATATTCTGCTCTATTTGTATAGAAAAAATGTGGTGTTACAATAGGGAGAGATTTTAGTGCATGGGTAGGCAAACTAAGGCCCAGGGGCCAGATCTGGCCCAATCACCTTCTAAATCCAGCCCGCAGACGGTCTGGGAATCAGTGTGTTTTTACATTAGTAGAAGGTGTCCTTTTATTTAAAATGTATCTCTGGGTTATTTGGTGGCCTGCCTGGTGTTTTTACATGAGTAGAATGTTTGCTTTTATTTAAATTGCATCTCTCGGTTATTTGTGGGGCATAGGAATTCGTTCACCCCCCGCCCCCAAGAAAATATAGTCCAGCCCCCCACAAGGTCTGAGGGACAGTGGACTGGCCCCCTGCTGAAAAAGTTTGCTTACCCCTGTTTTAGTGCCTTTCACAGGTGCTTGGAAAAGCTGAATACTTACCTTGGATAAACAAAATAACCCTTAAGGACTCGCTATTTTAACAAGTACGTTAAGTGACCTGGCTCTGTAGGAGGGCAATAACACTCAAAGATAGTGATACCCAGGAAGAAACTGGTACTTACAGAACAGCCGTCTTCAAGAACATTGTACATGAACCTGCCGTTGCCTTCAGCTCGGAGTTCAACATCGTTGGATCCCTGCACTAACAGTGCGCTCTTCAGGCTGCCTGTTTCTGCATCCATGTAAGCGATGCTGTTCTTGCAGTGGTAAGTGATGTTCTGGGAAGCATGGTTAGCCAGTAGTCGCATGAAGGCAAGTTGGGTGGCCATGTCCTTGGAGGTTACGCCTTCCTCGTTGTACTCAAACTAAAAACAGGAGGGGAAAAGCTTCAGTCAAAAATCACACGCATATTATGAAATACTGTACATTTTGCACATAAGTCAACTTGGAACACCTTGGCCTCTGAAGGGCAATGGAATTGGGGGATGGGGTGGAGTGGAGTGTCACCACCATTTCAGAAGAAATAGTCAGAACTTAAGTTTTGTCCAAGGCCATTGGGAGGCTCCAGGCAAAGCATCATGGCAATGGGCCTCACTTACTGGCCAAAGAAGGAGCAGCAGCAGGGAGTTTGTTTCCTCACCCCACTCAATTCCTATCAATGACGATAATTCATGATGCTAAATGGAAGTTTGAGATTCAGAGGTGGTAGACTTGGGGTGGGAAACCTGTGCAACTCCAGATGTCATTGGACTGAAACTTCCATAATCCCCAGATAGTCGCTATGGCTGGGGACGATGAAGGATTGGAGTCCAGTGGGTCTGGAGGGTCACAAGCTTCCCCCTATCAAAATGCACCCTCTGTTGGAAGCAGAATGTGGGAGTATATGGTTTGCTGGTCTGATCCAGTTGGGGAGCCCTTCTTAAGAAGAGGGTTAATGTATCTGTTGTGTGGATTAAAAAATAATCAGCGGGGCTTTTGCCTTCCTTACTAGAAGGTTTTTGGCCTTAGATAACACATTTATCATAATGGATGCAGTATGAAAACTCACCTGAGTACCACCATTCATCGTTTCTCCAAACCAAATGTGTTTCTTTTCGGCAGGGTTCTTGCTGTTGTACCAGTTCTTAGCTGGGAAGCTTTCTGGATTGGCATGGATGCAAGTCTCACCAGTGGAGAAGTCACAATAAACTCTAATGGCATCCAAGGTGCAGCCTTGGTTAGGATCGATCCAGTAGAAGCCTATCATTTTACAAAGCAACAGTAAGCCCATCTTCATGTTAAATACTCGCATTGCTGCAGCCATAGGAATGGTACAAGTACAGACAATACAGAAACCTTAACCCCCCCCCTTTAAAAAAACCACGTGTAACTAATAGTTATTGTTTAAATGTAGTTGTACCATTTATTAACTTGTTGATGTGAATGGCTAAAAGTGGAGAGGAATTAGGTGTGGGGTTGGAACAGAAAGGAGGGGTAGATCCAGTAGTTTTAAATAAAAAGCCATAATCCCTGATATGGGTTTATTTTGGGGGGCTGGCTGTGTTGATAAATATAATTCCTGCAGTCTACAAGGAGAGATTTTGTTATGCAGATGGAAAAAATGATCTTCCATCTGTTCTTACCCCAACACAGCTGATAGAGTAATGTGTCTAATGTAGGTGTAACCAACACGATGCTCTGTAGATGCTGCCAGCCTACAACTCCCATCAGCCTCAGCCAGCACAGTCAATAGCTAGGGATGATGGGAATTGTTGTCCATCAACATCTGGAGGGCACAAACTTGGCTGTTCCTGGTCTAATAGTTTGTCCACCTGCCTCTCCCTGCTACTACCAAAAGGTTTCCCAGACAAAAGGAAGAATAGCAGCTGCACAGACAAGTGGCACACACAGATTTCCATTGGCCATCCAGCCACGAGTGAATTACATGTTCTGCAAGCCACTGACCATGGTCAGGCATTTAGCACTAACATACCACTGGTCCATTCTGGGTGGCTGAGTCTTAGGTCACGGCAGGTGCGGGCTGGGTTCTTCTTGGAGCCTTCTGGGGTCAGGAGGGTCTCGATTTGGTTGTTCAATGTTTTCAGGGTGGCATCAACTTCATAGTCCTTGGGTCTAAGAGATGGCTGATCTGCCCGGTAGTATTCTGAATCAAAGCCAATTTCATATCCACCACCATTGGGACCAGGTGGGCCAGGGTGGCCAGGTGGGCCTGGTGGACCCTAAAAATGTTCAGAAATGAGCATGCCTTTGTTTAAATCAAGTTCACTTGATTGTGCAGAAGGCCCAACCCATGCTCCCGACGAAGAGCCTAAACACAGTGCAAGGTGCATCAAATGGTTCCTCTGGGGCCTATTATACAAGTGGCCCATGTTCATTAACCCTAGTGATGAGGCAGTGGATTCTGGACACTAAGCATGTAGTCTTAATGGAGCACTCATTAAGCAGAGAGCGTGGACTCTTTGCCTGGTTCAACATGACCGCTGTCTTGCAAGAGTGAGGTCAAATGTAATATGAACACCAGACAATGGCCAAACAATGTTCCACATTGAGTTTCTTCCACATATGTTGCATTTTGAAAATTTAATGACAGGCACCAGGGGGGCAATTTTAACTGGGAATGCAGCACGTAGTGGAAGAGAGGTTTGATGCTCCCCACCCCCAAAAAACCATAACTAAAATTCTGATCAGGATTCTAACATGTGCAAGGGGCCTATGTGAGGGCATCAGGGTCCCCTGCTGCAGACATTTGCCCTCTAATACGTGAAGGGTGGCAGGGGTTGGCCAAGTGACATGACGGAGGGAGTGGAGATGGCATGCTCATCCCTGCTCTTCCTCAGTTTTCCTCACATGTCTGGTAACCGTATAATGCCAAATTAGGGCTAGAAAGTCAAATAAAAGGGGTGCCTTTTCATTTCAAACATCTACAGGGGAATCTTACGTCTGTTTACTCAGAAGCAAGTCCCACTGTGTCCAGTGGGGCTCACTCTCATGTAGCATGCGTCTAGAATTGTAGAACTTAAGAAAATAATATTTTCTTTTTTATTATTGGTTAAATTTCTATACCGCTTTTCATCTGAGGACCACAGGGCAGTTTGCAATAATAATAATAATAATAATAATAATAATAATAATAATAATAATAAATAGCATGGTAACAAAATAACCCCCAATAAATTAAAAATAAAAACCCAATACAAGTTTCTCAAACTAAATGCACTAATGACACATTTGCTTGGAGGTTTTGCTTTATTTTGTTTTTTTAACAATAAAGTGGCATATACATTTTATGAAATAAAATAAAGAAGCACTGTCCTATGCAAGTTTGGTCAGATGTAAGCTTCACTGCATTCTTTGGGGGCTTCCTCCCAGGAAAACTGTGTAGGGTTGCAACTCAAGCCTGTAATCCTCTGTCCCGGGGGGGGGGGGGGGTAGCTATTCAGGTGATGTGGGACTCCAGCTCACATCAGCCCCATCCCATGTGGGAATAATCAGAAGGGAATGGAAGCTGTAGTCCAACATTATCCGGAGGGCCCCACATTGGCTACTCCTGCTATACACGCTTACCTGGGAGTTATCCCCACTGAATGCGGTGGGACTTCCTTCTGAGCAAACACGGACAGCCAGGTGCCGCTTGTGTTAAAATTGATGGTTTCAGCCCCATACCCTCAGCATCCCGTTTCATACTTACAGAAGGTCCTTGGCTACCCTGAGAGCCACGCACACCAGCAGGTCCAACAGGCCCAGGAAGACCGTTGCGACCATCTTTGCCAGGAGGACCAGAAGGACCTGCAGGGCCCTGAAGCAAGCAAGCAAAGAAACGCCCACAGATTAGTACACCGCTAATGCAATGAAATATAGAAATATATAATCACTTTTTTTAATAAACAACAACAACCCCAAGACTTTTCAATATCCCACACAAAGGGAGATATATCCCACACATACCCTTGGGCCAGCGGGTCCAGTAGCACCAGGTGAACCTTGGTCTCCATGATGACCCTGTTGAAAAGAGACGGGTTTTTTAAAACATGACTTACTCCTGTATTGACTTACACCTGTTTCCATGCAGAATATTCATCCTTGCACAAATGGCAAATTCGTGGTGGGGAGGGAATATAAATGGAGGGCTTATTTTGATTCTCAAAATTTGTTTGTTTTTTTAAAAACCCAAATAGGACAGGAGTGGAGAAGGTAGGGAAACCTCCAGATGTTACTGAACCTCAACTCCCATCAGTCCCAGCCAGCCCAGGTAGTGGTAAGGGATGATGGAAGTCAGAGGCTGAGGACATCTGAAGGACGACTGGTTCGCTGCCCTTATAACAGAATGTCCAGTCCCATCCCTGAGAAACAGGAAGTGATAATGACGGCAAACATGCCGCTGAGCATATATGTTCTCTCACCCTCCTCACTGAATAATCGCCGTCTGCCCCCATGTATCTGGGCACTGGGGCAGGATTTCTAGATGGGCTTCAGTCATACGCAACATCTCTGCTTCTGAAAATTAATCGCTGGCCTAATGGAAAGGAAATGCTGACGACTCTACAGAGAGCTGCTGCCAATCAGAGTTGTCAATGTTGAGCTAAGTGGACCAGGTCTCATTCCTTCTAGTGTGAAAAGGCAACACCACAGCGATAGCTCCTTCACACAGACTAATCCCGAAGGGCCTTAGAGTGTGCAACCAATGATGCAGGCCCTGTGAATGTGCTGATTATCAGGGAGGCTATTTCTGTTGCTGTTTCGCTCCATTGTTCGGGCAATACACTTACAGCAATGCCAGGCAGACCCTGAAGTCCATTGTGTCCCTTGAAGCCAGGTGCGCCTCTGGGTCCCTTGTCACCAGGACCACCTTTCTCACCACGTGGACCTGCTGGGCCCTGTGGAAGGCACAAAAAGGGAAAGGTGAAAAAGAGAATCTTTGCAGAGAACTTTCCACCTGTGGAGTTTGTTTAGACACACACACACACACACACACACACACACACACGTTTGCTTTTGGAACGTTTTCATGTCTAGAAAGCAGACTCACCTCTGTTTAAAAACAATTCTGCTGAGCAAGAACTGCAGCTCAAAATGTGTCAGGGTCCCTCTCCTTTTTACCAATGGCTTTATCTGTTACTCTACCACTGATCTGGTCTAGTAGGAACAGCCTGAGTACTCGCTTGGGACCAGTACTATTTTTCTAGAAAAAGAGGTGCCGGAATTCACCACGAACAGCTCCCTTGTTCTCTTAGCATGGCAATGGTGCCCACCTGAGAGTTGCTGGAACTGAGTTCTGGTGAGTTCCAGCTAAAGAAAAGCCCTGCTTAGGACTAGAAAGTTTCCTAAGAATTGGTTTTTGCTTATATCCAGCCTTAAGTCGCATAGCAGGTTGTGTCCATTTTGATAAGCCTGCATCTCAAAATTACTACACTCGACACTTGGGTTCTCTTTGTCCTCAAAGGGCTTACAATTCAATCGCATAAGGAATGGGAGTTAGGCTAGGTACCCCACCATTGCAATCTTAAAATCTTCCAAACAAAGAGAAAGACCACTACCATATTCTAAACTTCCTACTCATGCCAAAATTTCCCCATGATCTATACAATCTTCTGCCTGATTCTCAGAACCCAGATCTCCATTCCTGCCCTCATCATGGGCCTTCTTACCAAAAGGGCATAATTACAGAAGCGAAACAAAATCCAAACTTACAGAAAGACCTCTTGCACCAGCAGGACCAGCAGGACCAGCAATTCCAACAGGACCCTGAAATGGTGACACAAAGCACAGTTAGAGAAGCTGCTCGCTGTAGATTGTGATGACAAAGCTCCCTTTCCTTGCCCAACAAAGGAATGACCCATGGGTGGCTCAATACATTCATAATATGGAAGAGAACAGGAAGCACAAGTGGTTCACACTTCATGCCCTCCACGTTTCTTTTGGCCACAATGCCCAAAGTGTGGCTTTAGGTAGTTTTTGTCCCTTCCTTCATTGGAAGCACATGCATCTCAACACAGAGCCAAGGGAAGAGCTGGGGATAGTTCAGGCATTACGAAGAAACGCACTGAACTGAAAGTTCTAGTCACTTGCACTTCCTGTTCACCAGACATGAAGTGAACACCCAAAGCCAGTTACAGCAAACGGTTGCTGGAATGAAAGAGCATGTGTGGCATTTTCAGAAGGCCCTGTTTTGGGAGGTCTGGTTGCAAAGGGACTTCTGTTTCAAGGGAGCCAAAAAGTGTAACCGTACAGAGAACTAATGCCACGGGGTGTGTGTGTGTGTGTGTGTGTGTGTGTGTGTGTGTGATGTGGCAGATCACAGCCACTTGACAACAGGTTGTCTTCATTCATTGGAGACGAAATGGGAAGTGCACTGGTACCACTTCAATGAGAATCAAGAAGGAGTACTGCGATCCCCGTTGCTTTCTTTTACAATGGATTGGCAGTAGTGGAATGTTCAGTGATACAGTGGAGGGCTTGGCCATAGTTTACAGGATGGTACTAGCCATTATGCCAAGTTTTGAGTAGAGTAGGGCTCCCAGGCAAATAGTGGGCACCCACTGTGCAGAAAACAGGGGTGGAAGAACAGCACCATCCTACTATTCACAAAGCTTCGGGGTTAACACCTGTAATTCCTTCCCCCATCACAACACAGAAGTGCAAGGGCCAGATTTTAGGTCAGAGAAAAGCTGGAAGATTGAAGTCTTATTGATACAAGGAACAGAATATTCTTCGTATTGGACAGGATATAAGGGGAAATTACCAGGTGGGATGCATGGTAGTTAGGGGAATTGTGCACGTGTAGACTGGTGAGAGGGTGTGCTTTAGGGATCAGACATTGAACGTAGACCAAAATATCATCATCATCATCATCATCAACGATAACGTTTCTCACGCTTTGATAAGCCTTCAGGGCTCACAGCAATAACAAAATTACCCCTTCAGCAAACTCAGCTGGTGATGGACAACAGCATAGCAACCCAAATGGGGCCACTGAGAAAAGGAAGGTGCTGGTTTGTACAAAAATATTTAAGATGCACCCTCGCTATAAAAAACCCGGCTTAATAAGGACTGAGCATGCTCAGTGGCTACACGATTCTAAGTGCCCACTGGAAGCAGGTGCAATGGAGTACCCTAGAAGACAGCATGGCTGGCCAACACTGGACAGGAGCAGTCCACACTGTGACATTCTGCAGCAAATCCCATTGGCCTGGTATCTAAAACCCAACCCATTCAATAAGCAGTTAAGTCTAGTACAAAACTACAACAGGTCAACTAAATGCATAGAATCCCACCCCACCCCTTCCTAAAGGTTTTGGCCAAGCTTCTCAATGCCATCAGGTAGACTGCCTGTAGTGCAAGAAGCACCCATTGGTGGTGTAGTGGTTACAGTGTCAGACTAGGACCTGTGAGACCGGGGTTCAAATCTCCACCAGGAAATGAAGCTCACTGGGTGACCTTGGGCCAGCAGCTGCCTCTCAGCCTTACCTACCTCACAGGGTTGCTGTGGGTATTAAACAAGGAAAAGGGAAAACCATGCACACCACCTTGAGCTCCTTGGAGGAGAAAGGTGCAATCAATAAAGATGGCTTGGGGCCCAAGCCTCTCGGATACAGCCCTGATAGATTACATTTGACTTTTGATTTTATGAAATGGATAGAGGTCACATACAGGTTCGCCACGATTTCCAGGTTTGCCAGCAGGGCCAACAGAGCCATGGGGGCCAGGAGCACCGAGAGCACCAGAGGGGCCAGGGTTGCCAGGAGCACCACGTTCACCCTGAAAAGATGAAGGCAAAGGACAAATGGAAGACCTTTAATTTTTTTATTTGCATTTTTTAAAAATAAAGAGGCAGAAAAGAAAAACAACACACCCCACACCCCCTATTGTCCACCGCCCAGTTGTACAACTTTCATATCAATCTCGACATACAACTAAATACCTGGAGACTTCCCTAAATGGAAAACCTTTAGATATACAAAGGCATGAGCTTGTAGGAAGCACAGGCTCACTTCTGCCTAGAGAAAGGGAAAACGCGATTACCTTGTAACCAGGAGCACCATCACGGCCTGGAGCACCATCGTTACCTGGATTTCCCTGTCAAGAAAAATATAATCTTAACATCACACACGACATGGGAAAAAAAGCTTTACTTTACTGACAGGGGAATGACAGCATGTTCTGTACCTCCCTCCTGCCCCCAGCTCCAAACCACAAGTGAAATAATCTGTCACACTTTATTCTTCCTTTGTGATCATTTCCTCCCCAAATTTCAGAGGGATGGATTCAGTTTATTTCTAGATTGCACTGATTTCCTAAGTAATTTAGACATTATAGAAAAACATTGATCCATTTTTTTGCACTCTATTTATATATTTCATTTTATTACAGCTTTATTTCATCAGACCAAAAGTAATGGAATGTTCTGAGAACTGTGTGATTTTAATGGAAATCTTATTCTCCCTCCTTTCTTATCTTTTCATGTTATCATTTCTTCCTCATTGTGTACATGCAGGTAAAAAAGGAGAAAAGGCAAAGGACCCCGAACGGTTAAGTCCCATCAAAAGGAGACTATGGGGTACAGCGCTTATCTTGCTTTTCAGGCCGAGGGAGCCACATTCTCAATGGGCGAGTTTGGATAATCATATATTAGCTTAATAAACTACATTATGAATGAGCCTTTTGGCCACACATGAAGCCCATTCACTCTTCCCTTAACGGTGAGAGGGGGAAAAAAAGAAGATGATTATACATCACCCAGAAAACTTCATTCCTGATTGTACAGATCAGGAAAATATGGCTAACATCTAAGGAACAAGACATCATATTAAGCCAACTCCAAACCATGGCTTAATATACTGTCTTGCTCTAAAGCTGCTAACTGTATTTTTCAAGCCTAAATGAAATGGGAAATTATAGTCAGTGGTTTGTTTGCTCACTCGGACAAAGTGAGGAACAAAATGGCCAACTGTACAGTTCAGACCTCAGTTTATTAAGCTGAGACATGATTGTCTGAATATGGTCATTGTGGCAATGGCAGCTAGCGGAGCACAGGGGTGCATCACTTTATAGGATCAAGTGCATTGCTGTCAATGACTTCCAAAGCACACTTCAGCATGCAAAGTACTTTACAACTGCTATCCTATTCGCTGATCCCACTCGCTGATCCCACTTCCATTTCACTGAATTAAAAAATAAATCTCAAACAAACAAAAACCTTCGTGCGAAAGAAAAACAGCTGTGTTAAATAGCCTTCAAATGTGATTTTAAATGCTGCTGAAAATTTAGGATTCCACCTTCCCCACCTCTATTTCCCCCCACTGTTATGACCAAAAAAGGTATACTTACATCACGTCCAGCTTCGCCCTGGGCACCATTCACACCAGGGGAACCCACGGGACCAGATGGGCCGCGGGCACCTGGGGGACCGGAAATACCAAGGGGTCCAGGCTCACCCTAAAAACAATAGCAGGGATACATTTAATTGCTGTTTGTATACTTAACTAGCAAAATATTCAATACATCCTATTTGCCCATTCATTATTTCACTACTATATAACTTTCAGCAGATGCCAGTAGACGATGCTCTACAGCAGGGGTGGAGGAATCTTTTTAGCCCAGACTGTAGACCAGGTTTGATGTCACAATGATGCCAGGTGAGGGTGGTTTTTTTTTTTTTGCCTGTAGGGGTCTCCAAAAGCCCCTTTCAAAGTGCTATTTAGCACAGTACTTTGAAATGGGCTTTGCAGGTACTACCAGTCAGCACTGCCTGAAAACTCCCTTTTCACCTGAACCAGGTTTTTACCTGCCCAACACCAGACATCCTATATAATGCAGCTCAACAGAAAGCAGTTCTCGCTCATGATACATGTGCAGACTAAACTTCTGAGTCTGTTCCAGCTATGGCGGTGCAAGCAAAAGTTTCCACTGCCAAGGCAAAAATGTGATTGGTTGAACAGCTGACAGGGCAGGACCATATAACAGGTTTCCACTTGCCAAGCAACAGCCAATCCCGGACCTTCCTTCAGGGGATTTCTGGTACATGTCCTGCCAGAATGGTACAGTCACCCTCAGGAGGCAGCTAGCTTGAGGGCATCAGCTGAACTCCCACACCAGCATTGGTACCCAATGGCACATCCTATGAAACAGTGCCACAATGTACTTGTAGGAGCAAGTCATGAGACAGAAGCACACAACTCCAAAGGAGCAACTTTACACCGTGTTTCTCCTCCAGGTTAAAAAACCAAGAGTTCAGCATTGAATTTAGCATTCACCATCCTAATTCCAGACAAAGCATATACGCCACCTAGCTGAAGACTTGGCAGATATGGTACTCACAAGTGACCCAGCAATGCCTGGAAGACCACGTTCTCCTCTGCTGCCAGGAATACCAAGGATACCAGGAGCTCCAAGAATACCTTGAGGACCAGGGGAACCAGGGGCACCCTACATCAAGAAAAGAGCAGAATAAAATTTTCAGATGCTATTTGCAGACTAGTAAACTTCCAATTTGTAACATAAATGAAACTGGTTCTTCCCGTCTCATTTGGCAACTTAATTTGATCTCAGAAGTGCACATATCTCTTCTGATGTACTCAGATTAAGGTTATCCAGCCTTCTTAAAGACAAATCAGGCAACCTGTACCTTGCCTTGAAACCCTTATTCTGTTTCAGATCTTCTGGGTGGCTGGGGAGACCCGGCCAGATGGGCGGGGTACAAATAATAAATTATTATTATATTATATTATCTTGTTTAAGTTTGGGAATGGGAATGCATGGCAATGCCAGAATAAGCCTAATGGCCTCAATAGCAAATCAAATCAAAACATATTCATTATTTGCCACTTGCAGGGCCAATGAAACCAGCAGAAAGTGGGGCTTCATGCTGCAGTTGCCACACCTGGAGAATGACTAGCAATTCTCAGTGGTGGTGTAGACCAATGACATCATTGATCCATGGTGGGTTATGCTAGCCATTCTCCACCTAGAACTGTGCAGCTCCCTCCCTGCCCACCTCTATCAAGTGATGCCCTTTGGTAACAGGCACTGATTCCTTCCTTAAATTGTCCAAATAAGGCTATTGACCTTATGGTTGTGAATTCAGCCAGTGGCTACAAAGATTTAGCTTAGAATTTTTAGCTTAGAATACTTTTGTACTATTTGATGCAAGGACAGATATTTCCAAAGTCTTCACTTAAATGTATTTTCCCTCTTTTTAGGATATTCACAAGAGATTTGGGGGTATGAGCCACATCATCATCCAGTGCAATGGGCAATCCATTGTGCCCAAACATTTTGTGGAATTCTTGCCCTGACTACCATGGAAGGTTGAAACTCCACACAATGCACAGAATTCTGGAGTCCTAAATATTGAAAATCAAGATTATATATATCCTTGACTTCATCCTGCTACTTAGGGATGGGCTCGTATAAATAAAACAACTTCAAATAAGTAAAGGTTGTATAGGACCTTGCTGAAAGTAGTCCTACTGAAAGCAGCAAAGCTCATGAAGAAAGTGACATATGGAGTAAAAAAAAGAAGCAGAACTGGACTCAGAGAAGCCTTGTCCAGCAGAAGACCTGAATGGTATTGATGAATAGGTTTATGTCTGCACGTACTTAAAAGGGAGATTCCTATATGCTTTGAAGAACACACACTCATGGGCTGTGTTGGCTGATGTCTGTATTTCTGAGAAATACAGCAAGAATGACTAACACAGCCTTGGCCAACCTTGTGCCTCTCTCCAGCTGTTATGGACTGAACTTCCATAAGCCCCAGGCAGCATCGCTGTGCTGGCTGGGGACTGACGGGAGTTGTAGTTCTGGAGGGCACCAGGTTGGTGAAGGCAGGCCTAATAACTGGTGTTCAGGCATGACTGATCTGAACCGTTTCTAATTCTGAATTTTACCTCGCTGAACAATGGGTAATAATAATGATAAGGAAAATGAATTATTTGTGATAACTTACAGCAGCACCACTTTCTCCACTTGGACCTTTCTCTCCACTGAATCCAGGTGGCCCAACAATACCAGGTTCACCAGCACGGCCAACTGGACCGGTGTCACCACGTTGGCCTCTGATACCTTCTTTGCCAGCTGGGCCAGGAGGGCCAGGGGGACCAGTGATACCCTAGGGATAAAGTAAGACAGGTAAATAAATGCACATGGTTACATTGCTGGTGTAACCAGTTCACAGAGCAAAATATTAAACCAGATAGCAAAGAAATCACAAAAATTCTTGGTGATAAAAAAACAACAACCACAACAACTAATCTTGGTGGTGGTGATTTTAACCATGCAGGATTACAACAAGCTTGCTCCTGATAATCACATGGAATCAATGGACTCCTTTCATCGAGGTTTCTACAGCAGAGTTTTTCAGGTTTCCTATACAAAGGGAACACTTTCCACACCAACTTGTCCAGTTGAGGAATTCCAGGAGCTCTGCCATAGAAACTTTACACATGGCGCAGGATTCTGGAGCATGTTCTAGCCAAGGATCAGCAGCATATGGCATGCAAATGTGTACAAGAGAACTCCAGCAGCACACTTCAGTTGAGAGCAAGTGTTAGGGAGGACAGGACGGGACAATATGGAGTAAAGAATGAGGAGGGATGCTTACACCCCACTCCCCGGTAACTTTACAGGAAGCTGGTTAATCCAACCTCCCTGCCATCTCCCTCTCTCCAGCCAAAGGTTTAGGCAATATTTTTTGAGAATGAAAAGTAGTATGGAAATTTGTGGGTGGAAAAGCAATTTCAGGGAGGGGGATTTCAGATGAAAAGAGGCTGTTGGAGAAGGGTCAAGCACCCTCCTACCAAAATTCCCTTCTTCCAGTGCTGCTTTGAGTAAAGGAGAGATGAGCTTCCTTAGTCACATTCATTCATTCATTCATTCATTCATTCATTCATTCATTCATTCATTCACTCATTCATATGCACTGTATAGATAAGTCTTCTGCTAATCCAGGGTTTTGGCCAGGCCTGTTGAGCCCAATTGTCACTGTGTCATGTATTCAATCGCTGCATATTTGCTCGAGAAGGTTGGCAGTGATGGATAACTTTCAAAGAAGCTTGCCCACTACTTCAGATCTTCTTTTCGAACAACTGTTAACAGGGTTCCAAAGAACCCCAGTTATCCAGGGCGTTCTTTGCATAGAGGAATTAGAAGCAGCAGACCCTTTATGTATTCTACCTTGTTTAAATTTACAGATGGAGTGTTCTCAGCGGCTACTTACAGCGGGGCCAGGGGGTCCGGATCTTCCAGCAGCACCAGGGAAACCAGTGACACCCTGGGGGGGGAGAGATAAATGAAGAGATTAGGATTTACAAGGACCAGTAGGAGGGTGGATGTAGGAGCGTCAACATAAAAAGTTTCTAGACTTACAGGTGGACCAGAATCACCACGACCTCCAGTGGGACCAGCAGGGCCAATGGGACCCTATATACAAGAAGAAAGAGTAGGAAAAATGAAGATAAGCAGAGTACTGTACTGCAAAGTTCCAGCTGTCAAATATTGGCTCGATCATGACTGGAGTTAAAAATTAATGAAAGCTATGCTACTGACTTATTGGAAGGAGGATCAAACACTATTTCATACTCTAATGCAGGCATGGGGAACCTGTGGCCCTCCCGATGATGTTGGTGTTGGGACTCAAATGGCCAATGCTATGGGATGATGGTGGGATTTGTGGACCAGCAACACACCACTAGTTTGTGACAGTAGTTATAACACAGACAGGACACCATCCCAAAGTTGCTAACTTGGTTTTGAAGTGTGTTGACATTACCACTACCTTAGATAATTTTTCTAAGAACAGTGGTGGTTCATATACTACCAACCACAGGCAGAAAAATTAACATACGAGTTACAATGTTCAGTCAGTTGTTGTTGTTGGCACCCATCTGTCTCGAGAGACAATGGAGGAGTGCGCCATTGGGGGTAAAGTCAAACTGTTGGGAATTTACAGTGCCTGCTGTGGCTGTAGAAACCAACATGGGAGAGACATGTTTTGTTGCAGCTGGGACAGATGAAGGCGGCTGGTTTCACTGCACCACAGCATTTCTTCTCTCTTTACTCCTCCCAGCAGTCATTTCAGTTCAGTCAGTACTCATATACTCTTCAAAGTACTACTCTTCATTCAATGACTTGATAATGTTTATGATAATTTGATTATCAGTAATATACCAGGAGTACTACTGTATGTCAAAACTCCTCTGGAAATACTGTACATACACAATCTACCCAGAAAGATGGCCACTGGTATTGGTTCCTTACCACCAATCTATAGCACTTATATATTATATTAACTCTTTGAAAATAGCTTATAAGGAAGGAGTAAGGACCACGTAGTTGCTGCTGGAATACAAGTCCCATCATTCCTGACCACTGGCCATGCTGGCAGGAGTTGATTGGAGCTGGAGTTCATCAACACCTGGAAGGCCACAGATTCCCCACCCCTGCAAGGTTTACCTAACTCCGAATTCCTCCAAATGTAGTGCCGAAGGCAATCCAGATTTTCATCCCTTTGGGGATGGCATGCTTTGTTCCTGCCCTTTGGGAAAGATCCTAGGCACTTCACAAATCAGCTAAACAGTAATTCTAGATTTGAACCATACAAGCATTCTGCTTCACAGCTATGCAATGGATTTATGGATATAGCACTATGCAATCCAAAGAGACTACACGGTTTGGTCAGAAGGTGAGGAGAGTTTAATATAAAATTCATTTGACTTACAGCAGGGCCAGAGTTGCCAACAGACCCAACAACACCTTGTGGGCCTTGTTCTCCTTTAGGTCCTCTCTGGCCTCTTTCACCTTTAGCACCAGTCTGACCAGCTGCACCCTTAAAAAGTAAAGAGGGGGGAAAATGTTACTCAGAATACATTATAGCCCCAAACTATTAAAAACCACGTGAAAGCCAATCTTTCCCTTCATACTTACAGGAGGGCCGGCAAATCCAGGAGGACCAGCGGGGCCAACCTCACCACGTTCACCCTATGCAAGGGGAGGAGAACCAAAACACATCCCAGTGAGAAAAGCCAATCGCCATTTCATATCAAAGGTTCCTAGAACCTGTTCATGTCGCACTTTTAAAAGAAATTATTCCACTACTTACAGAACTTCCACGAGCACCAGCAGGGCCAGCAGGGCCAGCGGAACCGGCTTCACCCTAAAACAAACACACAAAGGATTCGTGTTGCTAGGATATGCACCAGGCCGTCCTCTACTGCAAGTCCATGGCTGAAGGCAGAAGCACCTGCCCATCAGCCTCTTGGTGATCCACTGATGCAACTCAAACCATCATGTGCCACAGGCAAGAGAGCAGGTGCATTGCAGCAGGGTGCCTTCAGAACAAATTGTTCCCAATGGCTTGGGCATGAGAGCCGAGCCACAAAAAAGGGTTTAATCCATCCATCCATCCATCCATCCATCCATCCCAAGGCACTTTTGGCTAGTTTGCCATATTTCATCTGCCAGATCCTGAGCAAAACACATTCACTGCATTTTCTAAATGGATATGAGGCAGAAAGGTAAGTTGAACCCATTGGTGTCCTATTTATGCCCTGTAAAAATGTGTTCTGTCCCCTTAAAGTACAGCCCAGACTCCTCATTCCCTCTAAGACAAAGATAGTGAGAATGTGTCCCTCCAGATGTTGTCCGGCTCCCATCAACCCCAGGAAGAATGGTCTGGGTTGATGTGAGATGGAGTCCAATAATATCTGGAGGGCCACACCTCCCCATCTCTGCTTTAAGACTATGTTAGGGAGCCCAGCTTGGCAGATATATTAAGGGCCTTCTACCAGTGCATTGAACTCAATGGGCATGATGAACTTGGGTCCATTTATTTCAGCGGATCTGATCTATTATTACATATAATAGTAATGTTGTGTTTTAGTTGTAACCCACCCTGGAACCTTAGGGTGAAGGGTGTGTAAATAACAACAACAGAGTAGGCACAATGCCTTCTTTTAAAATGTAATCCTTTCCCTCCAACATTTTTAAAACCACGTTTAACTTCTTTTCAATCAAATAATGGCCATGAATCCAAAGTGCCACGTTAAGGATATGCAAGAGTTCTTTGCACTGAAGGCTCCTACGCCATGACAAAATGGTAGTTGTTCGCCTTGTGATCTTGGTGTCAGGGGAAGGTGCTGTTTGAAAAATGTAAGCCCAATAACATCTCTCTGGGTGCACCGTATGGAACCAGTTACACCATTCATTCGATTTCCAGCCATTGGTCTTGACCGCAGATCTTAACATATATAAAACCATACAGACACAGGTAAAAAGCCATGCAGCCTACACTTATCACCCAAGAAGGGGAAAAAATAAAATAAAATCATGAAAAGGACTGTTCAAGCCTTCAATTTTAAGTGGGTTCAGGCAAATGTCCTTACAAGCCTCCGCTTGAAATTGCATGAGAGCAAGGTGCCCAAAATGGCCACCGTGCTCTCGAAGGGGGGAAACAGGATGTCCTGTTTTTTCCAGGGCAGTTGACACGTATATTTTACTAGGGATGTTCCCTCAACCATTTCATTTCCTGGGGAATATTGACATCTTTAGGGAGTTTTCTGAATTATTTATTATTATTATTATTATTATTAAAATCCTGCCTTTTCCCCAAACTGGGACTCAAGGCAGCTTACAGATAAAATAGAAAGAGCTAAAAACATAGAAAAGATAACCATTAAAAAACAATTAAACACTAACAGAATTAAAACTAGATGGACAGATCTATTAAAAATACAGATAACAACCACAATAAAAAACAACACAGCACCAGCGCCTTCCTTAAAAACAATCAGTTCCTAAAAGCCTGTTAGAATAGGAAGGTATTCACCTGCTGGTGGAATGACAACAAGGAGGGAGGCAGTCTAATTTCTGTAGAAAAGTCTGAGAGCATAAATATTGATTAATCTAAAGCCCAGGGTGTTGACCCTGTTGCCCTCAAGATGTTGCAAAGCCTCAGCCAGCACAGCCAGGGATAGATAATAGGAGCTGAAGTTCAGAAATATCTGGAGGGTGACAGGTTCTCTATCCCTGATCAATGATTTAGGCTGCAATCCTATACCCACTTATCTGGGAGCAAGACCCACTGAACTCAATGGCACTCACTCCTGTGTAGACGTGTGCAGGATTGCAGTGTTAGAGTTGAGTCAGCTGGGCCTAGTGCAAGAATGAGGAACCTGTGGCCCTCCAGATATTTTTGGACTACAGATCCCATCATCCCTGACCATGATGGTTCAGGTTGATGGGAGTTGGAGTCCAAGGACTTCTGGAGGGCCACAGGTTCTCCATCCCTGGCTTAGCAGATAGCATATTTGGCGAAGACAAAGAAAAACTGGATTCAAATCTTCGCTCAACCTTCGGCTGGCTGTGTTCTTATGGGCATGCCATTTATGTTCATTTCTCCATCTGTAAAATGGGACTATTAATAACCACAGTTGGTGAATAAGATAATTACTAGGAGGCTCTTTGGGCAGGAAGAAATGCTATAGGAATAAGCAGCGCTTTTTGCTGGGGGGTGGGTGGGTGGGTACGCATACCCCTAAACATTTTGTGAATCTTTGTACTTTTGTCCATTTACTGTATTTATTTTTCCAGATTTGAACCAAAAAATGTTGATTTTCTTGAGTCAAAATGAGAGTACCCCTAAACATTTTTTTAAAAGAAAGAAAAGCACAGGGAATAAGGAAAAAATAGGATAAGACCCAATGCGTAGGACTGCACTTTAGGTATTGTTTTACTTTCTCTGTTGTGTGTAACTTTTCCCTACCACTAAGATATTTTAAAAATAAAGTGGATTATAAATGCTTTCAAACAAACAAACATCTTGATATTTTTCCCATTGTGTTTTATTTGAATGCTGTAACATTGGAGGGGTGAATCTCACCCATGAGAAGCTGCCTTATACCACTAGATTGGTCCATCTAGCTCAATACTGTCCACATTGACAGCCAGGAGATAGCTCAGTTGGTAGAGCATTAGATTCTTGATCTCAGGGCCGTGGGTTCAACCCCCACATTGGCCAAAAGATCCCTGCATTGCAAGGGGTTGGACTAGATGGTCCTCGTGGTACCTTTCAACTCTACAATTGTATGATTCTGATCCAGGGATTCTGTGATCAAGGGTTTCAGGCAGGAGTCTTTCTCTAGCTCTACCTGGAGACGCATTGAACCCGGGACTTTTACACGTAAAACACATGTTATACCACTGAGCTATGGGCTTCTTCCCATACTAAATGCAAGCCTACTAAGTAGCTGAAAAGTCTGCCACTTACCCTTTCACCAGTACTTCCAGCAGGGCCAGGAGCACCAACTGCACCAGGAATACCCTGAAAAAATCAAGCAGAATTACATGTTTTTCCTGGGGTGCTTTTTCTCCCCATGTTAAACCCACACCAGAAGAAAGCTATGGATAATTGCACAAATGAAAAAAAAACAACACATTTAGTTTTTGTTTTTGAAAAAGGTTTTGTATTGTTTTTAGTTTTTTAGTTTTTTTAATCCAGCATCAGAAATCAATGTAATAGTTGTCCAAACAAGTTGCATTAACTTCCTTAATAATATTGGTGACGTATTTTGAAGAGCTTCAGTGATCTCTCATTTACTTTTGAAACTTTCTTCAGGCTAATATCACTGAAGGTTAAGGGTCTGGGTGCAGAATTAATGGGCTATGTATTGGGACCTAAATCCATTTATTTTTCTCCCCCCCTCTTGATTACTAAAAGGACTGAATGCTTGGCTCCTGGGAAATAAAGCAATTTAAGAAGTCTACATACCCGTGAACCATCTCTTCCTGAAGTTCCGGCTTCTCCTCTGAAGCCTGTTGGACCCTGAAATGAAGCGGGACACAGCATGAATTCGGAGTCTCACTGTCTAATTCAGAGGTTTTCAACCTTTTTGAGTTCACGGCTCCCTTGACCAACTACATTCTTTCTGTGGCACCCCTGTGGAGCTCAGGAGCCGACAGCCCCTCACCCTTTCTCCAACACCCCCTGTTGTGAAGTGTTCCCTTAGCCCTCCTCCCTCTCCTTGGGAGTCCTCTGGGCAGCTGCTGCCGCCACCCCTGATCTCTGAGCTGCCCCCCACCCCAAAGAGAGGTGCCTCCTCACACTGCCCCACAGGGGCCTGGGAAGCACCCCCTGGCCAGCCCCAGAGGCACCATTTGCCTGGGGAGCTTGTAGCCGGGGCTGCTGCAACAAACAGCTGTGCAAGCCTTTGGCAGGCAGAGACCTGAGACGGAATCAGAGGAGGGAGGGAAGGAAAGAGAGACAGAGGCTAGTGTTGCCCGCGGCACCCCGGCCATCATTCAAGGCACCCCAGGGTGTCACCGCACACTGGTTGCAAACCACTGGTTTAACTGACTGGGAGGGATGTGTGCTTTATGTGGCAATGGTTCTTAAAACTTAGCAATGGGACTGACACAAATGAATCTTAAATGGGATTTTAAGGACATTTCTGTTGGCAATTCAGCTATATCCTGCACTGCCTTGTCTGTTACCTACTCGCAATAATCCACCCAATGACACCCCCGCGTGTGATTATTGCCATTGAATACTAACTTCACAATCACTCTAGAAGCTGTTACCTGCAGGTTAACTAAGGATTTAGAGCTTTCTTTACACGGGAACTGCGTATTTGATTTGATTATTGGTTGTTGGGGGAAGCCCGACCGTAATCAGGAAGTCTAAACTTCAGAAAGAAACCTAGACGAAAAGTCATAATCCCTGAAGAGGCAGAGCAAGTTACTCTGCTTTGCGTTCACCAACAGAGTAGACCCAAGTGATAAAACAGCCATTTAGTACCTCCTTAAAAAATTGATTGACTGGAGGCTGCTTCTTTTGGGGAACCATTTATGGCCAGTGCCACACACACCCTATAACCTTGTCCTCTCCTGCTACTACAATGTTTTAACATTGTACAGAGGACTGGAGGTCCAAGGGGACGAGCCACTACCCACAAATCACTCATTTCACTGGTCTCTCTCCATCTGTCAATCTGTTCTTGTGGCCCACCAGATTTTGGACTCGATATCCCAGTGTCTCTGATCACTGGCTATGCAGACTAGGTCTGGAGTCCAACAACATCTGGAGGACACAGGCTACTGATTCCCAGTCTATATAATGGGCCCTTACTGGAAGGAGATGGATTAGACACAGAACGAATGAAACCAAGAGCGTAACAATGGGTAGCTGTTCCCCCCCCCACAAAATAATGGTTTTGGGCCTGCATGTACTAGCAGGAGGGGGAAGCTTTGTCCCTCCCTAGATGATTACATCATCAATTAGTGAAACCTTCAATAGTTAAGATGCTTTCTCCATCTCCTTCTACTTTGACCTTGTGCAGATATACCACATTTCCTGGTGGAGCTATACAGAACTTTCAGTCCTTGCTGAAATTCATACAGAAAAAGAAAAGCAGAAAGCATCCAACTTCCTAACCCCCAGAGCATTTTTCCTTCAAGGGTTTTGCTTTTTTAGATGATCAAGAGCTAATTAAACATTATTTCCTTATTTTCATCTTTCATGTCTGTCGCTTCTTTATTTTCTCCCCCTTTGCAACTACCAATGCTCTGGGTTGCCAGTGGAGATAAAAATCCTCTAAGTTGTGTCTTCTGCAGATGGAAAAGAAACTGGATCCACACTAACAAGAGAGTTGAATGTTACAAACACATCCCAAAATACCTCCCAGTGAACTCAGTTCATCAAATAATTATTGCTAGCTCCCTCAAGATCACCTAATCTTTTTTATTTTAAAAACCATGAACAACATTGTGAAATGAATTTTAAATATAGTCAGCAGAGGGCATGCTTTTGTAGGCAGGAATGGAAGTGTTTAGCACTTGCCATTACCATATTCCCCACTAAGCCAATTGCTTGCAGATGCCTATGATGTAGCGTCCCTGGAAAACACAGTCTCACTCACATATGTACTCAACTTTGGGGCTTGATAAACTAAACCAGAATAATAATAAATTAATTGACAGAATTAAACTTGTGGATCACTTATTACACAGGTGGTTTCCAAGTGTCTTGCTGCATATGGTTCTAAGCCAGGAAAACTGAGCCTAAGACTTCCTACTCCAGCACAAGTGCTTAGAAGAAGAAGAAGAAGAGTTTGCATTTGATATCCCGCTTTATCACTACCCGAAGGAGTCTCAAAGCGGCTAACATTCTCCTTTCCCTTCCTCCCCCACAACAAACACTCTGTGAGGTGAGTGGGGCTGAGAGACTTCAGAGAAGTGTGACTAGCCCAAGGTCACCCAGCAGCTGCATGTGGAGGAGTGGAGACACGAACCCGGTTCCCCAGATTACAAGTCTACCAATCTTAACCACTACACCACACTGGCTCTTGATTACTATAGCTACTGAGGGACTGAACCTGGGGTCATCAGCTTACAAGGAAGACCTTGCAATTAAAATACACCAGGGGCGACTTTGCGGATGTGATGAATTGTTGGTCAGGAATCAGCTTGCCTCTTATTGTCCTTACCTTTTCACCTTTGCCTCCTGGGACACCAGCAACACCTCTCTCGCCAGGCATTCCACTAGGACCAGCTGGGCCTGGGGTACCAGCAGCACCAGCGGCACCAGGTTCACCCTAGGAGAATAGGAAAAGAAATCTTCAAGAGCCCTAGGGGAAAAGGAGCCACATGCTTCATTGTACTGCCTGCGAATAGCTGTTTGTTAGTATTCTGAAAGGTACTGCATTTCTGAATACTGCTGGGTTCTCTGTACAGAAAAATACTGTCTGCAGTAGCCGCCCAGGAGTGGAGGTGGTGTTTCTTATCATGTGACATTCAAACAATCCATTCTCCAAGCACGCAGGTAAAAGCAGCTGAATACATCCTAAGCAGAAATGGAATAGGTCTGATTAAAATGGATCGATTTGGAGGATGTCTTTTGGTTGTTCAAAATCAACCCGATATGAGATTGACTTCATTAGCATCTTGGCAGTGTCAAGGGATGCCAGGAACCATGTGAATTATATTTTCCAAGGGTTGAATCTAACTAAGCTATACTCACCATTGACATTGATGGGCCTAAGCTGGTTATGCCCATTCTTTTTATTGGGTCTTCTCTGATTAGGAACAACCCCTGAATAGCTCAGTCAGTACAGCATGAGACTCTTCATCTCAGGGTAATGGGTTCAAGCCCCACGTTGGGTGAAAGATTTCTGCATTGCAGGGTGTCGGACTAGATTACCCTCACGGTCCCTACCAACAACGATTCTAAGAAATCTACAAAACATTGCATACAGACACATGCTTTCTGTCATCCCTGCAGCAACATCCAGGGCTTGAAACCTGATAGCCAACTAGCAATACTTTTCTGGAGACCCCTGTAGACTGCTACCACCCCTCAATTTGATTAAGGGGCAGAGAAACCAAAAATTACAGGTTGACCAGGACTCCAGATCCAGAATCAAAGGGCAGGGTGGAAGATTACAGAAATCAATCACAGAGCATCCCTGTACATGTCTGGACTCTGCCTCATCACAAACGCTGCAGTGGAAAGTGTCATCCTAAAACCAGGACTAGTAAGTATACATGAAACCGCAACAATGCCAGTAGACAGAAGCAGAAGAAAAGGAAGAGCTCAATCCCTGATCTAGACAAAACCACATGACTGACAAGCTCCAGATGTGTAATGAGGACTCCAGGCCATGTTCATCTAACAGCATCCTACCCAACCCCTACGCAACAACCTCATTTGAAATTTAAGAGGATGTTCTAAAGCACCTATTAATGGCAAATAAAAAGCTTCTACTTGGTCAACAGCAGGCTTGATGATGTTGACAAGCTCTTGAGTTTGCCTATGGTGGGTTCTCTGTATCACAGATGCCTTTCTAGAACAAGGGTGGTGAGCACCTGGCCCTTCAGATGTTAGATTACAACTCCCTTTATCCCTGATAATTGGCCTTGCTGGCTGGGACTGGTGGAAGCTGCAGTCCAACAACATCTGAAGGCTCGCAGGTTGCTCGTTCCTCTTTTAATAGTTACACTTCTGACAACAAAGACAAGCAACTGATACCTAAGCCAAAAATACCCCTATGTGACCACTGCACCGTTCGCCGATAATGCAAGATCTTAAAGGCAGCAAAGCAGCAGACTGCTGACATGCTACACATGTATATGGAAGGCTGCCATCAGGCTCTGGCTATGACACTGCCCTCCCCAGGATTTCAGAAAAATAGCACCCTTTTTGCCTTACCTTGTTACCATCAGTTCCTGGTGGGCCAGATGGGCCACGGCTTCCAATGGAACCTACAGGACCTACAGCACCACTTTGACCTGGAAGACCACGCTCACCCTGGAGGAAGCAGATGGGAAAGAAGTTAAATGGAATCCAGAGGCCTTGAATTTTGATAGCAAGCTTAGCATTTAGCACTGAAGCCTGGAAGATGTTAGTGGTACCACCGACAAATGCTATTTTTTGCTTCTTCGCTCATACATAGCTGATGAATGGGATCTAGGCTTAAGGGCAGGTCTTGCTCTTCTGCAGGAGTCCTGCATCTAAACAAGAACTCAGAGTGCTGCTCTCTAGATGCACACATATTATTGACGGCCCAGTTCCAAAGACACTGGGACAGAAGGAAGTCCCATTGGCTTCCATGGGACTCACTTCTGAGCCAGAGTGCTTAGGAGACTATCCCTTTACTCGGCTTTATCTCTTGGTCCAGAATTCAGTTCCTCCCTGTCAATATAAGGACATCAACTTGCAGCTCTGCATATCCTATGCAGTTTATGTATGTATGCTATATTCATGCGATATTTTATAAATACAATTTGATAGTGTGCTATGCATGCCATACATGCATATATAAATTATACTGGACACTGAACACATTAGCAACACTTAACAGATGCAGCATTAACCGTATTATCTCAATATGTGTGTTGCTGTCTTCTGTAAAAATCTTCAGAAGGTGAAAATGTGGTTTCATGTATTATAGGCGGAAGACTAGAAACGGGAGCCTTTCTCCTTGGGAAATCTTCTACAATGGAGATGAAGCATAGGAACCCAAGAAGCTGCCTTATACAGAGTCAAGCCATTTATCTCAGTAGTGTCTACTCTGACTGGGAGCAAACCTTCAGGGTTCAGACAGCAGTCTTCCCCAGCCAGATCTGGAGATGTCAGGGATTGCACCTATGAAATTCTGCACGCAGAGCATGTGTGTTACCACTGAGCTGTGGTACTTTCTCCCAAACAGAAACCCACTCCAGTAGCAGTGGTTATTCAAGGGTATTCTGAACACATCTTTCTTAAAGCAAAATAAAAAATTCTTTCCAGTAGCACCTTAGAGACCAACTAAGTTTGTTCTTGGTATGAGCTTTCGTGTGCATGCACACTTCACATCTTTCTTAGTTCAAAGGCAGGTATTGCAGACTTTAGGAACAAAGCAAAGCACAGTGAAAAATAAACTTACTCTTGGACCAGCAGGACCAGCAGGACCAAAATCACCATGAAGACCCTATGCACAAAAGAGAGAGACAGGTTATGCTTAACTTTGAACATGTTTTCCTTACTGAGGTTATTTCAATCCACTGAGATAAAAAGGGTTTTGATCTCAAAACTGTGGTACAGCAGAATGTAGGGCTCAAGCCACAAGAGAGAATTTGACTCTGTTGTTGTGTTCATTCTCATTCTCTCTCTCAGGCTGGCAAACAACCTCACAGGGTTGTTGTGAGGATGAGGAAGGGACCAGCCATGCACACCACCATTGGAGTAATGGTGAGATAAAAACACCGACCGATGATCAACAAACACGACATATATTTTAAATCTGTGTGTATTCACACGAAGAGGGGGAGGGAACCTACCAGTTTAACCGATTAAGTGGCCATATTTCTAAGGGTAAAATGTGGTTGTGGTTGTTGTTGTTGTTGTTGTTGTTGTTGTTTTTACAGGAGTGGTTTCCATGCTGCGCATTGTGTTATCCATACCCAAAGGAGCCAAGGATGTCCAGTTGGCTGGAGCAACACAGGGCAGGTACACTGAATCACTTTAACTTCCCCTTGGTTTGAGAGGGGATTATCAGACAAACCATGCCAAAATATTGTGACAGCGTGTTGTAAGCACTGACCATGTTGCCTTATGGTTACACCAGGGAAAATGTAAAGGGCGGCTGCTAGAACGACAGCACAGGCACTGCTATGGAGCTTGTCCCTATAAGAGACACAAGGGAGCCAGAGTCATTCCCTCATGCCTCTTTAGAGGAAGTGTGCCGACCTGATTTTCTCCCAGCCACATTGGACACCTGTGTATGGCAGATGGGCAGCAGGATTTCTCTCACTGTGGTTAGACAGGCACAGACTTTCTCTCTGTTACTCTACCAAAATTCGGGGCACTGCATTTGTGTGGTTTGGGGGGGGGGGGGGAAACACACATCTTATCCATAAATGTATTGTGTTCAATTACCCTTTCGCCTGGTTTGCCAGCTTCACCAACTGGGCCTGAGGGACCTGGAAGGCCCTAAAATGAAAAGAAACAGATGTCAATCATCAACAACCCACCATCCTTTCATGCATTATGAAAAGTTACAGGTGAGCCTGCGCAAAAGTATTGGTAAACGCAATCTAAAATGGGAGGGCTCACAGGCTTCGTTCAAGACACAGGAACACAGGACGCGGACTCAGTGTTGTCCAGTGTTTATACTGGCAGAAGCTCTCCCAGGTTTCAGGCAGGGGACATTCCCAGTCCCCTCTGCAGATGCTGGGGACTGAACACGGGATATTCTGTGAAGGCAACTTCCCGTTTATGAGGGGGTTATGCCGCGAGGCACCCGTGTGTTTAAGTAAAATCGCGTGTGTTGGGAGCACAATTGAAAAAGCCTGCAAACACCCTCCCAACCTCCTTGCTCAAACTCTCCACAGGCCTCAAACAAAGGTCCCTGCAATGGCTCCTGGGCTTCCACTTGCAAAGGCTCGTGGGATTGCTAGATGCTGTTTTTATGCTATTTTTGCCACTTCCGCACTCTTTTAGGGCCGTTTTTGCCCCTTTGCGTCCCACTTCTGGGTTCCTGTGCGCAGTCACGCATGCCCTGAAATGGGGAGTTGCCTGTGCAAAATCCACATGGACTGAAACACCTATGGATTACTATCGCTGTTCTCTGCCCAAACCAACTTATTATTGTAATTTGAGTGGCAAGCCTCAGATTTTAAAACAGCTCTTTCCTTCACTGAAGTGCGTTACACAGATTTTCAGGATGACTCCCTTATATGAAAACTAAGCCATGTGCAAGACAACTCCTTGCAAGACCACATTAAGAGATTCTTAAGAAAGATGTGGCTTAAACCAGTCCAAATTATCTACCACTCCTGTTTTCATGCGCTAAACACATTTATACTCTGTGCATTGTGCAAGCCAAGACATACTGAAATGCTTCTGATCATTTGCTCTTAGCGCAGTTTCCAACCACAAACAGTGCAAAATCTGCATTAACATTAGCTAGTAAGAAAGACCATATTTGTTTAAGGAGAGCAAGGGAGGCAAATTTTGGCCTCTGACCTTGACCAGGACACCAAGGCCACTGAGAGGCTGCCTCCCAGGAGCATCACTGCAATGGGGAGAGCAACATAACCCCACCTATCAGCCACTGAAGGAGCAGCTGCTCCAATCCTTGTTTTCCTCATCCCTTCCCATTCCTTTTCCCTTTTCTGCTGTGTTTATTAGATTGTAAACCTGTGCACACAGACCCTCTTATATTTTAATGTACATACAGTGCTTAAAACGTTTCAAGCACTTGTTAAATAACAGTATTTGTATTATCATCATCCTCACCACCACCACTTACTTGGAAGCCAGGAGCACCAGCTGGGCCAGTTTCACCTTTAGCACCAGGGTTGCCCTAGAGGAATTAAAAGACGGATTAAAAATAAACATCCAATGCCTTTGGAGTGCAAGCATGGCTAGACAGCTCCCCCCCCGACTCCCCCCCCCCCCCGTATTAAAATCAAGGAACTTCAATGGCCACAATGAAATAGTCAACTCCCCCCCTGCAAAACTACCCAAAGAAAGGCACATGAAGTTCAGCGCCCTCCATTTAAGTTAATGGGCAGACAATAATGGGCAGACACAGGAAGTGGAACTCTGTGTTTGTGTCAAAGGTTAACAATGATGATCATGTACTTACGACAACACCAATTGGACCTTGAGCGCCGTTATTTCCCTCAGGACCAGGAGCACCCTACAATAACAGAGGGATGAGTTACGTAAGATATGGACAATATACATCATGTTTGTTATTTTCCCAAAAATAAAATGGCATCACTTTAGCTGACTATCTATTTAATGAACGAGGTGTTCCCCCCATGAGATGTAATCCAATGACTTTGAACATTGGTAGCATGTAGAAGCTAACTTATGGCATGTGTACACATACACATACACATTCCTTGCTTGCACACGTGGTAGAGTTGCTCCACACACACAAAAAGCAAACAAACCTGTTTCCTTTGCATTAAAAATGGAAGATAACAGACAGGTAGACGGGTAGTATAGCCCTCTCTTAGAGGTTGGCCATTCCTGTACAAATCCTGCTCTCTTAACTAAGGCATGTTCATTGGGACATAAGATAGTTGCACATACCCGTTGGCCAGAAACGCCAACATGACCTCTGTCACCAGGTTTGCCAGGCTCACCCTATGGCAGAAAGAAAAGAAAATGAAAACAAGATTAGAACAAACATCAACTACGCTCAAGTTCCTTTATTTGGGCTGATGCATCTCTTCTATTTCCGAAGACCCACTTGTGCTCTCTGAGACTGGAGTCAGTGCTGGGGGGCAGGGGGCATGAATGGGTACCTGTTGAAGTCCCTACCCTGGCCAATGAGAACTAGATTTGCTGCCCCTCCTACTTATGGTTCCCACTTGTTTGCTCACAAACCCCCCGTCCCAGTGATGGCAGGAAGCATGAGAAGGAGTTGTTCTCTCCCTGGGAAGCCAGCAGGTCCTCCACTAAGGGCATTGTGCCTGAGGACCTTCCCCCCGACCCCAAATCTGGGCAGGGCATTGATATGGACTGTAACCTTACACTACCACTGTAGTGCCATCACTCTGGTATTTGTTGCTGGGTTACCAGAAAGATTAGCATGAGGACACGAAGTTGGCGTTGCAGACAATTGCTCGTGCTACCAGGCTGTTATATGGTGGTACCCCCCAAGCTCCATTGCACTTACATTGGGACCTTTAGGTCCTGGGAATCCGATGATGCCAGGTTCACCTCTTGGACCAGCGGGACCAATTGGGCCAGCTCTACCATCAGCACCAGGCAGACCCTAGAGGAGGGAAACAAACCACATTGATTTTATCCTGGGTATATTGATTAACCTCCACTGAGAGCAGCACACTTCCAATGAAGACATTATATCTATATTGCATATCAATACATTACATATCAATATCACGATGCAACCCAGCCTCTAGACTCACCCTCTTTTTCTTCCCAGATCTAAAACAGGCTTCCTCAGCCTGATGTTACTGGATTCCCAACTCCCAAGACCATTGGCCATGTTGGCTGTGGATGATGGGAGCTGTAGTCCAACAACATCTGGAAGACACCTGACCTGGTTGAGGAAAACTGGAAAGGGAGAAGTCCTGCTGCAGGCCTGTGTTCAGAGGCCTGTCTGGAAGCTTCTGTGAAACCATTTTAACAAACCAGCACCTGTGCAGAGCTGAATCAATAGACAAGGTTCAACAGACACCACAGTGATGATTTCCTAAACTGGCAGGTAGTTGGGCCTGGGATGGCAGAACGGCTATGAACATGGGAATGTCCCAGGCTCAGACTCTGGGCTCACCAATGATCTCTTGAGAAAATTGCTCAGGGACTTGCAGGATGCTGATAAGTGTGCACCTGGGAAGGGGGACCAGTGAACTGTACCAGTGAGGAGGCAACAGTCAGAGGCAGGGGATGCTTCAGAGCTGGAGGGTGGAGCACAGGATGGGTTGGAAGAAGCGAAGGAAGAAGCAGGTTGGGCAAGTGAGGGGCTGTGTGTGCTGTGTGCTGCTCCACCCTCTCTTTCACCACTGTCTCCCAGAACCAGGAGGGGATTGAAGAGGGAAGAGCAGAGACAACTTCTAGGCAGACGTAGTCTCAGGCTGTGTGGATGCAGCCCTTCAGGGGGAAGGCACATAAACTGGTGGAGAGGGAGTGCCCCCCTGTTGCTGCAACTGCTCCATAGATCACAGACCAAGGAATAGCTGCCTGGACCCTAGACTGCTGTGTGTGGGTATCTGGAACGATAGAAACTACTGTAAGTGTCCACTTTTGACAATATTGTGTTAGCAATCTACCATGTGCATTCCTTTGCCTAGGGAGCACCGTGACACCAGGCTAAGCAGGATAAAAATGTTATAGAACACAGCTGTGGACATTACTTATAAGTCTATAACTGTTAACTAAAATCTACATTAAAAAATGATATATTTGTAGGGTAAAGTGTGGGCTACTTACAGCAAGACCTTCTTTGCCAGCAGGGCCTGGGCTTCCAGATTGACCAGGGAGACCCTAAAAAGCACAGACGTTTCATCTGAGTATCATCTTTGGGGCTTATTTCAAACAGGAATGTAAGAATTCCTCCTCCCTCCCTCTTTCAGACACCCAGCACTTAAATATATGCACAAATATAGTATAAAGGCTTGCTGCTATTAGGGATGGAGGAGAGTTTGGTCTGGCCTGCATTTTTAAGGGAACGGGCCTCATTTTCAACCCAGCAACGTGGAACAGATTGTAATTACCTTCCAATTTAGCGCTTCTCCAAATTTTGCAGTTTTGGCTCAAAAAAAGCATATTGAAATGCTTGTTTTAGGATAAAATGCGCACTGCCAGGTTCACCTCTTGGACCAGCTGGACTTTTTAAACAGATTAACGGAGAAATGGGATGGAACTGATTTATCAATGAACACGACAGAAATTGATGCAGACTGTAAGTAGTAACAAGTGATTGACAGATCAGTCTATCTACCAATTAAATCCATGTTTAAGGGAAATGTCCATATTGAACTCATTGGGATTTACTCCCAAATCACAGTGCAACCCTAGACATGTTTATTAAGCAGGTATGTATAGGGCTGCACATTACCTAAGCTCATTGTGCTTAACCCCAGGAAAGTTAGGATAGGGGTGCAACCCAAAATGTCCACTGCAGCCTCAGTTTCATATCTGTATAATGGGAATACGAATAATCTCACAATGTGGTCATGAGAGCTGAATATAGTGCTGAATATCAAGTTCTCATGACCAAACACTACTACTAACCATCACCATAAATCATACTGCATTTTTAAAATGGACCATTTTAAAATGCAAGCATTATGGGAGGCAGAGGGGAAACCCTCTATTTATTTGGATGCTGTTGCCTTGCAACGTCACACAATCCTCACCCTCACCCTTGATACTTACTCTTGCACCCATGAGACCAGGTTCACCGGGGCGTCCAGAATCACCATTGGGACCTTTCGCACCAGCAGCACCAGTAGCACCACGATTGCCAACAGCTCCCTACAGAGGAGAAACAAACCCACAACCGGCTCCAATGAGAGGGAGCAACTATGGCAGGAAGAACATTCCTTTTAAAAAACAACAAAAGCAGCAGCAGCAGCAGCAGTAGCAGACGAAGAAGAAGGTAGCTTACCATAACACCAGCTCTGCCATCAGATCCAGGCAGACCACGAGATCCAGGAACACCCTAGGAAGGAAAAGAGCACACAAATATCTGGTCAGAAAAGAAGAGAGAGTTTTAGCCAACAGGCAAAGGAAAGGCTTGCTACAGCTAAGGATTTACAAAGGGATGCTCGGCATTTGTGATGGGATTGGGGCTTCCAGAGAAAGCGACTTTTCCTTCACTTAATAAAAATGGTTGAACTGGGCACACACACGGACCCAATGGCTGGAGTGAAGCCAAAATGGGATGGTATCTCAGGGGCTTTTGTTGCCTTTATGTCCCCTTCCCCCTGTTCCATGTGCTGAAACTGACCAGACCAGAAGCCGAGTTTTATTTCAACCCTGGCAACGAGACACCAAGCTCCACGACACCTGAAGGCATCAGGGTATATTCTGTTTGGCACTTGCAGCTCTGTCCCAATAAAGAGAATGGCAAGCTCTCAACTGGAATGGCAGGTACCATTTCAATATAGCTCTGGAAACCAGCAGGTACCAGAGCAGGCAGAAGCATCCCTCACAATTAGATTTATCAAAAGGGATGCAACTGTGCTCTGTGACCTTAGGTTCACCTGCCCATACCCTAAGCCAGTTTTGACAGGTCCATGTCTCAGTCTTGATCAATATTGTTGAATTTATAGCGGCAGATGAAAACTGATAAAGCAGACCAGGTGCCAAACAACCTGGGACAACCTTGTGGATATTATGAGGTGACCTTCACTACTTGACATTATCCTGCAATGACCATAATGTGTGTTGCTGGGAACAGTATCAAAGTGCTGTCACCAGTGAGCATGCAGACTGTGAAAATGAGCTAACCACCAAGGCCTTCAGGACTTTTACAATGCACTGCAACCCAGGCCCACAGGTCAAAAGGAATGGTTTATCCCAATGGGGGGAAATCAGGACCAATTCACCCATTCGATTTATCCACTAGAGGAAGCATTCCTGCTAAGTGATCTCTTATGCCTCAACATCTGTGGAAAATTTTTGCGAACATGTGCATGCAAATTGCTGCTTCTTCAATCTGGAGATTGGCAATATGCAACTTTGGCAAGGAACAGTTTTTCCTGTAAAACACAGTATGTTTCCACTGCTATGCAGGCATGGAGATCACACACGGGACTGATCCAATGGTTAGAAAATACAATGTGCAGCTAAGCTGTCACTGTCGCAAGAGTTGGTTTCTAGATCTCTGCCAGATTCTAAGCCCAGCCCCCAAAGGAATAACTGAACAAAGTCTGAGCAGAATTCAGCGTGTCATGAGAAGCGCTGATTATCTTGCAAAAATTAGCCCTACTGTGTCCCCAATGCACCAAGTTCTAAAGAAGCAAAAAGCCCATCGACACAATTTTAATTGAACAATCATATATTCTCATTATCCTCATTTACTACTCCTGCTATTACTACTACACGTTGGCAGCTAGTGATTTATTTATTTTTACAAAAACCACAATTAGTTTGAAAATATTTCAGGACGTTGGATATCTAGCTGAGATGCCGCAGGTGAACTCTTGCTTAAGGCCTATGTCAGAGCAGGCCCTCTGGTAGCCCAGCACTGACCACCATATTGGACAGAGACTGAGGTTTCAGGTAGTGCCTTCTCCTAGCCCAGCTACTTGGAATACTTTAACTGGAACCTTAGGTCCTCTACAGACCCAGGTTGGGCTGCCTCCATCAAGCCATGGCCCGCCCACATATGCACATACATTGGAACATTGTCTGGTGTAGACAAGAATGCCCCTCCAAGCACAGGTAGGTGTGGTCATGTTAACCCCACAGGAATTTAGCAAGCCACCCTATATACCAGGTCAGACTATTTGTCTGCCTAGCCCAGTTCTATCTACTCTGACCAGTGGCAACAACTCTCTAAGATCTCAGGCAGAGGACGGTCTTCTAACTGTTACCTGATCCTTTAACTGGAGATGTCCTGGATGGAAAATGGAGCCTTCTGCATTAAGAATTAACATGTATATTCAGCCCAGTACCAATTATGCTTCAGTTGGTAGAGCACAAGACTCTTGATCTCAGAGCTGGGGGTTCAAGCCCCATGCTGGGCAAAATATTCCTGCATGGCAGTGGGGGTCCCTTCGAACTCCATGTTCTACCTCTGTGGATTTCCCATGTGTTTTCTATTGGGTTGGGTTTTTGTTTTCTTTTGCTTCTCACTTACTCTTAAACCTGCAGATCCAGGTGCCCCAGTCGAGCCAGGCTCGCCGTTGGAACCCCTCTTGCCTTCCTCACCACTTGGGCCAGCAGGGCCAGAAGGACCGGAAGCGCCCTGTCGGGTAGGAAAGAGAGCAAAACAAGCCACCATTTTGAGAAACAGGCTGCATGATGGGGGAGGGGGGAAAAACAGAATCAACAGTGATTTCCACCAAATAGATAGCAGTGCTTCATGCAGTGAAGATACTCACAGGCTCTCCCTTGTTACCGGTCTCTCCCTTGGATCCAGCGGGGCCAGGTTCACCCTGGAGTCAAACAGAACAAGAGATCCCAACAGTGAACACTATGAATTTACACACACCGTTGTTGTTTTTCTTCTTCTGAACATCTGGGCTGCAACGTTATCCAAGCAACTAAGAACTGCAGCAAAACGGCCTAGCAGCTGCATCGCACGCAACGATACTCCCTGAACAAGTCTGTAGATGCCCACTCAAGAGTTGGTTCCTACTTAAATCAATGGGTCATTCCCCCTTACAGGTAACCAGATGTAGAACTGCAGCTTCAGTCATCCAAATTGGGCTGTTCCTAGCCCAGATTTGTGCTTCAATTATTGGGGGCGGGGAGATGGAATCCATATGTCTCACTCCCCAACTCATCCCATTACCCTGCAGCCTTACAAACAGTAGCTGGCCCAGAATGTAAGAGGGACAGTCCTGCTCTGTCTCCCTTGCCCTGCCCCTAGTCATTTGAGCACTGGCTTGGATGGTGTGTTTATTGGAAGAAGGGAATCATCAATGCAGCACAATAGGGGAATAATCTGTGCCCAGTTCTAAGTTAATATGCAGTTACTAATTCACATCTGACTTAAGTCATGGACAAACTTCGTGGCTCCAGTATTCTCCCCAATACTGGTCTCCCTTACAGAGCTGCTGTAAGGATTGCCACTGTAAGGACAATTCTTTCACTGGCTAAGTTGACATAAAAAGAGCATATCTGCAACAGTGACTGTCGTTGGCATTAGACATTAACAGCTTGGTGCAAAACTGCACTGGACCAACAGAAGGCAAAATAACCCCAGACATTTTACATGATCAGACACTGCTTCACACTTGGTTGGATGGTGCCAAATGTTCTAGCAAGGGCAGCCTAAAGTCAGAGCAAGCCCAGATGCTGGCAGGCAAGACCAGCATCCTAAGTACGAAGGCAACTCAGACACTAAAACGATGCCCTGCTGGCCTTTGTGGAAGCCACATATAACCCCTGGGGACTGTGGAATTGGAGGGAAGCACCCCCTGCCCTCTGCCACTGGACAGGAGACCAAGGATCACCGGGGAGGCTGCACTGCCTGCCCCTATCTCCCAGGAAGAACATCATGGCAAGGAGAGGACCAACCTGGCTTATTGGCCAGACAATGAGCAGATTCAGGGGGTGGGTTGTTCCCTCCCTCCAGTTCCTGGGGCTGGAGAGCAGAGGAACAAAGGCTGCTGGGTTGTGCATGTGTGTATTAGTGTGCAGCAGACATGATGGGCGATTTGGGAGCTACCTGCCATTTGTAAGCTGCCTTGATAATCACTTGACTGAAAGGCAGGCCATATACGGTAGATAGCATCACTTACAACAAGTCCTCTAGCTCCAGCAGCACCAGCGGGGCCAGAAGCGCCAATCATACCACGGGGACCAGGCAGGCCAGGAGCACCAGCTGGACCGGGAAGACCCTGCGCAGAAAGGAGAGAGAAGGAGGAGAACACATGTCAGAACTCTCCTCTGTAGCGCCACAGAAGCTTTTCCTACGGGACAATCCAGTTTGACACCTGCATACTTACAGCTGCGCCTTTAGCACCATTAATGCCGTTGTTTCCAGGGTTACCCTAAGAGAGAGAGAGAGAAAGATAATGTTAGGTTTTAAATATATATGATCATGTTATCTGGGCATATTGGTTTAGGGGTTGTGTGTGTGTGTGTGTGTGCTTACATGTTTCTTTATGCCCAAGCGGCATATATAAACAAAATAACTCAAATAGCTCAAAAGCAGACGCAAGGAACCACATTCATCAGTAGCAGAAGCTTCAAGGGTAACTTACTGGAGGACCAACAGGACCGGAAGCACCAGGGAGTCCAACCTCACCACGAGGGCCAGCAGGACCAGAGGGACCTGTGTTGCCAGCAGAACCAACTTCACCCTGTTTGGGAAGAGAGAATGTGTGTGGTGAGTGCTGAGTGTTCGGTGTATGGTTCATTTCAGCACTTATTCTACTCTAATCAGGCTTAGAACAAAGACAAAACAAAGGTAACGTCTCCAGTGTGTCTGTCTCAGTTAAGATGAGCACTAGATAGTACAGTAATCACAATCCAATTGTAGCAGATAGCTCAGCAAAAGAGAAGATATGCTAGCCCTGTTGTTGCTATTATTATTATTAATAATAATTTTACAATCCTTACGTTTGAGTTTGGATCATGTGATGCATTGCATCGAGGCAGATTTAGGGCAGGGTGAGTGGTGCAGCCGCGCTGGGGGTGCAGCTGAGAAGATTGCCTTCTCAAAGCCTGGCAAGCACTGGGAAGGTGGTGTTAGGGCTCTCACAGGGCCCTGGAGTCCTCCTGCCTCCTATTACCAAGGTCTGCCCCTGCATGCTGGGATATGCAGGCTTTTGTGGATCCACAACATCCATGTGAAGACATCATATGCTGTGGCAATGCCACAACATTAGCCTTCCTGATAGAAAAGCAAGTGCTTTATCTTTCTCTCTAAGCAAGGGGCGAAATTTCGTTACTGCCCATCTTTCCCTGGCTATTACAAACCCACCCAATCATTATGACCACTAGAACTATCTCAACAAGAAATAATTTCATCTGCAATTTCTGCACATGCCATTAATTTTTCTTGCTTACAGGAGGGCAAATGCAGTTATGTGAATCTATCCTAAGTGAACAGTGAACCACCGATTTGCCCAGCTAATGGTTTGGGGGAAAACATCACCAAACATCTCCCCTAATGCAAGATGTATATTTTTGACATAGGGATAGGACCAGTTCTGTCTCTCTGCTCTTTGGTCCAGCAAACCCTTATGTGAGCTGAAAGGTGTGAGGGGACGATTTTCACAAATCCCCTTCTTTGCCCTCCACACTGCTTACCAGAGGATGCCCTAGCTCTCTGGAGCAGGGGGCTGCACAGAGAAAGAGGAATTGGCAAAAGACCACCTTTCCTCCTTTCCACTAATGCATGCTGCCTTGTGGCAGTGGAGGGGCACCACTAGATACAGCCCACTGTGTGGAACAAACCAAATAGCATTACACTTTTGCATTTCAACTGCAATTTGATTAGTTTAAAGAAAACTACGAATGGTCGTTGTGAATGTTTGTAGGTGGGAACAACCTGTATTCTTCTCATTGTACAGCTAAAGCATTGCTTGGTTTGAAAACATTTCGTTGAGCATCTGTGCCTGTGGGGGCGGAATATATGTCATACCTTGGCTCCGGGAGCACCTCCGAATCCTGGAGCTCCAGCAGCACCCATGGGACCCTGTGGAAATAAAGAAAGAGAAATCCTTCAAGATCTGCAGGTAGAGCCAAACGCATGAAAGGGTCTGCTCATGTTTTGGCATGGCAGTGCCCCCAAAGCAGGCCTGCAAAACTTGGGACTCCTGCCAGGTTTTCCCAGCCCAGGGAGATGGGCAAAGGCAGGAGGTTTCATCACGCTCAGTTCTGACGTTTTAATCAGAATGCGGCATTTCCACCATTCCCTTTATTTCTGATGTTCAGGCATAAGTGTTGCTGCTTATGTAGCCAAAACAGCACCATCTGCACACATTGGGGGAGAAAATCAGCAGACTTGGGGGAGCTCTTGAGGTCTGCAGAAGTACCTCCAACCCCCCCCCCCCCAAAAAAAAAAAATTCAGGAAAAGAACCCTGGGTGGGAGAAGGAGAAAAAAGATCCAGTGAGGACTGAGCATGTTCACTGGGCACAAAATGACAAAGAAGGGGATATGGCTCAATACATAGCTTGCCATGTCCATCATATAGGGGGGCCAGAGCATCACTGCTACCATTAAAGGCATTGCTTCTGGGCCAATGCACCTCTGTGTGTGGATGGCTCCAGAAACAAGAATGCCTTATGCCTTTGTTTCGCCTTCCCTGAGCTAAGAACCATTAAAAAACCTTTAAGGTAGAATAAAGTTTGCCCTTGCATGGATGCATTTTTCTGCTTCTCTGTTTAACATGCTTGCCTAGCTGTTATGATAAACAAGCACCCACTTTCTAGATGCTTCATTTAAAGGGGGATGAGGACGGAACACTGCATTAGTTACAAGCGAGGGAAAGCAATTTTTAGCATCACTTGCAAAAGTGCAACAGACTGTGTTGAAAAAATTGAGGGGCTGTGTATCCAGCCTTAGAGCAATGTACTAATCACACTGGCAGTAACTGACCTATTCCTTCCTGAGTTGGCCAGGAGACAACGTGATTGGTTCGCTGTCTAGGCTAGACACTGGATAATCCAGGATATAAAGCAGGGATGGGGAACTGATGTCACCACCAGACCCCTGTGGACATCTTTCTACTGGGGTCAATCTCCATATTCCCAAGGGGAGGGGCACTTGCAGAAATAAAGTCTCATGTTCCGTTTCTGAATCAGCCAGTTTGCCCCCTAACCAGAGGTAGGAATGCTTGAAGAATTCAGAATCTGTGAATTCTTATGCAGACTGACCCGTTTCACACCTCCTGGACTAATTGTGTGGGATCAGAAATGCAATCATCCTTCGGATTTCACATTTCTGCAAAATTTCATGATACAATTCTCAGCTCAAAAAAATATGTATCCCAATGTGTTTATTAAACATTTTCATTTTAGCATAACATATTGCTTGGGAAAGTTTACATTGAGATAAAGCATGCACTTCAATACAGTGGTTTTAAAAAATGGCAGATTAATTTGGAAGTGGGATGGAACAGGCTTATTGAATGAACACATGCAAAATTGGCATGGAGCAGAAATAACACTGATCAATCCATCCCTTCCTAAGAGTAGCTGCTTCATAAGCAGTGTACAAGGCATATCTCTTTATCTCAGCTACTAAGCACCATCAGAAAACTGATGAGGAAAAGGGATCTTCAGATATATACTGTATATATTTTTAACTACAGAGCCTGGATTCCCACTAGTCAGGCTGCTGAAGAGGGCCAATAATGCCACGATCTGTCCGGGGAGAGCTCCCACAGCTTCTATGAAGCTTGGGCTAGGCAAATCCAGCCATCACTTCTAAAACAGTCCAGTCCAAAACACTGGATTTCAGGCTTGAGCTGAAAAGTCTGTGGAAGCACCCTGAGAATACTACTAATATTTTGGTTGGCTCTTTGATGCCTATCTGGAAATGCCAGATGTTTGTTTTTGAAAAAGAAAGAAAGAAAGAAAGAAAGAAAGAAAGAAAGAAAGAAAGAAAGAAAAGGTTTCCTTTTGTGCAACTGATAAAGGGCAGAGAGAAAGACAGGAGACCATCGCACAGAGAAACCCAGTGTGTGTCGTTCGTCAGGACAGAATGATAAAACATTAAAGTTTGGACTTACAGCGGGACCAGTGGGACCGTTACTTCCGTCACTGCCACGAGCTCCCTAAAAGAAAACAAAGGTTCTATTTACACCTTAAATTCCTGGTACAAAATTGAAGAATCCAAAACAAAGAAAACGGAAGCCACGTTGTACAGGTAGGGGAGTCACTTACAACTGCGCCAGGAGCGCCGACTCTTCCCCTTTCACCAGGGAGACCACGAGCACCCTGAAAGCAAAGGACACGCAAATCATTACCAAATATTTATTTGCTTCATTTAATAAATTTCTACAGCACCCTTCATCAGAGGATCACAGGGTGGTTTATGATATAGAAACTCAAAAATTCATAATGTTGTTTAACAAACAAAAACAATACCCCCCACAATATTATTTTCTTTCTAGTACTACTACTAGTAGTAATAATAAGCTGCAGTGCATTACAAGGTATAGTCTAGTATAGCTTCGGTCTTTTCTCGTTTTCCACAATAGGGTGCAATGCTCCTGATTCAAGATATGCATGCTCAACTCAGATTTAACTCAGAGGGATTGGCACACACCCAAGTGAGTAAAGGACTGCAGATTTACTGTTGCTCTCAACACAGTAAGTCATATATTCTGATCAAATAGCATCATTTCTCTTAAACACTGATAACTCCATTAAAGCAACTAGCAAACTTTAACAAACGGTAACAGGATTTTTGATGACTTAATATTGTGTAAGTCACAGAGAGAAAATTAAACTTACAGGTTGTCCGGGAGTACCATTTTCACCAGGGGCACCAGGTTCGCCCTGCAAATGACAAAGATTCTCCATTTAGCCCATGGTTTAGGTTGTCCTTTCCTTGCAAATCTTATTACTGACTTAGCAAAAGATGTAGTCAGAAAGTTTGCACTTCTGGTATTTAAATTAATGAACAAAAGTTCATACATAGTAAAGCCTCTTATCAGCTTAGCGATCTAGTTAGCAAAGAGGGTTTGTAGAAGAGGGATAGAACAAATGTTGGCTGTAGCCCAGATAAAATGCATTGTGCAAAAGCAAAGGAAAAAGCTAACTGTGTGACAATCTTATGCCCCATTAATTTCACTGGAGCTGAAGTGTGACTCTTGGGACTGAGATCAAAATGCTTTGCTGGCTAAAGGCAACCACCACAATTGCAGGCATGTGTCTGGACAGGTTGATCTATAAAGATCTAACAGATGCACAGATTTCAGCCAAAGAAGCTCTACTGATATTTGCCAAAGTTGATACAAGCTGATGCAACAGGAGTCTTATCAACATCACAATAAACTTTATTTTACTGAAATGGGAACAAGTCTAGCTTCTCTCTCCGGGCTTTTGCACTCCCTCTCCTACCATACGGTTTCGAGGAAAAGGTTTGTACATTTTCTCTTCCAATTTCAACTAACCAGCTGAGGGCTACTTGTGAAACTGAACCCAGTATTAACTGTGTAACTATGGTTTGTTGAGACAAACCAGCTTCATAACCCATAGCCTGAACTCAAATGGTTTCAAACAAGCCACAGTTAACATTAGAAGAGTAGAGAAGAGTTTGGATTTGATATCCCGCTTTTCACTACCCGAAGGAGTCTCAAAGCGGCTAACATTCTCCTTTCCCTTCCTCCCCCCACAACAAACACTCTGTGAGGTGAGTGGGGCTGAGAGACTTCAGAGAAGTGTGACTAGCCCAAGGTCACCCGGCAGCTGCATGTGGGGGAGTGGAGACACGAACCCGGTTCCCCAGATTACGAGTCTACTGCTCCTAACCACTACACCACACTGGCTCTCCAACATTAACCACATTTGCAACACAGCAAGTGATGGTTTATCAAAAATGGAAGCGAAAGCTTCCAAAAAGCCTCCTTGTGTCCAGACTAGAGGAGGAGGGAAGAGGGGGAAGATTAAGCAAAGCTTCTTCCTGACCCTCCCTGAGCCTAGGTCTTCATTTAGCTAGAAGGCCAACCCATCTCCTTGTGATCAATAAAGCAGACCCCATCCCTCAATGTTGGCTTGCTTTGGGACCAACTTGTATTTTTCTCAGCTTTCTGTTTCCATAGTTTTTTTTGACTGAGACTGGTGTTATCTACCCAGCTGCATTTCAAAGCGGCATTTGGTTTGCTGGCTCCACCTCTGGTGTTCCCCGAGCTAACATGAAAACAGAAATTAGACAAAGGAATATCTGAGATTCCTGGCTGCAAAGCAAGTTTAAAAGCTCTCGTTCCCCACATATCCCATTTTGGTACTTGCACACTTAAGTCTCAAGAACACCTCCTAGCTTCGGTTCACTTCAATAATGAAAGGAGAGGCCTGTCAGTGCAAGCCAGTTCCTTATGAGACATGCATTTGCTGGCTTGCCTCAACACATGACTCTTGCTATTTCTGATGTCCAGGCTGTGAGCGCCATTTCTTCTGTAGGAAAAATGGCAGCAAGCATACCCTAGAGGGAGGAGCAGCAGGCTTGGCAGAACACCAAAGTTTGCAGAAGTAAAGTCCACCCCCCAAAGGGGGTGTGTGGGGGGAATCTAAAATAGTCCAGTACTGATGGAACATAGGAAGCTTGTAACAAATCAGATCATTGCCCCAGCTAGCTCAGTGTTATCTACATTGACCAGCTGAGGCTCTCCAGAGTTTCCGGCAGGGTATCTCCCCCTAGCAGATGCTGGGGAATAAAACCAAGGCCTTCTGCATGCCAAGCAGATGCTCTGGCACTGAGCTATGGCACCTCCCTAAGTGGAGCAGGCTCAATGACCACAGATGCTGAACTACTGCTGGTAGAATCCTGTATGTATTTATTACATTTGTGTGCTGCCCATAAACTAAGAAAAGGAAAAATGGAGGAGGAAGGAGAAATGGAATGACTGGAATCAGGAATAGCAGCACTCCCACTGTTTTTTATTTACATATGTATTTATTTATTGGGATTTCTAGTATACTCCACACAAAAGGGGAAAACAATAAACTTGCAGGTACTAGGATTCCACCCTTGTCCTACATGTACACACAGAGTTCATGAGCAACTCAGGCAGTGGCAGGGGCAGGGGCAAGTTCAAATTAGCCACATGGTTTGGGTGATTGGCGAGTTCAAAGTTTCTCATAGGCGGGGGCTCCTACTGGCAATTCCGAGTGTCGGAGCCAGAACCAGAAGTGCAGAGTTCTTCCACCTCCTTGGATCCCCAGATGTTGTCAGACTCCAACTCCCATCAGCCCCAGCCAGCTTAACCAAAGGTTGAGGAAGGCTGGCTTAGAGCAAGTTGACTATTTATTTCATCTTGCTCCCATGCTAGAATTTGGACCTGTGAGACTTTCTGTTGTGTCCATGCATCTCAAGGGCTTAGTACCAAACTGCTGTTGTCCTTCATTCATATAGCATAGGCTGATTTTTCTTAGAAGGATAAAAGCCTACTGGAACAAAACATGCATGCAGGATAGAAAACAGAAGGGCTGCCATGCACTCTGTGCTCTTGCTGGAATACCCATGTAACGTATATTAAATTAAAGTCATTTTTACCTTGTTACCGGGAGTACCAGGTTCTCCTTTCCGACCATCCAAACCGTTGTGTCCCTATGTTGGAAGAAGAAACACTCATGGGTAAAGTGCCCCCTCTAGTCCCCACCTTTTAAGGAAATCATTTCTTTATCATGCAGTGGTTGAAACACAACTCTAGCATTGCTCTACATTCACCATATTGGTTCCCCCACTTGAAGAGGATCATTGTCAGTTAAGGAGGGACACGGTTGTCCTTCCTTAGCATGGTTTGATTCTGGTCTGCATCAGACCCAAACTTTGACAGCCCTCTTCAGTTCATATGTTTTTTGTAGCTTTATAGATGACTATTACTGCTTTTCATTATTCATATAGTGCCTTCAATATGCATGATGCTTTGCAGAATACAAAAGGGACTTCTTCCTCAAAAACCTAAAATTTGATACAGAGTGAAAAAACAGAGGAGGGGGAAAGTGGAAACAGGCAGGGACAGTGCAAGACTTCAGGAGGAATGGTGCCAATGATGGCCCACCAGTCCCCTAACCAGAGCAGGGCCTAGCTCTGCTTGTGGTAATGACAGCCTGCCACTGCATGCTTCTCCTGCCACGGCTTTCTCTGCCGCCATTCACCACCCTCCATCAGGCCCAGAGACATGCTTCAGTGGTGGGAAGGTGCTTTCAAATGGGAGCAAACTTGGCTCCCATCCATGGTGGCCAGCTGCCATCTTAGATTACCCAGAAAACCATGCTCCAGGCCCCAAATCTATGAAATCTATTTCATAGTTCTGTAGTCCTACCTAGATAATATTTCAGAGACCTATGCATTGGATGTTACACTTTTGGGTAATTTAAAAATGTGAGTATCCACCGGGAATGGGAGTTGAGCTTGGCTCCCATATAAAACCAGCACTGCTGTCTGCTACTGACAAACATCTGTGGGTCTGTCAGGGAGGGCAGTGAAGGATTGTATGGCCAGGCTAGTGGGCAGGTGCCTCTCAAGTCCCTGGGGCCCTTGACCAGTGCCCAATGTGGCCAGCATTTCATGCCAGGCCAAGAAACAGGGAAGCAACACACAGTTGTTTAGGGAAATGCCTTTTCTCTAAAGGAGAAAAAAAACTGGCCTTTCTCAAGACAGTTAGAAAGGGCCACAGTAAACTAGGGGAATGTGGCAGACTAGGTGAACAGTGTTTTGGTGAAGCAGTTACTACCACTTCCTTCGGGTGGAGAAGGAAAGTGGTATACAGGCTTCTTTTTGGTCTGCACTTAAATACTTAAAACTACACTTTAAAGTGCTGGCTGTACGTTCAAAATTTTGTCAATGACATATCACAGATGCATGCAGGACTTGGGGCTAAACACCCTGTGGTATGGGTGGGAGATTTATGATCACATCTCTCTTAAGCTGATGGGCATTGCCATTCAAATGGTGTGTGCTTGCTGCATCATGTGATCAATAATGTGGGGCGGGGCTTACCTGCCCCCCCCCCAAATATTTTGTTCAAGTTGGCACCCGTGATGAAGACAGAAGCTTTTTTTATTGCCACCTTGGCAGACAAACCTTAGGCTTCTGTCTAAGACCAGTAAATTGCACAGTACAAGATGCTGAACATACCATAGGTGTATTAACTAAGTGTCACCACCCTTAATTTTTTTCCTGTTTAAGTCAAATGCTCACCCTTATTCCTTTGAAACCAGGCAGGCCAGCAGTTCCAGGAAAGCCACGAGTACCCTGGGAGGGAAAATGAGAGAGAAGACTTAACATCTCAAATAAAAGCTGCTAGACAAAGTACTTGGATACAATATGTTAGTCCCAGCCACCAAGGTGAGCTGCTTGCAAGTCTCATTGCCACAGTCACTGATCCCTCCACGCATTGCTTTTGCCTTTGGGTCAGGAAGCTGGCATGACGCATAAGCCTACAAAACTGTCCAGACTCATACAAAGTAAGACTATTTGTGCATACGGTCTACTCTGAGCAGCAGTGCTCCTTAAACAGAGAGCCTTTCCCACAAACTACTGACTGTTTTTAGCTGAAGATGTCAGGGATCGAACCTGAGACCTTCAGTACGCAAAGCACATCTTCTGTCATTGTGCTCTAGCCCCTCCCTTGTCTTTATTGGGGGGGGGCTTATTTAGCCCAAGGGCTCCTGGTTGCTGACCCCTAGTATAAAATGTTCCAAATTCTGTTCATTTTATAGGCTTATATGCCACACAATAAGAAAAGTATCTCAGAAGTGAACACGACCCATCCATAAAATTGCACAAAAGTACTTAATATCAGTGGTCGATGCAGAAAGATGGAAAGACACAGCCCTACCCAGTATAAAAGAATGGCTGATAAAACTATTGGACTTGGCTGAGATGGCAAAGCTGAATTAGAGAAAAATCATTTGCTGACATTTGTTAAGGATTGGAAATTTCTTATGGACTTTTTGCATGAAAGAGAAAATGATCTTGTAATATCTGGGTTTGAAGATTGAAAAACAACAACAACACCTGGTTTATAGAAGACAGAATGGTTGGATCTTAAGGAAGGAAGGAATGAATATATAGCTGCAGGACAGAAAACCAGAAGTTATTTTGTTTGTCTTCTTCTTTATCTTTCTTTAGTTTCTTCTTTCTTTTCCTTCCCCCCTCACTTTCTCTTTCTTTAGGTTTCTCCTTTCCTTTGTCTTTTCTTCCTTCTGACTTTGCTCTCTAATAGATTAAGTAGCTGTTTAATCTCAGTATATTATTTTAAAAAATACATGGATATGTATTTTTGTATACCTTTGAATAAATACCAATAATGTTTTCTTTAAAAAAAATAATTGGTATGCATTATCCAATCAGAAAATTTACCTGCTTAAACTGAAGGGGCTTAAACTGGAGTTTGAAACAAAGTACTTCTATTATTATTATTATTATTATTATTATTATTATTATTATTATTATTATTATTAGAATTTATATACCGGCCTATACCTAGAGGTACTGTTAATGGTTGCTTAATAGTAATAGTCTAGAGTGCCGTAGCTTAGGTACAGATACACTATTACCATATTTCTTGTAGAATAAAGGTGAACACCATGTGGCAACCTTCGTAGTGCTGCTCTCTGGCTTGGTGTTAAAATCCAGCAGATGTAAACAGCTAGAATCTCTGCCTTAGAGGGAGGGTGTGGCATTGTACTTACACTAAAACTACCGGTAAGGAGCGGTGGCTGATAATTCAATTTCCTGCCCTGCATTTATGCAAACAGATTTAATTAGCAGATTAAACAGAAAACACAAAACTCACCTGAGGTCCAGGAACACCCCTCTCACCAGGCCGCCCAGGTTTCCCAGGATGACCCTAATGAAACATTAGATGAGATGACTGAAGTCTTTTGTGTGAAAAAGCAAGTGAGCCGCACATATTTAGCATAGCTCTATGCAAGGTATGAAAAACACAAATCGCTTAAAAACCGACCAAATATGCAGCATCTTTCCCTCAGGAGACATGATGTCACATTTGAAGGCCATATTTCCTCCTATATTATTAGGACAAGAACTTATGATGGAGGTGGTTAACTTAAGGTACTTATTAAAGGGTAAGTCCTACTGAACTCAGAAGGGACTTACTTCCGCTCTGGGATCGCACTGCACATTACTTAATTTCACAAAATGCAGATGGAATCATTGTATTTTAATATTCTGTTGGAAGCCGCCCAGAGTGGCTGGGGAAACCCAGCCAGATGGGTGGGGTTTTATTTATTTATTTATTTATTTATTTATTTATTTATTTATTTATTTATTTATTTATTGGAGATAAATAAACAGAACAGTTGGGAAATCCAGCTTTTTTTAAAAAAAAAATCCTTTAAAATTTTAATACACTCTACAACACAGCAGTATTTCACTGGAACTTAGGAAACATGTTTGAGCTATGAAAACACATGGAAATGGAAATTCCGTACCAGAAGTGATGGTTACAAAAGTGATGGTGGGGGACGGGACACAGAAGGCAGTCCATAACAAATGCTGATAACCAATGTTTGGAAAAGGAAATGGCTCCTACTGATTCCCCCCACGCCCCCACCACCGAAATCCCAGTTCAAATGAATACTTACATCTTCACCAGCCTTTCCAGGAGGACCCATTGGACCACGAGCACCTTGGGGACCCTAGAGATTGGGGGCGGAAAAGGTTCGTTTGAAACAAAACAATAGTTCTTTCATGCTACATATGATCTAGTGACTTGACTAAGCCAGAGTTCTAGATCTGAATTCTTTAATCCAAGCTTGGGGTGGGGGGTGGGCTCTTTATTTATGGCTTCTGAGTTTCAAAAGACTTGGTGTTCGGTCTGATTTCAACTTCCCCCAGTAGTCTCAGGTAGCTGCAGAAATCTAAAGCCTACCTGTCTAGCAAAAATCCTTTGTCTCCCTCAAGCTCTTTTATGTTTCCCCCCACTTTGAGGAAACCAAGTAGGCGTGGGCTCTAGCAGAATCAGAACTCGTTTATTGCTTCTCCCACCCTTGCTAGCTTGCAAAAGGATCTCAGATAATAGGCCCAAACTTCAATTTGGGGGAAGGGCTTCATTGCAAATGGGTATTTCAGAATTCCTGCCATTCTCAGAATAGAATAAAAATGGTTCCACTTACTGTTTGACCAGGTTCACCGGGTTCACCAGCATGTCCCGCGTGGCCAGGAGAGCCCTAGAAGCAGGGTGGGTGACAAAAGACATTTTATACGGTTTTGAAGTGTGGGAAAAGTAAGTACTCTTTTAGCAATGGAGGTGTTTGGAGAAGAGAACTGGGCAGGGCTGGGGCAGGGAAGCAGAGTGAGATTTGGGGAGTTATAGGCTGTGATTCAGGCAAATGTTGGGGTCCTTCAACCCAGACCAGACCAGGTGGACCAGTGGTAACATGGAGAGATATCAGGCAAACACATTGTGTGTTTTGGGCCTTCTGGGCAAGAACACGAAGGTGCAAACTGGGAAGGGAGACAGGAAACTGTGAAAGGAGAAACACATCAGTTTGTAAACGGAGAACTATTATCAGGGGACTGACAACAGCAGTCCTGGACCTGTCAATATAGGGCACCTCTTACACATGTGGGGTTACCCGCTTAGGATCTAGTCAAGGCAAAACTTGCGTAACTGATGTTTTCTGCATGTGTATCAAACATATCTGCATGTGTATCAAACATATCTCTCTTCCTACTAATGGCTGTGTTCCAAATATACTTACAGGGGGTCCAGTTACTCCAGGAGGGCCTCTGGGTCCCATTATACCCTGGGAAAAGTTAAAGAAATGGTTAATATACTGCAATAGTAAAATGATGGTCCAGCTAGTGGTTTCAGTATCACTTAGGCTGCAATCCTGCGCCGCACTTACTTGGGACTAAGTACCATTAAATGCAATGGGCTTACTTTTAAGGAGCCATGCATAGGACATTTCAGGCACTGTTTTTTTTTTTTTTTGCCTGAAATAAAGCTTCAAGATTAAACCAGGAACCACAGAGCAAAAATAAATGAATAATGATAGTAATATTATAATAGCCTTAGATTATATTAGTAGCATAGCATCATAAAGTCAAAGCTGTATTTTCCTGTGTTTATCTATTGCTAGCATAGCTTTAGTACTAGTACTAGTTGAAATTTGCCTCTCATCCTTACATTAGCATATGTAATTTGCCTTAAACACTATAGATATTGTACAACCTTCCCCAACCATGTGTCTTCCAGATATTTTAGACTACAATGCCCATAAGTCCCAGCCAGCATTGGCCAATGGTCAGGGATGATGGGAGTTGGAGTCCAAAAGTTATGGAGGGCACCAGCAGATGTGGGAAGGCTAATATAGTAACATATGAACAGACTCCTGTTCAAAGAAGGGAAAGAATAAATATTTAAGCTTTAGCTTACCTGAAACATCTCAGACAAAAATTATTCACCTACCACTTTATTATATTTGCCTGCTTCTACATTTTTATTATTTTTCATTATATTAAATTTCTCTTTTAGGATTGTCAGTCTTCGATTTTAGACATTGTGGAACCTGAGCTGCATCAGATTCAGAGGCAGGGAGGTGGATTCCGGTGAATTCCAAGAGATTCAGGGATTCAAATAACATATCTGGTTTCCCTTTGATGTTTGGGTCTGATGGCCATTTTGTAATTTATTGTGGTTTGGGGTTTTCCTAATGTCAATACTTTGGATCTTGTGTGGGATGAAAAGTAATACACACACAGACACTGTGGTGATGTCTGGAATTTAATGAATTTCTTTGGAAATTAGATGGCGTATACTTAAAAAATAATAGTAAACAACAGCGATAACTCCCCCATGGGAAAGGCCTGGTAGGCTGACCTGCCCTTCCATTCCAGCATGTAGCAGAGAAGTCATTCAAAGAGGTGGGTGGTTAAGAGCTCAAAGCTCCTGATGCCACCCACCTGCTCCTGTTTCTTGTGGTTTTTCCCACCTCCAGCTGTGCAGAGCCTTAGGAGGACATCTATAGGGGAATCACACATTGGTGCATTTCCCATCATCACCCAAAAGATTTTGACAACAAGTCCAAAATGGCTGCTTTTGACACTAAGTCCTGGCAACTGGACCAGATGGGTTTTCAAAATGTCACTGTGTTAGATCATTCCCCCTTGATCTGCATTCTCACCAGCTTGATCTTTATGAATAAGAATATAGAGGAATTGTTTGAGTTCCTAAATATGCCCATAGTCCTAGCTGCAAATAAAGAGAGCAGGAAGAGGAGCTGCCAACCTTCGTTTTCTTCCAAGACCGATTTTAATTAGCCTCAATGATCAAACCGCTTACTCTACAATAATTCCAAGCAGGTGTCTCCCTATAATCTTCCCACCACTTGCACAAAATTATGTTCAGAGAAAAATCAGTGGCTATTCCTTGAGCATAGGTGGCACAAGCTGATGGATAATGGACTGACGATCTCTTCCCAATATGGATGTTTAAATGTTTTCTGCAAGGTTAGGCCTTTTTTAATCACTTTGATGGTTGAAGGATGTCTGCATGCATACAGCAGAGCATCCCTCTCCATTTAAGTGATCAAGAAAGACCTTGTGTTCATGAGAGCTCCATATGTACCTTGAAGTTCTCATGGCAACAAGAAGCCACAAGATCAAGGATCAAGAGATTACATGGAGCTTTAAATCAGAAGTATCATTGGAATAGGAGAATGGATCCAGGATTATGCAGGAGAACATCAAAGCACCTGAACATAAAATTACTCGTATGTTGTCCATAATATATGACCACTGCCGTCTTAATAGCCACCATTAGCTTTAATATACTTTTTTAATTTTCTCTAATCATTTCTCTCTAGGCTTATCATTGAAGGATACTGCAGCTTGCTATAAGTGTCTCTAAAAAACATTGTTCTTTGCCATTTCTTCCACTGCCCTGCAAACAGTGGAAGACAACTCCAGGAAAAGGGTCTTGGAACCAGCTGTATGGTTGTACCATTCCAAATTCTGCCCAACGTTGGGCACTGTGCTCATACCGTACAGCAGGAGGGAAGCAAACTGTGGCCCTCCAGATGTTGTTGGACTCAGATCAGCCCCAAACAGCATGGCTAATGGTGAAGGAGCTGTAGTCCAATAACATCTGGAAGGCCACAGGTTGCCCAACCCTGCTGTAGAGCAGGATTGGCATTCTCCCAGCATGCAACAGAAGGGTGAGACGTGAGAGCTACATTGCATATTGGTGATATCGATGTGCTGGCTTCTGTGTTCTTGGCTGGAGGAGGTGACTTCTCAGCAGTAAAAATATGTGTGCAGCAGTGGCACATGAGGGGTGGGGGTGGATTGGCAGCTGTGCCCTCCTGGCAAAGCTGCGCTTGCCACAATGAGGATGGAGCAGAGTGGCAACAGTGCTGTGCTTGCTTGGATTGTGAAAGGACAAAATGGCAGAGAGGTCAGGGCAGCTCTCGCTGTGTGGTGGTTGCGGTGACTCCACAGGTGCACACAAACATGTGTTGTCACCACCAATTCAGAGCTCTGCTGAGTTTGCCGCCATCTTGCCCCATCCTGGCAAGCACAGTCCTATTGCCACTCTGACCCCTTGTACATGCTGTTGCTGCATATACAGAAGGAGACAAAAAAATGTGAGGGCTGCCACCCTTGGAAAGCTGGAAGAGACATAAACAAGTATGAGGGTGAACTGAGAAGACTAGGAGCTATGAGGTACCTTCTTGGAGGCTCACCACATGGCAACCACAACAGTGTGGGGAGGCAGCAGAGGGATGGGAATAGCAGGCCAAGTTACATGGCCAGAAGCTCCCTCGACGATTATAGGTGCCACATGGTAAGCTCAGATGTGGCTACCGCGTGGTTCCAAGCAACTGGTCAACCTGTCCTGAGGCGTTAAGTCTTGCGGCAGTACTGTTTCTGGAGGTTTAGGGCCCTGAAGGAAAATACCCTCAATGGAGCCTCCCTTGCGTGGAAAGAGGTGGCAAATGCACACTGAGATTTTTTTCCAGATTGCGCCTGATTTTCCTAGACTGCACAAAGCGGAAATGGCAGAACTGTTTGAACAGTTGGTCTTGAGGCACTGTCCAACGGCCAGTTTTACCAGCCTCTGGAACCCGCCCTGTCCTACAATGCTCCTGGGACCTTTTTCACAGCCCACCTATTTCTGAGTCAGGTTTGACCTTTGTGACTTCTTAAAAGAAGTTGCCCCATTTGTTTCCGCCATGTTGTAACCTTATGTTTATATGTTATATTTATCTGTGTGCATGTGTGTGTAAAAAACAACAACACAATCTCCTCTCTCTTTCTAACATGAGAAAGGAAAGTGTAATATCAGAAATGGCACTCTGGACAACTTCAGCATTCTCTGGAAGTGATGAGAGGAACCATCAACCCTTTGCATTTCCTCTCCCCTTCCTTCTTGAGTGGGGAGGGGGGGAGCATGAGGAGTGGAAGCATACTCCTCATGCCTTGTCAATGCTTCAAGAGAACATCTGAAGTGGTCTACGGTTTCCAGGAATTCAGGTACTAAATGTAAAAAATACTGTGATGCAAATGAATGAAGACAGTTCATTCTGGGCCTTTTAATTTTTATTTTTTGTCGGGAAACCAAGTTCCTTCATGACCAATTTTTTAAAATACCATACTGAGTTCACATTTTATATAATCCAAAACACACCCATTTGGAAATAAATCTAATTCTATCTGAGCAATCCCATGCATCTTTACCCTTGGAAACAAGTTCTTAGTCTACTTTCAGTTGGCAGGGCCTTCTTAGTGGCAGGACTGTTCCATCCCAGGGCACTTCTTGTCCCTTGTCACTTCTGTTTTTAAAGAAGGCATGTTCCCTTCAGCCTGTGTTTGATGAATGTGCTATGCTGAAACTGTTTAGCAGCTGATGGTTTTTAACTTTAATTATTTTTATTTAACAGTATCTTTTTAAGTTTTAAAATTGTTGCATCTTTATAACTTTTAAAATTCACTTGGGGAGAACAGTGTGCCCCAATAGGCATGCCAGAATTAAAAAAAGTCCCACTATGTTTAGTGGAGCTTACTTTCTAGTAAATATATTAGAGCCAAACTACACACAATGTTTAATGCATAGTTTGCTCTTGAGTGCAAACTGCCAGGGCAGAGGCTTCACTCTGGATGGGCACCTGGATGTGTGTGTGTGGAGGACAGTAGGGGGCTTTAAAAGTATGCCCCGCACAATGGGTCCCAGTCTGAATCATGAAACCACACCTGCAGCTTGCATCGCCGGGGAAAATCTCCCATTCACTTCAATGGTAGTTTTTTATCTTTATGCAAATTGCAAGTGTGGGGGGTCCCAATCCAGATTGGGACCACATCTAAAAAAAATCCAAAAAATCCTACACACACGCCACATGCCAAGGTCCCAATTCAGATGAGGTCCCTCCCCCTTCTCCCTGCTGTCCATGTTTTTTTGGGGAGGGATGGGAAAGCTTGCACTGAAGCACAAGTTACAAAACATCATGTGTATTTGGGCCATTTACCCTATGGTTTGGATTACAGCTGATGTGTTGCAAAGCATTGCTCCTAACTGTGCAGATGATGGTTTTTGTTTTGTTAAAAACTGTTATAACCGCCGAGCATGAGAGGACTTGACCATTTTTGACGATCATTAATTCAGCAAATCTGACAAAGTATTTTTCCTTGGACATAAAATGCCATCAAAACCAAATCAACGAGGCGAACTTCTAATCACTGGAACACAGGTGCTAAGCTCCTTTGCTTGGAACCAAGTTCAATGGGCCAACTTCCAAGTAACTGGGCTTGTTAGTGCTGATGGGTCTAGCCCGTCTTGCCAGGTGGGCAAGAATCACAGGTGAAGAAATTAAGTGGCCAAGCCCAGCACCTATCACAACGCATTACATCTGGCAGCCCATGTTGGGACAGAGCTGAACCTGGTAGGTGTTTCTTCCCTTCCAGCTCTTGTATCATGAGAAGGACAGGTTGGCCAGCAATGCAGTGGTCTCCTGGCTCCAGCCACTGGATTCTATCAGCATCTGTGTTGGAACCAAAGGGACACTGGATAGCTGACCTACCTTCCTTGGAAGTGACCCGGGTAGGGTGCAAAACTCTTCCCAGCATTGACTTTCCCCATTCATGAAGCACACTGGATGCAGGAATAGTGGGGTCCCATGCATTCTCTGAACACGCATGGCTTGCAAGGGATGACAATGCTAGATGCCTGGCTGGGAGGTGCAGTGGGCTGCATAATGCTGCTGTATGGTCTGCAGGCCAGTTACATAGCGGAGACACAATGTGGGGAGATTTCCGTGAGCAGGCTGTTCTTGGGGGATTCTCTCTCGCCATCAGTGGCAAGACGCACCAGCACAATTTGAATTTGTGCATGTACCTGTGCAAGAAATGAAGCATTTGCTTACCATAGGTCCGGGGCCAGGATCAGCTGCTTTGGACATGTCATATTGAGCAGCAAAGTTCTGTAGGAGTTAAAAAGAGGAAAGCTAATAAAGAAGAGCTTGATCAGAATCTAAATAATATACTCTAATCCAAAATGAAAATGAATGCAGGGTAACGAATTTGCATTTCTATATCTCAAGTCCTTCGCGCTTGTTTTTAAAACAACAACAACATCATGAACTGATTGAGTGAAGGGAGACAGAAGGAATCAAAGTAAAATGGAAAAAAGTTCCTTCCTTCCGTAAATGTTTCTGTATCTTCAAGGATGTTCCTACCTATGGATCTCAACAGTATTTCTATACATGCCTGAGAAGACACAGCTAAAGATAATGGTCCCTGCTTTTGACGTGACAGGCCTTTTACGACCTGCTTAAACGTTAAGATGCTTCAAGACATCACCAATCAACTTCAGTAAAATAAAACATTGGATGCCTTACTCCGCCAATACCGGGAGGACCAGGGGGGCCTGCAGGGCCTGGTGGACCATCTTCACCATCTCTGCCTGGTGGACCTGGTGGACCCTATGGGGGAAAATGCACAACGTTAAGTTATAAATATATATAAATAGCTACCAAAGATTTCAAAGCAGTGACGTCATTTAAAGTACAAATATATGAGCCTGCACAATCGAAACAGCCGGTGTTTCTGTACTTTACAATGTGGAAACCACTTAAATGTGTCACTGTTTCTTTTAGACAACTAGAAGATTTAGTTGTGTGATCCTATGCATGTACGTATATTCAGAAATAAGCCTGTGAGTTCACCGAGGCTTATTTGCAGGCAGGAGAGAAGAGAATTGCAGCCTTAAAGGCCTTAACATGGGAATGGGGAACCTGAAGCTCTCCAGATGTTAGAGTCATAGTGTTGGAAGGTACCCTGATGGTCATCTAGTCTAATCCCCTGCAATGCAGGAATCTCAACAAGCAGTTCCCCATCCAGTTTGAAACCATACCAGACCCTGCTTAGCTTTGCAAACGTGCTAGCTGTTTTGTTTTGTTTGTTGTGTTGATGGATAACAAATCCCATCATGGCTGACCATTGGCCATGAAGCCTGGGGTTGATGGGAGTTGGGAGTCCAGCAACATCTGGAGGGCCACAGCTTCCTCATCATGGGCATAACACATGGAAAAGGCTCAGCACCTTAACATTTTGTCGGCATATTAATGCTAGGACTTACAGGGTGACAGTCAACTAAGTTTTACTCAAAGCAGGTCTATTAAAATTAATGGATATAAGTTAGATCCATTAATATCAGTGGATCTACTCTGAGAAAAATTTAGCAGATTCACATTATGTTACGCCTTTAAAAACTTCATTAGTGCATTGATTTGAGGCCTGATAAGGATTCTAGCACACATTGTTAGAGAAGGTTGTCCCTTGTGAGCTATCATACAAAGATTCTCATTGTGCTAGGGAAGACCTTGCCATGCTAGGATAATTATACCGTAGTAACCTTTTAACTGCCTTTAAATGAGTACATGTTCTAACTCCATGTTATCTGCTCTCTGGCTTTGGAGAGGTCCAAGCAAGTTAATTACTTTCCTGATTTCACTTAACTGTTGCTTGCACCCCATTTGGCTGAGCAAGTGGGCTTGCAAATACAATAATCACGATGATTTTCATATATAAGAGTGGAGACTAATTTGTTTGCACAAGCCTTAACTCTAGGACCAATGTTCTTAAATGGTATAAATCTCATCAGAACAAACAGTCATGCTAATTCCCATTAGATGAGTAATATAGTTCCAGACTATATTAGTTGAATGAAAAGAAACCTATCAAAGCATTATAACTCAATGCACTCTCTGTTTCATGGGTTTTTTTTAGTCATCCCCTTTTGCTACAACTACCAAAGATTGCACTTATCAATTCCATGCTAATCAAAACACTGCAAATTCTGTGTTTAGCTGTGGGTAAAAACGTCAATTTTTACTAATGCCTAAGGGCATTATTCCAAATAACAACAAGCATTCCAAATATCACTGATGTGATTTAAATAATTGTGGTCCACATGTTAATCAGACGACCCAACATCTATTCTAGTAACAAGAGGCTAGATTGGGGTGGAATCAAAATCAGAATCTTTCCTAAACTGGTTCTGAGTCATCAGATATTTCATGATGTATGGCAGATACTTCTTTATCGAGTATCCAGCTACAGACTCTTGGATTCAAGGTGGCCTCCTACACAATAGTAAAGGGATCTTCATGTCCTTAATAACTTAAAGCAGGAAGTATTCTGGACAACTCGGAATGTGCCCATATCTGCAGTGACCATCATTTTAAAACAAGCAGGCACGCATCTCACACAGCACAGACGATTAAAGGCTAAAGGCTTGGTTCCTTAGCACATTGTTAGTCCTAAATCAGGCCTCCAACCACCAAGTCAAATCCAGCACACAAGCTATTTATGGCAAGTACCAAATTTGGCTACCTAACCCAGGCCTTCAAAACTTAGTAAGGAGGGAGCTCTTCTCAGGCACCTGGTTGCTCCTTAATAACGTAATATGTGGTGGAGAACTGTGACAGGCATGGTGGGTCACAAATTGTTTGGGTGTAAACATGCTAAATATTGAACAGCAATGGTTGCTTCATTCTAAGCTACTACTGAGGGAAGAACAAATCTTGAAGCATGTCTTGGAGGCCCAGTTTTTGGCAGAGATGCTGTCAGGGAAAGACTTTGAGGGCCAAAATCCAGGGTCCCACTCAGAAGAGAAGGACCACCTTTCTCAACATATTAGGGGTCAATTAGCACATTCTGAAGTGAGAGAAGCAAGACACTTTATTATCTAAAGGGAGCCCCTCCTCCCTGTAAGACTATTAAATCCAGAATCTAAAGCTACTTAATTGCACAAGCGATACGTGATGTATTACCAAATTGCCCTCATAGTGCTTCACATTTTACAAGGTAGCAAACACATGTTTTCCAATTCATTTGTTCACGGGGTGGGGGGTGGGGAGTAATAGGATCAACTCTGGCTCCCTGACACATGTGTCAACTTCATTTGCTCTACACACACACACACACACACACACACACACACACAGAGTGTTAAGTGGACTCTGGTTACCGAGCAACTGCACCTCTGAGGCTTCAGCCATACACATTCCTTGACCTCTGTCAGAAATCCCACAAGCAATTCCGACCCTACGGATCAATCTCTGAACACAACCTGCTTTCCCCCATTCCTTCCTCTGAACCCTGAAGAAGCATTGCACCCAGTATCCCAGGGAGGGGCAATTGTGTTGCATCACCTGTGCAATGAATGAGTTAAATGGTTCTTCAGAGAGATCGTTGTGAGGGAATCGGAGAGGAAAAACAGTGCTGCTGTGTTGGACAATGTGCTTGCATCAATGGACAAACAGCGGGCAGGGGAATAAGCAAAGGAGAGCTCTCAGGATCGTGACCTCAATTTCCATTCTTGATTTTATAAGGTTCTGAACTCAAGTGATTTTGCTGGTGGCTGTTATTTATTCACATAGGAATTCCAGAGCCATGAGCCTCTACTAATCATACTGTGGTTTTACGATTGCTTTTTTGAAAACCTATTACCTGCAAATCAGTCTCAAGACACTTCAGTGGGAATAATAACCGCTTCAACCATATGCAACGGACCTTCTGAAGCATTCAGCAATACTTGCTGTCCAAATTATGGCCTCACCTAAAGCTACACAGCCCTCCCGACCCTTTCCAAATGGTGCCCATAGCACTTCCCCCCAAGCAGATGTGTTCAGTTGTATACAGTGCAGCCTCATTTATATGAATTGTCTCAGAAGTTGCACACAAAAATAGCCATAACTCTGAACATGGGTTGGTACAACAGGTTTTTCGCTTTGGACCATGCTCTTCCTCATTCACCAGGGCAGGATTTAGATATAACAAGCAAAATGAACAAAATTGTGGTTCTTTACCCTGTCTCCTCGTGGCCCCTTTTCTCCTCTGGGCCCCTGAAAAAGAACAACAACAACAAAAATGTAAACGAGCGTTTCAAGCAATCGTTTTAAGTGCAGAAAACTATGGTGTTGAAAGAACCGTCTGTTGATGAAAACAGCAAAACTAGTGCATAGGTAGAACTGAAAGGAATAGCTATTCAGAGATTGAACACATTCTTGCTTTCAATGAAAACCAAGAGGACAAACATGCATAAATAAAAATGCATGCATTTATTAGTTCTTCATTAAGTGGCAAGCATTCATTTATTTTCACATTTGAGCTGCAATCCTATTCCAACTTTCCTCAGAGGAAATCCGAATGGAGTTTATGCCTGAGTAGGGTTGTGCTGCTAATCTCCAAACCAAACGGATATATTCCTCACAAATATTTAGTAATTTGCCAAATGATCTGACATCCATAAAATCAGAGAGTCTCAAGAAGAATGCTTTAGGCTGACTATTTTTTCCTGTGCATACCAGATCAGCTTTCATGCTGGTAAAACTATGGCTTCAACCCACTTACACATAAATCCTAAACACAGCAGCTAAAGCCCCAAAAATTCAGTTAAATTTACTGAGCTGTATCCAAGTCCTACTCTTGAGTAGGCCTGCAGAAATGAATGGAAGCTACTAATTTAGGTCCATTCGTTTCTAGGAGTCTACTCTGAATAAAACTTGATTGGATTTTCACCTAAGGTTATGTTTCATTCGCAATTACTTTGGAGTAAGCCCCAGGGAATTTAGTGCAATTAGCTTCCAAATAGAGATATATATAAGAGAAACTGCCAGTATGCTACTAAGCATCTCAGCTGTGTTCAAAAACAAATTCACCTGAAATTAATAGCATTTACTCCGAAGTTCAGGTTTTCAGTTTGGATTTTCCTGACAGTAAAAAGGACCTCTACTCAGAGGTAAGCCCCACTAACTTCAAAAGGCCTTTCTACCACGAAATTATGTATTAGATTGCAGCCTTTCAAAAATCATATTTTCATCATTCATGGGTTCTTTAAAATTGTAGCAGATACCTAGGAATAGGTAATTCCGTAATACTTAAGAAAATCCCTTAAAATGTGCTTACCCTCCGTTCTTCCGTTTCCTAAAAAAAGGAATGAATATGAAGTTAGAAGAAATCTAACATTAGCAATATTTCAAGGTAAGCGCTAGACTCAGCCAAGTTATTTTAAGGCAGAGCAACTTAAACAAGTGGGGGGGGGGGTTAGGGAAAAAGTTATTATACGAGTTAGTATTTGCTACATCATGCAAACACGATATTAAAAAGTCATACCTGAATTCGTTCATGCTTTATGGGTGCAAAGATGTCTTTAACAGGCTTTAAAATAAGAGTTGTGACTCTCCAAAATTGCTGTGCATGCAAGAAACTTCTGGCTACTGTGCGATCTCCTCTTAATCTTACATTCACCTATGAAGGTAGCCTTTTAACAAGAAGGACGGCCCATTAGGAAAGTAGGGGTGGGCACACTTCTGGGCAGTCGTAATGATGCTAATTGGCAGTAGCATTGCCCATGCACTTCTTGGCAGCTGTAGTTAGTAAGTGGCCATTCGGGGGGTAAGGTGGAAGTAGGGAGATAATAAAATAGCCCCCTCTTGTCCATTTTATTTTGAAATGAATGATACTGACCTGATTTACATCTGGAGGGGGAAACAAAAAAACAAAAACAAAAAAATGTTAATGTTCAAAACAGTCTGCACGTGAAGCAATGCACTGTATTTTTCCGTGTATAAGATGCCCCCATGTATAAGACACCCCCTATTTTGGGGGGAGTCCAAATTGAGAAAATGGGGGGGGGAGATTGTATCCGTGTACAAGACGACCCACAATTTTGAACGTAATTTTTGAATAAAAAAAAACCTAGCCTTATACATGGAAAAAGTACGGTAGTTGTGATTTCAAAGATGAATAGCTGGAAATGTTAACATGAAATGACGTTGTTGTTGCTGTTGTTTTTTTAAAAGCGGATGACATTCTGATCACCGCAACACACCTGTGTCAGAGGGTGGGCCTGTCCAACTTGGAAAGGCTTTTATCTGACCCCAAGGCTTGAATGGATATATTTAATAAAAGGTTTTATAAGAATCAGAACTTGGTTCTAAAGGGCCATGAGTGAAACGCTCAATGTGCCATGGGGATTTTTCTTGCCCCCTCTTATGTCTGTTACACACACCAAAGAAATGTGGCCCCAGAAGAAGAGGGCCTCCTGCAGAGCAAGATCTCGTAAGATGGGAGATAAAGGGAAACAGACAAAACCCTCCCAAGCATGCACAAATGTGCTTTCTGCTGATGTATGAGGCTCCGTGGATCCCAGCAAAGGTGACCACACACCATTTCCCCTTGAACATGCTTGAAACGGCAGCTTTTGAAAGTGTGCAGGTGCAACAGAAAGCCCAAAACAGTGAGTTTAGCTTTTGAACTTGAGATGTTTCAAGCCGAGGTTATTGTTGGCCATATTCTTGTAAATAACGTTAACCTAAACTTAGGACCCACTATTCTTTCACATCATTTCAGGTTATGGGAATTCCTTGAACAGGATTGTGCTGAGGATTTGTATAGGATTTTCTGGAGTTCAGAAGTCAAGTAAACCCATTAGCAAAGAAATCCCCTCTCTTTCACGCTATTTAGGCTCCAATCCTAAACCCACATACCAGAGAGGAAGCCCCGCTGAGCTGATTGGGATTTGCTTCTGAGAAGACATGTCTAGGACAGCACTGTTCTTCTGCTAAACTTTAAACCGGGAAATAACCATGCTTTGAAATATCTTAACAGGTGGAAAACCAGGATCTGACAAAGCCAGGCTACTTAGTTCTGTATACCCAAGGGGGATTTGGCCTTTCATTAATGTATGCATTATTATTACATTTATGTCCCATCTTTCCTCTAGGGAGCTCAAGGAGGCATACAGGGCTTCCCCCTCCAATTTTACAACAGCCCTATGAGGTAGGTTATGCTGAGAGAGAGAGAGAGACTTGGGTTTCTCAAATAGCAACCCTCCCAGTACGTTGTGGTGTGGCATGTGGGAGGGGCCTGCTGTTCCAATAAAAGATCAAAAATTCCACTGGGGGGGGGAGGGGAGGAGGGCATACCAAAAGCAGCTTTGGAAATCCTAGGAATAGTACTGTAACTTTCATTATAGTTTTCTAACATAGCCCACATTTTGTGCATTGGACATTCTTATTTTAAAAACAAACCAACAATTGCCCTGTTAAGCATTTCCTTCCTGCCAATGGAGCACAAAGAGCAAAGCCTGTCACTCCGAGACGGAAACCTGTGGGCCCTCCAACTCCCATCAGTTCCAGCCAGCACAGCCAATGATCAGGGGAATGATGGACTTTGTAGTCCAACAACCATCTGGAGGGACCACAGCCTTCCCATCCTTGGTCTAAGGGCACAGGGAATTATGCTCCATTAGTTCCTGCTCCCCTGCTTGCTGCGAGATGCATCTGGAATGCTGCGTATTACAGAAGGAGCGGGAGAAATGTTCTGTCTGAGCAGCAGAGCAAAAAAGGAGTCACGGCCATGTAACTCCTCTCTGCAAGGCAGAGCCTCCAGAAGCTTTACTAACAGATTAGTACAAAAATGGGGAGGAAACAGTATCAATCAGTCTGCACATATGCATTGATGTGCCACGGAGGAATTTTGAGTGGGAATTTGAAAAAGCTGCTCACCCAGAGATAATTGTTCCATGATCAGAGTAGCTAAATGCAAAAGTTACTTACGGAGTGCAAATCTACAGCATAGAGCGCAGTATGCTATTCTCTGGAGGTCAAGTCCAACTGTGTTCAATGAACACAATGTTCAAGACGGCAGCTCTAAATATATATCTTAGACCATTGGTTGGATGAGAAACCTTGAGTATCTCTTCTTAATATCTCAAGGAAATAATCATTGTTTAAACGTTTTAAGAGTAACGTCGGTACAGAATAACAAAGTTGATACTGATGTTAATGGGGGTTCTGGTGGGAAACTGGATCAGGGTGGAAATGACTAATCAAAAGCATTTCGATAATGGTTCCTATAGGATGATGGAATAAAGTTAGACATATTTTTTTTTACATGGTACTGGAACTTGTAAACGGAACTTGCTTGGAAGGGGTGGGGGGTGGTGGGCTTATTTAACTGGGTTAGGGAACCCATTCTCTCTCATTGCCACTAGAGGGAGAGGCCCTAGTCGCGGTTGTAGGACTGGTAAAGAGTTGAATGCAACTGTAAAGACAGCAGTGTTCCTAAATTAATTTTGGTGAATGCTCAGTCATTAATTGCAATAACCCTAGGAGGGTCCCTGGCTGCCAACTTGTTTCATTGAATCCAGTTATGTATTGGGCAGCAGGGCCAATGCTTCTGTTATAGCGCAGCATTTGCCATATGCAATGTACAAAGGATTACAGGCGTTTCTGATGCATGGGTGTGCTGCACGAGCCAGGGTGAAGGCTATACCTTGCACATATTTAAACCACAGAGAACTGGTATGGTAGTGATGCTTGGGCTGGAAAGTTTCCATTTGTGCAGCATGCAAAGTTTTGAGTTAGACAGAACACTTTTTGTCAGTCAGATATAACGCTAAAGATTGCCTTCTCTGTGCCAAATGATTATCACTAGTGTGGTGCACTTGTTAGCAAGTCTGGCTAGGGTATGGAAAGCCCAAGTTTAAATCCATACTCAGGTTATGAAACAAATTGTGGCCTCGGGGAAATGGCCACCTCTCAGCTGAGCCTGCCTCACAGGGTTCTTGTGAGGGTAAAACACCACTCTGATATTACATTGGGGTAGCAATGTAATAGATATCTATTTGATGGGACTAACCTGGCAACAGCTGTCTGTGCCAAGTTTCACTATTTAAAATTGGGGGCCTACAGATAATTCAAGGTAATAGAAGTTACGTTAATTACCTGACAGTTATCTATTTATTTTATTATTTATACCCCAGCCACTCTGGGCGGCTCCCAATCGAATATTAAAAACACAATACAACAGTAAACATTAAAAACTTTCCTAAACAGATGTCTTTTAAAAGTAGGATAGTTGCTTATTTCCTTGACAGCTGATGGGCGGGCATTCCACAGGGCGGGTGCCACTACTGAGAAGGCCCTCTGCCTGGTTCCCTGTAACTTCACTTCTCGCAGTGAGGGAACTGCCAGAAGGCCCTCGGAGCAGAACCTCAGTGTCCGGACAGAATGATTGGGTTTGGAGATGCTCCTTCAGGTATACAGGACTGAGGCCGTTTAGGGCTTTAAAGGACAAGTGTGGAAATCATAAAAATAGATGAATTTTCTGGGGAGAAACTTTCTACTTCTCGTCTACCAGAAGAGGTCGCTAGAGCTTTTTAAAAAGGGTATGTTTGGAATATCCATTTTGTCATATTTGTTTCTCTAACAGAAAGGTCAGGAATCGTACACTTTCCCTGGTTTGCTGTAGCTTTCTAAAAGCGTGTCTCCTTCCATACCCGGAATTAATAAGAGCAAAACATTCTTGAGCAAATCGCGACAGAATTTCTGCCCTCTCTCTCCTTGCGTGTGCACTCCACTAGTAACTAAATTGTCTCATAAAAATCAACATATCTTTAAAAGCGCTTGGTGGTCTATCTATCTGGACTCCACACGCCGCGCTTCGGGTCCTCTGCGCTACCGCATCCTTCCCTCTAGAGGGCGCATTTTGAGCATCCGTAAAACGTTGCACAAAGCTCGTGTACAACGCCCTAAAAAGCGACTGTTCTCAAAGACTTTGGGGGAATCTGTTGTTTTCTGAAATCCCTTGATAAATCGGGGCAATAACCCGTCCCCAGCCCCAAACCACGTTAGACGTTCTCCAAGGAGGCGATGCTGATAAATGTAGGAGTTCTGGATTTATCATTGTCATTCTCCAACCCCAATTTTGCTTTTGAGATAGGGGTTAGGTTTTAAAACCGCCCTTCTCTTAAAATGGGGGGGGGAGGGTTGGAGTATGGGGAGGGGGAGAGAGAAGTGCGTGGGTGTGTGGGAGAAAAGACTGCTTGGCTTCTTGCCAGGACCTCTCCACATGAGCCAAGGAAAGTTGAGAGGGGCCGAGTTTAAGCAAGCTCTGAAGAACTCTCATCCCTTCACTCCGTCTTATGGAAATAAGAGACAGCTCTTTTGCCAGCTGGAGTCAATGCAAAGGAAAACTACGATTCTCCCCAAAACTCAGTCTACTGGATGGGGCTTCCCCAGGGGTGGGGGAGTTATAGTGGGCAGCAGTTTCTCAGGCTTTGGAGCATGCCCAGATCTGCACGATAACTTGTCCTTGCAGCTCCCGGAGAAAAGAAGCATTCGACGGCAGGGCAACATTCCTTAGGACGAAGTTAGGAGAGGATTCCGCCGCCGCAGCCCAAATCCCTCTCTCCCCACCAAACCCTGCTCCAAACAATCTGAAGGCACTTACATTGACTGGTTGCTAGGCATGAAGTTACTGCGAGCAGCAACAAAATCCGTGTATCCACAAAGCTGAGCATGTCTACTTTCTAGACATGCAGACTCCTTGTGTTTCAGAGTCCCCGGGTCGGTGGTGAGCTAGAACTTTAGGGACGCAGGCATACAGTCGTGGTGGCGAGTAACTCCAAACTTAGCAGAAACCTGCTGCCCGGGATGCTAAAATAATAAAGCCCTCGACGGCCCTATTTATACGGCGAGGGGGTTCCTCGCGCTGGCCGAGCCGTAGAACGCGCCGCAGCCAATGGGAGAGCCCGCCGTGCTCGGCGGAGGGGCGGGGCAGGCTGCGAGGAGCCCGGGCCTGCGTCACGTGACGTGTTTTTTCTTCTTTTCTTCTTCTTCTCATTCCCAACCTGTCCCCGCCGTTTTGGCAGAGCTGCTGTTGGACGGGGCGGGGGGATCTGGAAGCTAGGAAGGGAGAGAAGAGGAAGGCGCGAGGGGGAGGGAGGAGGGGTGAAAGAGGTGGAGTTGCTGGGAGAGAGGCGGGCAGGCGGGCAGGAGCTGGGGGTGCTAAATTGGTTCCATTCTTTTTGAGGACGTGGACACTTTGAGGCTTTATAAAGGAAAATCTGACTGGCTGCCTGGATTCTTTCTCTCTCCCCCCCCCCCCCCCGCGTCTCCCTACCCTCACACCCCACTTCTCCACCCCTCCCCCTTTTCTTTTGTGGCTTGCGCGCCTGGGAGCAGGGCGAGGCTTTCAAAGCGGGAGCTGTCCAGGTCCTGCCACCGAGGTAAAGGAGGCGAGAGCAGAAGGACACGCCGACGGGGAAGTATCGGAAACCTGGAGCGACCTGGAGGCCCCCTTGGTTTTGACACCCAGCCACCCACCCCTCCGCCCCCCAGATTGCGCTGTGCTCTGGGGAAGGGACGTGGCTTCGCGGTGGGGCGCCTGCCTTGCGCGGAAAAGCTCCCAGGTTCGCTCTAGCATTTCCAGACGCTCTGCCTGAAATCCTGGAGAGCCGCTGCCGGTCCGTGTAGACGCTACTGAGCCAGGTGGAGCCCACGCTCTGATGTGGCACTTTCTCCTATGTGGCTTCTCGGAAAGCAGAGCGAGCCAAAACAAAAACAACTCCCACCCCCCCAGACTTCCTTTCCTTTGAGGTCAGTCAAACGGAATCCGGATGCTTTCCAGGCGACCCCATCCCTCGCTTACTCCGGAGCGATTCCTCTGGAATGGGGCTACTCTGGAGTAAATGAGCTTTGGGTTGCAGGTGGGAAAGGGGAGAGTTGTTTGACCCCCTCTGAACCTGCGTGGTGAGACCACGGGGAGCCTGTGGGAGGAAGCCGAAACAGACAGCCCATCATCTTGCCCATACTTTTTGCCTCTCCAACTCTATAGACCAAGCCTAGGGCATTGCCGCATAAAGCAGCTCTAGAATCGCCCCAAGGTGAGGTACCGTATAACCCTCCACTTTCAACTTGCGGAATGAGCTTCCCACTTCACTTCCTTGACAGCCCCAAACATCTCTATCTCTATATACAAGAGCAACAAGTTCTCCCAACGTTCTTCTCAGTGAATCACATTGTTTCCGCCTGTATCTGTCCTCTCTGGCTGCGTTGATTCTCAATTCCCCTTTCTTGGGTAAGGCCCTGGACGGACCGTTGAAGAAGAGTACTAGCAGTCGTCTATTGCCACCCCACACACCTGCCAACAAAAAGCCCAAATCTCGTTTAGCTTCAACCGAAAGGCGGGGTGGGTGTTGCTATATGCTCCCATTTTACAGACAAGGAACCTGAGGCTGAGGAACAGTGACATTGCAGTGCAAGGAGCTGCTCTGCTGGGACTGCATCGCCCCCCCTACAACCTTCACAAGGTGAAGGGAGGCTTGCCAGAGTCTAGCAGGCCCCTTCCTTTCTCCTACACTCCGTTGCTCAGCCCCATTGGTTCCAAAGGGGATCTTGCTTCCAAGAAAGCATGCTTAGGATTTCAAGTAAATCTTGGAGTCCGGGGAGGGGGATCCCCCGCCCCTTCCCTGCTTTCTTTACGCCCCCTCGATTCGGTTGGGTGTCGCCGCCCATCGTCCCATCCGCGGCTGTCCTGATATCCCCAGCTCTTTCCCTTCCCCCCTTCCCCTTCTCTTCTGCGGTGGCTGACGTGGCCATCCTTCTCGCCAAGCCTGCTTCCATCTTCTGCTGGGGTGGGGTGGGGGGTGGTGTCTCTTCCTTCTCGTCCCTCCCTTGGAGCGGCAACCGCTTTGGCATGTCAAAGGTGGGGGAGATGGCCGAGCCACCTCAAGGAAGATCCATCCCTGGAGCGACTTCCCCAAGTTCCTGACGCACGAGCCTATCCCAGCTCATTCTCTGTGCCTCCACCCCGCCCACCAGCACCAAAAGGATTGGGGGGGGGAGGGAGAGGAGAGGAGAGGAGCCTGCAGGCTGAAGTTCCTCCCCTCTTTTTTTGTGGCGAGGCAAAAGGAATTCTTGCCCAGTCCTACCAGCCAGCAGCAACAAGTTAAGAGACTTAGAAATGCAACCACAGCTGAGTTTAGTCTTGGGACCTGAGAAACAATGGCAAAGGTGAGAGTGTTCCTGAGCATGTGCACAGCAGCAGAGACTGCCCCCACCGTGCAGCAATCAGTCCAGAGGCTGGCCCTGGCTGCCAGCTTCCTCCTCCCTGGTCTCCATGACTGGCCGCATCAATGCTATATGTTTAAAGTGCTGTGATACCACTTTGACAGTCATGTCACCAGCCTTGAAGAATTCTGGGCGCTGCAGTTTGTAAAGGGTGCTGAGGGTTGTTAGGAGACCCGCCCCCCATTCCCCGCACAATCCTCAGGTGGGTTTCACAGTTAATCCCTCTTCCCTAGAGACTCTGGGAACTGGAGCTCTGTGAGGGGAAGGGGGTGGTTTTCCGAAAGCTCACAGCACCCATGACAAACAGCAGCTCCCAGGATTCTTTGGGGGAGGCTGGCTTTAATGTATGGAGCGGTAGAAATCACAACCTGGAGTTCTTCCTCCAGTCGGAGCCAGGACACTTGTTGATAAACCCAGAGATCCACTACCAGTGTAGAAAGGAATGAATTTATTACACCGGTGAAGCTAGCCAACTTTATAAGGTAAATAACAAATGTTGGAAAAAGAAGGTACCTTTTATCATATGTGTTGGGAATGTAAGAAAGTGAAAGGCTTCTGGATATGATACATATGAGATTAAGAAAATGTTGAAATATACATATGTTAAGAAACCAGAAGCATTTCTACTGGGAATTGTAGGTACAGAAATTAACAGACAAGATATTAAGCTTTTCCTATACGCAACAACGGCAGCAAGAATTTTATTAGCACAGAAGTGGAAACAAGAGGAATTACCAACAAAGGAAGAATGGCCATTGAAGCTAATGGAGTATGCGGAACTGGCCAAAATGACGGGAAGAATCTGAGAAAAGCGGGACCAAAGTTCATCAAGGACTGGACCAAATTTGTAATTATTTGAAGACAATTGTATTCAATCAAATACGTTGGTGGGATTGCAAGAAGCTTTGTAAGGAAAGGGTACAAAAACCACCTGCAGATAAGAATAAGAATGTATGATGTTCAACGTTTTTGATTTTAAAGCAATGGTTAAATAGTGAAAATGCATAAATTTGAAATGAAAGATAGAAAATCATAAGGAAGGTTTGAAGGAAGTCAGGGCCCTAAAAAGCCAAAATGTATAATATAAGAGGAGATATTGCAATGGAAAGTATTATTGCAAAACTAAAAAAAATGATATAAAAAAGTGTCAAAGGAATGAACTAGTGGAGCCATGCTCTGGCATACAATATTGTAGCACGACACCCTAGTCTCAGAGCCGTGGGCAATTCCAGCGGTCCCAATTGTCCTGGGATTTGGTTTTCTTCAATCGAGGGACAGTTCATTTACACATATATACAACCTGAGCCTACGATGGAGGAGCTCAAAGAACTAACACCCCAGAAGGCATAGGAAGGGGGCAGAGGGGGCGGTCCGCCCAATGTGCCATCATGGGGGGACGACGACGACAAATTATCAATGAACAATTACTGCCCTACTAGGGCGGTTCATAAAAAACAACTTTTTTTAAAAAAAATGCCTGCTCCAAAGGTCTTTCTTACTATACTAGGGATTATACAGCTATATATGAAATTTCATGCATATCAGTTAATATCTTGACCCTGCTTCATGAAAATAGCTGTTTTCTTGGCTGTTTTCCTATGTTGTGAAGGCTTAAATTTCAATTCAGTGGAGCAGGCATTTTCAAAAAAAGTTTTTTATGAACCGCCCTACTGCCCTACCCTCTGCTGGGCTTCCCTCCCCCACCTCCAGTCTCCATTGTTGTGTCTTTATCCGTTGTGTGTTCTGGCTGAGGGGAAAAACAGAAGAAGGATGGCCATCGGTCAGGGTGGTCTAGTTGTCAAATTTATTTCCCCCCCACCTCCAGTCTCCATTGTTGTGTGTCCTGGCTGAGGTGGGAAATAGAGACGGATGGCCATCGGTCAGGTATGGTTTAGTTGAGATTCCTGCATTGCCCCAGTGGTTTGGCTAGATGATCCTCAGCGGTACCTTCAAACTCTACAGTTCTCTGGTGCAGCCTTCTAGCTTAGAGTAACCTTCTTACTTAGGCCCATTAACTCACCAGGAAGTTGGCCTGGCTACTTCAATAATTGAATCTCCATTAGAATGAGAAGGCACTGGGCAATATACCAACCAATCCCCAAAACTCACAACAATATATATAAGGCAGCTTCCTATGTTCCTTCCCCTCCAGAGCTGCTTCATGAGCAAAGGGCAAGCTGGCGCCCGCACCATTCCATATATCAAAGCTGACCCAAATGCTAGCTGGATCTTCCTTCAGTATGGGCAACAGACCCACACCTGAAGGCAGAAGGCTAACTTAGTGGGTGGAGGGCAGGCCACATAGTGGTATACACAGCTTTCTTCTCCACCTTATCACTGTTGCCTGCCCCAACCCAGTACCTGCCACCCAAGCCACCTGCTTCACTTTGCCCAATAGCAGGGCCAGACAGCCCTGGCTGTTCCCTTGTTTCAGTCAAAAAAAGGTAAATTAACTTCCTAACATTTCACATGGCAGTGAAGGATAGGCGTGCCTGGCGTGCTCTGGTCCATGGGGTCACGAAAGAGTCGGTCACGACTGAACGACTGAACAACAACAACAACAACAACAACATTCACAACAGTTGCAACAGGGACATATCTGTAAAATCTCAGCTTTCTACATAGTTTGCTGAACTTTCTGCTAATTTCTCATCCTGTTTTCAAACATTAGCAAAAAGAGGGAGACCTTCCTTCCTTCTTACCTCTGAAGCCCTACTCACCGAGGAATACGAGGAAACCTTATTAAAGCTGTTCCAGAATAAAATAGAATGCAATTTGCTCAGTAGGGGGACGACCTTCATGGCTTTTGAGATTAAATTCCACCTAATTTCCTTCCTGTGCAGTAAACCATGCACTGCTATGAACACTGTCTATGACATGTCCTTACCTGCATCACCGCTTGGGCTTCAAAGAGTAGCAGTGCACTTTGCAAAATGCATGGGAATGAGCTACTTTGTCTTCCAATTACCTGATAATTAATTGGTCTAATTGGGAATGGCTGCTATCTTGTTTTCTTTTAACACTTCATTTTTTATTTATCATAAACTACTTATACATACAAAAAGAGACATTATTCAAACACTATTTGATCTAGATTATATATGCAAACAAGTTGCAGCATTAAAACATAACACGTGTTTAATCACACCAACAGAACTATAGTACATTTTATCACACTTCACAGCAATAAAAAAATCTACATATTTCTGGAAAGAGAAACTTAGACAAAGCTGCAAGTCAATTTCTATGTAAGCAGCTATACATGAGACAAGTAAGGACAACTGAAGTGATTTCTAGGAACAACCCCAAGAGTAAAGATATACAAACATTTCACTGCTGAAAACATGTACTATTAATTAACATGGGAAATCTGCAGGGTAAACTGTTGGAGAATTGCACCTGATTAGACTTGAATTAAGGCAGGGCTCACCAATCTTTTGGAGGGCAAGTGAACACGTTTGGAATTTGCTGCTTTGCATTTCCAGCACATATTGCTGGCTGCAGTGCAAATATGATGAAACCTTGCAGATGTTAAGTCCCAATGAAAAAGGAACTTGTAGAAGCTTTCCTTTAAATTTGTGCTAAATGGTTGTTGAGGGACATTTTGCCATCCTGTTCATTTTGTTTCATGCACAGTTCCTTCTTACAGGGGGAGCTGGAAACACTGTCTGGGGCTCGGAACAAACAGATCTTAACTAGGGCACACAATCCCACTTCTCCTTCCTGTCCTATTTCTGCAAGTGGGGAAAGGTAGGTGGGGGGTGGGCCTATGATGTGTATGGACAACTGCTCCCTTCCTGTCTCTTGAGAGACCTTAAGCTCACTTGGAACACCAGAGATAATGAGCAGGCAGGTGATGGTAGGAAGAGCTGGTTGTGAGGACGTGGGCTTAATCAGAAGATGACTTCTAGTATGCCAGCAGAAATCTCAGACAAGCTTTCATCCTGGCTCCTTTGGGATGTGGTAGAGCTGGCAGCTATGTAAAGTTAGTATTCCAGCCATAAACTATGATAAAATGGAATTAAGGTTCACATAGCCCAACAGTATTTGAATACATGAACAACAAACAACCCATCAGGAAGGCACAATTATTTCTAAACTGTTGTTCCATCAAGCTTTTGGACTTGTATGGTAAGTATTCATGCTAACTGCTCCTGTTAAAGTTGTTTTTTATGAACTGCTGTTAGATTTTATGTTGTAGTTGATTGTATTATGGGTTTCAGTACTTTGTTTTGGATTGTAATGGTTGTTAGGCAGTGGATTTTTTTCAAATGGAAAGGTAGAAAATATTTTTCACGGTTAGCCAATGCCTTCTAGATTGTGTTGGACTACAACTCTCATCAACCTCAGCCAGTATAGCCAATGGCCAGAGATGAGGGGATGTTGTGGTTCAACAACAGCTGGAGGGCACCATCTTGGATATCCCTAGTTGAAGTAAACACATATTTGTAAGTTTTCAGAAGCCAGCCTAAGCTGCCAGATGGAATGATTTACTTAGGATTTTGAGCCAACATTGACCAGTATCTCATCATGTATAGAATGGGGGAAACAACTTCCCATTTCATTGTTTGCTCTGCAGGTGGATGAATCAAGAGACCACTGCTGTCTGCCCTTGGCTTAGTGTCAAGGAAGATCAGGCTTCCCCTACTTGATATCCTCCAGATGTTATCAGACTACAGTTCCCATTATCTGTGAGCGAGGACCATGCTGGCAGATGCTGATGGTACTTGGAATCATTGCTGGGACATTGCTGCTGCTTGAGTGTTGGGAAGGCCGCTCCCTTCTCCTGCTAATTCCACCTGGCTGAGGGGGCGGGGCCTGCACTCACCGTTACAGCTTAAAAGCCTGCAGAGAGGCCTGGGACATTGCTGCTGCCGCTTGCTGCGTGAGTGTTGGGAAGGCCGCTCCCTTCTCCTGCTAATTCCACCTGGCTGAGGGGGCGAGGCCTGCACTCACTGCTGCACTTTTAATTTGTTTTAATGGTGGTTTTTATATCATTTTATTATTTTTGTTGGGGGTGGGGCAAATGTTTAGTTTAATTTTAGCGTTGTCTCTGTTATTTGTATTATTTTGTTAATTTAGTGTATGGTCTTTATTTGTTTTTTAAGGGGATAGGGGTAGGGCTGCCTGGGATTGGGCCTCAGCCAACAGGATGGCTGGGGCAGGTTCCACAGGGGGGGTAGTCTTGGAAAGACACCCGATCTCAGTGATCATGGGCAGGAGGAGGAGTCACGCTAAGACCAGATCATGTCATTACCGAGGAGGCAGGTTTAGTCGTTGTCTGAGGACTATCCCTGCCTCCAGGTCTGGTCCTGACCGGATGGATATTGGAATCAGCAGGGGATACCCACATGACCTGAAAGTGTTGCTGTGTAATGCCAGGTCAATGATTAACAAAACCACTGCCATCCACGACTTGATTGTGGATGGAGGATTTGACCTGGCATGTGTAACAGAGACTTGGTTGGATGAAGCAGATGGGCCTGTCCTTGCCGCTGCTTGTCCACCAGGTTTCTCTTACGCACAGCAACCCAGGCCATCTGGGCGGGGAGGGGGGGTTGCAGTGATTTTTAGGAAGTCATTAGTTTGCACCAGGCGTCCTATTGGGAAGACCCAGTTTTCTGAGTGCATGTTCTGGAAGTTGGGCAATAGGGGCAGTACAGGATTCCTTTTGGTGTACCGACCTCCCCGCTGCACCAAGGATTCCCTGCCCGAGCTGCTTCAGGTCGTGGCGGATATGCTCCTGGAGACACCTAGTTTGGTTGTCTTAGGGGATTTTAACATCCATGCCGACACGACCTTACAAGGGGCCGCTCGGGACTTCGTGGAAAGCATGGCCTCCATGGGGCTGTCCCTGAATAAGTCTGGTCCAACTCATAGCCGCGGACATGCCTTAGACCTGGTGTTTACCTCTATGGATGTTGGTGATCTGACACTAAGTAAAAGTGAAACAAAGAAGTGCCATGGTCAGATCACTTCCTGGTGCAGCTGGACTTCTCTGCGACCCTTCCCCTCTGCAGGGAGGGGGACCGATTCAGATGGTCCGCCCCCGCTACTTAATGGATCCAATTGGTTTCCAGAGAGTGGTAGGGGATGCATTATCCCATGTTGATGGCCTTTCAGTTGATTCCCTGGTGGCCCGCTGGAATGCGGAGTTAACCAGGGCTATTGACTGTCTGGCTCCGAAGCGTCCTCTCCGATTGCATGGAGCCCGGACAGCTCCGTGGTTTTCCCCGGAGCTGAGGGTGATGAAACAGTCGCTGAGACGGCTAGAGCGCCGGTGGCGGAAAACTCATTCTGAATCAGACCGGACACGGGTTAGAGCTCAACTTCGAGCCTACCAAGTGGCAATGGCGACAGCGAAGAGGACCTTCTTCGCTGTTTCTATTGCATCTGCAGAAAACAGCAGGTGGTTCGCAACCTAGCAGAACCACCTTTATCACCGGGGTCTGGTAGGGGCCCCAAGATCTCCTGCAATGCTTTTGCAAAGTTTTTTGCAGATAAAGTCGCTCAGATTCAGAAGGAGGTAGACTCCACCGTGGGAGCAGGGCCGGGGCGGGAGAGTGCTAGAGCCCTGTCTAGTCATGTTTCATGGGATCAATTCCAATCTGTTACCTCCGAGGATGTGGACAGGCTGCTTGGACGAGTGAAACCGACCACCTGTCTCCTAGATCCTTGCCCATCCTGGATAAAAGCTAGCCGGGAAGGGCTGGGCGATGGGCTCTGCGCGGTGGTGAATGCTTCCCTCTGCGAGGGAATCTTTCCAGACCCGCTGAAAGAGGCGGTCATTAAACCGCTTCTTAAAAAACATCTCTAGACCCGGCCAATATGGCCAACTATCGCCCAGTCTCAAATTTACCATTCTTGGGCAAGGTGATTGAGCGGGTGGTTGCTGAACAACTCCAAGCACGCCTGGAAGATGCGGACCATTTGGATCCCTTCCAATCAGGATTCAGGCCTCATCATGGGACTGAAACTGCCTTGGTCGCGCTGGTTGATGATCTCCGGCGGGCTAGGGACAAAGGTGAGAGCTGTTTCCTGGTTCTGCTGGATCTCTCAGCGGCCTTTGACACCATCGACCATAACATCCTTCTGGACCGGCTAGAGGGGTTGGGAGCTGGGGGCACTGTTATACAGTGGTTCCGCTCTTTCCCCTGGGCCGTGTTCAGAAAGTGGTGGTGGGGATGAGTGTTCAGACCCCTGGGCTCTCACTTGTGGGGTGCCTCAGGGTTCTGTCCTCTCCCCCATGCTTTTAATATCTATATGAAGCCGCTGGGAGAGATCATTAGGGGGTTTGGGTTGGGTGTTCATCAATATGCAGATGACACCCAGCTCTACCTCTCTTTTAAATCAGAACCAGTGAAGGCGGTGAAGGTCCTGTGTGAGTGCCTGGAGGCTGTTGGAGGATGGATGGCGGCTAACAGATTGAGGTTGAATCCTGACAAGACAGAAGTACTGTTTTTGGGGGACAGGAGGCGGGCGGGTGTGGGGGACTCCCTGGTCCTGAATGGGGTAACTGTGCCCCTGAAGGACCAGGTGCGCAGCCTGGGAGTCATTTTGACTCACAGCTGTCCATGGAAGCGCAGGTTAATTCTGTGTCCAGGGCGGCTGTCTACCAAGCTCCATCTGGTACGGCAGGCTGGGACCTACTGAGCAGACTGTCTTGTCAGTAGGTGCATGCTATGGTTATCTCCCGCTGGATACTGCAATGCGCTCTACGTGGGCTACCTTTGAAGGTGACCCGGAAACTGCAATTAATCCAGAATGCGGCAGCTAGACTGGTGACTGGGAGTGGCCGCCGGGACCACATAACACCGGTCCTGAGAGATCTGCATTGGCTCCCAGTACGTTTCCGAGCACAATTCAAAGTGTGGTGTTGACCTTTAAAGCCCTAAACGGCCTCGGTCCTGTATACCTGAAGGAGCGTCTCCACCCCCATCATTCAGCCCGGACACTGAGATCCAGCGCCGAGGGCCTTCTGGCGGTTCCCTCACTGCGAGAAGCAAAACTACAGGGAACCAGGCAGAGGGCCTTCTCGGTAGTGGCGCCCGCCCTGTGGAACGCCCTCCCGTCAGAAGTCAAGGGAATAAACAACTACCTGACATTCAGAAAACACCTAAAGGCAGCCCTGTTTAGGGAAGTTTTTAATTTGTGACTCTGTATTGTATTTTGATTGTTGGAGGCCGCCCAGAGTGGCTGGGGAGACCCGGCCAGATGGGCGGGGTATAAATAATAAATTATTATTATTATTATTGGAATCTGATAACACACGGAGGACACCATGTTGGGGGAAATTAAACCAATAATGAAATATCAGGAAATGTGCTCTGGAAATAGTGAAAATAACATCCACCCAAAGAGACTGTGTGGTACATAGCGCACAAGCAAATCAAGAGTCTATTATTCTGGGCTTCTCTGCATAGAGAGCTGCCTTATATCAAGTCAAACAAGACACCTAAAAGATAACAGGGAGGACACAAGGTGCACATCCCTAGGTGCACAGTACTAGCACCACCAAAAAAAGACCCTAGTCCATCTGGCCTCCCATTGCCACGGAGTGCACAATCACAGCATCACAGCATTGGCCAAGCCCTCTGTTTGAGGCAAGAAATCCAGCATACTGGCATCTTCAGTCGGTGGCTGTCCAGCCTCTGCTTGATAGGGAGAGCCCCACCACCCCTCTAGGAAGCTGCTTTCATTGCTGAATGGCTCCTGGCATCAAGAAGTTTCTCCTAACATTCAGCCAAAATCTACCCTCCTGTAACTTAAACTCTTTAGACCTGGTCCTGACCTCTGGAATACCAGTGAACAAGTCTTTGCCCTCTGCTCCCCCACAGAATCAAAGAGTTAGCTTTTTTTAAAAAAAACTCTGTAGAGCAGAACAGACACCCAATTTTCCACATCACTTGCTTATTCACTCGTACAACTGGGTGTGCCCAATTTACCTCTGGATTCATGTTTCCTTGCGCAGGTATGCACACACACAAAAGGATAGAGCCCCAGCCAATGCTTCTTTGTACTTTAGCAGGCAAATACTAACAATAATGTCAGCATGTGGATGCTACTGTCCTTTAACTCGGTGCAAGTGAGAAACCATGACTCCAAGCCAGTTTTTGCTTGCTTGCCTAGGACTGGGCTGAGCATACTTACAAGGATCTACCTGTAGAGAAAAGAGATGGAGAATTGCAGCAGGACCTGCGTGTCTCAGCATGCAAGGGAGTTTTGCCTTTTTTCTATGCGATGGGTATGGATAGGCTATGCTTTCCACAGCTGCTTCCAGGCCCATAACTTACACTGGAAAGTAGATGATGTTGTCACATTCCAGATGGTTTTAAAGACTGAGCTGGCCCAGCTGAACTTTTGTTGGCTACCTTTGCAGACTCTCATATTTCCCTGCTCCCTCCCAGCTGCTGGCAGCAAAAGCCAGACTCCTTCCACCACTAATGCAAGTAAGAGCTGCCCTATAGGTGCATTGATGGTTGTCCATGCAGACTAAGATTTAATACAGCAACTCAGTAGGTGTGGCTCCCATGCAGGACAATCACATTTCTACGTCCCTGAAAGTATTCTAATCTAAACTTGCTGTTGGTGAAACCGGTGAACCTGGAAGGGATATTATGGGAGGAATTACTTTCTAGGTTCCTGTGTTTATACCAAATCTCAGAGGAAGCTGCCTTAAGATTGAGTAAGACCATTGGTCTATCTAGCTCAGCATTGTCTACAATAATTCTCCAAATTTCACGCCGAAGCTCTCCCAGTCCTCCCTGGGATCTTCTGCATACAAAGCAGATATTCTGCCAATGAGTTATGGGCCTGGACTTATAAGAGTAAGGTTCACATGTTTACTGCTGGGGTGGTAGAGTCTTCACACAAAGGATTTACCGCATAATGAATACCACATTTGTGTAAACATCTGGAAAGCTCTTACGGCAAGGGCAGGGGGAACCGCTTGAGGAATGTGTCATACGGCCATTTTGGAACTCTTGAAATTGTAGTTCTCTGTGTTGGTGTAGGGATCTCCTCAGCATCCAGTTATTGCTGTGATTTCCAGTCTTTGGAAGAAAACATTACCAATCCCAAGATGATCTGATGGCTTTTCTCCTACTGTAGGTATGGCGTGTTTCGGCCACTGGGAAAAGCTGGCACCAAATGTAGGTTTTGATATGTGTGATACATACCCCAGAATTAAGTAGGGCAATCTTTCTTGATCTGGTGCCGTTCAGATGTTCAGAACTACAACTCCCATCAGCCTCAGCCAGTACGTAATAGGTTGGTCCTCCAGTGCTGCCTACGGTCACTATTCTTTCCTTCCCAGGAAAGACATTTTGGCATCTGAGGCAAACCACAAAATGGCACCTGCCTCCTTGCCAGGGAGAAGGGATGAGTGAAGATCTTACAGCAGGAGCAAGGGGGGAATCAAATCAACCTTACCTGGGTTGAAGAAGATGGAAAAAAGACTGTTGCTTCTGCAGTATGTTATGGTATCTCCTTATATCCTGTAAGATGAAGCAGGTGGTCATAGGATCAGATTTGTGCATGAACTAAGTTATATCCCAGATAGAAAATGGAAGAAGTTAAGTGACCAGAAAATAATCTCTGCATAAACTATGAAGTTCAATTTTGCCAAGTCAGTGATATTTCTGAATTTGCTACATATTGGAACCCAAGCAAAACTGGTACGCAAGAAGATTTAACTTGCAGAAAACTCAAATGTAGATTAATTTCCATTTTCCTCTTTGTGAGTTTAGAAAGCTAATTACAAAAAAGAGAGAGAGACTGAAAGGGAAGAAATGTTTCTGAAAGAATTCACCAAAAGTGTAAAAGTTGACCACAAGAATTCCAGTTGCTAACGAAGTCTAACGCTGTAGAACGAAATGTTGGGAAATGTACTGCTAGCTTTTCTCATAGGGCAATTGGCTGCTCTTATTCTGAAACTTTCCAACAAAATCCTTCTTGAAGTGAGGGAACTAGAACTGTACACTGTATTCCAAAGGCTGCCAAACCATAGATTTGTATCATGGCATTATGATATTGGCAGTGTTATCTTCAATTCTTTCCCAATGATTCCTAGCATAGAATTTGCCACTTTCACAGGTGCTGCCAGTTCAGACTTCATAAACGTATATGTGAAATTAAGGAGTTTTTGTTTTTTGTTTTTGCCCCAACATTTATTACTTTACACTTGCTTCCATTGAACCAAATTACTTGTTACCACCATTGCCAACTTCCATCTCTGTTACAACCCCCCCCCCCGTCCAATGGCACCCTTTGGAAATTTCCTATTCTAGGTGGGCTACTTGATAGATTTTCTTTTAAGGCCAGCCCTGGATCGAGCCTGGTGCATAAGGTGCTGTCTTTGACTTGTCCTACATACACAACAACATGAGGTGATAGAATGGACAGTACCATTTCATGTGGCCAATGCAGCATGCCATTTTTTAATTCTGCCTCATGCAAAGCAAAAAAAACCAAAAAATAAAAAACCACCCCTTTCCTTTAGTCAATAATTAGCACATTAGAGAAAAAGGTTCTGGACTAGCCCTCTCACTGCTATGCTGGTATTCTCTGCAGATAAATTTGTGCATTTATGGGACATTGATGATGTAATCCCCCACCTGTAGTCTGAAATGGTAAAGTCCATTCTACCAGCTCGGGGCTCTCATTAAGCTGTATGTGTGTAGTAAGCCTTTCCCTGTGTGGCGTCCCTTTGGACCATTGGTGCTACACACTCAGTGTGGTGAAGGGCCAGTCACAACTTCATCCTGTATACTAAGATCCCTTGCAAAGGAGCATTGCGTGATTATTCATTTTATTTGCATGCCGCGTTTCCACGGTGTTGTGTATTAAGCAATAACACAGTCAATATGTTTAATATAGTGTATTGTGTTGTATTACAGACCTTATTTGAATGTACAAGTTACAGCGGGAACGGCAATCATTTGCTGATTCAGGGAGCAGGATTTGGATCCTCTGCTGGATTGGTTTCCACGGGAGGGAAGACGTGCCATTGGTTCCCACCAAAATGTATCTTCTCCCTACTAGATGACTGTTACTATAAACCCCAGTTTTCTCCATTCCTGTTAGCTCTTCCCTGTTTCTGAAATAAAGAGATGTTGTACCTGATTCTTGCCTCCAGTTATTAACGACACTACACACAAAAAAAACAGGCTCAAAACGGCTTACAACAAAGAAAACAGGAAAGCATTTCAAACAAACACTACAAAACCAATTTCTTAACAATATAGCAAAACAATAGAATAACAATTTCATAATAATAGCATAGCACAACAGTAACAAGGCAACAATTTCACAACATAGCAAAACAAGAGCAAATACAATAACAGACAAAACCCCACATTTCAGTACTATAAATATAACAAGATTACATGAGAGACATGCAGCATACGATAGCCAAAATAACAAGGGAGCGTCAGTTTCACCTTAGTCCTAGAAACCCTCCCTCGCATGATGTTGCTCACAGTCCCCTCCTGCAGCCACTAGCAAGGCTTCCAAGGCTAAGGGGTGGGGTATCTGGTTCATAGGTGCTACTGTTAGGCCTGTCAGTCCCGCGAAGGGTGAATCGCACTGTTTGCTGCATCATGAAATGCACATTAAGCTTGTGAAATATACTCTGTGTAAATATCATAGCAATTTATTACTTGGGACAGTGTTCATGGTTATGGTGGCTCGGAGGACAATTACCACGCCTACATCAAGCATAGTGCTTCTTTGCATAAATTTATCACCCGTGGATAAGTGGCTATCCATGGTCCATAAAACAACTCAGCTGGACAGAGTCATTACGGACACGTGTATGCGGGAGGGTGTAGAATGCTAAGCGGGTGCCCAAATCCATTGCAGCCCAAGCAATTAAAAGCCTGTAAAATATACATATACTGTAAAATATGGACTGCAAAAAGATCAAACTTATCCATGCTTAAAGAAATCAGCCCTGAGTGGTCACTGGAAGGACAGATTCTGAAGTTGAGGCTCCAGTACTTTGGCCACCTCATGAGATGAGAAGACTCCCTAGAAAAGACCCTGATGTTGGGAAAGATGGAAGGCACAAGGAGAAGGGGACAACAGAAGATGAGATGGTTTGACAGTGTTCTCGAAGCGACTAGCATGAGTTTGGCCAAACTATGGGAGGCAGTGAAAGATAGGAGTTCCTGGCGTGCTCTGGTCCATGGGGTCACGAAGAGTCGGACCCCACAACTGAACAACAACAAAGTAGACTTTTGCAGAGTTATAGGAAAATCTTTGGGCTCACTTGGATTGTTGAACAAAGACACCAGCTAAGAATATAGGAGCAAAACAGCAGCCTGTAGGCCTGATCTTTATTGTAGCAACAACACTTCAAACAACCAAATGGAAGAAGCAGGAAGAAGCCCCGAACAAAGGATGGCTCCCCTCTTTATAAGTTTCCTAAACTACCCAAAACACCCTTAGTAAAACATCACACATACAGCATAACCATGTCACAAATTGGAAGGGGTTTTCTGACAGAAACCTGAGTATCAGCTTTGTCCCTCTTCCTTCCTTGACCCCCACCTCACACCCACTAAGTAATACAAAGTTAAGTTTACATGTTCCTGTTTCCCAGTCAAGTTAATCGCACCCTTTTATCTTGACCTGGGTTCGCTCTTGTTTCCGGAATGGCTACATGTCAGGATGCCAGAGATTATCACCCAAGCAGAGGGGCTGCTGAGTACGTGGGCTCACACTTAGGGATTATGGCTGCCCTCACTCATGTCCCAAGCTTACCCCTTGGTAGCCATTTCCTTCCTGAACAGAACAACATAGGAATGGATAAATCCGACACTGGAGTGATTTTATATGAATTTCTGAAGGTTTCCGCTATGTATGAATATGTAACCTTGAACAAACTACAGTGGCAAAACTGTGGTGGGTTTTATGTGATATTTACAAAATTGAATGGTGCTGGTCTTGGGGGCGCAGTGCCCCGTTTAACTGGAAACCTTCTCATAAATTCCGTAACAGCAGTAACGAATCCGGAAAAAGCTACGAACTGCATAATACAGTAAGCCAAAGAGAATTGTAGCAGCATGTTTGGTGAGGCAGAACCACCGCTCCCAACACTACTGTTTACCTGAATGGCACTGGGGTAGTGGCAAGGTTGAGGCCATGCTGTGGAAGTAACCCCTCCCTACCAATCTGGCGCTCCTGCCACTGCACCTATATTGCCCTGACCTTGCCACCACCCCAAAACTTTGGCAACTTTTGGGGTGGTTGGCCGGCTGATGAGTTTGCCAGAGAGAAAGAAGCTGGTGGTGTTAATACCTGTCCTTATTTCTGTGAGGTGTTGGAAAGTGATACAAAGTGAAGGGGGAGAGAGGAGGAAAGAAAGAAAGAGAGAAGAAAGAAAGAAGAAAGAAGAAAGAAGAAGAAAAAAGAAAGAAAAGGAAAGAAAGAAAAAGAAAGAAAAGAAAGAAAGAAAGAAAAGAAAGAAAGAAAGAAAGAAAAAAAGAAAAGAAAAAGAGAAAGAAAGAAAAAGAAAGAAAGAAGAAAGAAAGAAAGAAAGAAAGAAAGAAAGAAAGAAAGTTCCTGTGCAGGGAAACCAAGTCTCTTTGGCATCCGAAACAACTCCTAGTTACAAAGGCAAAAAAAAGCAAGATGGCGGGTGTGTGTGTGTTTAATGATTACAACAAAATTAAAGACCAACAATCCCGTTTTTTTTAGTCTCATCCAAGTCACAGGATGGGTACACCTGGATTAAGAGATTAAAGGTCTCGTTGCTTCCTGGGCTAACAAAAGGAAGGTAAAAATTAACAGCAACTAAGTTACTTCTAGGCTGTGGACTTAATTTTCCAATTAAACAAGCCATTTAGAGGAAGCAGAAAGGGAATAGGCTGGAAACAATGGGCATACCGCAGGGGTGCTGACTGCGTGCGTTAGGCAGGCACTATGTGTTCCACCTGCACTTGGGTTATGGCACAGACTGCTCCTATAGGCCTTTCCAGAACCATAATTCCAGCTCCCATGTCATCCCTTGCAAGGCCACTTTGCATCAAAATTAGTAAATTGATCTAATGACACATCTCTTGTTAATCCTGAATTTTCACAATGCTTGATAATGTTGCATGCAAATAGGATTGCCCAAAGAGATGGTGCTATTATCAAAACTGTGGTTTCATACCCTCCACCAACCCCCAGCAAACATGGCTGCTGTTTTCAGTCCAGCTAAAACAAAGCTTCCTGTTCAACTTTCTGGTTTCTTTTCTGCCTGGTCAAAGATTGTTCTGGAGTTAGACTGCCTGCTAAGGATGCCCCCACTTCATTTGCTTCCATTGAGGAAAGGATGAGTGATTAAACCTGATTATTCACAAGCAATCCCTTTAACACATAGGACACACCCACTCCAGACACTTAGAGCTCTTACGGCACTTTCACAGTCACAGGGAATCCTGGGAACTGTGGCTTCTCAAACTAGCTCTGTGAGGTCAGCACCCTTAATAAACTACAGTTCCCGGGATTTTCTATGTTGGTGAGAGTAGGACAACAGGGCTTTAAACGTACGGTGTGGATGTGACAATAGTTTAGGGCTTTTGGGGGGGGAGGGGGCCAAGTTGTTGCAAAATCTATTTTTTTAAATGAAGTTTTAAAGGAAATTTGGCAAAATCTAGACTTCCGGTGTCTGGATTTTCCTGGAAATTTCAGCAATTTCCGCCTGCGTGCTGTTACAGATGACCGGATCCCAGCTAGGTCCAGGAAATTCTGGACGTACGGCAACCCTACAATAGTTATGTAACTGGGGAGAGTACAGTAGTGTTTGGGTCCTTTTTGTGGGCTCCCCATAAAGCATGTAGTCTCTCCCCTGGGAGAACAGGATGCTGGATTAAATATTTCTAATAAACATACAGAACCCCTTTTGCATACAGAATCCCTCTTGCAACATGGGTCTTTTCTCTTTTGATCTTTAAGTCTTCACATACCAAAAGGAAACCAAGCCCTCTCTGGCCTTTGTTTCACTGTGCTCTGGGAAGCTGCCATTTTGTGGGCTGCCTTGATGCACTGCAGCTGGCCTGGGGCATGCATTTCTTTCAATCCCCAGAAGCTATTTCCTGCTGCAATGCTTTCTCCCTCCCTTATACCTCATTCTTCCTGACTCCAGCCCTTAAGCAAATAATGTTCTTTACAGTGTCTGAACGAGGGGCTAACGAATAAATACAGGATCAATCTCTCCTCGAAACCTGCCTTTTCCTTGAAGCCATTGGCACGACTTATTAGATGATGCCCTCCAGATGTTGTTGGACTACAACTTCTAACAGAGACAGTCAGCATAGGCAGTGGTCAGGGATGATGGGAATTGTAGGCCCATAAAAATACAGAGGGCATCACCTTGGCTATCTCTGCCATATTGTAATTAAGTATGGCCACATCCGCACCATTGAAAGCACTCTTTTATCTCTTTAACAGTCATGGCTTCCCTCAAAGAATCCTGGGAACTCTGGTTTGTTAAGGGTGCTTAGAGTTGTTGTTCTTGTTCAGTCGTTCAGTCGTGTCCGACTCTTCGTGACCCCATGGACCAGAGCATGCCAGGCACGCCTATCCTTCACTGCCTCTCGCAGTTTGGCCAAACTCATGTTAGTAGCTTCGAGAACACTGTCCAACCATCTCATCCTCTGTCGTCCCCTTCTCCTTGTGCCCTCCATCTTTCCCAACATCAGGGTCTTTCTAGGGAGTCTTCTCATGAGGTGGCCAAAGTACTGGAGCCTCAACTTCAGGATCTGTCCTTCTAGTGAGCACTCATGGCTGATTTCTTTGAGAATGGATAGGTTTGATCTTCTTGCAGTCCATGGGACTCTCAAGAGTCTCCTCCAGCACCATAATTCAAAGCATCAATTCTTCGGCGATCAGCCTTCTTAGGGTTGTTAGGAGACTCCAATCCCCTTAACAGAGGCTACAATTCCTAGAGTGGTTTAACAATCAAACTCTCTTCCTGGGAAATCATATCTCTAAGGAAAATAAGGGTCCCTAATAACTCTCAGATTCCTCAATAATTGGGGAATCAGCAGCCCTTCAGATGATGCTGGACTTCAACTCCCATCAACCCTGCCCCCCACCTAGCAGGCATGATGGGACTTGTAGTCCAGAATTGTCCGGAGGGCCACAGGTTTCCCATTCTGCTCTAAAACACTTATGTGCTAAAAGAAAGGTTTGAAACTAGAATATAGATTTTGTCAATATTAAAAATGTGATAAGGAGTAAGAGGAACTTTCTTTGAAGCTGTTACTTTACAAAATAATTTTATTCTTTCATCATTCCACTGAGAGTGAATTTGCTGTGTGTATGCCATGTATGTGAGATATATATATCTCAAAAAGGAAAGGCCACAGAAAGCCACACCCTTAGGCCAGCATAATAGCTATTTAGCTTGCACTGAAATTTATCTGAGTCATGGATTTTAACCAAACACATTTAAAAAACCCTAAATATATCTATGTTTTTCCAAGGCTAGAACAGGATAGGATGGTAATATGGTCTTAGCCTGGGATCTGCATTTGGCCGTACCCTTTTATTTAAAGCAAAAATCTCAACAAAGCCTTCATTTTAAGTTTCTGTAGAGGTATGTTTGTGGTAGTTTAATTGTTTGCTCTGAAGGTCTTGGATGTGATTATTCCTGGCCAAGTTTAGTGAACAATTTCTGCCGAAATGGGGCTGAATTCAGTATTGTGCTCAGTCTGCTCCTGAGAGCAATTCAAGACTGTCACTCTTTTCGGTTGGGATGCCATCACATACCAGCAGATTCAGGATGCAAAATTATAGGTGATTGGGATAGTGAAAAAAATTGCAGGTAAATGGAAAGTGTGAGATAGTTTGCTTTGACACAACGTAATCTAACTTCCCTGCAAACAAATAAGAATGAATGCTCATTAAACAGGCCATCTGAAAGTAGAGAACAGGAGAAATTTGATATGTTTGTGAACCCACCTAACTAAATTCACACTTTCTGAAATTCATGAAATTCTCTGAATTTTATGCTGCAGTTCTCCAAAAGAGTAATGCATACGAAAACACATATATTAGGAGAAAGTGCATATTAATGAAAACAACATAAAATGCATCATTTTAGGCAGAATCGCTTGCAAAATGTGTATATTGGGCAAAATGGCAAAGTGTGTTTTCAGAGATATTTGCACTGAAAGGTTTTTTTTAAACAACAACAACACACAAAAGATAAATTGATGCAGAAATGCGAATAACTAAAGTTAAGATTAGAAAAATGAGAAAGTGATAGAAACTAGAATTGACTGATTTGCCCATCCCTATCTGGAAACGGTCTCTGTGCTTCTTTACAAGATCAATTTATTCTGGGAGAATAGCAGCCTTGGCTTTAATGAGTTCAGTGGTTATCTTTTTTTCAAACAAAGGTGCTTTGGGTGGGAAATGAGGAATAGGAATCCATGAAGTCTGAAAACCTCATTGGGTGCCCTTCTTGGGGAGGGGGGTCACATCATAGGCCCCTGACCAGTGGTGAAAATGTCCAAACATGAACACCAGTTGCCAACAAGATAGATGCCATTAGAGTAACTCTAGTTTTATTGGGGCCACCCCCAGGTAATACAGTTCCACCTGCCAAATCAATACCAGATATCAGTGCCATGGGTGCCAGTCACAAAATGACTGCTGTAGGGTGCGTGACATGACACAAAATGGCTGCCACATCTAAAAGGGCAGAAAAAGACAGTTTGAACGTCAAATGACATGTTTAATTTTTTTTTCTTTTTTTATTATTAAATTTTATTATACAGCAAAATCATACAATAACTCAACAGAATACATAACAATTTCAAAACACACACAGAAAGGAAACACACACCTCATATACAACCCGTACATAGTTTAACAATATTAAAAGAATAATCCTAAAAAGAGGGTCAAAGGACAAACGAAAAAAAAAAGAAAAAAGAGTGGGATTAGGAGGGAATGGGAAAAAGGAAGAGGGGGGAGGAAGAAAGAAAAAAAAGGGGGAAGAAGCAAAAGGGGAAAGGGAAAAAAGAAAAGAGAAGGAGTAAAAAAACTACATTAATTTTACAACTTACAACACTAATACAATATACAAATACATAAATTGGACTTCCGTTCGTGCTCTTTGTTTCTTTATCTTAACCTTTTTTTTTTTCTCACACAGGTCTTGTTACATCCAGTCTAGTCTTCTATTTCTTTCTAATGATATGTTGATATTCAGTACCTACGCAGATTTCACCTTCCTATTGCCAGGAGATTTTGATGTTACTGTACTGGTTTAAATAATCAATAAAAACTTCCCCTTTTTGTGTTTTTTGTTTGAATTGACCTCTCATTCTTCCCGTCATTGCCGCTAACTGCATATATTCTGTCATTAAAGCTTGCCAATCACATATTGTGGGGATACTCTCTCCCTTCCATTTCTCGCTAAAAGAATTCTGGCCGCTGTGAGGGCATACATTGTTAATGATCTTTTTTCTGTCTTAATTTCTGGAGGTAGTATTCCCAGGAGAAAGGTTTCTGGCTTTTTCTTTATAGAGATTTTCAGAAGTTTTTTTAATTCATTATGAACCTTTCCCCAGTACTCCTTAACTTTCTCACATTCCCACCACATGTGGAAGTACGTTCCCAAACTACTTTTACATTTCCAACACAGGGGCGACTGATTTTTAAACATTTTTGATAATTTGACTGGGCTATAGTGCCACCTGTATATCATTTTCATGACATTTTCCCTTAAATTAATACAGGCTGTAAATCTGATGTCATCTTTCCACAGTTTCTCCCATTGCGTCATGAGAATATTGTGCCCAATATCTTGAGCCCACTTTATCATGGCACTTTTTACCAGTTCTTCTTTGGTTTCCCATTCTAGTATCAGATCGTACATTTTGGAAATGTATTTTCCTTTAGATTGAATTAACTGCGCCTCAAATTTAGATGTTTCATTGGCTATTCCCTCCTTTTTATCTGTCTTGAACCTTTCATTTAACTGGAATACTGTAACCATCCTGTCAGTTGATTACTTATCTCTTTGTACTCTTTTAATACAATATTTCCATTCTCCTCCTTTATTAATGTTCTATATCTTGCCCATTTGCCCTGCATATTCTTCCTCCTCACTGTGATTGTTTCTATTGGCGATGTCCATAATGGGATTTTTGGCTCCAGCATCCATCTATGTTTTGTCCAGATTTTAAACAGGGACTTTCTTATAATGTGGTTCAAGAAACCTTTATGGGCGCTTACCTTCCCGTATAACAGGTAGGAGTGCCACCCAAAGCGGTTATCAAACCCCTCCAAATCTAATGTTTCGGGATTTTCCAGATCTATCCAATCTTTTACCATGTTAAGGCAGCAGCTGTATGATATATCTCTAATTCTGGAAGGGCAAAGCCACCTCTCTCTTTTTTATCTATAAGGATCTGATGCTTTATCCTGGGTTTTCTCCCGCTCCAGATAAATTTAGATATGTCTTTCCTCCATTTTTTAAAGCAGTCCATCCCTCCTAATATAGGGATGGTCTGGAATAAATAACACATCTTAGGCAAAATATTCATTTTCACCACAGCTATCCTTCCTGTTAGCGAGAGGTACAACTTATTCCATGTTTCCATATTACTTTTTATTTCATTCCATGCCTTGGTGTAGTTGTCCTGGTACAGATTGATGCACTTTGCTGTGATCCACACACCCAGGTATTTAACTTTGTTTTTGATTTCCAGGCCAGTTATCAATTGTAATTTTTTAGCTTCTTCTATTTCCATATTTTTAATTAAAAGATTTGTTTTTCCCCATTCAGCTTGAATCCAGCTAAGTTCCCAAAAGTATTAATCATTTCCGTGCTGCTGGGTTACTGTTTTGAGGTTCCTCAGTAGTGATTATTATATCATCCGCGAATGCCCGGATCTTATGGGATGTTGCTCCTATTTTGATTCCTCTAATTCTTTCATTATTCCTAATTGAATTTAGCAGAGTTTCCAATACCAAAATGAATAGTAATGGAGAGAGGGGACACCCCTGTCTCGTGCCCTTCTCAATTGCAATTCTTTCCGTAATATTTCCATTGATTATTAAGTTTGCACTTTGTTTATTATAAATTGCTCCAATCCCTCTCTCAAACTCCTTTCCTAATTTCATTAATTGTATTTGTTCTTCATAAACTCCCATGAAATGTTGTCGAACGCTTTTTCAGTCGATCAACATTAGGGCTGCAGGTTTATCATGATTAAATTCCAGGTATTCTAGGATATTGATAATATTTCTGGTATTGTTCTGGATGTACCTTCCCGGCAAGAAACCCGCTTGATTATGATGTATTATGTCCTTCAAAATCTCTTTTAGCCTATTTGCCAATATTGTTGTAAAAAGTTTGTAATCGCTGTTTAATAGCGATATTGGCCTATAGTTTGTCATCTGTTCAGGGTCCCCACCTTGTTTCGGTATTAATGTAATAAATCCTTCTGTCCATGAGCTCGGTACATCACCCTTTTCCATAACCTCATTGAATAGTTCTTTTAGTTGTTTACATATTGTATCTATCTTTTTATAGAATTCAGCTGGTAATCCATCAGGGCCTGGTGTTTTCCCTGCTTTAGATTTCTTTATTGCGTCTTTAATATCCATTATTGTTATCGGAGCATTCAATATTTTTATTTTATCTTCTGTAATAATTGGTAGTTTGTGATTAATTAAATATTGTTCCATATCTTCTATATTCTGTTTTCCTTTTTTGTACAGATTTCCATAATATTTTACAAAATTTTGTATTATTAATTTCGGGTCATCAATATAATTTTCTTCAATTTTTAATCTTGTAATTAGCCTCTCGTTTTGTTTTTTCTTCAACTGCCACGCTAAGAATTTGCCTGGCTTATTCGCAAATTCAAAGCAGCGTTGTTTCATTACTTTTAAATTCCATTCTAATTCTTGATCTATTACATTAGAATATTCAATTTTTAATAACCTAATTTCTTGTTTCAATTTCTCATTTTTTTGATCCTTATTCAATTCTTTCTCCTTCTTTTTTAATTCCTCCATTATTTTATTCTTTTCTCCTCTTTTTTCTACTTATAACATTTTAAAGGGGGTGTGTCGAATGCAGGAGAAGCTGAGGGAGCAGAAACAGGAACTGAGCAGGAAGAACAAACAGTCCCATGTGCATTGTGTATTTTTGAGGTGGCGTTTAGGCTACTGAGACCATTTGCAGGTGCCATAGGAGATGGGCACACTAGCACCTGTGATTGTCACATTGGTAACCCCCGTTTAGGGCACTTCACCGCACGCAGATGCTCTTAAATCTAGGAATTAAGCATGCAGAAAAGACGTTACTCTTTCAGGTCTCAGCACCCATGTTTCGGCCAGAGCCACTGGAGTGCTGTCTTATGAATTTCATTTTGCCATTGACCTACATAAGAGGTGGAATTCCGCTCACAGACATTTCTGGGTGGGGACTGCAGAAGTTCAGTGAAGGCAGTTAAGAAGCAAGTGTGCCAGAGCAAAACGGTGCGTGGCAAGAGCCTTTGCGGCTTCTTTTTCCTCAGTGAGCATGTGCTTCCATTCTGGGGATGGCTCAGGCGAGCCACGTCTGCTCAGGGCGGGCTTTGCAGAAGAAGCCTTGGCTTGGCTGGCTCCCAGGCACTCAGCTATGTGGCACTATCGCTACCGTTGCAGAAAAAATAATAATCTAGGATTACGTTTTCCTTCTAAATCACCAAGCGTAGCTCTGCACTCGGGAACTGCTATTCATATTTATGAGCCCCAAAGCCGATTGCGAAAGAGTTACGTTTCCCCCACTGGTCCAAGTCTGAAAAAACTTTGCAGCGTTGCACATGAAGGTATAAGGAGGGTTGTAGGCTGGCAGATTGGGCTGTGATACGCAAAAGCTAAATGTTCCCAGAGTAATATGGGGGTTTATCCTTCCCTGCCCCCCTCAGCTATGTGCTGGTTCCAGTTTCTTCTAGCAGTTTTTCCATCTTTGTCCCTCTGGCATGAAAAACCAACTTCTGGCTTTTTTCAAAAGCTGCAGCTATGGAGCTGCAGCTACAGTACGTTCCCCCCCCTGGGGTGTGAAAAGCAGCTGAGATAGAGAATACAAGGAGCTGCCTTGCTGTTTCATTTTGCCCTGTAGGGGAAAGCTAGAGAGGAACAGTTCAGAGATTGGGGAACGGGGTTTAAAAAAAACACAAGCACAACTCCCCAACCACCGCTGCCCTGATCAATATTATTCTTCATTTAAAACAAACAAACAAAAATGTTGGAGAGTCTGGTTATGTTTCACCCCATGCATTTAAAGCACTTTTATACCACTTTCATAGTCATGGAGAATCCCGAGAACTGTAATTTGTTTTGTCCCCCCCCCATTTTTTTTGGTATGTTTATTAGAAAATATTTGGTAGTTTATTAGAAAATACAAACACTTGAAAAGCATAAGAAAAGCCTGCTGGATCAGGCCAACAGCCCATGTAGTGCAGCATCCTGTTCTCACAATGGCCAACCAGATGTCCTATGGGAAGTTCTCAAGAAGGATCTGGGCAACAGCATTTTGCCCAGTTACTTGATGATGGTTGCATCCATGGCTTGCTATTATCCCAGCAAATCCATCTGCACACCACTACCTGGAAGCCCTGCTAACCTTGAGGCCTGAACATTATTAAACCGGAAGTATTAATTTATGTAGTTTGCAATTTTGCTTGTTCACCGTATGATGGAAGTGTTAAGTTGCATATTGGTCCTGGGCGTGCATGTCACTTGCACTTCCTATTTTCTCTCCCTCCCCGCCACACCTGAAACCACTGTCGTCATTGAAATCAATGGATTCCAGTCATAGTGTAACTCTTGTTGCTGCTGATACTGAGGTTCTGGGAGAACCGTAGGACCATCATCACTGAGATGGATTGCCATAATGCATTGACTGGAAGCTCAGGTAACATTTGTTCAAATACAGATGTATGTATAAAATGGCAAAGCTACATGCTGTTCTCACTACTCTGCTTTGCTGGTGAAAGTCAGGTCAGACACCCATCCAATTTATGCAGTTGCACTGAACTTGGGCTCAGTAAAACAAGAAGGCCTTAGGAGATCTGCCCCTTTAAAAAAGTTACAGTGCCTTGCAGGCAAGTGCTGCTTTTTGGATAGATGCCAGAGTGAGGTATGACTTAAAGCAGAAACAGATGTTCACTACTGCAGTTTGGCTGCAAAGCATATATGTTTCTAACACACATCTATTGCTGCACTCAAGGTTGGAGGAGAGATACACACACCATACCCCACAAACACACCAAAAGAAGTCGATCCTTCCACTTAACAGGCTCCGAGTCATGAGAAAGATTTTCCCATGCCTGTCATTTTGTCGTTTTCTCTTTAAGTTACAACTGCATTTTCGCCTTTGAATTGTTTGCTGGTTTCCCCCTGCCTTCCCAGCTAAGCATGATGGGAACGCACTCTTAAGTGATTGCAAATGTTTCTGCTATAATCGTTTCCATTAAATAAGCTAGATGGAGCCTTATTTAAAATCTAACTAACAGCTCCGCAGGAAAAGTCTAACAAGCAATGGAAGATGCAGACTGGGTGGGGTGGGGGGACGGGGACAAAACACCTTAGAAATCTTCTCTCCTCTTCCTTCATGCAGGTAAGGTTGAGAAAGTTTGGAGAGCTGAGGCTCTAGATGCAAGAGAAGCAAAAGAACTGACAGCGTGGAGCAGGAACTTTTTTTTTAGTGCTCTGCGGTTTTGGAATGCTGACCAAGAGCAAAATGACGTTTCCAGAAAAAACAGTGTCTCGGGCCAACCCAAGCAAGATACTTAAAGCGACCAAAGCGAAGCAAGAGCCCGCTAACAGTTCATAGCAAGAGACCGTGTTTTCTTTTCCAGCCTTCTACATTAGGAAACTGTGTCTGGAGGATGCAGGAGAGAGGAAAATCAGAATAAACACTTTGCCGAGACTTCTTTGGACATCTGGACAACACGGGATATCAAAGGGAGATGTGCTGTTTTATCTTTGTATAGGATTTTTATTTCTTATGACAGAGAATGGGGAACCTCAGGCTGGGGATTGATATGTGGCCCTCCACACCTCTCTGCCTGCCCCCCTCCCCGGGACTCTTCCAGGCCACACCAATCACTGGCCCCGCTATGCATCCTTGAGTGTTTTTATCAAGTCGGAATGGATGCTTGGATGGTGCATTAGGGCTAATGGGCGCTACCACACCAGCCTCAGTTTGCCCTGAGCTGGTGCTCACCTGCCTGCTTGCCTACTTGCAACCAGGCCCTGCCTGCCATCTTCCTCCTCCTTAATCTCAATCTTGCCCTTGTTGAATTCAGCAAGGAGGACAAAACTAGAATTTGTTGGCTCAGCCTGTCATTGGTTTTGGATCCACTTTCCATGGGTCTCTCTGCATCTGCCACCAGCCACCATTAATGAATGATCTGTGTGTAGAAACTAGCCTGCTGTACAGAGGTAAAATTCACCTTAGTTGCTGTGCCCACTATTGGCATGTGGCCCCTGAAATGTTTCCCAGAATGGAATGTGGTCCTTTGGATTGAAAAAAGGTTCCCCACCCCTGTCTTACAAGAATGTATTGCCCTTTAGATAGGGTGGTCACTAACACATCGCCGAAAAAGGTGAAGCACATCACTAAAGGACAGGAGGGCACAGATCTGCAAAAAAGTTGCACATTCTTACCTATATGCATAGTCACAAATTTAGAACCATTTGCTCTAATTTTATATAAGTACATCATATCTTGCCATACGGGGAAGACAGTGAGCTGATGGGTAACTTCAAGGTCCCTGCTCTCCTTTTTTCAATGGTTCTTTATCTTTGAACCTTCAAATAGACGACTCCTTCAAATGCCCCCTGCAAAGTGGGTCACCTATCAACCTTATCTTTAGGTTTCTAAATCACACCTGTATTTCTGTACACACCCTTCTTTAGCCCTCCCATGTATTGTGTTTTTAACACCTGCAGTTAGTAGATAGCAAAGCATGCATGCATGTTCTGTTATTTTCTAAAGCACAACATTCTTAACTTTAGATATTTAAAAACAATGCAATAAAATGGAGGACTCAACTTGACCTGTGTTACTGGGAACTGTTAGTTCATTCAATGCATGCATGCAGCTGCCTGATAGGATGTTAAACTACTGTCCCATTGAGTCTGTCTACTCTGACTAGCAGTAATTCTAAAAGATTTTAGAGACAATCCTCTCCTAGCTCTTCTACCTAAGGCCCAATAATAGTTAAGCAGGAGATCCAGGACTGTTTTACACTGATACATTGTTGTGGTGGTAATGTCTGCATTATGAATTAAATAGATGACACACCACCCCTTTAAGAGAAACAGCTTTGACCCAGGAGGCCAGTTCCTGGAGAGCTGACTCAGAGGTGTGGTCTGGCTGGAGGAATTCATCTTCTACTGTGCTGAGGTTCCCAGGCTTCATCAAGAAGAAAGCTTAATTTGCCCTTGGCTCGTGGTGTGTTCTTCATACATGAACAGAAGAAGACCAAACAGTAGCAGAGGCCACCAATTTGTACAGGACACTGATAGAGGAAGCAGGGAACAAAGAGCACATTGGGGTATTTTGTATGGGGGAAATGCGTGTGTATAGGAGAAGGGGGGCAGCATTCACATGGAATAAGAGGCGAAGTCCTCTTCTGGATCAGGAAATGGTTAAGTAACAGGAAGCAGAGAGGAGTAATGGAAAGAATAGGATATAGAAAGTGGAGTGAGAGGTGGAGCTAGTTGCTGTACACCTGGGTGGGGCAGGGCTAGCCACATGTGGCAAGTGTCCAGGGAGGGGCCGCCTGCAGTGAGCAGCAAGCGTCCTAGGGGGGCGGGATGGCAATGTCACCCCCCTTCATGCCACATCCGCACCCTCCTTCTCCGCCTGTGAGTGGAGTCCCCCAAAGTTCAGCACTGGGACCTGTGTTTTTAACTTCTTCATAAACAATCTAGAGTTGGGAGCAGTGGGAGTGCCCAATTTTGCTGATTATACCTAGTTATTAATGGTTGTTAAAACAAGCAAGCAAGCAAACAAACAAACAATTCTGAAGAACTCCAAAAGGAGCTCTCCAAACCGAGCAATGGGCAGTAGAAATGCAGTTCAATCTAAACAAGTTTAAAGTGTTGCACGTGGGGCAAAGAGTCTTGATTTCACATAGACGCTCATGAATGACTGACCAGGGATGAGACCTTTGGGTTGTTGTGGATAGCTTGATGAAGATGTCGCCCCAGTGGCAAGTTCCATGCTAGGGATCTTTGTAGCAGCACTACAATTCCTGTAGTTTCATAGGAACTATCAGTTAATCACTGGTGATTTGTAGCTCTGGGAAGGGGGTTGCTTAACAATTCTTAGCACCCTTAGCAAATGACTCTTCCCAAACTCCTAGGGGAAGCCATAGACTGTTTAAAGGGGTATTGTGGTGCTTTCAGGGTATGGTGTGAATGTGACCTAGGTTTTGCATCTAGTTCTTGATTCCCCATCCCACAGCACACCTGAGGCATGCCCTTAGTTCGGCTTGCCAAAACAAACTGTTCAGGAGCCATTCGTACAAGCCTTCAGCACTGTATCAGTTCATGGTTTCAAACAACTGTGGCTGATCTGGGCTTCTTCATCTTTCAGGAAGTGAAGGGGGAAAGTACATCCCAGTCACAGTAGTTCTTCTGAGCACCAGGAGATTAAATGCATTCATTTTTACCTTCCTAGAGCAGCCCTCCATACGCTGGCGGAGATACCAAAATATAAATCCCACCTCCTCTTTCCCCACCCGCTGTGTGTTGCTGTTCGGCCATAGAAGTCCTTGTCACGTGGTACAGCTGGAATTTAAGCAAAGGCCTTTTTTCATTAGCCTAGAAAGAGCTGCCAGCTGAATGCCGCGGTCTGAACGAAATACTTCAGCTTATAAACAAAACCATATGGAAAGAATGATCACATCACGGCCAGTCTCATCCCACCCCCCACCCCACCCCCTCAGTCCTAGGAGGTGTGTTTCATTTCCCTGCCTTGGAAGTCTTTAACTATGCTATTTCTTAGACACACAATCCTAAAAGTTAGGAAAGCAGGAAGATGCTTGATCCCAAGTCAGAAACATTTGGTCTGTCTAGCTCAGCTAATGTTGTCTTAGTAGACAATGTTTATTAATAAATCAAATGCTTTTTAAATAAATAAATAAGAAAAGTTTGGAAGATATTGGGGAACAGGAAGGGGTGAAATAGGGGCAGAATGGTAGCCGGGTGGAAGCGGTAAGGCTGCAACTTTAAGCACTGTCTCGGGAGTAGGGAAAGGTAAAGGTAAATGGACCCCTGACGGTTAGGTCCAGTCGCGGACGACTCTGGGGTTGCGGCGCTCATCTCGCTTTACTGGACGAGGAGCTGGCGTACAACTTCCGGGTCATGTGGCCAGCATGACTAAGCCGCTTCTGGCGAACTAGAGCAGCGCACGGAAACGCTGTTTACCTTCCGCCGGTGCGGTACCTATTTATCTACTTGCATTTTGACATGCTTTCGAACTGCTAGGTTGGCAGGAGCTGGGACCGAACAATGGGAGCTCACCCGCCGTGGGGATTCGAACCGCTGACTTTCTGATCGGCAAGCCCTAGGCTCTGTGGTTTAGATGGTAGGACCTGCCAATTTTGGTTCCCTCCATCTCTCATTTTTCCAGTTCACATTTTGCCGCAATCTGTTAATTTTTTTAAAAAACCTCATGGAAATTCATCAGCATTTTAGTGCTATTTCCCATAATTAACACATTTTTATATGCAGTTTTGACTAACACACATTTTTGCAAGCAGTTTTCCCTAATACAATGTGTATGCTAACTTCTGATGTGTATGCTAAGACCCTGATGTTGGAAAGATTGAGGGCACAAGGAGAAGGGGACGACAGAGGGCGGGATGGTTGGACAGTGTTCTCAAAGCTACCAACATGAGTCTGACCAAACTGCGGGAGGCAGTGGAAGGCAGGAGTGCCTGGAGTGCTCTGGTCTGTGGGGTCACGAAGAGTCGGACACAACTAAATGACTAAACAACAACAAATGCTAACTTCACTAATACATATATTCATTTTTATGCAACCCACCCCCACCCCCGTATATGCATGTTTGTAAACATTGGAGAACTGCATTGCAAAATTCAGATCAGTGGAAATCTCAAAAGATAGCTGCGTTTCAGCTCTACATCTCATTTACATCTGCAGGTGAGGAAGTGGATAGCTGGACCATTGTCTTGCCCCAGTTATGGGCTGGATGAGAGCCAGGAAACTGAAGCACCATCCAGATCAGACTGGGGCACTGTTAGTGGGCGGTTTGTTAGACCGGATGGATGGGAAGTTGCCTGCTCTTGATAAGGTTACATTCCTTCTGAAAGAACGGGTACTCTTGGATCCTTTGCTGTCGCATGAGGCTAAGGTGGCTTTCCATCAGTTTTGGCTAGTAGCCCAGTTGCACCCTATCCAGACAGGAATAGCCTAACTTCAGTTGTCTCTGCTCTGGTAACCTCTAGGTTAGGCTACTGTAGGGCTGCTCCTCAAAACATTTCGCAAACTTCAGCTGGTGCAGAATTCAGTAGCCAGGTTGCTCACCAGTTCAAGACGGTTTGAGCATATTACACTGACCCTGGCCCAACTGCACTGGCTGCTCAATTCAATGTGCTGTTCTTTACTTACAAAGCCTCAGAACTGCAATATCTCTAGGATCACCTCTCCCCATTTGAACTAACTCAGATCCTGCAATCTTCATCTGAGGCCCAACTTTGTGAGAGATGCAGATGGCAGCAACACAAGAATTGGCCCTTTTGTGGTGGCTCCCCACTTGTGGAATGCTCTCCCCAGGGAGGCTCACCTGGCACCTTCATTCCATATCTTTAGGCACCTGGAAAAACATTACTCTTCTCCCAGGCCTTGGGCTAATTAAACAGTCTATCTATGCCCTTTAAAATCATGGGGGAGGGTATTGTTTTTGTATGTTATTATGCTATATATTTCTGTGTTTTATATTTTATATTTTAATATTTTTTATTGATTTTGTAAGATTTTAAAAAAAGATAACATCATATTACACTTAATACTGAAGATAAAAAGAGAAAAAGAAAAAAAAAAGAGAATAAAGAAAGAAAAAGAACAATAGATTCTTCTTACATACATAACTTGTTCTTCACATTATTGGGTGACTTCCCCCCCCCCATCTGAATTTCATTTCCTTAACATTATCTAGCAGCTTCTATAAGCTATCATCCTAACCAATATACTTCTAAAACATATGATTAACCTATTTCAAAAGAACATAGCAAAAACCTATAACTACCTCCTAAGGTGACACTAAATGTTGCAATGTTTATTCCAATAAAATTTAAATTTCTTCCAATCTTCCTCAACTGTCTCTTCTCCCTGATCGCGGAGTCTTCCAGTCAGTTCGGCAAGTTCCATAAAGTCCATCATCTTCATTTGCCTTTGTGTTTTATATTTTAAACTGCCCTGTGATCTTCAGATGAAGGGCTGTATAGAAATTTAACAAACAAACATTGTTTCGGAAAGTTTGAATTGGATAGATTTGGCTCAAAGTGCATACTGAATTGAATTTCTCCTTCATTCCCTACCTGGGAAAAACCCCCACTGAATGCTGTGGTATCCTACTTCTGTGTAAACGTGTATAGGACTGTGCTGTAAAGGTTTTGAGAGGAGACTATCCTAATCAGAATCTATCAATGAATTTCCTAGCCGCAGACAGCTTTAAGTACACATTTCACTTAAATGTGTTTGATAGTCTTTAAATATCTGGAGGTAAATAAATACCACACGGATGGTTGGTTTCCAGGAAAAACACTGCCAGCCTAAGTAAGATATTTACACAGCAAGCCTTTCAAAGTAGACCCTCATTTACAAGGAAACCTGCTGCAACGGTCCATTGGGATATTCACACAGTCAAATATTGACCTAACAAACATGATATTTCCTCAGTTATGGCATCTAGATCCTCCAGTTGCAATCCAGAAATGAAGACTGACATTAATGTATTTCTACTGTTTCATTACAGTACAATTGTACAACTGTTGTGTACTGAAATGAAACATTAGTGTGTACAACTGCACAATGTATACAACTGTTACACCTTGCCCTGGCATTTATGAGATATCTTGCAGTTAGGAACTGAGAGGTGGGTGAGGGAATTCGGCTCCCTTTGCATTTTAATATGAACCTATCTAATTCGCAATTCCCCCAAACATCAAATCCTTCAACATTTGCACTTCTCTGAATTTTGTGAAGCAGTTCTCCAACAAAATATACTTACAAAAAACATATATGAGGGGAAATGAACACCACTGCTGATGGTCCCTAGGTATTATTTGTGCGTAGGAGTAACTGGACCCAGGTTGCTTCTGTCATCAGGTCCCACCTACTAGAATGAAAGACTTGCACGTCTGTTAATAAATTAGGAAAAAAATTGCCACACATCTGCCTGATTTCAGTTTTGTGGAAGCAAGACGTGGTATGAAAAGCAAGTCGGGTTTTCTGGCCCTGGATAGCACCACTTACAGCCTCTGCTTCAAAACCTTCTGTCAACATTTGACACCAGGCATTCAGGCTGCACTCAAATGATTCTCCACATAGTATTCCGTCCTCCCCTTCTCCCTGAGTGGGGAGAAATTAGAAGCTTCTCCTTCTCATTAACAGCCGTTGCATCCAAACATGGGAAACTATGGTTTGAGCAAATGATGGTTTGTCATTCAGGTGCAATGGCAAAGTATGGTTAGCTAGCCAACTGGGGGGGGGGGCGATATTCAAATTTCCTCTCCCTCAAGCATTGGGGAGGGCAGAGGGAGTGATGGGAACATGGCACCGTGATCACTCCTTGCCTTCAGAGTCGTTTAACTATCAGTCCCCCTTCCCATGGAACTCTGGGAATTGTAGTTCCGGGAGGGGAATATGGATCATAGGATTTAGAGACGGAAGGGATCCTGAGGATCATTTTGTCCGTCCCCCTGCAATGCGAATCTTCTGACAACATCCTTTACAAACTACAGTTCCCAGGATTCTTTGGGGGAAAGGCATGACTATTTAAAGTAGTATGATACTGCTTTATATGGATCGTGAGGATTGGGCCTCATATGGCTACATATCTGTGAGGCATTATATCTAATCTAGACCAAAGAAGTGAAGTAAATATAGCTAGATTTCTATGCTGTGACAGTGTGATCTCATTATTTAAAAAAACTCCTCGTTGCAAAGATTCCAAGTTTTGCTGATGTGGCATTAGGAATTCCAAGTCCTGGGTGTTTCTTCTCTAGCTTGTGGAACTGAAGGTATTTCTGGTGCCTCCGCCTCTTCTTTTTCGGAACTGGATACTTAAACACGTGGCAGCTGACTGCATCACTGCTATGAAGCATAAGTGCTCTATGCCTTCCTTCCTTCCCTTTCCGGAGGATTTCTAACCACGATCCCAAACTGAGGAGATGTAGAAAAACAATCGGGTGCAACAAATACTTCTTCAAATTGCAAACACAGTGATATGGGCTGTCGCAGGCACATTTTTAGAACAGATGAACAAGAATGATAAATTAGGAATTATCTGTTAACACTCCCTCATCTATCCATTTCTTATTACGCCCTAAACAATAACTGTAAACATTTGTACCATTTAATATAAAAGCTAAAACAGTTAACCCCTCTCTTTATTCTCTGCCTCTGTCTTTTGAAATGGAGATGGCCGATTCTCTGGGTGGAAGCTTGTTGTTGTTCAGTCGTTTAGTCATGTCCGACTCTTCGTGACCCCATGGACCAGTGCATGCCAGGCACTCCTGTCTTCCACTGCCTCCCGCAGTGGAAGCTAGGGAGGGGGGAATAAACCTGTTTCTCTGCAAAATGCTTCTTAGGGCTTGAGCTTCTGAAGATGATGTGGAAAAGAAGTCACAAAAATACCTCACATTGAATATAACCGATCTGTAGAAAGGGCTTTATGACCTGAAAATAGAGGCTGTGTTGGTACTTTTGTAACCCCAGACATTTGAAAATAAAAATAAAAAAACAGTTAAAAAATACTTTAAAATAATATTTACCAGTACTTTGAAATATTTATTCAAAGCTAGGTTAGGTCCTTTAACTCTGAAGACGAGATTTATTGATTTGAAGCCAGATAAGGTACTTTAAGTACCTTATCTGGCTTTGAATAAATACCGGTACATCTAGTCTGCAGAACCCTCCCCCCCTCTCAACGTATTTTATTTTCTTTTCCACATCATCTTCAGAAGCTCAAATCCTAGGAAGCTTTTTTTTTTTGCGAAGAGCTAGGGTTCCCCCCACCTCCCTAACTTCCACCCATCAGGTATCCTACACGCAAAAATGAAGCAGTGCATCTTACACTAGGCAGACGTTTGCCAAGTTTTTTTTTCTTTCAAAGGGGGGGGGGAGAGAGAGAGAGAGAGAGAGAGAGAGAGAGAGAGAGAGAGAGAGAGAAGAAAGCTGCATTTTTATATTCCAACCCCCAACCCAGGGACTGGGCTTAAAGAAACCGGCAGTGTTACACCCCAATGTGATGTATGACTCTTGAAGATGCCAAATGTTAGCTACATCTTCAGTTGGGTTAGTACTGGAGATCTATTAGGGAAAGGGATTAATGTAAGCATATAACTTCTGGCAGAGGTTTTAGTTCAAAAGAGACCTTCTTCGGAGTAGGATCTATTGGAATCTATGGAACCAGATCAGGATGGGAGTGTTTTTTTGTTTTGTTTTTGTACAATCCAGCTGCATTCCACAATCAAAATGGAATAAAGAAAAGGTATCCAAAAGAAGACTAACTTTAACGATAGTAAATGTTTAGATTTTAAGAAGTAGAAGGAGGGGACTTGGCCTTTCCTTTGCTGCAATACAAATGCAGTATGTGGCAGTCTTCTAGTTTAAAACCTGAGCTAGCTCTCAAAGCTGTGCAGTTGAAGTTCTCATCTGGAAAACATATGCAGAGTTAGACGGGGAGCAGGGAGAGGCATGAGCTTGGAAGCGTTTGCTCACACTAAGATAAAAGGAATCTCATGTAGGAATCCTGCCAGATTAGAATGGGCTCTTTTCGCATTGTGACGTGTCAAGGAGATGGAAATCAGAATGTATACTAATGCTCCTACAGAGGAACAAATACACTTGAGATGAATTCAAACTTTTGCCTGCATTGTTTGCCACAATCCAGCTTTACATCAAGTTAGGCATTTGAGTGAATTTACCCTCTGAAGATTTGGTCAGAATGGAGAAACGAGTTTGTAAAACAATTAGAAAAATGTAAAGGAGGGTAAAGGGTATTTTATTATTAAAGTGTCACTCATGTTTCTAAGTCTGCAGGCCTAGGCACAATTACCTGGGAGTAAGCCCCATTGGACTTTGAAATAAACACAGCGCTGCATGACATTAAATTCATTTTAAAAAAATTTATTAATGTAAAACTTGGATTCCTACAAATGTCATGCACACACAATGGAAAGTGACAGGCTTGCCAAACTAGGATATGAAGTATGACTTGTCAAGTTTCTATGTACAAATATTTGGTGAGTAATTTTTAGACATTAATATGTTTACTGATTTCAAACAATGCAAATGCTCACTGTGTACACTGCAATTATTATTATTGTTGTTTAAGAAGAAGTCTGTCCCTTGAAGAAACGATAACAGTGAAACGGGGATAATGCAAGCTAGCCGCTCTTCGGAAAACAGACGTGGACGGCTAAGAGACTTGAGCACCTTATCGCATTGAACTTTTTGCACATTGAACATTGCACTTTTGGAATCTTAATTGCCTCTTTTGAGACATTTGTACGTGTTATGGATTATATCCCCTCTGGTTGTGTGTGTGTGTATATATATACATCCTGCAATTTTACCGTGTTGTCTGTTGTTAGTTGTCTTCCTTAAAGTAGCATTTTATTTCACTGAAGCAGGGAAGTTCTTCAGCTGCCTGTAGAAGTAAGCCATCTCTTAATTTATAGCGTGGCCGATGGCAGATGCATATTGCTTTGCCCCCATTTCTTGATCTTCATCTGGGCTGAGAGAATATTTGAGCCTGCCTGAGCAGTGAATACTTAGCATAACTTCTGAGAGTTCCAAAAACCGAGATCTGGAACTCGCCCTCTTCTCACAAAAGAGAAATGTGCCTATCACGGAAGAGGTGGAATTTTGGGAGGGATAAGCTATTCCCTAGGCCACCACGAGGAGACAGAGGAAGAGTTTCCACTGATTCAGAGATTCTTAATACTTTCTCCTAGCAAGGCTTACTGAGTTAAGAAAATTATTATTCAAACTTCTCCAAGGTTAAAAGAGCTGGCATTCAGAAAGGTCATGGTGTGGACTGTACCACCTTAAAATATATGGGAGGGGGTCATGTTTGAAAGCACTTCCACATTACAACTTTCCTGCAGAGGTGGATTTAGGGCAGCACGAGTGGTTCTATATAAGTGACTGGCAAACTATGTAAGCGTTTGGCTATGAAACACTGCTCAAAGCTCCAATAGTAGTTGGTAAATGCCAGTTACCATAGCACGATATCTGTGCAAGGTTGTCACATTGCAAGTATCTAACAATAACATTCAATGCGTCAAAATTTACAACTAATATTCTTGGCAGTGGTGTGTTTTGTTAAAATTCAGAATCCATTTTTTTAAAGAGGAGAATCTTGAAGAGGATGGGGTTGGGGTGGTTGCATTTGAATGGAGAGAAAGGACCATGTGGACTGTTGTGTGTATTAAAATCAATGAAACAAATATCTCACCCATGTCAGGAGATGAGAGTCCCATTGACTTCCCTGCACCATTGAATTATATACTTGAAACAGTATACAGACCTCGTTGCCTCCATCTTTGGCATCCATCTATGGACATAAACTGGGGAGAGCCTACCTCATATTATACTTCTGGAACCATGGCAACATAAAATAACAGATTCTTGTCCATATGTCATGTAAGTGAAGGTCAGGTTTAGATGAAGTGTTGGCCGACGGCAAAAAATCTCAATTTATTTCAAGATAATTATATTATATGTGGAAAGAGATTAAAAAAGAGTTGGAGATTTGGGGAAGGATGAAACTTTCCCTATTAGGTAGAATCCCAGCTATCAAAATGAATGTATTGCCTAAAATATTGTTTTTATTTCAATCAATCCCTATCACTAACGAGTTAAGTTGCTTCAAGGAATGGAAAAAAGATATTTCTAGATTTGTCTGGCAGGGGGAAAAGCCTAGAGTTGAACATTTTTTTTTTTGGATAGACATTAAATAAGAGGAGGCTTTGCTCTGCCAGACTTACAATTGTATTATGAGGCGCCTAGTTTGTGTTGGCTAAGGGAATGGATTGTATTGAAAAACATTTTAGATTTGGAAGGCCATGATATTAAATTTGGCTGGCATGCTTGTCTCTAGTATGGGAAAGCTAAAATATATAAGAGTTTTGTGAATCATGTTATTAGGAGGAATTTGTATAGAGTTTGGGAGAAATACAAAAACTTGCTGGAAAGCAAAACACCCCTATGGTTATCGCCAGCTGAAGCAATTACAATCAATATGGATAGTCAGTGGGCTACCCAGAGCAGTGTTTTTCAACCACTGTTCCGCGGCACACTAGTGTGTCGCGAGATGTTGCCTGGTGTGCCATGGGAAAAATTGAAAAATTACTTTATATATAGCCAATAGGCACAGAGTTAATTTTTTTTAACATTTTCTAATGGTGGTGTGCCTTGTGATTTTTTTCATGAAACAAGTGTGCCTTTGCCCAAAAAAGGTTGAAAAACACTGACCTAGAGAGACTTGCTGGACTTCTCAAGGAGTGAACCCAGTTTGAAACCAATGGAAGAACTAAGGAGCCAAGTTAATGATTAGTTATAGTATTATCAATTATATGATATGTTTAAACTAATAAAAAATGATTTTTGGACCAAAGCTAACAATTTGAAAGAGAGTTATTGCAGAATAAGGAAAAACTATTGTCTAACATGTATAAGCTATTGTTGGAATGGGAAACAAAAGACAAGCTGGTTAAAGCCTCAATGACCCACTAGGCAATTGATATAGAGCAGGGGTGGCCAACTCCCAAGAGATTGCAATCTACTCACAGTTAAAAACTGGCAGTGATCTACACCCTTTTGCGGGGTTCAGGTCAAAGTTGTTGAGCTTTTTTTAGGTTTGGGTCAAAGTTGTTGAGTTTTTTCAGGGAGGAGGCAAAATGTTGAGCTTTTTTTAGGGGAGCCACAGTTGTTCAGCTTCTTTGGGGGGAGCCAATGATCTACCGCAGATCGCAATCTAACTTTTGGACATGCCTGATATAGAATATAATATAGAACTAAACCTCTGGGAGAAACTCTGTAAGAAAGATCTGAAATTTACTTTATGCTACTCGTTGAAAGAGAACTACATGAAAATGATTCATAAATGGTATCTAACCCCGAGTAGACTAGCTAAGATGTATAAAGTGGAAGTGGATTTGTGTTGGAAATGTAAAATGGAAGGAACTTTTTTCCATATGTGGTGGGCATGCAAAAAAGTTAAAGAATATTGGGAAATGATATATAACGAGATGAAAAAAATGTTTAAAGCAACATTCCCCCCAAAACCAACGACATTCCTGTTAGGAATGTTTCAGACAGAGGTACCCAGGTGTCAAAAAAACTTATTTATATATGCAACAATGGCAGCTCGTATCTTGTTAGCCCAAAAATGGAAGGTGAGGAGGTCCATAGCAAGGAGGACTGACAATTTAAGATGATATACTATGCAGAGATAGTAGGTCTAACAAATAGACTAAGAGACAAGAAGAACTGGTATTTAAAGGAGTGGAAAATTTTCGCTGAGTATGTAGAAAATAATTGTATACAGTTGAAAGTGCTGACAGTATTAAGGTAAATTAAACAGTATAACATATTTAAAAGGGATGTAAGATGGGAGAACTGAATTAGATGGATATACAAAGATATGCAGGAATGGTGGGCAAATTAAAAGAATCTTGGAAGGGGAGGGAGGGGAGCAGCTGAATGGATGGCTGCAATGGAAGGTGTTTATTTTGAAATGTAAATTTGAAAATGTAATAAAGAATATTAAAAAAGGTTTAGATGAAAAGAGGGCAATAGGTTCTCCATCTATTCTAGCATGTTGATGTTCCCTTCATGTATGTGTGTTTCAGATTACTCTTCACAAAGAGTTGAGCTGCTTTAATAAAAAACATGTGATCAGCAGTAGTCAGACAGGCTTTGTATGCTCACTAACGATGATTTTATTTAGCTGATAAAAACACGGTTTCTTTATGAGCTAAACGACTGAGAGTTAAAAGAGCAAAGGATAAACCTTGCTGTGTTTGTCTGATTTACCCACTAATTTTATTCCTCAAGCGATAGTTGCTTCTGGCTGAGAATCTATCCGTATGGGATTAAATCGATGCACGTTTATGACCTTAATAGGATCTGGTTGATGCTCTTATTACTGATTATGAAAACATACCCTATGGGATATTGTAACAGAGACATTTATCTTCAAGAATACTCTGCTAACCAGCTCTCTCTCAGCTGACTGCAGAATATTCCAATCAGTCTGCCCTGCTGGAATGCCTTGTCATCTTCAGTGGTTTATGGTTTCCCTCTCTGGAGTTGTTCATCCTCTTTACAGTATATAGGTCTTTCCTTCCTCATTGCCTCCCCATAGGCTGACTTTGTCTTTATTGAAAGCTATTTGGTGATAACTGGAAAGAGAGAGCCCTCTATAGAGTAAAGAAAATAATATATTGACTTGATATTTTGCTATTGCTTGTACTTTTATTGCTTTCTATGTAAAATGTGTACAGGGTTTACTTATATTAACCAACATAATTTCTAATAAATAATATCATTTTACAGAACACCTGTAGCCACCTCCCTATAAGGCACCAGCTTTTACTGGAGTAGCTGAAATAGGGTTTAGTTGTAAACTAGCTCTATGGCATCTACTAGAGCAGTGTTCCCCAACCTTGGGCCTCCAGCTGTTTTCAGACTACAATTCCCATCATCTCTGACCACTGGTCTTGCTAGCTAGGGATGATGGGAGTTGTAGTCCAAAAACAGCTGGAGGCCCAAGGTTGGGGAACACTGTTGCCTGAGGCCTTAAAGGGAGGCACCTGCAGATTTGTTGTTCATCAAGCTATTCTGCAGGACATACATTAACTTTATTCCAAGAATTCATAAGCCTTCTTATTGGAAAGGGGTTTAAGAGTCACATTCAAAATAATAAGATTAAACAGTCCCTATCATAGTCCTTGTCCGCAAGACAAGGAGATAAGTAAACAGGCAACCTTTAGAAGACACCTGAAGGCAGCCCTGCATAGGGAAGTTTTTTTAATGTTTCATGTTTTATTATGTTTTAACATATGTTGAAAGCTGCCAAGAGTGGCTGGGGCAACCCAGTCAGATGGGCAGGGTATAAACAATAAAATTATTGTTATTGTTCTTATGAAATAGGGCACCCCTATTTTCACTGGAGAAATGTTGGAAGGGATGGAGACATTCCCATGAACTGGATGTGATTCCTTGGTGCATATATGATTTGCCTGCTAAGAAGGAAATCTGCATGGTTTTCTTTCTTTTCCCCCTGTGACGAAACCCCCTAAGACATCGTCATAAACACTAAGAAAAGTAGACGGCGGCCATTTTGTTCCTCCAGCTCATCACATACTTATGTAACCAAAGCCATGTCTGTTTTGTGTTAGAAAAGTGGAGGAGGCACAAAGTATGTTTCTTTTTTTTTTTCTCCAGAGCTCCGAGATCCAGAGTTTGTCTGGAACCTAAGCCAAAACAACAGCATAAAAGGAATGCAGCTGGCAACCATTAAGGAAAACTAGCCGCGGACTATGATTAAAACAAGATGGAATTCCTCATTTTTTATTTTTTTTTAAGAAAGGCAATATTTGAGCCAATTGAGAGCTGCTTCAAACAAAAATAGGAGGACTCAGCTTATGAATATGCATGAAAGAAAATGATCCCTGTCTTTTTTGCCTCACATAGCAATAAGACCACTTCACATCTCATTCCCTGCACTATTGGACTTTTGCTTTATCTCCGTTGCTCCCTTGTATTTTTCCACAGCAGGAATAAGGCACCTGTGGCTTTCCAGCTGCTGCTGGACACCAACTCCCATCAGCCCCAGTCAACACGACCAGGGGTCAGGGCTGATGGGAGCTGTGGTCCAACAACATCCGGAAGCCAATGAGTGCTCCACCCTGTGCCCTATAGAAGCTGCTTCCAGACTGTCATTATTTTGTAAGTGGGATTCAATCACATACTGGCAAATTCATATTGCTCAATTAAAGTGCTTTTGGTGCTCTTAAAAAAATTGGAATTTTTGCAGCAAGGAAAACAATGCCCTGAAAAGTGTCAGTCGACAATTGCTTGACACAACGTTGTACAACCTCCCCGCAAATCAGAACAGATGCTCAACATACAAGTTGTCTGGAAGTGACGATCGACTATTGGATCATGTTGGCTGGGATCCTATACATCCTATACCCAAGAATAAGCCCCAATGAACACAGTGGGACTTTCTTTTGAGAAAACACACAGGGATTGCCTTGAATATTGCTTCTGTTACAGCTAAAACACATGCTAGTGTTTAGTTACTACAGAAAGGTAACAGTGCTTCAGTCTAACATTAAAAAGGAAAGGCAGCTAAAAGGAATCTTACTTCAAGCCACTAATTTTTGAGAGCAAGCCCATTCATTAGCAAAAAGAAGGCCTTGGGATACTGTGAACAGTTAGCTAAATCATGAGGTTGGTTCATCTAACTGCTTCCTTGTCATGATCCTCACTCTTCTTTTAGAAGACCATAAAACTCTTCGGTGCCCAATTTAAAATGCTTGAGATCATGCAAAGGAAATTTGAGGCTGTACATAACATTCACATATAATTTCTGGAGTGTTATTAGTGTTTATATTTGTTGCGTGTCGAGGTCCCAAGACACCCCCCCAATAATCCACACTTCACACAGCAATTTAAGTTTAAGGTTTTTGGCATTATTTTGGCCACAACTTTATTTAAATACCACCAATGTGAGTGGTTGCTTAGGCATTGGTTCCGACTATCTGTCCCCTGCCCTGGGACAGAGCTGACATCCACTAGCCATCTAGTGAAGTCAGTAAGGGTAAACACTTCCTGGGAAAGGATAGAGCTGGGTGCCAGGCCCTCACCTCTCCCCAAATGCTCCCAGGGGCTCTTGCGTGGCTCTAGCCCCTTGCGGGGGTACGGACAAAAGCATGTCGAGCCCCTGGATTCCTTTAATGGAATACCTTTGTAGCAGCAGCATTTGTAGGGGCAGGCACAGCCGATTCCTTATCCCTGCACCAACCAATTTTAACCAATGCCAAACTGCAACCTTACAAGTTGTGACGATTTGCTACGCAGTAGGCAAAAACCAAATGGCACCAGCCAATCAGCCAAATGGACAAAATTCCTACCAGGCCCCTGCTCCAAAGCAGGCAACCCCATGATAGGCATAGCAATGTCAATCGCAAAAAAGGCCCTGAAAACAGGGAGGGCGGGCGGGAGATCCGATGCACGCAGCGAAAGTGAAAGCGCAAGCTGCGTGCAGGAATTTAAACGGCTATGGATGTCAATCATTAACTTGCAACATACACTTCTCCCCAGCAACCTGAAGAGCCCAGTCGCAACTGTGGCCATCCAAACTAACCCGACCAGCAACAAGGGAGTTGTCTTGTTAACCCTTCCGCAACACGTGCTCTCCATGAGTGGAGAACCCACTTTACTTACCCATCACCTTAGGGTTCCAGGGGAGGTTTCATCAAAAAAGGATAATACAATATGGTAAAACAAATAAAAGACACTCCCAATAGTTTGCTGCTATCTCAAATGATACATGGGGTACAGATTTCAATATCAGTGTGATTCAAGTCACACATTTCTAATTTACTGGCCCCATCAATTAATATAAGTGTTTGCATTTATTTACATTGCATACCTCATTTGCTATTTTGTTGCTGATTCAACCCGTTTGGAGATACAGTATTGTTTTGGGTCTCTTCACAGAAATAGTTACCTTGGATTTTTACTATCCTAAATCATTTGGTGTCTCCTGCAAACTGCTCAAATCATTTATGGAAATGTTAAAATAGCATACACCTTCCCTCCACTGTGAAAATTAACCATTGTCTCCTCTTTTTTTCCTTCCTGGTTTTTGACCTGCTACTAATCCATAAGAGAAACCATTCTCTTATTCCATGACTGCTAAATCTACTCAGGTGCCTTTCATGAAGGACTTTGTAAAAAGATACCAGATCGCCTTTATCTTACTGACATTCTCAACCTTGGTAAGCAAGACTTCCCTTTGTGAAAGCTATGTTGACTCTTCCTTAGGAATTACTACACCTTACATTTAAAGAACCCTACACCATTTTAACAGTCATGGCTTCTCCCAAAGGACCCTGAGAATTGTAGTTTGTTAAGGGTGCTGGGAATAAAAACTCTGGGAGGAGTCTGTTCACAAAAAGAGTGTGCTCTTTTATAGGGACAATTTTGCAGTGTAGGATAATGAAAACCTTTGATTTGCATGGAATAGTTCACATTTGATGAACACTTTGGTTTGATGAAGTGGGTAATCTATAAACTTGCATACACATACCCAAATGCAACTGCAATAAAATATGTCACATTTGCGTTAAATATTGTGTGTCTGTGTGTGAACAATTCCTGGAACCAGAACAGCAATTATATCAAATTGTCACTGATTTTTAAAATCCATTCTCTTCTCTGACTTGGAACCTTTAAGCCCATCATTCCTTTACTTTCTACCCTGCCAATTAAACCCCTCCCCCCCTTTCTTTTTTGACCCATTTTATGCACTCGAAAAGCTCATGAGAAGTATTCAGTTCCATGTTACACAGTACAAAGGTAGTTACAGGTGGGTAGCCGTGTTGGTCTGCCATAGTCAAAACAAATCGAAAATTCTTTCTAGTAGCACCTTAGAGACCAACTGAGTTTGTTCCTGGTATGAGCTTTCGTGTGCATGCACACTTCTTCAGATACCAGTATCTGAAGAAGTGTGCATGCACACGAAAGCTCATACCAGGAACAAACTCAGTTGGTCTCTAAGGTGCTACTAGAAAGAATTTTCGATTTTGTTTAGTACAAAGGTAGGTTCTTCTGAATACACTTTATAAATGCCACAACCCGCCAGTTATGATGCTTGTTGACTTCCTATTCCAATTTCCACCCTACCATTTGTTAACTAAGCTTCCATTTTCAGATTTCCAAAGACAGTTTCAAAAGTCCATGCAATTCCTTTAATTATGGTTTGAAGCAGAGGCACACACACATTCCACAAAACCAACCATTACCTTAGAACATGTGATTAGAGAGTGAAATGAAGAGGCCTGCTTCATTTGTCCAAAACCACAAAAAGTAAGTTGACAAAGCAATGATGCTCAATATAGATCAATGAAAGTTGTGCGCTCTCTCTCTCTCTCTCTCTCTCTCTCCCCCCCCCCCGCCCCCCCGTGGAACTCATCACCTCAGCACTAATCTGCACAGCTGGATGCATGTTCGGATAAGTAATTTCAAATAGAAGAAGTTCTGCCTACACAGGTCACATTGGCATGGACCAACAACTCCTGGAAGAATGATCAAAGATCAAAGAATGAAATCAAATAATCAGGAGGTTGGACTTCCTGTCTGTTTGAGTAGGGATCAAAAGCTTTTGTGCATTGGCACTCAGGACAAATTTGAGATCCTGTTGAATCACAGTCCTCCTTACCTGAGCTTACAGAGGTGGTCTCCAATGTGGTGTTGGCATTTAAATCCCCAAACAAAGTAGAACCAGGAGCTTAGTGGAGTGTCACCCCCTGTCCAAACTAAGTTGATCTTAAATATCTTCTGAGGAGACCCTACTGGTTCCATGACTGGTAGATTTTCACTTGGTGACAAGGCCTTCTTGGAGACAGTGCCCACCCTTTGGGATGCCCTCTGTCAGATAACGTATGAGATGGAGACAGTAATGACATTTAAATGCCTCTTAAAAACTTATTCATTTACCCAAGTTTTCCTGGAATCCACTTTTCACTATTTAATTCTCTGTTTTATGTACTGCTCAGTTTGTGAGACATAGTTTTGTTTTCATCGACTTTATAGGGAAATGGCATAATCCCCCTACCCAATTGTGTTTATGCAAACCACATAGAGTTTTTAAAGTTTATTTTAAGGGGTATGCATTGTGTGTGTGTGTGTGTGTGTGTGTGTTTTAAACAAACTCCTTTGTGCATGTGCAAAAAAGGATTAGGGGACATTGCCACTTGGTGTGTTGTCATTGTCGTCGTCGTCGTCCCCAGCTTCTGTGTTGAGTAACATGGGAGCATTAAAACTTGCATAGACAGTTGTGACTGATACACACTGGAACTCAGAGGGCAGAGGTAGGAAGACCAATAGCCAAAGTCAAAGCCAATGAGAGGCAGAGCCAACTCATTTTAGTTTTGTGCCCATCCTCCTCCTTGCTGTGTTCTACAAGGGCAACACAGGCCCTAAGGAGGAAGAAACTGAGCTCCAGGGTTGCTTCCTGAGGTCTCCAGCAACTGCTACTCAGAAGCATCTGACCATGGAGGCTGAGTAGAACCATCATGGCCAGCCATTGATAGACTACAGAAACTAATACCTTGAAAAGCTGACCTTTGGGATGACATATTGTCTTTGACCACATCATTAGGGACATCATTGGGACAAGAGATACTAACCTCTGGATCTCGTGGCTGACAGTGTCCGTGTAAGGCATCTTCCAATGATCCACCATGCAACGACTTCTTACTGGGTGCCTTATGTTCTACTGCTTTGTATCTATAGGAAAAGGATCAGCCAAAAACACTTAGCCTTCAAATTGCCTAGGTTTCCTTCTGAGTAGTGCTGGTACCATTAATTATAACATAAGAACCTCTTATTACACTGCTGCTTTCATACTATAAACTAACCTCAGTATGTTAGTCTCCAAGGAGGGTCATACAGGAATGTGGACACTATTTAAAGCAAATTTCGGAGCACTTACTCAAACAGACAACGTGAGTTAAGCCACATTAGATCTACTGCACAGGCCACTGGTTAACTCTTAAGTTGTGCTAGCTTCGGTTTTTTTCAAAGATCTGAAGGCAATACAATAGGGGCATCAGTGCTTGCAAACAGCTCTTCTTTTTCAAAATCCACTATGACATTGGGTTAAAAAGTTTTTTACAGGGTTTTTGATGTACTATGCAAACACTACCTCATGAGAAGAGAAGACTCCCTAGAAAAGACCCTGATGTTGGGAAGATGGAGGGCACAAGGAGAAGGGGACGACAGAGGATGAGATGGTTGGACAGTGTTCTCGAAGCGACTGGCATGAGTTTGGCCAAAACTGCGAGAGGCAGTGAAGGGTAGTCGGTGGCCTGGCGTGCTCTGGTCCATGGGGTCATGAAGAGTCGGACACGACCTGAACGACTGAACAACAACAAAATGCAAACATGGATACTTGTTTGACCAGAGATAATAATGGAACAAATTTAAAAATGAACTAGGAATGGTAGGGTGGAAGGCTGGAGCAAGAGTTAATGACAGGCAGGACAAAGGCAACAAGATTTGATAGTGCACATCATTACCTAAGGACTGTCTTTTTCTATATGAACTGACCCTGAACCCTAAGATCATCTTATGAGGCCCTTCTTAGTGTGTCTCCTCCACATGAGGTTCAGAGGGTGGCAGCACAAGAATAGGCTTTTTCTGTAGTGGCTCCGTGCTTGTGGAATGCTCTCCCAGGGAGGGCTCGCCTGGCGCCTTCATTGTACACCCTTAGGCACTAGGCAAAAATATTCCACTTTAACCAGACCTTTGGCTGGTTGACATTCAATGCCCTTTTAAAATGTGTTTGGGGGAGGGGGGTTTATTTGGTTGTTTTGTTTTTATTATGTATTTTGTGTTTTTATATTGTGATTTTACATTGTAACTGTCCTGAGACCTGCGGTTATAGGGCGGAATACAAATTTAATAAATAATAAAAAAATAATAAAAATATATCATATACATTCAGGGTGATTCCAGTTCTCTGAGTTCTAGTCTTTTTTTTTGTAAGCAAAACGGAACTATCCGTGCAGAAGCTGAAGGTTCAGAAGAATCTAAAGTACAAAACAGAAGTACAAAAAATTAACATGGGCTGGGGGGCGGGGGGTGAAAACCTAAAGGATTTGAGAACCCAAACTAGGCGAATGAGGACTGCACAGGCTCAGTGACGGTGGAATGCTAGCTGAGTGTTTATGGGGAGGGAGAAAGGAATGGAAACAGGAGGGTCTCCATTCTGCAACATTTTGTTGCAGGACCGACTTGTGTCTATCAATCCTTATCAGTAACAGGTGATAAGCAGAATTTGCGGCTGCATGTAGCCCAGAAGCAGCTGGAACTGCTCAAAGGATTTAGAAAATTTGGGGAGGAAAGGGAGGGGAAACACACCAATATTTAAACACACAACACACACACCACACACACCACAACACACAGCACTTCACTCTGTAACCCATGGCATTCACTCGATGCGGTGGACTGACTTTCTGCAGCACATTTTTCTTGCAGTTTATAAGAAACTGATCAAATTCATATGTCATCTGTGAGGTGAGCAAATTGTTCCATGAATGCAGTGCTGTGACTGGACTCATGCATTGGTTGATGTGAGAAGCTACACGGTTGCCAAGATATGGTTTTTTCCTCTGTTACCAGTGAAGGGAAGTGAGAACAGTAAAACAATATTGATAAGTCAAGAATACACCAGCCTAGCACTGGCAGTGTATTCTTCCCACCCACCCCAGTGTATGTTTTAATTCAGGTTCGCTTTATGCGCATATCCATAAATGATTTTTTTCTTTCTTTCTAACGGACAGAACTGAATCAAGATTGGCATCTGTAGTAGTCAGAAGGACTAAATGAATTTTGAAAACGGCAGACGTTTGGCTGGGTGGGTGGGGAGATAGTGTGGCTGACAGTAATACCAGTCATTTGGGATGAAAACTCGGATGAACAGCTATAGTGCAAATTCTGAATTCTAAATAAAGGTCTCCTAAATGATACAGTCAAGAGTTCCAGCTGAGAGCTACGCCGCAGTTAACCAGGCCTACACTGCTACGAATAGCAATTACCATAACCATAAAGTTATATTATGTTAAATTGTAGTGTTTATCATCGTACCATATACCGTACACAGTGCAGATTTGGGCCTAAAGAGACGTAGCATTTCCCTTCTTCGTTACAGCCATTCTCTCAACCCGGGAGGGGTTCGTATAAGATTCAATGTCAGGTCTTAGTTCTACAATTCCCATTTTCGTCTGGAATGCATGGGGGCACAAGAGATGGGTGAAATGAAGATAGTAGAAGCCCTTGAGGTGTCCGCTGGTGGAGAAGTGGCACCAATTTTGGGCAAGGTTTCTGGTGAGATCTCGTTGAATTCACATGAGATCTGATGGAGTGCCAGAAATTGGCACAATCTCACATGAAATCAGTGCAGGTTCCAGGGCAGATGGCACAGGTAGCAACAGCAGCAGAGCAGGATTGCACTTCCTGTTTCGCAGCTGGCCATCCCTGGGTCAAGGTCACATTGCAGCCAGGCAAAAATAGTCCAGGAAGATGTGAAGCAGGGAGACTAAAGGACGTGGCCTGGGGGAGAGGATGCAATCTTCGGAGAGTCCTAAGAGCCAGATAGAGAAGCTTGGAGGGTCACTTTTGGCCCCTGGGCCTGAGGATCCCCACCTCTGAGATAAGGGACCAGCCCCAATTCCTGAAAAAGATAGCCCTTGTTTTCTGCTGAGCTAGCTAGGCTGACCAGCATGAGATTCATAGGTGGACCCGGCACCTGGTTTATAAAATACATGAAATGTAATTTGGATTATCACTCTTGAAATTGCAAAACAGTAAATTGACACTGACGTCTACCACCTATGGCATTTTTAAAAACATATATAATACCTCCAAAATACCTTGGCTACTGGTTTTATTGTAAATTTTACCCTGCATTTTATGGTATGTTGGTTTTTATGTAAAGTTTTTAAAGGTCAAGCTATAGAATTGATAAAATAATAGTTGTCTTTTTCCCCTGCTGCTGTTGCTTATTCAGAAAACTGCCTCCGTGTTCCTCCTGCAAGTTCCTTAGCAAAATGACACCAACTTTTGCTTTTGGAGGAGAGAAGGATTTTCATAGAATGAGAAAATTAGGGCACGACTTCCCTTCCCTTCCCTTGCATTTGAATTCCGTTTGTAATCCCTGCTAAACTTTAGCCGTTGCATTAAGCCCCTATGGGAAAGATCTCCCCTGTTTCCTCCTTCTTTCGAGAGCAGGACTTGACACTGAATTCAAGCCAAAATACTCACCCAGTTAGCTTTCTGGGAATCTCACTAACCAGAATCCAAATCTGTGTCGGAGGTGTGTGATTCTTTGCAAATGAGCAGACGGGTGAAAAACTTATTAGCCAAACAGAATTCCCCTCCTACCAAATCCTTCTTTAAAAAGCACCTCTGAACAAAATATTTCTGAAATATTTTCAGTTTCTACTGAAAACTGATCTGCTTCTTCATAGCAATGAATTAATCAGTATGTCACTTCCAGATTGTCAGTACTTTGTCGGGTGGGGTGAGTGTTCAAGTGCTTACCTGAAATGCAGGTTTGTGGAATTAAACTGGATTATAGTGTTATGTAGGGACCCAGGTGGCGCTGTGGGTTAAACCACAGAGCCTAGGGCTTGCTGATCAGAAGGTCAGCAGTTCAAATCCCTGCCACGGGGTGAGCTCAAAATCAATAATAATAATAATAATAATAATAATATCCTGAGTAAAAGTTCTCATAAAGTGTTTTTTGGGGGGCTTTATTAGGGCCCCCAATCTCACTCCTCTCTGGATTTACAGTGAGGAATGATTGCTGAGGAATGATTTCAATTAAAGGATAATATGAGAGAAAACCACCATATTAAAGAGTGCATCATTTCCACACACACACACACACACACACACACACTCCACATAGGGTAATCAGATGCTGTGTCTAAGGGAGGCTGTGAAGAAATCCACAGAAGAAGGGGAATATGCTTTATAAACCAGTGGACAAATTGCAAAGGGGGTGGGGGTGGGGGGTGGGGAGAAGCAAGAGAGTGGGGGGAGAGAGAGCAAGTAATAGAGAAAACAGACAAAGAAACTGTGAGGGAGAGAGGAAGGGAAGGAATAAAGTTGAGAGGCCAATATTGGGGGAGGATAGCTCCTCTACGCAGTTGGTGAAATCATCTCCCTCTAAAGGCCTTTTGGCACAATCACACGGAGAAAGCCACGCGTGCATCATCCAAAGACATTGTTCAATGACAACAGCGCATCCTGCTATGTGCATGTACTGTATCTGAGGGGGAGGTACCATTGGAGGGGGGTGTCATCATGCTGCACCTTTTGAAAAGTCTGACTAGATGTGTTCACCCACAGGCAGAAATTCTGTTCTGAGGCACCAGGAGGGCACCATGCATGCACAGCTCTTGACGCCCACTGGTGTGTGCATGTGGTTTTTTTTGGGGGGGGAGTAGGTGGAGCTCTGGAAAAGTCCCTGTTTCAACCCCTCCATATTGTCCCATTCAGAAAGCAATATTCACTGTCAAGAATCTTAGTCACATTTCCCCATAGACAAATATATGTCAACCACCAAAGTGGGAAAGTGAAGCTTTTCTAGGGCAAAATCGCAGCCTCTCCAGAGGCAAAACTTGTGTTTCTGCTGATCCCAGGGAGATAAAGAATTACACCACTTTTAGAAAACATATGAAGGCAGCCCTGTTGAGGGAACTTTTTAATGGATGACTGTCATGATCTGGTTTACTACTTGGCTTAATCAGGGGTGTAGGAAGGGGGGCGGGGGGTGGACCCCCCGGGTGCTCTCACTGACTGGGGTGACATGCGGCGCGCTGCCCGCCCGTGACTCCCAAGCCTACCCCGAGCCATCGGGGGTAAGGGGGGAGCTTTGCCGCTTTGCAGGTGGCATTCCCCCCTTCCCCTTTTGTTTTGACAGCTTGGGGGAGGCTTGGGAGTCGTGGGTGACCTCTCACAGAGCTACAAGAATTGTAGGCCCCTAAGAGCTCTCAGTGTATCCAATGAACTACAATCCCCATGATTCTTTGCTGGAAACCGTGGCTGTTAACATGATATAATAGCAGTCTAAATGTATGGTGAGAACGTTGCCCAGATTCCAGGGTCACGAAAGCATTTGTATGCGAATCCTAGGCAGGACCTTGTAGGCTACCTAATCTAACCCTCTCCTCAGTGCAGGAAATCCAGAACTTGAGCACCAACAACACCAGATGGCTGAAGACCTCTAGCAAGGGAGAGTCTATGGCTAATTGGTCCCACTGTTGGGTTGCTCTTAGTGAAGAGATGGAGTTCAGTGGTAGACTATCTGCTTTGCATACAGAAAGTCTCAAGTTCATTTCCCAGCATCTCTAGCTAGGGCTGGGGAAGACCCCGATGCAACACCTGGAAAGCCACTGCCCGCCAGTGCAGGCTGTATTTAGCTAGCTGGACTCAGTATAAGGCAATAATCGCCTGTGTTCTTAAGAACTTTCTCCCAATAATAGAATCAAATGTAATTCCCCCCCCCCATGTAAGTAAAGCCCATTAATCCCCGTGCCCAAGGTCAACAGAGAACATGCCCATGCCTCTTCTTTTATCTCCCAAGACAGATGGATGCCAACCAACAAGGAACGCTTCATGGACTTTCTTGCTATGAAAAGATTTCCTTGTGGTTTTCAATGTTGAAAAGGACTCAGCCACGTAGACTGAATTGGAAGAGCTGGGGGTTGCGGGGCAAGTGTTTAAAGCCCAATCTGTTGGCTGGAGTACAGTTCACATCCCTTTTAAGGAAAGGAAACGCTGGCAAGTTGGACGAAGTAGAGAGAATCTGGTGTCGTTTTTCAGCTGTTGCAATTAAAGGGGGTGTAAGCAAGCAAGCATGGAATGACAGATACTGTAAGCAAGCAGCTCACACACCCAGTGAATCCAACACAGAAGGGGCAACGGGATTTGTATAAAATATGGATTCTGTTCACACCCAGTTCCTCCCTCCACATCTTCTTCCCATGCCCACAGATTCTTCTTTACCCAGTTCTCCTTCCCGCTCTGCCTCTGAAAAAGCAAAGTATTTCTCTACCATTTTTGCTCTTCTGTTTCCACTCCCTCTCTCCCTCTATAGCTGACCCACATAGCTTTAACAGACCATAGTTCTGGTTTTGCCAGCTAGAAGCCAGTCATCAAGAAGCTGCCATAAGGTTTTCATTAAGACACCTTTTTTGAGTTTAATGGGAGGGGAAGTTTTTAAAGTGACAGTAAGAAGTCTACCAACCTAGATCCCTTTTGAAAAGACAACTGGATTTAACCAATTCCACCTAAATTAAAAGTTTAGATGATTCGCCATGCTGCTTTATGCAAACCTAATAAGGGTGGGGATTTCCCCCCCCCCCCAAGGCTGAATATTGTTAAACCAACCAACAATGAAACACACACACATCTTTTAATTTTGGGGAGCACATTCACACATGAGACCCATTCCCTCACTCCCAAGCCATTCTGGTCTCCATTTCCATCCAGGAATGGGGGAGAAAATGGATTCTGTCTGCATTTAAAAGCCAACCTACCTAATTTGCACTTTCTGAAACAATATGCAAACTGAGATACAGCTGTCTTTTGAAATGTGCACTTCTCTGAATTTTGCAATGAAATTCTCCAGCTGAGGAACGTGTCCAAAACGCATATACTAAGGTAAAGTGTGCACAGAAACATATATTTCAGTGATAATAACATGCAGAGAAAACCACTGGGGGTAGCCAATGTGTAATAATAATAATAATAATAATAATAATAATAATAATTTATACCCCGCCCATCTGGCTGGTGTTCTCCAGATGTTGCTGGACTCCAACTCCCATCAGCCCCAGCCAGTATGGTCAGTGGTCAGGGATGCTGGGAGTTGTAGTCCAACAACACCAGGAGAGCACCACGTTGGCTACCTCTGTCTTATACCATCGCTGGGAGCCTTACTCCACATAGTGTGTGCTGCTTGGGGTGGCCAAGTGTCTACTTTACAGAGGACGGTCCTCTGTTTGAAGGACTGTCCAAGGGTAGTCCTCTGTTTGAAAGAGCCCTCTGTTGAAAGGGCTGTCCAATCTAAGTTCAGTTTAAAGATAAGGAAGCATAAGAAGGAAGGCGTCACCCACAAACAGGATCTGAAAAGGAGACTGGGTCTCACAATCAGAGCATCTTGTCATACTCCTACTCTTGTATTTCTATTTAAATTATAGTCCTTGATTTACATCTAAATTTATACAGATAAATTAGAATGCAAATCTTATGCAAATCGGTGTCTTCTTTCCCTGATGAAGTATTTCCTGGGTTTTTTTTTTTTTTGGCAATGCATAAATGCCCCCTCTCCACAGGTGCTGTGCCCACAGCAGCTTCTAGGACCAGAGACGAGAGAAAAGTCCATCTGCCTGAACTCCCGACAATGAATCAAATCCCAAGCCTCTTTGTTATATTTTTAACTCCCTCCTTTTCATCTCATAACCTCACTTGGGTAAATCAAACTGCCGCATATTACAGGGTGTATCCAACTTCAGCAGAACCCTGAAGCCAATTGTTTTGAAAGCAATTTTCCAAAGAGGATTGCCTCGCTTCCCTTTCAGAGACGGAGAATGCCACGTCAATCTCTGGCTTTAAATGCCGAGAAAAAACCCTCTCTCATTGCTTTTGCAGCTCTTTATGTGGTTCTGGGTGGTAACTTCCTCCTGGAGGTTTCTGCCCACCCCCCACCCCACGTCTGCAGAGCCTTCCATAATTGTACATCACTGTTATGCAGAGAAAAATGCCTCTGAAAAGCCAAAAGTGAACCACAGGGACCACCTAGTGTTCTTTATGCTGTACTTTCCACACAAAAAAATATGCAAGGCAATTTGGAAATAAGGCTCTTGTGTTTCTTTCAGACAATACTCCGCTGGGGTGTGTGTGCGGAAACGAGTGCTATAAACTGAAGCTGTATATACTCCCCCCCCCCCCAGTATTATCTGTGTCAATGCTGACCTATATAACACTGATCCACAACTTTGCCCAAGCAGCACACAAGTGAAAAAACCCGAGATGCAACATAAACCCTGAAAATCTTAGCGGGGCAGAGGAAAGTACCTTATATTGAGATGCACCATTGGTCCATTGAGCTAAATATTGTGAACACCCTGACTGTCAGGGACTCACCAGGATTTCAGACAGGACGATTTCCAAGCCCTGCCTGGAGATGCTGGATACTGAACCTGAAAACCTTCCGCATGCCGGGAGCAAGATTTGTCGCTGAGCTACAGCCCATTCCACGCAAATTTGGTGCAAAAATGGCCAAGGCTGGTGCTAAAGGATTCTGTGGCTTGTGGTTCCTTGGCATGTGCAAAAGATGTGTGTCCTTTAGCATGTAACTGTGGCATGTTTCAGATTCTCTGAAGATAAGCGGTGAGCTTTGATGTGAAGAATGAGGTGGCTTCTGCAGGATTATCTGCATCAGGGCTGGGGAACCTGTGGCCTTTCAGGTGTCGCTGAACTCCACCTCTCATCATCACTGGCCATCGGCTCTGGGGCTGATGGAAGCTTCAGGTCCTCAGGGTCCTCACCCCTGCCCCTGGAGATCTGATGTGGGAGCAGTGAGCTTTGGCTGACCAGGGCATCTAAGTATGCTCTGCCTCCAACTGTGCTCAACCTGCCTGTTTGTAAATAAAGACGGATACTGAAAAATGGTAATCAGCGTAAACACAGCTTCAGTAAGAAAGATATGGAAAGGAGATGACAGAGAGTGATGTCTCTGGCAATGATTCACAAGACAAATGTCCTAAGGCTCTCTCCTCCCTTCTTTCCTCTTTCTCTTAAGTCCCCTCCCAGAAATGCACCTGAAGGAGCTTTCCGAACTTTGAACTTGCAGAAACTTGCTCACAGTGCGAAGAAAATAAACTCACGATTTGTTCTCCATCTAAGCAATGGGTATGTATGCTCCAGGGCAAATCGTTTGCGCATAGCGAGTTCACCCTTTTAACAGTCTCTCATACCAGAAGGGGGATCTGGTCAAAATGCTTAATTTTAATGGGAGAGTTAAGGATGCAAAATCTAAAAGAACCGAACTATTGATTCAGAGTTCAGAGTTAACATTCAGAGTTATCATTAGCTGTTTTTAAAAGACATTACCTGACATGAGGAAACCTGTTTGAATTTGTCAATTTGTTTTCCACACCAGTTTGTGGTGTGTGGGCTTTTGTTTTAAGTCCTTGTGTAAATGTATCAGCATCTTAGTGCAAAATTATATACACAATATATACACAATTTTGTATGCAATTTTGCTTTATGCTATACATTTCTGTATGCTGTTTTCAGTTATCTTTCTGTTTATATACACACTTTACCTTAGGATATGCGCGTTTGTAAATAGGATTCGGCTGGAGAGCTCCATTGCAAAATTCAGGGAGGTACAAATTTCAAAGTATGGCTGTTCTTCAGTTTGCTTATTGTTTCAGAAAGTGTGAATTAGGTGGATTCACTTTTAAATGTGAATTGAACTGATTCCCTGCCCCCCTCCATCCGTAGATTGAAGTGGAAACATGGATAGCTTCTGAAAGGGGAATGGGTCTCACATGTGAATCTGGAGAACTGCATTGCATGATTCATAGAAATGCAAATGTATGTGTTTTGGTTCACATGCTGTTTTGAAAAGGGCAACTTAGGTAAATGAAAACTGAATCAAATTTATCCCCCATTCCTAGACATGAATACATTATGCTGCAAATTGAATTTACTTCTACTTTAATATGCCCATGTTTTCTCTCTAGCTACAATACAGAGATTAGTAAAAAATGTTTAAGGGTATTATACATGCTGCAGTTGCCTGCCACACCACATGGTATCTATATTGTCGGGGGGGGGGGAGAATGTCAATTTTAACACTGCCTTACAAAAGAGAGATTGGGTGGCAGGGGAGAGGAAGGGAATCCAATTTAGATTATAATCAATGTCCAGAGAATCTGCTTTTTGAAACCTTTTTTGCCACCCACTATCAACTAGGAAGGGCACTTGTGGTGCATTACATATGAATGTTATTATTACATATGTATATGCAAATATTCTTTGGTCGCATCTGTTCAGTTTTTGTTTTTGTTTTAAACCACCTCCTTCCATACTAGGAGCACCATAGTTATGCCTGGGATCTGGATTAAGCTTCAATTTATTAGTCTGTATCTAGCCCATGACCACTTCCCCAAATCCCACTAGAGAGGGGGACCTTATTGTTCGTTCTGCTGGTATCTCACAAGAAGCTGCCATATGCTTGGTTTGACTGTTTGTCCATCTTGCCTAGTATTATATCAGGGGTCAGCAACGTTTGTCAGCCATGGGCTGGTCCACCGTCCCTCAGACCATGTGTTAGGCCGGACTATATTTTTTTGGGGGGGGAGGAAGGAACAAATTCTTATGCCCCACAAATAATCCAGAGAAGAAGAAGAAGAAGAAGAAGAAGAAGAAGAAGAAGAAGAAGAAGAAGAAGAAGAGTTTGGATTTGATATCCCGCTTTTCACTACACGAAGGAGTCTCAAAGCGGCTAACATTCTCCTTTCCCTTCCTCCCACACAACAAACACTCTGTGAGGTGAGTGGGGCTGAGAGACTTCAGAGAAGTGTGACTAGCCCAAGGTCACCCAGCAGCTGCATGTGGAGGAGCGGAGACACGAACCCGGTTCCCCAGATTACGAGTCTACCACTCTTAACCACTACACCACACTGGCACACAGATGCATTTTAAATAAAAGGGCACATTCTACTCATGTAAAAACACACTGATTCCCAGACCGTCCGTGGGCCAGATGGAGAAGGCGATTGGGCTGCATCCGGCCCCCGGGCCTTAGGTTGCCTACCCCTGTATTAGATGATCTTTGCAAGGAACTGGAATACGTACAAAAAAATTGCACAGGATAGGGGGAAATGTGCATTAAAAGCGACATATCAACCAATCTGACATACAAAAGGGGGGAGGAATCCTTTGCAAAATTGTGTCTATTAGGGAAAATTCCATGCAAATGTATATGTTTGGGAGAAAATTGCACTAAAATGCTGGGAAATTTTCACGAGGACTTGAAAGAAAAGTGAAAAGTGTTGTAGAAATGTGGAGAGCCAAACCTGAGACTGGAAAAAATGAGAAAACAAAACTGACAGATTTGCCTATCCCTGCTCCTAAAACTTTTTTTTTTAAAATAAAGCCTAAGGATGCAATCCTAACTACTTGCCAGGAACAGCTGAGCTGAATGGTACAGCAGAAGCAGCATTGCATCTGAAGCCCTGTCACTCATGTGGACCAGAGTGAAGTGGGAGAGTAATTGTGTTGAGACTCTGATTAGTCCCATCACTGGTACCTGAACTGGGTTAACTTGGGTTAGGGTCCAGTAGAGTCTTGGCCAACCCAACTTCCCTTTGCCTCCAAAGTATCTTGATTCATGGACTGCTGCCAGCACGAACAGTACAAGTGGTTGTTTTCGCTGGCGCTTTCCGCGGGTGCAGCAGGGTCCATTGGGCTGGCAGGGTGGGATGGCGGGGCATGTTTGCCATATCCAAACCCCACCAGCATGGCAGCTCAGGGGTTTAGATTGGCTTTGCCCAACACTTTAAAAGGTTCCCACTTGGAGCCAAAAGGGGGGGGGACCACCACCTGGGGAGGAATTCCAGAGACAAGGGGCCACAACAGACCTCGTCACCTGTCACTGCCAACTTCACATCCAAAGTTGGACGGAGAGAAGTTGATGCAAGTCATCTGGCTTTGTTCTTAGCTTCTGGACTGGAACTTTGTCATCTCAACAAATGCACGTAACCTTTTAAGAGTGTTTGATATGGAATGTTCTCTCTGGAGGAGGAGGGATGGAACACTCCAAGACTCATTTGCAGAGGTGTTTCAATACAGGTACACTTATATGTTAAGTCCACACTTGACACCCTTGCTTCAGTGCTTATCAAAGTAATCACATCCTGAAGAGCTGCCATTAGATGGTCTTCAGATCCCTTCCCGCTAATGCCACCCATTGTTTAACTTAATCACAGAGCTTCTCCGAGCAACATTCCTGACCATATTCAATATGTTAGCATGGAAATAATGATTCTTGCAGAACAAATGGTGGAGGAAACCCCAGGCCTTCTTTTCACAGCCATGAGTAATTTGAAATAAATAATAATAATAATAATAATAATAATAATAATAATAATACCCTCCAAGCATTGATCTGTCTAGAGAGACACTGTTTTTTTACACGGTGCACAAGGTCTCAAAAAAGAGGGCATGACGAATCTGAATTACTTGTGAGATCTCTTCTCTCCCAATGCAGCAAGGGAAGTTCTTTAGAGAAGTGCATTTTTTTTCTCTTAAAAAAGGGAGAGAATTATAATGAGGAAAGCAGGGGTTTCAGGGAAGAGCACCTTGTGATTGATTATGTGGGGCGGGGCTTACCTGCCTCGCCCCCCCTCAAATACTGTATTCAAGTTGGCACCCCTGTGTCCCAGTTTGGCCTGCTGATCCATTTCCATCAAACCACACCCACCTTCCACAATCTGGAAGCAGTTAGAGACATAGCTGACAACCAACAACTGGGTGCCTCAAAGTTTAGGTTAGATTCCTGCAGGTAGTTGCATGAGGACCCTTTGGCTAGTGTCCATAGGGCAGGCATAGGCAAACTCGGCCCTCCAGGTGTTTTGGGTCTACAATTCCCATCATCCCTGACCACTGGTCCTGTTAGCTAGGGATGATGGGATTTGTAGTCCCAAAACATCTGGAGGGCCAAGTTTGCCTATGCCTGCCATAGGGTTGCCAGACCTTCTGGTCTGGCCTGAAGTTTCCTGGTTTGCCTGGACCTGCTCCCTTGCCCCCTGATCTTTTTTTTTAAGGGGAACAGGCCCCCTCAATGTTCAGAGGGCATTGTGCGTGACATCAGGAAATTGTGCCATGTTGTGGGCGTGACATCAGGACGTTGCGTTGGGGCCCCCTCAATCGTCTGGAGAAGCTGGCGCCTCTGCCTTCCTTAAGCTGATGCCCAGTCTTTCCATGTGCATATTTTTAGGCTGTACCTCCCAGAGGTTTTGAAGTCGTCAACAGCCTATTGTTGCACTTAAGCCCACTAATCAGAGTTAGCACAGGACCCGTGTCAGGGGTTAGCATTGTTGAATATCTGCCACAGGGACTGTGCTGGCCCCAAGGGTTTGTCCATGAAGCGAGGTCCAAGTCCAGTCCTGGGTCTAGGGGTCCAAAGGAGGCCAGTCCGGCAGGGAGCAAGGCAGGGAGCAGGTCGAGGTCCAAGGCAGGTTCAGGCACAAGGTTGCAGGTTGAGCACACGCTTGCAACTAAGTTGCTCACGCAACTTGGGCTGGGTCTGGCTGGCTTTTATCTGGCCCTATGCTTAGGGCGGCCCCGATCCTCCGGAGACTCGCCTCTCCTCCGGGCCTGGAGGCGAGCACTCCTCCTGTAGGCACTTAACTCCCTTCGCCTCTCTGCCCTGAGCCTCTGTAGCTCAGGAGAGGCTGGTGGGTTACTGGACCCAGGGGATGCCTCCGCTTCTTCTGAAGAGGCTGGGAGTGGAGCACCTGCAGGCAATGGGTCCTCCCTCCCATCAGGCGCCAGAGCAGACTCTGCTGATGCCTGCACCTGGGGATCCAGCACAGGTGGGGATCCTTCAGGCTCAAGCCCTGGCCCCGGCTCAGCTGGTTCTGGAGCCGGGGAATCCTGTGCAGGCTGGGACCCCTCAGGTTCAGCATCAGAGTCTGACTCCCAGGCCATCACAGGGACCCTGCTCCTGACCCCCAAATCCCTCTGGCCCTCATCCTTCTGGTACCTGTTCATCTGCCCTCTTCAAGCATGCAGGTAGTGACAAGAGCAAAGAGGGACAACTTCTCTGTGTGGGTGTGTATCTTCTGCCTTTCCCTTCTGGGCAGCGATATCCAGAGGAGAGGGCAAGCAAAGGAGCAATGGTGACAGTGGCAAGTGATGAAAGTGACAATGAAGCCGGTCCAGAGTCTCCCCGCCTGCATTAGAAATAAATTAATCTGGAGCCAATACTCAATTAGCATTAGTATAAGGCTGAAGGAAAAATCCAGGTTTGGGCAGTAATTGCCCAAATAGGTCGTCTTCTTCTTTGGTGATCGCCCGTAGCCGAGTAAGATTGTCTTCTATGAACATGGTTTTAACAATGAGTCCGTAAGTGACTGTGGAGGCCAATTCTGGATCTACATGTCCTTCCACAGTGGGGACATAGGTTTCCGGACAGGAGTTGATCATGGTGAGGGCTTGCCAAATGTGTCTTCGTCTTAGCTCATTTCTTCCTTTCGTCCTGAGTCTGAGCGTCTTTGAAGTCCACTTCTTCAGATACACTGAAACAGAAGTCCAGTGTATCTGAAGAAGTGTGCATGCACACGAAAGCTCATACCAAGAACAAACACAGTTGGTCTCTAAGGTGCTACTGAAAAGAATTTTCTATTTTGTTTCGACTATGGCAGACCAACACGGCTACCCACCTGTAATTTGAAGTCCACAATACCTTTGGCTGTTCACCAATTGGAGCATTCCTAGTTGTCGGTGTTTCCCAGTTGTCAGTGTTTATTCTACATTTTTAGAGATTTGCCTTGAGAGAGTCTTGGAAACTCTTTTGTTGACCACCGGAATTACGCTTAGTTGCTTTAGCAGACGATAATCAGTCATCCACACAACATGACCAGTCCAACAAAGTTGATGTTGAAGAATCATTGCACTGGTGATCTTTGCTTCTTCCAGTACACTGGCATTGGTTCACCTGTCTTCCCAAGTGATGTGTAAAATTTTTTGGAGAATCTTTCGAGGAGTTGAAGATGGCATTTATAAGTGGTCCATGTTTCACAAGCATGCCTCTGTAGACCAATCTGTTGGGAATCACAAGTGGAGAGAGTGAAATTGTGCTCATGCAGGCGTCCCATGGACATCTGCTGGCCACTGTGGGAACAGGATGCCAGACTAGATGAACCTTTGAACTGACTTAGCAAGGATCGTCTACTTGTATGTTAAGACACACACATTTCATATTGGAGAAGTGAAAGAACAGCACCCTCTCGTGGTAGCATGCATTCCACAATTTAAGATGATATAGGTCCGTACATTGACATCATTATGTTAAAATAAAAACCGAGTTTGCTTTGACAGACCACTCCCTGATAGTCATTTCTAACCCTCTCATATGTGCAAACATCAAGAAAGAATTTCAGGTATTATTTATAATCTCATTGGGGTCACGCTGGAGCATAACACCTCGGTCTGTCGTAGCTATTAAAATGCGACACTTGCCAGGGGGTTGTGTGTGCACAGTCCTAACATATGTCCAGGGGAAGAGTGTGTTTGTTTGTGTATGTGTGTGTTCATGATCTTGACTGATCCCTTCCCCATTGATGCTGTTGCTGTCCAACGTAACAAAGAGCACTCCAAAGTTCTAGGGGAAATACATGCATGCACACTCAGCACACATATACTGACTACAGATCCACAGGAATGCCTGATCTCAGATGGAGACTGCAAGCAGACAGGGACCACTAGCCAGAAAGAAAAGTGCAGATGGGTAGAAAACAGCTGCTCTTTAGGACCTCAGAGATTCCTGGTGTCTGAACAACCTGCTCATCAATCACAACACTGACTTCATTCATTAGCTTCAAACACTGTAAGAAAGGAGCAGCCAGGCTGGCTCATTTCAAAGAAAACGTAGGAGGGAGTCCACATTTTGCTTCAGAACTTTCCTTCTAGAAAGTTAAAAAAAAACTTACATTCTGGGGCCACCTCTTGTTGATCCCCAGAGCTCATGGTGCTGCCTCCAGGTGTTTTAAACTATGACTGTTTTCTATGATGCTCTTCAACAAGAGGTTCTGCTATGAGTAACTCCTCAAAAGCTGCTACTGCTTAAAGAAAAGGGTCACTGGCATCTTTAATTTTTTTTGGGGGGGGGCAGGGAATCCTGTTTATTACGTGTGGGAACCCTAGGTGCTGATTTCCCCCCGTGGAGACAAAATCAGGCTATTGGTACTTAAAATTCACATTGCATGAATCTCTGTGGTTTTTTTTTTAAAAGTTATTCATGTTTCAAAAAGGCTGACAAGTTAATTGCACACTTCAGGTTGCGACATCCTTGAAAGTCCCAATTAAACAGACATCCTTCTTTTCAGCAGTTACGTTGCCAGGGGTGCTGCGAGGGGTTGATTTCAGATGACTGAACTGCTTCGCATTTCTCATCTAGAGGGTTTGGAGCTCATCCTGTTTTCCAGCAATAAATCATAACCTTTCACTTCCCAGGTCTCCGATGTGACCATGGACCTCACATTAAAATATAAATGTGCATACTTAATGTGGAGGGTCCTCTAATCATTAATTCTAGGACTAACCACAGAAGTGGAAAGAGCACATACTGGTTCAGCAAAGGGCAGCAGCGTTTGGTAATAGAAAATTTGCAGTATGTGCTCTGCTGGGTCTTTATCTGACCTCTTTTTTCAAAATACAACACCCTCCCCCCAAACTCTGTTATTTATCTGGTTAGTTTCTGCATTCTTGAAGGCTCAATTCTTTAAATGCATGGACTAAATGTGGCCCAATAAAGCAGAATGATGTGTGGGCCATCCAGTCTAAATCCACCAACAATGCATAACCTGAAAGGATGTAACCCTCAGCGTTCGCAACCTGAGGTATGACTGTATTCTGTTGGGAGCCGCCCAGAGTGGCTGGGGAAACCCAGTCAGATGGGCGGGGTATAAACAATGAATTATTATTATAATGTTGCAGAATGCACCTGAAAACCAAAACCAAATACCAGTCTACAGGGTTTTCAAAAGACATTTTGTGCTCTAGCCACACCCACAAAATGTCTGGCTGTGTCTGTGGCTGTACATCCTTTGCCAATGGTCCTCCTCGTGACAGAATGGTTTCTATAGTCAGGATGAAGATTCTGGTAGGGTTCCCTTTCACCTGCTACAAGCTTGTCTCACAAAAGGCATTTGCTTATCCTATAATGCAAAGGTGGCAGTAAAAGGCTCTTGTGCCTTGTTACCGAGTGTCACAGCCCTGACGTTGTGCTTAATAGTCTGAGAAAAATCCAACAGGTTTGAAAAAGCTCTGCTGTTCTCTGTTCACGTATCATGCAATCGCTATAGTCAGTGTTTTGTATGAGACAGGACAAGTAAGGGTGGCCAAGGGTCTTCCTTTAAAGAAAGCAATCCTCTTATTCAAAGTGCTTTCAGAGTCAGCCCTATCGTTAGGCAGACCGAGGCAGCCTGCCCAGGCAGATGATCTGGAGTGATGTGGAAGGACAACGTATTGTGGGCAATTTAATTAATTATTGTTGTATTATTTATTGCCCTGCATGCAAAGACAGGCTCTGGTGAACTGGGCGAACGAGACCAATAGTGGGTCCAATGGTCAAAAAGGCGGTTTCTGCACATGCTGTAGAGGGAAGTGAGGGGCAGACGGGAATCTTCAACCTGGGAAGGTAGCCTATATCTAGCAGAAGGAAAACTCCATTTCAACGGGACTTGCCCAGGAGATTACCCTGCTCCATGTTGCTCCGAATTTCTTTAAAGCATAAAATCTTCAGGGACAAAATAAATTTGCTGGTTTTCCCCCTGTAGTTTTTTTAAAAAATAGGTTTGTTGATCTATAAATGCTTTTAAAAGTTTAATATCTTCAATAAAAATGAAAGTAGGAAACCTCATTCCATATTTACTTTAGGTTCAAAATGAAAACCAGCCATGAATTAAAGAATGCTTTGAGTTCTGTCTATTCAGTTTCGAAATTCAATATTCACTATGTATAAGGGTGGAAAGAAAGCACTATTCTAAGTTGCTCTTGGTAAAAGTAGCTCTTGATATTATATTGAATTGCCACATCGCTTCAGAATTCCAATTCATTCCTCTAAAACATATTCAAAATGCCTTTTATTCCCAATGTTCTGCTGGTTTTCCATAGCTGAAAATACAAATTACCGGTAACTCTTGCCGTGTGCCTGAGTTCCTCAACAGGCCAAGAGGTGGCAGCATTGAACCAGGCTGCATCTTAGTCCCACGGTAAAGAAATACCTTCTTTTGTATGTTTGCAGGTGTCCATGCCACAGTGCCAATATCATTCAAATATTAATCATCCAAGCACCTTTGTAATGTAATGTAAATATCTCCGCACCTGAGCCAGGATTGCAAGTATACATTCAAATAAGGACTGCTGTACAGCGGGGTGGCCAAATGATCTCATTAGCCACATATAATAACTTTGGGGCAGCTCCAGAAAGTGAATAGAATATAATTTAATGACATTTCATTACGGGCATGTGCATAAAATAGAGACATTTGCTTCTCCCGTCATTGATCACAGGCTAAATATAAGAACGTGGCAGTAATGCAGCATCCCTTGGGAAGGGAAGAAGGCAGGCAGAGCCAGAACCAATGAGAGGGAGAGCCAGCTAATTCTAGTTTTGTTCCCACCTTCCTTCCTGCTGAGTCCTGAAAGGGTGACACCGAGACTAAGAAGGCAGGCTGGTGGGGGTTGGCTGAAGGGAAATGGAGGTTGGTGGGGCAGTGTCCCCTTCACCCAAGTGGACCAGCCTCCACTGGCAATGTCTCGGTCCTCCATGACAACTGGCTAAGAATGGCACTCAGGGCTGACCAAAAGAGCAGTAGTAGCCTCGCTGTTGGCTCAAACCATTAGTGGTAGGGTGCCCAGGTGGACAAGAGAAGAGCAGTTTTCCACCATTAATAGCTGCGTAGAAGGTTCTTAACGCTGCAGAAGCTTTTCACTGGGCCCCTGTACCTGACCTCCCGCAGCAGAGTCAGTGGACACTGACAAGAGTCTGTGTGCCTTGCAATTCTGGACCATTTGCAGATTGGCCCACTCTGGGCTGATTCACACATATGCGTTCCTCACTTGGCTTGTATGTGAGAAGGCGTCGTCACAGGTCTAACACCGCTAATAGAACTCTGCACACCACAAGAGTTCTTCAAAGTCGGCGCACACCTTCAGTTCAGCTGCACGCTATGAAATGCTGAATAGTAAGATGATGGCAAATCACTTGATGAGCGGTACATTTGTGAAGCGGCGCTAAGATCTCTTCCTGGAGAACGAGCTGCTTTCAAGGCATTGCGTATGGTCCTGATGTATCAATGGCTGAATGCAGATGTGTAGGGCACAAACTCCTTTGGCCACATGGCTTGGATAACATGTCCAGATCAGATATCTGATGAGGTAGCTGTCAATCCTGGACTGATAGGACATGAGGAATCTTGATAACCGGGAAATATTTGACCATAGCATGTTGAGTGTGGGCTGAGTTTGTGAGCTATCCTTTGCTATAAAGTGTGAGTTAGGAATTCCATTACTTGGCAAGGCCTCCAGGCCGATTGATAAACCTACAGGTCAAAGAACAGAAATCCATAACTCCCGTCTTCCATGACGGTTGGCCCTTTTGCATGAAGATGATAAGAATTGAGATACAACAACATCTGAAGGGATACAGCTTCCCAATCCCTGATCTAAGATGTACAATTCTTTTCTATGGGTTTACAAGTCTAACACCACCAAGGAGTGTTATTAAAACGCAATGGTTTGGATGAAATATAAGGCATGCTTAAGAGTCAACCAACTGAAATCACATGGACTTAAGCTTGAATGATTTCAATTGCTCTACTCATGCTGAGGCAACGCCAAGCATGACTAAGACTGGACCAGACATGATATACAACTCCTATAGAATATTACACTACCTAGAATACAACTGTACTACTGTCAGAAGGCAGAATAGCACTGATCCAAGTTACAGAACACTGCTCCCCCGTCAGGCTTCTAATGGGGGGGACACCATTGTTAAATAGAACAAAATTGTTGTGAATTATTATGCATGTTCTGTAGCTAAGTGGTTATTGTTGTTCAGTCGTCTTAGTCGTGTTCGATTCTCCGTGACCCCATGAACCAGAGCAGGCCTTGGAAACTCTCACTTTCTTCTCAAAGCTTCTCCTTTTTTATGTCCATGGAGTTTTCTTGGCAAAATACTGGAGTGGTTTGCCAGTTCCTTCTCCAGGTGGATCACATTTAGTCTAAACTCTCGGCTATGACCTGTCCGCCTTGGGTGGCCCTGCACGGCATAGCTCACAGCTTCTTGGAGTTATTCAAGCCCCTTCACCACGACAAGGCAGTGATCCATGAAGGAGAGCTAAGTGGTAGACAGTCCCAAATTATTCAATTCTGAGTTTCTCCAAGTAAGGCTGGGGGGGGGGGGCTTCCTGGATTCTTGGAGAGCCACTGCTAGCCAGTGTAGACAAAATTGAGCTAAATGGACAAATGTCCTCACTCAGTATAAGGTACCGGTAGTTTCCTGTTTTTCTATGTTGCTATTCTATGATTTTGTTTTAAATTGATATTGTTGTTTTCGGTGCACGCTTTCATAGAAACTGCTTTGAGGTCTGCGTGACATATTGACACAGAAAAATCATAAATAAATAAAATCAATGTGCGGCCTAAATGTTAGGGTCGTGTATGAATCGGCTCTCAGGCACACAGCTTATATAATGCATTGTGCGCTTTCACATCTTGAGTCATTTACTGGTGAACTTCTGTAAACAACTGGGATGTTTTATGCAATAAAACATAAAATGATCTGATCCATTTTGTGTCTCTGTTTAAGCAGATAAAGCTATTTCATGCAACAACTGCCTTCATTATTATTTTTATACAGTGCATTATACAGTTTAAATAAAAGCAGTGTGTCTGATTGTTTTTTTTTTAAAATTACATGCAGAGTATACCGTGGATGCATAAATGGGTTACTATTCGCAGGTTTCCTAGCAACAAACACAATACATGCAGCAACTAGTACGTGAGGCTGGTATGTGCATTTTTTTCCGGAGGGGGCCTCTATAAATAGGAATGATACAATGTATCTGCAATATTAGGGGGGTCACCTGGTAATTATAATGCCTGCAATGAGTGAAAATCAACATTTTAAGCAGCCCAGTAAGAAAACAGAAGAGCTCTGCTAGATTAGGCCAAAGACCCATCTAGTTCAGCATCCTGTTCTCACAGTCATCAGCCAGATACCTCTGGGAAGTCTGAAAATAGGACCTGAGAACAACCACACTCTGCCCCCCCGTGATTCCCAGCATTCAGCCTCCAACAGTGGAGGTGGAACATAGCTATTGTGTCTAGTAGCTGTTAATAGCTCTTATCATCCATAAATTTGTGTCATCCTCTTTTAAAGCCATCAAAGAAGGTAAGGATGAGGGTGCGGAAAGGGCAGGCGTTACTTCCGTCCATTAAAAGTGTGTCAAGGGCCTTGGAGCAGGACTCCAGCAAAGAGCTCCAGGTGAATTACCTGCCATGTCACTGGCTTCTGACACCTGTGAACTGGCTAGAGAGACACTAAGAAAACACCAATGGGAGAAATAACTGCCTGCCATATAATTAGCTGTGTAAATTAAATAAAAAAATAAAAATATGGTTTTTCTAGAGCCAAGGCCTGAAGGTAAGCTGTAGATCATGAATTAAAATGGATTAACTCATGATCTGCAAATTGCAGGTGGGGCATTGCATAGTTAAACACTCCCCAATTTTAAGAGCATTTTAAGAACCCTGCAACACAGAAAGCTGCCTTAGACTTTGTTTCCATTCTGCTGCAGGTCATCTTCTGCCAAAAGCTACGTTATTTGTCTCGCTGTCCACTGCTGCAAAATTATGTTACTTACATAATGGACTCAATGAATTATATTGTCATTACATCATTCTGAGCCGTCATTTCAGTGCAAGGAAACACAAAGTAATGTAATAAACTGTGTGTCATTTGCAGACTGCAAGCAACAATAACAGTGAATGCTGATTGTATTCACTGCGTTTCCCTTCTTGACATGAGATGCATAAGTAAACATTGGCAATTCCTCCTCATGTTTCCATTGTCTTCCAGAATTCTCCAACACCCCTAAACCTTGGTCTCTCTAGGTCACTATTGTCTACACTGACTAGGAGCCTCTCTTCATTGCTTCAGGCTGAGGATACTCTGGATTGAACCGAGGGCCCTCTGCACACAAAACCAGATGATCGACCTCTGATCTACGGCTCTTTCCAATGATAACCCTGCACTATGAAAGCTACTACATTGGTGGTGGTGCTTGAGTTTCCTATGTGACGTGGATTTATTTTTGTGTTTTTTTTTTAAACATGGGGAGGTGGCATTCAATACCCTTTTTGAAAAGAAGCCGCTAAAAGCTACATAACCATTGTGCAGGAACTTGAATCACAAAGGTCTATGCTGCTTCACTAGAATGAACCGCACTTGCTGCCATAGTATGCTTGGGAATGATTGTGTGCATTTGCAATGTGTTGATTGAGCTCAGCCTCTCTCTTTTTTTTTTTTAATAAACTCTTTATTTCTTTCAAGTTTTACATAGACCACAAACAAACAAAAAATAGCAAAAAATACACATCACAAGAATTTGCCAAATCATTACAACTTATTCCGAATTCCATCCCTCCCCCCTCCCTCCTTCATTCCCCCCTCCCCTCCCCCTTACTTCACAGTTTACCTTACATATTGTCCTTAGTGTCCATTAGTCCGTTCGCACGTCTTTATATCTATCCAATTTTCTTTTATATCTTATTCATTTGGATCTTTACCATTCTGCCAAGAGGTTGGCTCTCTTCACATATAATTTAAAATAGTTTTTAAGCATTTCCCAATTCTTTTCTCTCTCCAATTTACCTTTCCCTTGTAATTCTTCATATTCTTCTCCTCTTCTCCTTCTTCCTCTTCTCCCTCTGCTTCAACCTCTTCTCCCTCTACGTCAGTCTCTGCGGCGCCTCCTTCTTCCTCCTCTTCCTGGTTATGTCGTTGTTCTTTAATCGACTTCGTTCTGCTTCCTCCCAGTTCTTGTAGATACGTTCTTTCGAATCTTCTAGCCTCCAACACAGTCTCAAACCTTCTTCTTCTTCCTTTGAATGTAAATGATAGTCCCTCTGGATATTCCCAGCGGAAACGAATTCTTTTGGCTTTTAGGGCTTTTGTTAAAAACTGATAGTTCTTCCTCTTTTGAATCAACCTGGGAGGAATTTCTTTTAAAATTACTATTTCTTCTCCATCTATTTTCAACTTCTTCTTTCCTTTTGTTTGTAAAATTTTATTTCTCATCCATAAAGTTGTAAAGGTCACTAAACAATCCCCAGGCCAGTTGTTAATTTTTGCTTTTTGTGAGTTAACCCTGAAGGCTTTTTCAATCCGTATTTCCACTTCTTGTTCCTCTAAGTCCAGCCACTTCGCCAATTCACTGATTATTTTTGTCTCTATCTCTTCATTGGGATTTTCTGGTATGTTTCTGAACCTGAGTGTGATGGCCTGGGAGTCAGACTCTGATGCTGAACCTGAGGGATCCCAGCCTGCACAGGATTCCCCGCCTCCAGAACCAGCTGAGCCGGGGCCAGGGCTTGAGCCTGAAGGATCCCCACCTGTGCTGGATCCCCAGGTGCAGGCATCAGCAGAGTCTGCTCTGGCTCCTGATGGGAGGGAGGACCCATTGCCTGCAGGTGCTCCACTCCCAGCCTCTTCAGAGGAAGCTGAGGCATCCCCTGGGTCCAGTAACCCACCAGCCTCTCCTGAGCTACAGAGGCTCAGGGCAGAGAGGCGAAGGGAGTTAAGTGTCTGCAGGAGGAGTGCTCGCCTCCAGGCCCGGAGGAGAGGCGAGTCTCCAGAGGATCGGGGCGGCCCTAAGCATAGGGCCAGATAAAAGCCAGCCAGACCCAGCCCAAGTTGCGTGAGCAACATAGTTGCAAGCGTGTGCTCAACCTGCAACCTTGTGCCTGAACCTGCCTTGGACCTTGACCTGCTCCCTGCCTCGCTCCCCGCCGGACTGACCTCCTTTGGACCCCTAGACCCAGGACTGGACTTGGACCTCGCTTCATGGACAAACCCTTGGGGCCAGCACACTGAGGGTCTTTTCGCGCAGTTGCATCTGTATCATAGATAGTGCATCTTGTGTTGCCTCTTGTATCATTCTCTGTTCTTCCATCTCTTTCTTTATTTTTTCCAATTCCTTTTTCCCTTCTTTTTTTTCTTTGGAGAATTTTTTCACAGCATTCTCAGTTGTCTGACTTTTTGTTTGTATGTCTTGTATTGCTTTTTCCGATTGATTTGCTTTTTCTTCCACTTTTTTCAGGTTTTCTTTAATTTCTAATTTCTCTTTATCATTTGCTTCCAATTTCCCTTCCATCTTTTCAATTTTCCCTTCTAGTCCTTTAAACCTATCATTCATTGCATTCATTTCTTTTTTAATTTCCGTAATGTCCTGTTTAATTTCTCCAATATCGCCTTTCAGACTCAGAATTAGCTCTCGAAGGTCTGGTTCTTGAACTTGCTCTGCCATTGAATTTCTCCTTTGCGTTGTTATTCCTATTGTTGTCTTTTTTAGGTGTTTATCCATTATTATTATTATTTTTCAACACAGGTGCAATGTGCTTTCCCTCCTCACGATGGCGCTTGGTTCTAGTTTGTTTATTTATTTATTTTATTTATTTATTCGCAGTTTAATGTTTGCAATCTTCCGTTACGCCACTGGGTGTCGCTGGTATCTTCCCTTGACTATCACTTCTTAAATCTTCCACTTCCTGGGACTTCCTGCTTCCACTTGCTTAGTCATTCCAACTATACTGTCTCCGCCATTTTTTCCAACTTTTCTAATCTTTTTACAGTTTCTTTCCCTTCCTTTTAAATAACCTTCACCACGTCTCGTTATTCTCTCAATTCCCGCTCACTTCAACCAGTTCTAGCTTCTCCATGCAGCTATCCTTATTTTTTTGTTTTCCACGTTTCTGATCCAATTCTATGCACGTGCGTATGGGTTCTGACACACAGTAAGGTAACTCCTCTAAAAAAAACTTTCCTTTTGCAGCATCTTATTAGTTATTTTATAAGTTCCTTTCTCGTGCTCTGTTGTTTCCCCTCTTCATATAGCGTCTCCTCTCCCTTACGCTGCGCCCTCCTTTCAGCCGCTCTCACCTCCTCCTCCTGTCTATCTCTCCTTTGCGCAGCGTACGGGAGCTTTTAACGATAAACTCAGCTCTTTTTCCTTCTACTTCATTAACCACACGAGGCAAAGGTACAGTCCGAATAATAAAAGGAATTTTACCGTCACGGCCGCTCCAGGGGTAAGCTCCGAGCTGCTAAGTACGATCACCCTTGTCTTAGCGCTCAGGAAACCTCCTCTCCTCAGCCGAGCCCAACGTCTCCGCATCTCCGCGTTTCAGCGTTTCAGCTTCAGCGAGGGATGCCAGGATTCCTTTTGAGCACCGCCAACCTTCGGTGGAGGAACGCCTCCCCCACCTTTTTTGGGGGGTGCACCTAGCCTTGTGCAGCCCCCCTTACTCCAGCTACTTACCCGAAAGCTTAAGAGCTCTCGGTATACACCTGAACGTGCCTGCGGTAAAACCGGAAGTCGAGCTCAGCCTCTCTTACGTTCTGGAGTTGTTTTAAATGAAGCCGAAGCATCACCCAACACTCAGTTATTTTTGGCAGCCTGGCATTTCTTTCTTGAGCATTTCTTTCTTGAGCAGAGCGCATTCTTGGAATCATCATTACTGCTGATGAGGAACTGAAGAGTAAAGCAGAACAGTCACAATCCCGGCTTAAACAAGGCAAACACACACAAATGCTACCAGTTCAGTGAAGCGAGAGAGAGAAACATAGGAAGAAGGATCTTGCTTTTCAGTGACTGGTGAATGCAGGTAGCATGGAAACTGAACCAAAGATGATGATGATATCATCATATTTTGTTGGGCAACTTCCAACAAAATGTTAAAACAAAAAAACAAAAACAAAAAAACCCTCACACATGAAAAACCTCCCTGTACAAGGCTGCCTTCAGATGTCTTCTAAAAGTCAGATAGATGTTTATTTCCTTGACATCTGGCAAGAGGGCACAACTACCAAGAAGGCCCTCTGCCTGCTTCCCTGTAACCTCACTTCTTGCAATGAGGGAACTGCCAGAAGGCCTGCGGAGCTGGACCTCAGTGTCCGGGTTGAACGCGGGATCAAATCCACATTCGAGTCTTATGGATATAAGACAGCTGAAACAATTAAGGAGAAACAGCAAGTCATAGAAATGCTGGAAAGCGGATGTCTGGCAGCAAGCCAGCTATTAGGTCTGATAACTGAATCAGAAGTGCCCTGCTCAGGCAGGAGATTCGGAAAAAGCAATCAGCGCTTGAACAGCTTCTCAGGCGGCCTTAATGAAGCCATTTGAGCAAAAGGAAATCCATGAATGGTGGAGGCTGCTGCTACTGAAACAACACTTTTATAATGACAATGGTGCTAATTTAGGGTGCAATCCACCTCCCATTGACCTGAACAGCAAAAGTCCTATGGAACAAATTGCAACCAGGCAGGGACATAGAAGTGCTCTTGAGAAAGGGCAGGGGTTCATGCAGGAAGTGAAGGGAGCTGTGCAAAGTCCTATTGGAGAGGGAATGTGGTGGCTTAGGAATAAGCCTATTGTGAAATGGGGTAATACAAGTTTTCTACTAAAAAGAGACAAGGATAGGCAAGGATGGGATGTTCCGAGTGTAAAGGCTTTATTTTTCACTCTCTGCTGTCTTTGGCTGTGCACACATGACATTCGATTCCACTATCAATGCAGACCAAGTGTTTCTCCCCACCCCCACCCCACCCCCACCCCTACCCCCACGTAGTCCACACACAGTCTAGACTCTAGGGACACAGCTATACTGGCAAAGAAAAGGTGATTTAAACGAGTTGTTTATGCATTCTAACACAGTGACACCAGATGGCGATGTGGAGTTCTGTTTTTGCTTACCCGATTTCTCATACAAAGTTTGTAACGCAGTTAAATGAAACGCTTCTTTGATGTGTCTAGATCCAGCCTGGATCTATTGCATACTGCCCCCCACTTTGGCCTGAAAAGTACTTCTTGAGAAACTGGTTTCATTCTGAAGATAAAAGCTCCCTGCGTTACCCTGCAATGTGTCTATTTGAAAGCAGATGTGGGCAGTTCTGTCAATGGGGTACGTGTGTGTGCATCCACATCTGCCCCATACCATTGTGGGTGGGCGTATACCAAGATCACAGTCACCCCTCCTTCTTCATTCACCCGTGCAGGGAGGAAAATGCGTGGATTACCCAATGGAGGAGAGAGTTTTCAAATGCATATCAAGTAACCACACCTGACTTTGTGGGTGGCAGGATCTAAGATCAATCAACGGTTCCCAATTAGCTAAGTACAGTGTGGACCCTCTGTTTTTCAAAAGCCAAGCCATGGAACCCCAACTTTTGAAAACTGTGATATCTCCATAGTAATTTTGTGATGTGAATGGTGCCACAGACCCCCTTGGTGGGTTAGGACACCAATTGGGAACCACTGATCTGGATGGAAAGCAGGATGGACATGGATACTGGATTAAGAAAAACTATTTTTTTGGGGGGGGGGGGCGCTACCAGTTAGTGTGCATGCAGCCTTTAACTCCTAGTTGCATGTGAATGGAAATACAGATTCAGTTTAAGCCTCTATAGTCCAATCCATATGTTTCCTTGGAAGTAAATCCCACTGCGTTCTTTGAGACTTCTTGTCAAGCTGAACACATTTACTACGAAGTAAGTGCCATTGAGCATATAGGGATTCAGGAAAATCCAATTAATAATAATAATAATAATAATAATAATAATAATAATAATTTATTTGTATACCCCACCCATCTGGCTGGGTTTCCCCAGCCACTCTGGGCAGCTTCCAACAAAGATTAAAAATACATTAAAATGTCACACATTAAAAACTTCCCTAAACAGGGCTACATATCAAGTGAGACTACTGCATATCAATATGGACAAGCTCAGTACGGTACGGTGAGTGGTATCAGCTGTCCAGAATTTCAGATGGGCTTCATTCCCAGCCCTAGCTGGACTTGAACCCGGGGCCATTTGCATGCACAGCACACACTGCACTAGGGAACTGTGAGCCTGTCCCAGATTGTTCTGCTCTGAATCAAGGAAACAGACTAGAGGAATTGAACCCAGCCACACTGCCCATCAGCTAACATTGGTTGATTTGACGGGTTGGTGTGGTTTGGGGAAATGTCCTCGCAGGTAAAATTGGACTAAAATTGGTCTGGGGTTCAGAGGCTCCACACCACTGGCCTAGCTGTCGAGCCCTTTGTTGTTCTCTATGTTTTTGGGTTATAGGTTATAGACAAACCTTGATAGATTCCTCAAATGCTGTTTTGTAGAGATCTTATCCGATGGCACTTTTCTTCCTAGGATGTTCCAATTACCACTTCAATAAAAGATAAAGGTTGTCTGCACAATCTCAGCCATGTTTATAGCTGATCAGCGAAAGCTTGTTTCTCTTTTTTACTGCTTCTGGGAAACAGCTCAGTCTGGAGAAAAAGAAGCAAAGTTATTACCCGGGTGAAGTGTGCACAGCCACACTCCAAAGAGAGAAAGTCGTTTGAAGGCTTTGAGAAAGCAGGTGAAGAGTGCTAAAAGATTTCTAAAAGAATTTATATTACGAATTAATCTAATTCTTCTATCTATCAGTAAGTTACATCCCTCTCCTCTCCGTTAGTTTCTGGTTTTATATCAGCCAACAGCTTACCACTCACACAAGCTTAATAAAATATAGGAACCATTATCAGATTTCTTCAGGAGGACTGATTAAGAAATGTCATTTATCTTGTGTAACCAATGTGGATCTCCTCTTCCAATACCCCCTCCAACTGTTG